>NC_084472.1:26291210-26959023 GCF_027409185.1 Cynocephalus volans
AAGAAAATAGATTTTAGAATAACTCTAAGATACTGATGCAAATTAAGTGAAAACTGGAAGAACTAGATTTTTTCACACAAATAGATATTTCCTTTCAGAGTAAATACAGGGTTGCTTGAGAGGAAAAAGCGCTGACTGGCAAAAGACAGGAGAAAGCCTGTCCTGTTTTACATATAACTGAAACTGATTTGAAAAAATATATATTGAAGTTATAGAAACCATTTAAAATCTTGATTTTGTCCCCAAACCTGTCAACCTAATTGATGAATGCATTTTTAATTTCATTTGTGGAAATATTTAAATAATATTTTTCTAAAGTTGAAGCATAATTGATTGTACATGTCTGTGAGGTACAGCACTGAATATCAATACCTGTGTGCAATATGTGATGCTCAGATCAGGATCTTTATTATATTCAAAATTACACAATGTAATCATTTTTTGTGGCCCTTTAACAATTTCTCACTAAACCCCCTTTCCTTTCTCCCTTTCCTACCTCTAGAGGCCTCATCAAAATACCAATGATATTCTTCACAGAAGTAGAATAAATAATCCTAACATTCATACAGAACAACAAAAGACTCCAATAGCCAAAGCAATCCTAAGCAAAAAAAGAAAAAAAAAAAAGAAAAAAAAAAAAGAAAAAAAAAAAAGCCAGAGGCATAACACTATCTGATTTCAAATTATACTACAAAGGTTTAGTAACCAAAACAACACAGTACTGGAATAAAAAAAAAGACACTTGGACCAATGGAACAGAATAGAGAACCCAGAAACCAACCCACATACTTACAGCCAACCGATCTTTCACAAAGACACCAAGAACATACATTGGGGAAGAGACTGCCTCTTCAATAAACGGTGCTGGGAAAACTGGACATCCACATGTAGAAGAGTGAAACTAGATCCGAACCTATCACCATATTCCAAAATCAAGTCAAAATGGATTAAAGACTTAAATAGGAGATGTGAAAGTATAAAACTCCTAAAAGAAAATACAGGAAAACACCTCAGGAAGTAGGACTGGGCAAAGACTTTATGAATAAGACCCAAAAAATATAGGAAACAAAAGAAAAAACTAAAAAGTGTGGATTATTTAAAAAATAAATTTAAGCCTCATTCTTCACACCAAAAAGTAAGCAAAATCTAAAATAAAAATTAGAACTTTACCTTTCAAAAAAAGAATAATTTTAAAAAACTAATAACAGCAATATGATTATTTTAATAATTTTGCTATCTAAATTACATAAAAGTTGGTAAATCAAAGATATATATTTTGTTGCAGCTTTTCATATTAGAAAAATAATTCAGCATACTTAATATAAAATAATATTAGCATCCAGATATTATATTAAATATATACAGGTAAATGCCATTACAGTTCCTCCACCTTTCAGACTCTGCTGATGTCTCAAATATTTACTTTATTTAAAGTGAATAATTTATATGTCCAGAGTCAATAGCTGTCCATGTTTTAAGAGAAGAATTTCTGAGTTTTAGTACCTGTATTATTTTATTATTATTATTGTATATATTTTCTTAAGAATCCAACTGCATTTTATTTCATTTTATTATTATTATTATTTTAAATTTTATTTTATCGATATACAATGTCGTTGATTATTGTGGCCCATTACCGAAACCTCCATCCCCCCTCCCTCTCCCCCCTCCCTCTCCCTCCTCCCACCCAACAATGTCCTTTCTGTTTGCTTGTCATGTCAACTTCAAGGAATTGTAATTGTTATGTCTTCTTCTCCCCACCGGTTTTTATGTGTGTGTGTGAATTTATTTATTTATTTTTAGCTCCCACAAATAAGTGAGAACATGCGATATTTCTCTTTCTGTGCCTGACTTGTTTCACTTGATATAATTCTCTCTAGGTCCATCTATGTTATTGCAAATTGCAGTATTTCATTATTTTCATAGCTGAGTAGTATTCCATTGTGTAGATATACCACATTTTCCCTATCCACTCATCTGACGATGGACATTTGGACTGGTTCCAACTCTTGGCTATTGTAAAGAGTGCTGTGATGAACACTGGGGAACAGGTATACCTTTGACTTGATGATTTCCATTCCTCTGGGTATATTCCCAGCAGTGGGATGGCTGGGTCATATGGTAGATCGATCTGCAATTGTTTGAGGAACCTCCATAACATTTTCCATAGAGGCTGCACCATTTTGCAGTCCCACCAACAATGTATGAGAGTTCCTTTTCCTCCACAACCTCGCCAGCATTTATCGTTCAGAGTCTTTTGAATATTAGCCATCCTAACTGGGGTGAGATGGTATCTCAGTGTGGTTTTGATTTGCATTTCCCAAATGCGGAGTGATGTTGAGCATTTTTTCATGTGTCTGTTGGCCATTCATATATCTTCCTTTGGGAAATGCCTATTTAGCTCTTTTGCCCATTTTTTAATTGGGTTGCTTGTTTTTTTCTTGTAAAGTTGTTTCAATTTCTTGTATATACTGGATATTAATCCTTTGTCAGATGTACATTTTGCAAATATTTTCTCCCACTCTGTTGGTTGTCTCTTAACTCTGTTAATTGTTTCTTTTGTGTGCAGAGGCTTTTTAGTTTGATATAGTCCCATTTGTTTATTTTTCCTTTGGTTGCCCATGCTTTTGGGTCATATTCATGAAGTCTGTGTCCAGTCCTACTTCTTGAAGTGTTTCTCCTATGTTTTCTTTAGAAGTTTTATTGTTTCAAGGTGTATATTTAATTCCTTAATCCATTTTGAGTTGACTTTAGTGTATGGTAAAAGGTATGGGTCTAGTTTCATTCTCCTGCATATGGATATCCAGTTCTCCCAGCACCATTTGCTAAAGAGGCAGTCTCTTTCCCAGTGTATAGGCTTGGTGCCTTTGTGAAAGATCAGATGGCTGTAGGTGTATGTGTTGATTTCTGGATTCTCTATTCTATTCCATTGATCAGTGTGTCTGTTCTTATGCCGGTACCATACTGTTTTGGTTATTATAGCTTGTAGTATAGCTTAAAGTCAGGTAGTGTTATGCCTCCAGCTTTATTTATTTATTTATTTATTTATTTATTTTGCTCAGCATTGCTTTGGCTATGCATGGTCTTTTGTTATTCCATATATATATCTGGATTGTTCTTTCCATTTCTGAGAAAAATGTCTTTTTGATGGCGATTGCATTGAATTTGTATATCACTTTGGGTAGAATGGACATTTTCACTATGTTGATTCTTCCAATCCAAGAGCATGGGATATCTTTCCATCTTCTTGTATCCTCTCTAATTTCTCTCAGCAGGGGTTTGTAGTTCTCATTATAGAGATTTTTTCACATTCTTGGTTAACTCAATTCCTAAGTATTTTATTTTTTTGGTGGCTATTGTAAATGGGCAAGCTTTCTTGATTTCCCTTTCTGCATGTTCACTTTTGGAGAATAGAAATGCTACTGATTTTTGTGTGTTGATTTTGTATCCTGCAACTGTGCTGAAATCATTTTATCAACTCCAAGAGTTTTTTTGTAGAGGCTTTAGGCTGTTCAATATATAGGATCATGTCATCTGCAAACAGGGACAGTTTGACTTTATCTTTTCCAATCTGGATGACCTTTATTTCCTTCTCTTCCCTGATTGCTCTGGCTAGTACTTCCAACACTATGTTGAATAGGAGTGGTGAGATTGGGCATCCTTTTCTTGTTCCTGTTCTTAAAGGAATAGCTTTCAGCTTTTCCCCATTCAGAATGATATTGGCAGTGGGTTTATCATCTATGGCTTTAATTATGTTGAGATAATTTCCATTTATACCTAACTTATAGAGGGTCTTTGTTATGAATGAGTGCTGAACTTTATCAAATGCTTTTTCAGCATCTATAGGGATGACCACATGGTCCTTGTGTTTGATTTTATTAATATGGTGTATCACATTTATTGATTTGCATATGTTGAACCACCTTTGCATCACCGGGATGAATCCCACTTGATCGTGGTGAATGATTTTACATATGTGTTGCTTTATTCTGTTTGCTAGTATGTTATTGAGGATTTTTGCATCTATATTCATCAAGGATATCGGCCTGTAGTTTTCTTTTTTGGTTGTATCTTTACCTGGTTTTGGTATCAGGATGATGTTTAATTCACAGAACTTAATGAAATTGAAACCCAAAAAACAATACAAAAGATCAATGAATCAAAAAGTTGGTTTTTTGAAAAGATAAATAAAATTGAAGAACAAAAAAAAAGAAGAGAAAAGATTCAAATAACAAAAATTAGAAATGAAAAAGGTGATATTACAACTGATTCATCTGAAATACAAGGAATCATTCGAGACTCATATAAACAACTATATGCCAACAAATTTGAAAATCTGGAGGAAGTGGATAAATTTCTGGACACATACAAGCTCCCAAAACTGATCCATGAAGACGTAGAAAATCTGAACAGACCAGTAACAATAAAGGAGATTGAAGCTGTTATCAGAAAGCTCCCAACAAAGAAAAGCCCAGGACCAGATGGATTCACAGCAGAATTTTACCAAACATTCAAAGAGGAATTGACACCGATTCTTTACAAACTATTCCAAAAGATTGAAACAGACACAAATCTCCCAAACTCATTGTATTATTATTATTATTTTAAATGTTATTATTATTCTTTTACATTCTACAATGTCATAAGCAATTGGGAGGGAGAGGGAGAGGTGAAAGGGGAAAGAAATGGGATGGAAGAAGGAGAAAGGAGGAAAGAGGTGGGGTCGGTTTGAGGCCTGTGGCACCCCCCATGTTCCCACAGGGGAGACTGGAGGGCTTCCACTGGTAGCTTGGTCATTGATGGACTGAGTGCAGATGTCAAGGGAGTGTGGCAATATCACTCGCCCCGTACCTCTCCAGCTCAGGAACCCGGGGCCCTTCTTGCTGAGACTTGCTGGCCATCATTGGGCTGGATGAGCACAGGGGAAGGCATATGGTCGAGATCCTTGGCTCCCTGCTTCCCTGGCAGCTCAGTGGTCATGACTGGGCTGGTTGCTCATGTGGGAGAGTGTGGGACAAGGCGTGGATGAGGCCCATGGCCCTCCACTGCCCTGGTTCTGGAGAGCCTGGGGCTTTTCCTGCGGTGGCATGGTGGTCATTGCTGGGGTGGCTGCACTTGTCCCGGGGCATGGCCAGGGCCCTCGGCCCCCATCCTCAGGACTGGTTGTGGGTATCAGGGGTCACAACTGAGGCCTCCAACTCTCCCCTCTTCCTGGCTTGGTAGCCCAGGGGACTTCTGGTCCTTCTAGGTGTTATAGGTGTTCTTCAGTGAAATGAGACCTTTACTAGTTATCAAAATTTGTCTCTGGTTGTGGGTACTTTGTTTTTTCTTTCAGTTCTGTGTTGGATTAGTTGCTGTTTCCACCATTTACACTTTACATTGGAGCTAATTTGTTGTCCTTTGCTTACTTCTAAAATGGGGGAACTTCCTGTGAGAACTAGTACTTGAGCTCTGTGGTTGAGCTAGATTACTGCTTTGCTGCTGATTCCCTAGGGAAGGTTTTTTGTTCAGTTCAGGTTTTAGTACTTAACTTTTTATTTTATTTTATTTTATTTTTTATTATTATTAATATTGATGAGCTATAAATGACCAGAAATTGCTTTTATACCCCGTGTCCCCACCCAATTGTCCCTCAACCACCTTCCCCCTCCCCATCTCCCCCACTCAGCTTTGCAGTCCTAGGAATGTTCCCTCCCTCTGTAAGACTACTCTGGTTTCTCTTTCCTTCCTTTCTCTCTTAGCACTACTCTGGTTTCTCTTTCCTTCCTTTCTCTCTTAGCTCCCACATATGAGTGAGCACATGCGCTATTTATCTCTCTGTGTTTTGCTTATTTTACTCAACATAAGTCCCTCAAGGTTCATCTATGTTGTTGCAAATGGGAGTATCTCATTCTTTTTTATGGCAGAGTAGTATACATAGAACTTAAGCAATTATATAGTAAAAAAACTAATGAACCAATTAAAAAATGGGCAAAGGAGCTAAACAGACATTTTTCAAAGGAAGACATACAAATGGCCAACAGATATGTGAAAAAATGCTCAACATCACTAGTCACCAGGGAAATGCAAATTAAAACTACAGTCAGATACCACCTCACCCCAGTTGGACTGGCTAAAATCAAAAAGATGGTGAATAACAAATGTTGGCAATGGTGTGGAGAGAAGGGAACACTACTACACTGTTGGTGGGACTGTAAATTAGAACAACCACTATGGAAAACAGTATGGAGGTTTCTCAAACAACTACAGATAGATCGTCCATACAATCCAGCAATCCCTCTTCTGGATATATGCCCAGAAGAATGGAAATCATCATGTCCAAGGGATACCGGCACTCCCATGTTCATTGCAGCTCTATTTACAATAGCCAAGATATGGAACCAACCTAAATCTCCATTGATGGATGATTGGATAAGGAAAGCATGGTATATATATACCATGCAATAGTTAACTTTAGAGGTACTTCCAGGTCTGGTGAAATCTGACACACCTGGGTTGTGCAAACTCTGGTCTGGACCTGAGACTTTTCATCAAACTGCACCCCTTTCAATTCTATATTCCTGACCAGTCTCCACTGAGTAGTCCTGTACTGATTGAGAGGTAGATCAGCTGTCCATGCAGAGCCCCTGTATTTCCCCGGTGGGCCTGTCTCCCCCACTGCGTGTGCTCCAAACACTTCCCATGGGATGGGCTGTGCTCTGATCCCTTGTGATGACTCACCAGCCTCTGAGTGGCTCCTTTTTTTCAGTTGTTGTGGCTCTTTGGTCCTATGTAGGTCCACGGGAACCCTGTTAGTGGTACTGCTGGCCTAAGAGTCACCAAGGCCCTCTTCTCCCCTGCCACCTCCAAGCAACTCCATCTGAAGGGCACAGCTGCGGCTTCTAATGGATCCTGCCCTGTGCGCTCAGCAGTTCCAGACTTAAAGTGGCCACGGCAGAAAATGGTCGGAGCGGTTTATACTTTCTCTCATCTTCATGCACTCTGTAGGTCTCTCCTCCTCTTCCCTTGAGCTCTAGCAGCCCCAGCTTGGCTGTCACTGCTTTTTAATAGTTGTAAATTGGTTGATTTGTGGGAGAGAGTGACTCTGGGGACCATGTATTCCACCATCTTGACCAGAAGCCCTGTGTTTTGTTAATTTAACCTTTAACATATTTGTAATCTGAAACTTATGGTGAGTAATGTTTATTTTAATTAAAAGTTACCCCCAACTAAGGTGTTTAGCAAGAACATGAGTTTCAACGTTTGTATTTTTCAAAAAGATTTTTTTTGAAATTTTAATTTAATTAATTGTTACCTTTTCTAATAGTTACTGATTAATGATATTAGTATAGCTACATAGGTACCATCTTAGTCTGTTCAGGTTGCTGTAACAGAAATACCATGAACTAGGTGGCTTATAAACAACAAACATTTTTTATCGTTCTGGAGGCTGGAAAGTCCAAAATCAAGGCACTGGTAAATTCAGTATCTGGTGATGGCCCATTCCTCACAGACAGCACCTTCTTGCTGTGTCCTCATGTGGTGGAAGGGACAAAGCAGGTCTTTTTTAAGGGCATGAATTCCACTCAGGAGAGATCTGTTCTCATGATCTAACCACTTCCCAAATTCCCCACCTCTTAGTCCCATCACCTTGGTTGTTAAGATTTCAACATATGAATTTTGAGAGAATATGGACATTGGATCCATTGCAGGTAGATACATATATACATACATACATACATACACACATACATACAAGGGAGGCAGAGATAGAGATATATATTGGGAGACCATCTATATGTTCAAAGCATAGCTATATGCTATTCATTGAATCATTAATTATTCTGTTAAGATGCTTGATGTGATGATGACTTAGGAAAGGAATACATTAATTGCTCGAAATGGCACTGAAGTGATCAATTGATTTAGGTAGATTATATAGCAGTAATTGGTTATATGCTCTGCCATGATACCAAACTTAAATACGTGTCTACAGGGTAAGCCTGAATTGATTCTTTCTAGAGTGAATAAATAAAATTTCTTAAAATTATTATTCAGGATGCTAGTTTATAAAGATCTTTGAGCCGTTGTAGATTGCAGGTTATTTACTATTTTCCATATTCATCTTAACTTTACCGATTAAAAACTTAAATTTGGTTGTGACAATGGTTTTCTCATGTCAAATATCAAATATAGGTCTCATAACTAGACAGGAAAAACACCAGGAACCCTGGTGTATGGCATGAGACCCAAGATTCAGGATCCTCGAGTAAGTACACACTTTATGTAAGCTTCATAGAATCATATTATGAACAAAGGATTTGTTGGGGCAATATGTTATGGTTAATTTCATGTGTCATCTTGACTAGAGTATGGTGCCCAGTTGTTTGGTTAAACTCCAGTCTAGGTGTTGTTGTGAAGGTATTTTTGGAAGTGATAATTATTTATAATCAGTTAATTTAAAATAAAGTAGGTAATACTCCATAATGTGAATGGGCTTCGGACAATAGTCAAAAGCCTAGAGCAAAGGCTGAGGTTTCCCAAAGCAGAAGGAATTCTGTTTCAGGACTGCAACATAGAAATACCACCTGAGTTTTTAACCCGATGGCCTGCTCTGCATATTTTGGGCTTTCCAACCCCACAATCACACGGGCTAATTCCTTAAAATATCTATCATCTATCTACCTATCTATCTATCATCTATCTGTCTATTCACCTATCATCATCTATCTGTCTTTGCATATTTGCATATGTATGTACATATGTGTCTATGTATGCATGTTCAAATAGTATCGGTTTCATTTCTCTGGAGAATACTAACAAATACACACCATGTAGTAGTTTAAGTCTTTCTCTTCAGACAATATTATTGCAAAGCAAGATAAGATGACATGTCTAACTATAAAGAATTTTAATACAAGTAAAGAAATTATAACTATGTAAATTGAAATATTTTGTGCTTAAATTCTTTTTTTTTTTTAAATTTTATTATGTCGATATACATTGTAGCTGATTATTGCTCCCCATCACCAAAACCTCCCTCCCTTCTCCCTCCCCCCCTCCCCCCCAACAATGTCCTTTCTGTTTGCTTGTTGTATCAACTTCAAATAATTGTGGTTGTTATATCTCCCCCCCCCCAGTTTGTGTGTGTGTGTGTGTGTGTGTGTGTGTGTGTGTGAATTTATATATTAATTTTTAGCTCCCTCCAATAAGTGAGAACATGTGGTATTTCTCTTTCTGTGCCTGACTTGTTTCACTTAATATAATTCTCTCAAGGTCCATCCATGTTGTTGCAAAGGGCAGTATTTCATTCGTTTTTATAGCTGAGTAGTATTCCATTGTGTAGATGTACCACATTTTCCGTATCCACTCATCTGATGATGGGCATTTGGGCTGGTTCCAACTCTTGGCTATTGTAAAGAGTGCTGCGATGAACATTGGGGAACAGGTATACCTTCGACTTGATGATTTCCATTCCTCTGGGTATATTCCCAACAGTGGGATGGCTGGGTCGTATGGTAGATCTATTTGCAATTGTTTAAGGAACCTCCATACCATTTTCCATAGAGGCTGCACCATTTTGCAGTCCCACCAACAATGTATGAGAGTTTCTTTTTCTCCGCAGCCTCGCCAGCATTTATCGTTCATAGTCTTTTGGATTTTAGCCATCCTAACTGGGGTTAGATGGTATCTCAATGTGGTTTTGATTTGCATTTCCCGGATGCTGAGTGATGTTGAGCAGTTTTTCTTATGTCTGTTGGCCATTTGGATATCTTCCTTAGAGAAATGCCTACTTAGCTCTTTTGCCCATTTTTTAATTGGGTTGCTTGTTTTCTTCTTGTAAAGTTGTTTGAGTTCCTTATATATTCTGGATATTAATCCTTTGTCAGATGTATATTTTGCAAATATTTTCTCCCACTCTGTTATAATATTAAATAGGTAGTATAACTTCTAAAAAATTTTTTTAAGGACAAGATGATCAAAATCCTTTTAGAAACATTTTAGACATATTTCTATTTCTGATGACACATCTATTGACTCATGCAACACTTTAATTGTTATCTTTAGTCAAGGTACTATTCCATGTAAAAATAGAGTTCCTTTTTTTAATTTTTAGTATTTTACCTTTAACTTGAACATATTTGTGAGTCGTGGGTACTGTGTGTTGTTTCAATACATGCATATACTGCACAATTATTCACTTAGGGTAGATAGCATAGTTGTGTACATGTTAGTCCACATCTTCTCCTTCCACCTCCCCCCTCATCTGCTCCCAGCTTCTGGTAACCATTATTCTACTCTTTACTTCTATGAGAGCTATTTTTTTGTTAAGATTCCACATATGAATGATATCGCGTGGTATTTATCTTTCTGTACCTGACTTACTTCACTTAACATGATGGTTTTCAGTTCCGTCTATGTTGCTGCAAATGATAGAATTTCATTTTTCTAGTAACTGAATTGTATTTCATTGTGAATATATGCCACAGTTTTGTTTTTATCCATTCATCTATTGATAGGCATTTAGGTTGATTCTATCAATTGGCTACTGCGAATAGTGTTGCACTGAACATGACAGTGTAGGTGTATTTTTGATGTATTGATTTCATTTCCTTTGGATATTTACTCGGTAGTGGAATAACTGGGTTGTAGGTTAGGTTTATTTTTAAATATCTGAGGAACCTCCATACCATTTTCCATAAAGGCTGTACCAATTTACGTTCACACTAGCAAGGTAGGAGAGTTCCTTTTTCTCCACATCCTCGCCAGTATTTGTTATTTTCTGTCTTGCTGATGATTGCCATTCTAACTGGCATGAGATAATATCTTTGTGTGGTTTTAATTTGTGTTTCCCTGATGATTAGTGATTTTTTAAGATTTTTTTCATGTACTCCTTTGAGTACAAAAACTTGCAAATCAGTAGTGCCAGGAGTTGTAGAAACTGGGAGCAAAAATTTTTTTCAGCACCTTTGCAAAGAATTGAGTGGTAACATATTCACATGTACAATGAGGTTTACAAAATATGTTTTTAAAATGTGAGCTGTGACACCACATGATATAAAGCTTTGTATAGGTACACAGCCCAAATAAGCAAAATGTTCTCTCTCTCTCTTTCCCCATTTGTTTACTTAATCATTTATTTATGTTAATATAAGATAATGTACACTTATTTTATACTTTTTGGGTTATAATCCAACACAACGTTATTAATTTTTTGCTCAAATAGTTCCAGTTTTAGCCACTAGGAGCAATTTTGTTTCAGATTCTCTGTTCTTCTGGCAGGTCTCATCTTTTTCTTTTATCATTTTTTTTATTAGCTATGAATATTCATGAGATACAAAGCTGATAGTCACCTCTCATGACCATGACGTGAGGGCCAGATTCATACTGGCAGCATACCCATTACTACAAATTGCATTTGTACCCATATTTTTTCGGACCTTTATATTGCTTTCAGATACTGCATACTCCAGGTTCATCTTTTTTTTTTTTTCCAACCAACTCCATTTGTAGAATCAAGTAATTTTTACAAAGAACCATGGTTCCTTATATTGGAGAGTGAAACTTGGAAGCCAAGATTTTTGCTCAGTGCTGCTTGGGTGTCACTGTCTCTATATCCTCTTAGGAGACAGTGGTAGGAAATGTATGCATGGATACAAAAACATGAATTATTCTGTATCTATTACGTATCCATTTATCTGTACAAATACTAAGCTAAACATGAGTTCATACTGATGCCTCCCATGCTAACCTAGAACCACATGGCACATTCTAGGCAAAACTTAAGTCTTCACATACAGATTCAGAATATATTCTCTTAGATTTATTCCCAAGTACTTCACTTCTGTGATATTAAAGATGGCATTGTTTTGTTACTTTTAGATTCCAAGTGTTTATTCCTGGTATATCGGAATGGATTGATGTTTTTATATTGACTTTCTATCCTGCAACCATGCTGAACTCACTTATCAGCTCTTGAAGTTTTTTTTTTCTTTTTTAAAGCTTCTTTGAGACTTTGACATAGACGATCACGTATCTATGAATAAGGGCAGTTTTATTTCTTCCTTTCCAATCTATATGCCTTTTATTTCTTTTGTCTCCTAGTATGCTAGTTGGCACATCCAGTACAATGTTGAGTAAAACTAGTGAGAGGGGACCTACTTTCATAGATGTACATCCCAATATCATATGGGATTAAAATGTGTCCAAAAATTATATATATATATTTTTTTTTCATTAAGAAAGATAATACTATTTTCTGCAGGAATATATTTAATTTAACAAATAAAATAAAATATACAATCTGCATTGGCAATATGGAAGCAATGTAAGTATTTTAAAAGGTCTGTCATTCAATATCACTATTGTCCTGGTCTTTTCTTTATTTTTACACCCTTCAAACATTTGAATATTGCAAAACAATATATATATATATATATATATATATATATATATATATATATATATATATATGAAATTTAAAGTAAAATACATGAAAAGCTCAAAAATGATGAAGAAAATGTTTTTGTAATGGACGAACAAATTTGCTCCTTTTGTGCATTTGGTTAAGTTTTCCACCTCCTGATGAGTCCTAGAGAGATGAGCAACGTACCTCCCATAATTCCCGTAAGGCTCTACAGGCCAGCAGAAGACAGGCCATCCCAGCATGTCTATTAAGCTCCATAGAAGCCTGCAGGATAAAAGCAATCTTTAAAATGATAATTAATATCAAAACGTCTTGCATTTAAAAGCTCCTATTTAATATATTCATGTTTGGGAAATACAAGTTTTATAAGTTATATGAAGAAATGCAGCTCAGTCATCCTGGGTAAGGTCACTTTCATGTCCTTCATTGAACTAATGACAAGAGAAGGCACCAATACAGCCCTGAGCAGCTTACCAGTTCCTGAATCCTACCTTCCCATAAGCCATCCATCCTGCTCATGGAGCCGCATTGAGCTGTCACTGCACAGATGACAGCAACAAAAGGCCTAGCTCCTGGACTCATACCACATTCTCAGCCACACTGTATGGGGAGAGTGACATATGGTTATGACAGTATGTGATCCTTAATCCCATGAGCACATAAAAATGAATATGTCCTTGCCCTTAAATAAACTGTACAAATGTAGGAGAAACTCTCTTTTGTATAATTCCACTATTCCTGACATCAGATTTTTGGTTGGTTGTTAGTATTTAGTATTTAGTTTCATGGCCTGTTTAATCTTCTGATCACGTATGGCTACTTAAGAGCACCTGATGTGTCACCATCAGTCACCAGGCAATCCTCCAGGCCCAGTTTTTCCCAAGTAGATTTGTTCTTAAAGAACAAGTTTAAAAAGCTATGTTACAAACTTAAGTTTTGCCTCCAATATGCACTTTAAAGGGAAATTGAAATGCATCCAATTAAAAAAATAAATCCTCTGCAACACAAAGATAAAATAAAGTCTCATAAATTTAAAATTGGTATAAAACTTAAAATTATAAACCAATATTTTAACATTTTTTTATTTAATCATAATTGATTGTACACCTCTGTGAGGTACTGCATTGAAAATCAATAACTGTGTGCAATATGTGGTGCTTATATCAGGATAATTAATATATTCAACATTATACAGTGTAATCATTTTTTGTGGCCGTTTACCAATTTCTCATTATTCCCCCTCTCCCTTTCCTACCTCTGGTGGCCTCAGTTTTGTTCTCTCCTTTGGAAAGTTCAATGAATTATTGTTAATGTTTTCTCTTTCATTCTTTCTTTTTTTATTTATTTGTTTGTTTTTTTAGCTCCTACCTGTGAGTAAGGACATGTGGTATTTCTCTTTCTGTGCCTAATTTATTTCACTTATCATAATTTTTTCTAAGTTCATCCATGGTGCTGCAAATGGCAAAATTCCCTTCTTTTTTTATGGCAGAGTAGTATTCCATTGAGTATATATCCCACATTTTCCTTATCTGGTCATCCATCAATGGACATTTAGATTGATTCCAACTTGTAGCTATTGTGAATAGAGATGCAATAAACATGGGAGTGCAGGTATCCCTTCAACATGATAATATCCATTCCTTTGGTTTTATACCCAGCAGTGGGATTGCTAGATCATATCACAGTCTACCTGAAGTTGTTTGAAGAACCTCGCTTTCCATAATGGCTGCACTAATTTACAGTCCCACCAACAGTATAGGAAATTTCCCCTTTCTCTGCATCCTCGCCAATATTTATTATTCTCTGTCTTTCTGATAATAGCCAGTCTAACTGGGGTGTGATGATATCTCAGTGTGGTTTTGATTTGCATTTCCGTGATGCTTGGTGGGCATTTTTTCTAATACTTGAAAATCAATCTGAATAGGTCTGTTCTTCATTCATTCATAGAGTCAATATATTTTGTCTACTATATGTCTGAAAGTTTTAAGTACAAATCTTCAAGCTTGCTTTTCTCATCTCAGCCAGAAATTTAAAAGGTAGGATACAATTGTAAAATTCCTATATGAACTGTCAAAATGAAGAAAACATACATGCTAGAAAAATCTTTATTTCTATCAACACATAGCATGTAGTAAAATGTTCATTCACAAAGTATTATGTTAGGACCATATTTTTTTATGCCCTCGTACTTTCTAGACATTATGCCACACTTTTTTATTTCTCATATATTGAGTGTACATTATAGGAATTAATTTATTTTAATTAATCCCAGTTGTAAATATATTTGGATATGAATTGGAAAATACAATTCTCACTTTATTACTCCTTCAGCTTATGGTAGTTTTATATTTTTGAATTAAATGATGATCAAGTGATAACATATTATTGATATTATATTTGTCAAGGCATTTCTGAATAAATTTATTGAGCTGTTTCTGACACTGATGTTTACGGTCCTCATACCCCTAATGTGTGATTAAGTGTAGCATGGTTGCGATGCTTTTATCATAGAATCCCATTAAGAATGTAGGTGGCAAGAATATTCTTACAGCAAGGACACATGTTTTATTGGGAAAATAGAGACCCAATAATAATAAAGAATTAATGGTACTACATTTCAAAAGATCTCAGGTGCTATAACAGTGCTTGTTTTACCTTGTCAACATCTGGTGCATTTCTACAAATCATCAGTATAAATTTGGATTGTTTTTTATGTTTAGAAGATTTTTTATTGTGATAAAATATATATAATGTATATTTTACCATTTTAACAACTTTTAAATGCAGAATTAAGTTAAATATATTCCATTGTGCATGTTTAGTAAATGTTATACTTAATTTTGTTTACAGCTTCTAAAGGCTGACAAAAGTTAGATATATATCTTTCCCTCATGATACATGCTTCAGAGTGATATAACCCAACTGCTATGAAGTAAAGCAGTTTAACTTTTTTACACTATGAGTTTAATTTGTTGCATAAATTCTAATATTTTGTTCTATATTAAATTGGTTTTTATTATAAGTACGAATAGATTTAGATTACAAAATTTTTTCAGACGTATTACAAGAAAGCAACAAATAATATTGACCTCAGAAGCAGAAATTTCAAGGTCATTATTTATTGTATATAGTTTACTGTGTAAGAAGAATTACACTTGCAATAGAGATTTAATTCAAATCCTGGATACTATGTTTTGGTTTCTGAAATCATTTTGAATAGAGTGAAATTTCATTTTAAAGACAAGTGATTGAGCTTCACATAGCAAGATTTAGTTTTATTAAATATAGTTCACATTTCACAAGAGAGCAGGTAAATTATGGTGGTGTGATAGGTTGCACAGAGCCCATTTTACTCATGAAAAAGGCAGGTTCCTGAAAAGCTGTAGATGGTATGTACAGAACTGCTTAGCTGCCAGAGTGTTTAGTTCTGATAGCATTTACTCCTGTGAGCAAGAAGCTTATATCTCAGTTGGATAAACAACATTGTCAAGGATTGATAAACTATAGAAACAGTTTCATGATTTTAGCTTCTAAAGATTACGTTCTTTGAATATGTCATGACTTCATGGAGCAACGTTCAGTTATTTAAAATACCTGAAGCAACCACTGAACAATCAAACACCGCATTTAAATGAAAATATCATCGATTTCTCATCTCCTTACTCAAGTGGACCAAAAACCAGGGTTAATATAAGTCTATCACCAAATAGGTTTCCTATTCCTTATTTCCTTCTAAATTAACAGCCTGCAGGGAGCAGGAGAGGTGGAGATAAAATCCCAGTTAACATTTGTGTTGAGAGTACTGATTTGCACTGATATTTAGTAATTTGGGTCACAGGAATAGCAATGCAGAAAATATAATCTCGAAGAAATCTTTTTCTATTCCTTGGAGCATTATCAGTCACATGTTTCAAACTTTACTTCTCTTTCAAAGCTAGTACATTCCTGTCAACAAAAATCTGGGCCCACATCTTGAGAAAATGAGTATATTATGGATGATTTCTCTCAGGTTTCATCCCTGCCTTCTTCAACTCCCTGTTTCTATTCACTCTTAACATTTATTTTGAACTCAGATGAATCCATTCTTAGGTTCAAGGTTAATGTCTCCTCCTGCACTCTTGTGGCCTTCACTCCCTTCTTTCTACTTAAATTTTTCAGAAGTCACATTAGGTCAGGATTTGTGGCTGTTTTTTATATTGCTGCATCTCCAGTGTCAAATACACACACACACACAGACACACAGACACACACACACACAGACACACACACACACACACACACACACACACACACATCCTTCTCTTCCATTTCATCTTTAATATAGACCTTCTCAGTCTTTTTACTCTTCCTTATACTATTTCAGTTCTTCCTCTAGTTTCTCTCTTCCAGGTTATCTCTTTATCTCTTCTTCTCATCACCCTCTTCTTGAAAAGGTGAAATCAGTATGCTTCCTTCTGCTTCTTCACGTCCTCTTATTCACTCTTCAACCCACTACAACTTTCCTCTTCCCCCTTCACTCTGCTCAAATGTTAAAAAATATACATCAATTATCTACTCTCTAAATCCAGGGGCCTTTTCATATTGTCCCTGCTATTTTGTCTCTGCACCACAAATTACATTATTTGCTCTTTTATTAATATTTTAATTTCTAACTTACAAAATATAATTTTCCCCTAATTCTTTTCCAACCTCTTATATTGTTCTTTCTCAGTATCCTTATTCACCTGCAACCTTTTAATTGGTCACCGAATACTCACCAAATTTCTCCTCTGAGCCTATTTTACTCTATGCATTTTCTTTGCCTGAAATTTCATTTACTCTCATAGCTTCGAGTGTTTTAGTGATGGATGTTAATCAACATATATGCTGAGCCCTGTACGAGAATGGTTTTACTATCATTTCATATAGTGCCCATGTAATCTCACCAGAAAGCACTGATTTTCACATTTTAAAATGAAGGGTATGTCCATGCCACATGGCTAGGGAAAAACAGAGCTAAAGATCAAAGTCTAGTGAATCTGTTCCCAAAACATTTCACTCACATCACACACACTGCACAACCTCCCTTCCATCCAGATAACACTTTGCTCTGTTTTTTATTTCCCCTTTTTCTTTAAAATGCATAGGAATGGGAAAATCTTTGCTCTAAGGGAGAGATCTGTCAGCTGGAATAAGTCACTAACATTGTAGGAAAAGAGTGTTTGCAGGTGTTTTGAGCAGGGATGCAATTGGGAAAGAGGCATAGAAATCAATAATCAGTCATGTGTGAGTCACCTTCTAAAATGGCCTTTTTTAGGCACTACTGAAGACACTTACATTTAGGACTCCCCAAAAACGCCACACAGGGTTGAATGTGTCAAAAGTCTGGGTAGTTGTTTCACATTCAATAGACATTCCTGAAAAAAAATTGCTGTGCTGCTATTGTCATATATTAGTATGTCAGAAAAGAATTTGGATCTCCAGTTTTCAATAGAAATTTTAACTAACACAATATAAAGTCAAAACTAGATCCAAAGGGCAGATGACAAGCTCTCTTCGAGCCAAGAGAACAAAAATACTGAATTATAAAACAAGGCAATTTCAGTAGAAAGTTTTATTTGATTCCCTTTATTGAATCATTTATCTTAGGGAAATGGTTAATGGGCTTTCTTGGGCAACTAATACATTAGAGCATCTAACAGCAAATTGAGTAGAAATGCTTCAAAAAAATGAAAGTCACCCTGAAGTACAGTTGTTCTCCAAACTATTCATGCTATTTGTAATTTGACTTTGAAGACATCATATGTTTTTATGACATGAATACAGATATGGGCTGAGATAAACATGCATTTATCTGCTCCTTTTATTTCCTGTATTATTCAATACTAGGAATTGAGGGAAACCTCACAAAAATATTAGAAAAGGTACCGGTGTATCTTTGAAAAATTGTTTTAGTTAAATACCATCGTTAGATGAATTTTTTTCAGATATTCATCTTAAATGTGTTATGTGTGTAAAATAACAAGCTAATATGCTTGCAACAAGAAGAGGTGGTTCAGCGCAATGAAAAGCACACTTGAAATCAATCATTAAATAATTAAGGTTTCTGATATCTCAAAACCCCTCTTTATCTCACTGTTGAGCAACCATGCGAAAATGCTAATAAGTGAGCTTCCCTATCAAGTGCAGAAAGAAAAGGTGCAAGATTATTTTGGTCCTCACGGAAACCAAGGCTTCACACATCTGACAACACTTTAATCAGGACACCAAAGCAAATGTAGACTGTTTCCATTTTTAGTTTCACTTCTCATTTGTTAGTGTTGCAAAAGAACAGAGTGTTATGTAATAACCCTTTGATGTTTATTTTAGGTGTGCATTATTCTTTATGTGGAATCTCACTGATGCAAAACCTTAGTTATTCTTTGTACTACCATCTGGTTGTTGGTTGCTTCAGTGGAAGCTTCCTGTAATCTGGTTTGAAGTCAGAAAAAAATTGTTTCAAAAAGTTTCCAGAAGTTTAGCATCCAAATATATTGTTCTAAATGTTTATTTTGATACCTATGTATCTAATAAACTCAGGAACACCATCACAGCCTGTGATGTTCAGTGCAAAGGGAGAGAAGGATACATTTTCTCCATAGTTTGCCTTACAGCCTACCTTGGAATAAAGGTATATAATAGTAAAATATTGGGCCAGATACTTTAGAAAGCTAAGAAATGAGTGTCTTTCAGATTGTGGTCAACATCTTTTGTTCCTACTGCTAGAATCCATTGCCAATCTTTCAATGTTAGTACACCCTCCCAAGTATGATTTCATGAAATTTACTCTCAGCCATCCTTTAATCCTCATTTACTGCTGATTGGCAATATCTTCAAGGCATCGTTTTTCCTTTGGATTTGCCTAAGGTATTTTTGAAAGCTGAAATATTTTCAAACCTAAACACTGCTCCTAAACTTGTGATATTTATAAGATTAGATGAAAAAAGTAAAATACCCTCTGTGTACACTTTTCTGGGGAAGGTTCAAAGGTCATACTTGACTGTAAAAATACACTATAATGACCTACAATGACAACATATTGAATAACATGGCACAATCTGAACAGAAAGGTGATGGAAGCAGGATTTCTTTTTCTGTCCTGGCACCCACCAAGTGATTTGTCTCTGCCTTAAATCATTTTCCTCATTTCTGGGTTGATTTGTTTTTAGTCAGGGTACAGATTCTAAACAAACCAAAAGAAAATGAAGCAAAAAATAAATTAATAATAATAATAATAATAACAAAATCAAGTGAAAAAGGCCTAGAACAAGACCTCAACGGATAAAATGGATATACTGAGTAAAATCTTTGTATCAATATTCAGTTGGAGTATTTGTCAACTTTAAATTCTCATCCCAGAAAAATAAAGGGTCAATATTTTCTTAATCATGTTATACCTTAATTCAATTACTGTGCAGGTTTGTAGGGAATATGTCTTTTTCTGGAAAACTCAAGGGAGTTAAGTATAACTAAAATCATTATTAGTCATGGTTATTAGTCATAGACAATTGGAAATTGTAAGGAAAATTATGCCAGATCACAATAGTAACACAAAATAATTATAATACACTAATAATACATTTAACAAAAAGTCTGCCAAATTATTTGAATGGTAATTTTCCTGAAATAGAGTCTCCAAGCAGGCCCAATAACCTAAGATCAATCTGACATAAGAACCTCACAAACTCATCTATAATCATGGGAACAGTAAACATAAACTCTTAAATCTCATAATATTGAATAAAAAATTTAAAAGTATTGATAATGTTATTACAACATCTTCTTTAATAGAATATGATTCAAGCCTCTTAATTCACAATCAAATTCACATTGCAAATAAATTGTTTTATACTCAAGAAAATAATAAAAATAAAATTTAGAAATTTCATTTTGAAATTTTTATTCAATTCCTTATCCTATTATACATCTATACTGTAAATGAGCTATGTCACATCAAAGGATCTTATAAATAGTCCAGATTGAGTCTAGTTTCTCAACATTTTGTTACTGTGTATTTTTCTATTACAGGCATTCATACAATAATTTTGTAACATAATGTTATGTAGGTACTAAAAAGTTTGTATTTATTTATGCAAATTATTAAGTACTATAATAAACACCTCTAGAGTACTTACACTTTCATGAAGAGAAAAAAGTGTTAAGAGAAGTCCTTTAAACATTGAAGTGTGATTCACCACGAAAGTAGTTTGCTAGTATAAAAAGGAAGAAAATAACTAAAGCAAATATATGACATCATAAGTTTCAATGTTGTTCACACCCATTTTTTTGAATGATCTAAATTTAAAGACCATGGATGAAATTTCTTGTTAGTGTACCGTATGTGGCCAATACAGAGGATATTTTGTTTATGTGTTACTTAATGCCTTTAAGTGGGAAAAAAATCTCTAGTTTTCTGAAGACCCTTTACTTCCTATTATTCTATAAGCATACAATTGGAATATTTACTATGCCAGCTTGGCTCCTGAGAGATTTGAGTGTGTAATTCCTCATGAATGTGGTAACTTGCTTACAGTGTGTCCACTTTCAGCAAAGTGGATAAACTTGGTTCAGACCAACTATCCTTTATATTAGAACTAGAAAACATAAATCAAATTTTATATATATTATTTATGTGTATTCACATATAAATACACACACATATACATACATATACGTGTGTGTGTGTGTGTGTGTGTGTGTGTGTGTGTGTGTATAAAATTACAAAACCCAAGTCTAATCATAAGAAACATATCAGCTAAATATATATATTTAGGGGGACATTCTTTAAAACATTTGACTAGTACTCTTCAAAACTGTCAAGGTCATCCATAATAAGCAGAGTGTTACAGCCAAGGTGAGTCTAAGGAAACATGACAATGAAATGTAATGTGGTATACTGGATGGACTACTGAAATGAGAAAGAAAAAGGAAATTAGGGAAAAGTAAAATACTCTAAATAAAGTACTAACTTATGTATCAATAATTGTTCATTAATTTTAAAAAATGCACCAGAATAACATAGTGTTAATAATAGACGAAACAGGGTATGGTGTATATGAGATCTCTCTGTTCTATCTTTGTGATTTTTTTGACACATACAAAATAAATAAAAATAAAGTGTTTATTACAAAATGCTGCAAAAGCAAAAAGCATAAGTCCATGAAGATTATAGGAACAAACTACAAGTAGGTTCAAAATGGAGATTTTAAAATGTGCCATGGAAATATGTTTAAATATACTAGTATAATATTTTTTAAAACCTGTATTCTCACATTCATAAAAAGTCATAATTGCAAATATCAAGTAAAAGAAAAGCATCATTACATAAACCAATTAGCTAATGTCCCTCAACTAATCACAAGATAGAATCAATGATTAACTTGTTTAAATATTTATATCTAGCTCCTACCAATATCTATTCATAGGCACTGGTTAAATAAATTGTGCATAGTGGAAATATTAGAAAAATAAACACAGTGCAAATAGTCAACTGAAGAAAGCAGAAAAATTAAAATTTAAATACAAAACATATAGTTTAGAAATCATAAAAATGGTAGGATTGATAAATAGATTAAAAGATTCATTCCTCAAAAAGCAAGCAAGAAAAAGAGAGAAACATTAGCAAATTCAAATTAGAAAATAAAAATTATTAAATACATATATATACACACACAAATTTAATTTAAATATTGAAGACATTCTTTTAGAATTTCAATTGTTCAATTTTAAGGCACTAAAATATCACAAAAATTTTCCTTAATAAGTATTAGGAAATTGATGTAGAATTATTGAATGAATGGGGTTCTGTTTCAACTCTAATATTTTCCTCTACAAATATGTGAGGGATTTTCCTGTGATCCTTTTACTGCACAGCCTAAAGCTAATGGCATACTCCTTTTACATCCTCAACAAAAAGTTCTTCTGTATAAATTTACATTAATAAGGTTTTAATGTACAATATGAGACTATAGTTAATAAAACTGAATTGGATTAGGGATTTTCATCAAATAAGTATATTTTAGCTTCTATTGTCAAAAAAAGTAATGATGAGAGATGATAGATATTTTAATCTGCTTCACTATAGTAAACATTTTACTATCTATGTGTATCCTATAACATCATGCTGTAAACCTCAAATATGCACAGTAAAATATATTTTTAAAAATTTACATCGATAGATCAGTATCCCAACAGCCTGATATAAATCAGTAGAGTGTCAAAGTCTTTGGCAAGCAGGATGATTTCCTTTGCAATCCGCATGTCTGTCTGTGTTGTTGAAAAATTCTAAATCAGGGACCAGGAATTTTTACCACATGCTAGTAATCAAGAGTATATCTGCTTTTCCATCAAAGACAACATTTATTGATACAAATCTTTATTCCCCTTCAAGACAAATCCTTTTTCCCAGCACAATTATATTACTCCATGTATTTTTCCCAGCACAGTAATATACTCCATGTATAGTCATCTTCTAGTCATCTTGTGAAAGGTCTAAGCTTGGGGAAAAAGAAAAAAAAAATGTGTGAGGGAATTCATACTGGTCAAGAATCCAACGATAATACAAACAGTTGTTTGGTATTTTTCAAATATAGTTCTGAGTCTTTTATAACAAATCACGGTTTAATTCACACAAGTACAAGAAGGGCTATTTTAGTTTTCTATTGCTGTATAAAAATTTACCACAAACTAAGCAGTTTATAACAATATATATTTATTATCTCATGATTTATGGGTTAGGAGACTGGACGTGGATAAGCTGGTTCCTCTGTTCAAGACCTCATCGGGCTAAGGTCAATATGTCATGAAGACTGGGGTTTCATCTGGAACTCAGAGTCTTCTTCCAAGCTCATTCAGACGGTTGGCAGAATTCAGTTCCATACAGTTTTAGGATTGAGCTGCCAACTCTTAAAAGTCAACCCTCTTTATAGGGAGTTCAAAACATTGCATTTTTTTTTTTTTTCAGGCCATCGGGAAGGAGAACATCTCTTTAATGCTTCACTTTTTTTAAAGGAATCACCCAAATACTTCAGACCCATCCAAACAATCTCCCTTCCATACACTCAAAGTCAACTTATTAATAGTCTAAGCAATGATATTTCATCATATTCAACATATTCATTGGTTCCAACCACACTTAAGGGTACAGGATTATATAAGGAATGTATACCAAAGAGCTGGAATCTTAATTCTTCCTACCATAGGAAGTATGTTGAAATCTTTTCCAGCTCAGAACATAAGAATTTATTTTTCCTTTTCTAGAAGTTGCAGCTTTAAACCTGACAGAAAAAAAGTTAGTTTGAGGTAGCTTAATAGAACTTTTCTTTTAATTTCAGGATCGCCCAGTATCGATTACAGGAATTATAAATTTCAAGAGGCAGGACAGAGAAAATATGTGAAGATCAATGCTTATTTGACCAACCCAAAAGATAATTTTGGGTCTATATGCATTGTACAATAATTTGCAAGGCTTCTATATGTGAGAAAGTAATACTGACACTTTGCCTCTAACTTGTTAAGTGAATAACTCCTCTTGCTAATGGTAGCACAATTTGTCAGCTGCGCTGTTAAGTCAGGGTCACAGTAAAATCGGGTGGATGCCTAAGACTTGCATCTTTTAAATCAAGAATATTCCCAGAAGTGGGATTGCTGGATCGTATGGAAGATCTGTCTGTAGTTGATTGAGAAACCTCCATACTGTTTTCCATAGTGATTGTACTAATTTACAGTCCCGCCAACAGTATAGGAGCGTTCCCTTCTCTCCACATCCTTGCCAGCATTTGTTACACTCTGTCTTTCTGATTATAGCCAGTCTAACTGGGCTTAGGGGAGTGTGGTTTTAATCTGCACTTCCCTGATGACTAGTGATGTTAAGAATTTTTTCATGTACTTGTTGGCCATTTATAAATCTTCCTTTGAAAAATGTCTATTCAGCTCCTTTGCCCATTTTTTAAATTGGGTTATTTGGTTTTTTATGGTATAATCACCTGAGTTCCTTGTTTATTGCAGATATTAACCCCTTGTTGGATGCATAGTTACAAAAATTTTCTCTCACTCAATCTGTAGGTTGTCATTTCACTCTGTTGGTTGTTTCCTTTACCGTGAAGAAGCTTTTTAGTTTGATATAGTCCCATTTGTTTATTTTTTCTTTTAGTGCTTGTGATTTGGGGCTCATGTTCATAAAGTCTGTGCCCAGACCTAGTCTCTGAAGTGTTTCACCTATATTTTCCCTTAGTAATTTTACAGTTTCAGGTCTTATAATTAAGTCTTTAATCCATTTTGAGTTGATTTTCGTATATGGTGAGAGGTGCTTGTCTAGTTTCATTCTTCTGCATATGCATATCTAATTCTCAGCACCACTTATTGAAGAGGCAGTCTTTTCCCCAATGTATGTTCTCGTTGCCTTTGTCAAATATCAGATGGCTATAAGCCTAAGGGGTGATTTTTGGGTTCTCTATTCTGCTCCACTGGTCTGAGTGTCAATTTTTATGCCAGTACCAAATGGAAATCATCATGTCGAAGGGATACCTGCACTCCCATGTTCATTGCAGCTCTGTTCACAATAGCCAAGGTATGGAACCAACCTAAATGTCCATCGATGGATGATTGAATAAGGAAAATGTGGTGTGTGTGTGTGTGTGTGTGTGTGTGTGTGTGTGTGTGTGTGTATCACTATAGAGTACTACTCTGCCATATAAAAAGAATGAAATTCTCCTATTCACAACAACATGGATGAGCTTGGAGAAACTTATGTTGAGTGAAATAAGCAAAACACAGAGGGAAAAATACCACATGTACTCACTCATAAATGGGAGGTAAGAAAGAAAGAAAGAAGGAAAGAAAGACCACAGTGGTGCATTAGACCTGAAGAGTCCAGGGATACAAAGCAGAGTGGCGGAAGAGGGGATGAGGAGGAAGTTGGGGGTAATTTAATGTGGGACACGGGGTATAATCACAATTTGTGGTAATGGGAATGCTGCCAGTATGGATCTGGCCATCACATCATGGGCATGGGTGGTGTCAATCAGCTTTGTATCCCATGAATATTCATAATGAATTTTTTAAAATGCAATAAAAGCAGAGGAGAGTAAAATAAGATTTACAATATCTAATTCAAGCTACATAAGAAGACATGATAGATAATATAAGAGGAAAAATAGGTGGAGAAAAAGTGGCTGAGAATTTTCTAGAATTGATGAAGAAAGCCTTAAACTCAGTTACAGACTTATAGTAAAATTAAAAGCATACAATGGGTAGAAATCATTTTTAAAAAATAATTAAACCTATAATTATTGTAAATGAAAAAATGTAATATAGTTTTCAATTGTAAGAGTAAATAATGATCAACTGAGAGTTATGTACTCAAGAATCAATGATCAATGTTTTTCCAAGAAAAAAAGGAATATACTAATACATATACATATATTTATGTATGTATATTATAAAATACAAAATCAAATTCACAAGAGAACTCTATATGCTATTTGACTAAAGAATGTAGGATAAAAAATAAGCTAAATACAAAAGAAAATATAAAATTATAAAAATTCCAACTTTTGTACGTGTACTAAGGTGATGATGAAATAGTAGCTGTGGGAAAATAAAGCAAGAAAGGAATAAATAAACAAATAAATAAAACTAGAATATTAATCATATCTTAACAGCTTTCCATTGAAATTAAAACTCACTCTGGAAATTAGATGAAGGGATTGTTTAAATTAAGTTTTCTTCCTTGGGTTACACAGTCAATTTTTTCTGCTGGTGCCTGGCACTCCCATTCTGTGGTTTTGCGGTGCTTCTTGAATTCTTCAGAGGGTCCTTGTGCTTTCTTACTTATGTTTGTTGTTTCAAAAATATTAGGATACCTGGAAAAAAAAGAGAAATTTCCATTGAAGATTCATAAGGTAGTAAAATCATTCTCAGAAACCAATTTTTTAAGTCATTCAAAAATAGTTTCTAATTGTGATTTCTTACATCACTCAAAAATTGTTGAGCTAATTAGAACATAGTCTGGAAAGAGATGAGGGAATAATTCTCAGTACAATCTGCTATTGTTTCTCTTTCTCTCACATATCTGTTTCCTTCATTTTCTTTTATCAATCAGTGAAATTTAATATGTATTTGTTGCATTCTTGGCATAGTTTTCTTTGTATTGTAAATACTTAATAAATATCTAATTTAATTGATTGTTCTTCTTCAGTGTCCTGTTTTGCACTTCAGTTGTGAGTGACAGAAAATGACTAGCATGTCTAGGCATAAGAAAGTGTTGATAGAATAATACCAATTTGGGTTTAGCAGTGTTTTAAAATTACAAAAACATTGTGACAAAAACAATTTTGATAGTTCATCTCTAAAATGTTCCTGCTATCACAATTACCATTTACTTGCCTGCATTTCATGCATGTTATTATTTTTCTTTTCAGAATAGCTTTTCTCCCTGAATATTATTTGTTTTTATAATTATTCCGTGTATATTTTTTCATTTGGCTCTACATGTATATTTTCTTTGTGTAGAATTTTTTTGTGATAAAAAAAAGTGTTTTCTGGGGAAATACCTTAATTACAAGATTATTTCAGTAATTATTTTTAACTATTTTACTTACTGAGTCTCTCTACTAGAAAATTTTTTAAATTGATTTTACAAATTTCCTTTTAAAAAATACCACCTAAATAGGAAAATTTCATGAGAGTAAAATAAAAGTAGAGTAAAATGACAGTTGTTGCCTGAAACGAGATAAAAGACCTCCAGTAAGACGTTGTGTTCTTTTTCCCTTTGCTTTTGAGTCCTCCCTATTTTGATCTATCTTTCAATGCTTAATATATTTCCTTATCATATTACACCAAGGAATTGTGTCATACAAGCTATTTTAACCTAAAGCAACACTATACCTCCTTTTCCATGCATAACTCCATTTTTGTTTCTGAAACATTAAAGTTTATAGATAACTATGCAATATGCAAATTTCATGCCTCCTCATATGAGTGATGTATAATCCAATTTTCTCCTTTTTTACCTATCAAAATTAAAATACGACTTTACAGCCTGAATGATGATTATCCTATTCTGATGTTTATGTTTTTCTCTCTTTTGTCTATAATCAGAGATTCTTTGAATTATGTGATTGGCAGTAATTTTTAAAATGCTTACAGCAACAAACCTAACACGTATTCACACAAATACATTCTTTTTAGTCAGGCATCAGCTAGTTCTCTTAGTAATTTGCTCTCCATCTCTCTTAACAGTGATTGGTCATTTTCTACATCCTAATACTCATTTTCCTAATTTTATCATTACATGTCTGTTGCACTTCTATTTAATGTCTTCACAATTGGCATGTTAAAAGAGGAAGTGACGGCCAAAATAAATGGGAACAATCTGCTCTAGAAATCATGACCTATTATTTTACTTGTGAATATGCATTTCTGTAGTATTACTTTGTTTAAAGCAGAAATTATGCAAGCTACTATATGCTTACCTCTTCCAAAATGTCACATAAATAGAAATAGATACACATGTAGAATGATACAAATAGATAGATATAGATTACCACTGTTCTATCACCTCAATATTACTTATGATTATCCAGTAGATAGACTGATAACTGGGAAGTTTAAGGTGAGGGATCGATCTCCACTTCTACAATTAATTTTCTTACGAAAGTTGTAATGTGCTAACAAATGGTGAATTGCTCAGTTAGTAATAGTTATTGAGGCTGAAGCACAATTTTCCTATTGATTACAGGACGTTTTGATAATTTTCTAGCCACTTGAGCTTCTTCCACAATACTGATACTATTCATTACCTCTCAGCAAAGATATTTCACAGGGTGGAATTTTTAACTCATGCTGATTGTGAATAAAAGTAGGTTTTTCTCCTCTCAAAAAATTCTTTGAAATGGTAAAGGAAGAAATGCACCTTATAAAAGTGAACGAATTGTCAATTGACCAGTAATTCTTGTGCCGTTTTCCACAGGGCAAAATGAAGAATTCTATAAGGGAGAAGAAGGGGAAAACACCATAAAATTGGCGTGGATTCTCTCACTGGATAAGAAGGAAAAAAAAAGTGTCTCAGACAAAGAAAAGAGACTCTGTACTTGAAATATAATGAAAGTGATTTTTCTGAACAGACGAAGCAGATGGCATTTACAAAAGCAACTAAACTTTGTGAACAGTGTAGTTTTCTTTGGTTCTCTTCTTTTCAGAGAATATACCACTTGAAAAAGTAATGGGTATCAAAGTTGATTACCAAGACTTCACTCCATGAAACCCGCTCAAATTTAACCCTTGCTACTTCTAACTCAATTTTGTCAATAACCATTATTTCTACTGAGTAATAAGCAATATATTTTGGGAAGAGTATTATATAGGCTTATCATTAAAGTTACTATTTTTACAAATCTTACATTCAAAACCAAGAAAAACATAAATAATAAATCAACATGATAAATCTAAAAAAAAAAAAATTTAGCTCCCTAAAACTGACCAATCCTTCTGGTAGGTAAATAATGTTTTCAACATTCCATTAACAGTGTCCAGCATAAAGCAGGTGATTGATAACATGCATATTCTCTCTATCACCTTTGAAAAAACTCAGACAAATTTAAGTACCAATTATATGGTAAAAAATTTGTGTCCATATTCCTTAGGCATAAATGCAATATCAATTACATATATGTGGCATCATGAATATAAAAATTTGAGTCCAAATGAAGCCAAGCGACTATGGATATATGTATAACTTTTGTGTTGACCAGCTGAAACAATGGTCTAAAAACAAGCAGGAAGAGTCTTGGATTCACTGAATTTTAGAGTTATATGTTCTATTATATGTCTCAGACCCTGCCTTTTATAGATGATAAATTTGAGGCTCTATGTAGTCACATGATTTACTTTACGTTCTATGGCTAATAACTACAATGCTTTAGAATAATAACCAGTTTATAATCCCCTGATATACAGACATTCAAGTCTTTTCTTATTTCTCTATATTTCCTTCTAGTGAACTTATTCATTTCCACAGCTACATTTCCTTTCTAAGTGTCGACAGTACCAAATCTTTATGTCCTGCTCCAACATCTCCTCCTTTGCTCAGACTCATATGTCCAACCACCTGCCATCGATGTATCACAGATTCCTCAAAATCACAATGCCAAGAATGAAACTCTTCTTCCTCGTAACATCAGCTTTTACAGACAGTATCACTAATTGACTCAGCTTCCAGCCAGAGCAGTGGATGTCATCCTTGAGGATGTCCTTTCCTCTGTTCTCGTATACCATCAATCACATTTTCCAAGGATCTTTCTGTTCTTACCATTCCCACTCCTCTACCTACTTTATACCTTGAGCTTCCTGCAAAAACCTCCTAGGAAGATACTCTGAATCCATCCTATAGCCATAGAAAACTTTTTCTGTTATTTCATTTCCTCAAATGCTCTGTCTCACTTAGAACATGCTGTTTTCCTCCTGAATCTTCTTCCCACCATATACAAACTCTAGCAACGAGGCTAATTTGAGTCATCCCTCATACTCAAGCCAAATGCAATTCCTTAATCAAGTTTTGTCTGCCTGATTTAAATGTTCCTTGTTGCCTGAATTAAATGTTCCTGCCATTTGCTTCTATAGCTATGTCCTTCCTCCTTTTAATAGCAGATATTATACTGTTCATACTTTATTTTTTCTCATAATCCTCCCTACCCATCTTAATTAATCTGTGGAAAGGTGGAAATTATGCTTTTCTTATTTAGTGTTATATCTCCAAAGTCTATTCTAGGGCTAGAACATTAGCAATCTTTCAATAAATAATTATGATATAAATAATAAGCAACTGCATAAATGAATGTCAGATGTCATCCTTCAAAATCAAGCAAGAATGCAAAAATTGAAAAGCTATATTTCTTAACAGCCCATACTTTTCTACTATCCATATGAAAATTAAAATATGTCAATCTTTGCTTGGTTCCTAATTTTATTTAACCTCTAAAATATATCTTCTTTCCTTGTATCAGCATGAGCGAAGTTTGACCAGATAACCTAATCTTTAAAAACTAGGCCATTACACACTAAAATTTCCCCAAAGGAAATAAAAATTTCTAACAATTTATTTGTAAAGAATATTCACAAATTACTTGATTAATTTTTGAATACCTTTATTTTAAGTTTATTCATAAGATAGTTTAATCCATTTTATTCACCACTGAAGTTTTGAAAAACATTATTTTAGGAGGTAGCAATTTACTATTTGTCCAGGTTTGAGTATAATGAGGCATAAAATGTCATGTTGATTTTTTTATAAAATTGAAGTTACTTGCTATCTGGAGGACCATCCATATTTTCTAATTTCCCATTGTGTTAGCCTGGCATCACCCAGAAAAAGACCCCGACAGTATTAGTGCAAGTAGTTTATTTGTGCAACTAGTCTATTTAGTAGATGATTCTAGTAAACAATGGCAAGGAAGTAAGAAGTGAGACAGGAAAAGGAAGACAAAATAACGTGTAAATCAGGTCCCCCACCAGAGAGGCAATGGAGCTGAAGTACTTTTATTTCAACCCCCATGAGTGTTTCCTTCAGATCTAAGGAAAGAGGGGACAGTGGTTAACGCCACCTGAAAGGTAGATAGAGAACGTCTGTAGACAAAGAAATGCAGTACTGACTGGAATTCAGACCAACACACACTGAAATGTAAAAAAAAACAAGAGAACCTGGACATTTGTTACATTCATTATATAATACTTCTGGACAGTACAAACTAAAGCACAATAACACATTTCCATATTACACAAACTGAAAAATATTAACAACTATAATCTGTTTTAGCAGACTTGTACCTCTGGCCATGACAGAAACCTGAGACTAGATGTACCTTCCTCATTCAAATAAAAACCTGGACAAATTTATGAAATGATTGTTTTCAGACATCATGTATGCTGTGGGTTGACTGAATTGTTTCCCCCAAAAGCCATTTATTAGACGCTTATTTTCCACTGTAACTGTTGAGGGTGAGAAATCCTATTATGATAATCAAAAGGTGGAGCTTTGAAGAGGTGATTAGATTATAGGACCATACTGTAGTGAATGGATTAATAATGGTGGTCAGAGGTGTGGATCTGAGGGCTTTAAAAAGAGAATGAATAAGGAAGTTAGTCTCTGCTCCACCATTTTTTGCCATGTGAGTTCCATGCATTGCTGTAAAGCCACCACCAAAGAAGACTCTCACTATAAGTCTTCCCTGGACTGTAGACATCCCAGCCTTTGAAACTGTAAGCACTAAATTTTGTTTCCTTTGTGAATTACCCAGTTCTGTGTATTTTGTTATAAGCAACAGAAACGGACTAATACAACGTCTCAAGCTGTGTAGGGATATGATTTCTGAAAGAATGGAAACAAAGGAGGTGGGTGTCCTCCATAGCACAGGACCCCAGTACAAGGAGACAAATTCCAAGTATCAGTGTGCTCTATGGACTTGGAGAAATGGAATTTCAGAGAGATTTTTACTTATTTCTTTATTGTGTTAAGAACACTGAACACAAGCTGTATTCTCTTAAAGTATTGTTCTCTATAAGCATATTGTTCTACCACAGATTTCTAGAACTTATTCATGGAGTTCAGGGAGATTTGGCTGGAATTTGCAAGACAAACTACTAGTGAATTGGAAGCTATTTAGAGAAATCTGAAAAGGGTCTTTTTGAATCATTATATGAGGACAGAAATGCCCTGATACCAATACTAGACAAATATATTATATGAAGATGAGTCTACAGACCAATGACTCTCATGAACATAGACACAAAAAAATTCTTCATAAAACATTAGCAAATTGAATCACACTATATAAAACACACAGAAAATTCTGACCAAGTAAATTTTATCACAGGAATGCAAGTTTAGTTTAATGTTTAAAAACAAAAATGTGCTTATCTCTGTTAATAGAATAAAGAATAACAAGCATAGGATCATCTCAATAGATACAGAAGTATACATTTGCAAAAGCACCAACACTTATTCAAATTAAACCTTTTCAACCTGACGAATGACATCCATGTTAAGAAATATTTGTTTTTCTACTTTTATGGAAAAAAGTTGTATGATTAGTTTATTTCTTTGTTAATCACTTGATTGACTTCACCAATGAAGCCATCTGTGAATAGATTTTTTTTTTTTTGTCTTAGTTTTCAACTGTTAACACAATATCTTTATTGAATATAGGACTACTCAGATTACCTACTCTTTCTTGAATGACCTTTTATAGTACATAATTTTCTAGTAGTTTGTCCATTACATCTACTATCAAATTTATTGGTACAAATGTGTTCATTATATTATCTTTAGTTCTTTATGTATGCACAGAAAACTCTATTTCATTTATGATAATGTAAATCATATTTTTCTCTCCTTTTTCTTGATTATTCTTCCTATAGGTACATCAATTTTGTGATCTTTTCAAAGAAGCAATTGCTTTCACTGATTTTATTCATCAGTTTGTTTTAGTTTCTATGGAAGGTCAAAAATTAACATCATTCTTAATGGTAAAATACTGAGTACTTACACCTAGGATCAGGAATTTGGCAAGAATGTTAGCTTTCACCATTTCTCTCAATATTGTACATGTCCTCTTAGTAAAAATTGGACAATAAGAAGTGACACACAAATGGAAAATTAAAATTAAAATTCTGTTATTCACATGCAAAATTATTTTCTATGCAAAAAAATAGTAGGAAGATACAAGTTTTAGTGGTAATATTGCAAATCTCAATACTATCAAAAAACAATTACAATTTAAAGTAAATCAGACATTTGCAATATCAATAACTACATGAGAGGATTAGGAAAAAAAAATTAACAAATGTTATGCAAGAGCTGTATGTTGAAGAATAGAAATCCTCTTCTGGCTATTTACCCAAGAGAAGTTGAACTATATCAGCAATTAAAAGGAATGAATTGCAAAACCATTGATGAATCTCAAAAACATTATCCTGCAAAAATGAACCCAGACACAAAAGAGGACAAGCCGTATGAATCCAGTTATATGAAATTATAGAAACAGAACTAATCTTTAGTTGCAGAAAGATTATTAGTACTTTCCTAGGGCTGGGGTGTGGTTGGTAAGGATTGAGTACAAAAGGAAAGCAGAAAATTTATGTGAGCTGTAAGAGCCCACCACAGCGAATAGTTGCAGATTAGTAGCCTTAGAAGAGCCATTTTGTAGAATACAACTTTAAGCAGAATGCTAGCCATAAAGAAATCTTTTTGTAACTTTGGCTCACAGCATAGCCCATGAGAAAACACTGCAGAGCTTAGTGCTTAAAAATAAAACAAGAAAATAAGAGATAATCAACAACTTGCAGAATTAACCATTCTTCCTTTGAAGTCACAGCTGTCAGGAACAACACAGCATCCAGCTTTTGGGAACCAGATAATGCTCATGTTCCAAGGATGAGTTAGAGTTACAGGACTGGCCATGAAATAACAAAAGCTGGAAGTCTGCAAGATTGTACATAGTAGCCGCCTGATGAGAATAACTTCCTACTTTTGTTTCTCAACACTTTTCCCTTTAAAAATCCTTGCTGAGACTCCTGAACATTTGAGATAGTTTTAGTTTGACTGTCTCCCAAGCCTGATAATAAACTCCCTACCTCACATCAACATTTGTTTCTGAGATGAGAACAGCCAAACTTGGGCACCAGAAACAGTTCAATGGCAGTATTCTGCTTCCTGATTGTGTTGGTATTTACACGGGACTTACACAGATTTCAAATCTCAACTTACACTTAAAATGAATGCATTTTATTGTATGTAAAGTACAACAAAGTATGTGAGCATTTTTTTGTATGATACTCTTTATCAGACTGCAGCTGCTCCCTTCTCTTATTTTTATGAGTTTTACAGCATGAGTAAACTTGAATTTTATCAAGTTTAATAAAATCCTTTTATTCTGCCTCTCTTGAAATTCTTTAATCTATTGATGTGGCAAATTACATAGGAATATTTTCAAAAATTTCTATTTGGAAAGAATTTTATTTATTTATTTTTTTTTTTTTATTTTTTTTTTTTTCTTGCAAAACTGAAACTTTATTCCAATTAAATAACAACTCTCTTTCCTCCACCCCCAGCCCCAAGCACGTGGAAATTGTCATTCTACTTTCTGTCTCTGAGAATTTGACTACTCTAGGTACCTCATACAAGTGGAAGCATACAGTATTTGTCCTTTTGTGACTGGTTTATTTCACTTAACAAAATGTTCTCAACGTTCATCCATGTTGTAGTAGATGTCAGGATTTCTTTTTTTTTTTTTTTTTTTTTTAGATTTATTATTTTATTTTTTATTTTTTTTATTTTTTTTTCTTAAATTTTATTTTGTCGATATACATTGTAGCTGATTAATGCTCCCCATCACCAAAACCTCCCTCCCTTCTCCCTCCCCCCCTCCCCCCCAACCATGTCCTTTCTGTTTGTTTGTTGTATCAACTTCAAATAATTGTGGTTGTTATATCTTCTTCCCCCCCCCCCAGTTTGTGTGTGTATGTGTGTATGTGTGTGTGTGAATTTATATATTAATTTTTAGCTCCCACCAATAAGTGAGATCATGTGGTATTTCTCTTTCTGTGCCTGACTTGTTTCACTTAATATAATTCTCTCGAGGTCCATCCATGTTGTTGCAAATGGCAGTATTTCATTCGTTTTTATAGCTGAGTAGTATTCCATTGTGTAGATGTACCACATTTTCCGTATCCACTCATCTGATGATGGGCATTTGGGCTGGTTCCAACTCTTGGCTATTGTAAAGAGTGCTGCGATGAACATTGGGGAACAGGTATACCTTCGACTTGATGATTTCCATTGCTCTGGGTATATTCCCAACAGTGGGATGGCTGGGTCGTATGGTAGATCTATTTGCAATTGTTTAAGGAACCTCCATACCATTTTCCATAGAGGCTGCACCATTTTGCAGTCCCACCAACAATGTATGAGAGTTCCTTTTTCTCCGCAGCCTCGCCAGCATTTATCGTTCATAGTCTTTTGGATTTTAGCCATCCTAACTGGGGTTAGATGGTATCTCAATGTGGTTTTGATTTGCATTTCCCGGATGCTGAGTGATGTTGAGCATTTTTTCATATGTCTGTTGGCCATTTGGATATCTTCCTTAGAGAAATGCCTACTTAGCTCTTTTGCCCATTTTTTAATTGGGTTGCTTGTTTTCTTCTTGTAAAGTTGTTTGAGTTCCTTATATATTCTGGATATTAATCCTTTGTCAGATGTATATTTTGCAAATATTTTCTCCCACTCTGTTGGTTGTCTTTTAACTCTTTTAATTGTTTCTTTTGCTGTGCAGAAGCTTTTTAGTTTGATATAATCCCATTTGTTTATTTTTCCTTTGGTTGCCCGTGCTTTTGGGGTCGTATTCATGAAGTCTGTGCCCAGTCCTATTTCCTGAAGTGTTTCCCCTATGTTTTCTTTAAGAAGTTTTATTGTCTCAGGGTGTATATTTAAATCCTTAATCCATTTTGAGTTGATTTTAGTATATGGTGAGAGGTATGGATCTAGTTTCATTCTCCTGCATAACGATATCCAGTTATCCCAGCACCACTTGCTGAAGAGGCAGTCCCTTCCCCAGTGAATAGGCTTGGTGCCTTTGTCAAAGATCAGATGGCAGTAAGTGTGAGGGTTGATTTCTGGATTCTCTATTCTATTCCATTGGTCAGTGTGTCTGTTTTTATGCCAGTACCATACTGTTTTGGTTATTATAGCTTTGTAGTATAGCTTAAAGTCAGGTAGTGTTATGCCTCCAGCTTTATTTTTTTTGCTGAGCATTGCTTTGGCTATTCGTGGTCTTTTATTGTTCCATATAAATGTCTGAATAGTTTTTTCCATTTCTGAGAAAAATGTCTTTGGAATTTTGATGGGGATTGCATTGAATTTGTATATCACTTTGGGTAGTATGGACATTTTCACTATGTTGATTCTTCCAATCCAAGAGCATGGGATATCTTTCCATCTTCTTGTATCCTCTCTAATTTCTCTCAGCAGTGGTTTGTAGTTCTCATTATAGAGATTTTTCACCTCCTTGGTTAACTCAATTCCTAAGTATTTTATTTTTTTGGTGGCTATTGTAAATGGGCAGGCTTTCTTGATTTCTCCTTCTGCATGTTCACTATTGGAGAAAAGAAATGCTACTGATTTTTGTGTGTTGATTTTGTATCCTGCTACTGTGCTGAAATCATTTATCAATTCCAACAGTTTTTTTGTAGAGGTTTTAGGCTGTTCGATATATAGGATCATGTCATCTGCAAACAGGGACAGTTTGACTTCATCTTTTCCAATCTGGATGCCCTTTATTTCCTTCTCTTCTCTGATTGCTCTGGCTAGTACTTCCAACACTATGTTGAATAGGAGTGGTGAGAGTGGGCATCCTTGTCTAGTGCCTGTTCTTAAAGGAAAAGCTTTCAGCTTTTCCCCATTCAGGATGATATTGGCAGTGGGTTTGGCATATATGGCTTTAATTATGTTGAGATACTTTCCCTCTATACCTAACTTATAGAGGGTCTTTGTCATGAATGAGTGCTGAACTTTATCAAATGCTTTTTCAGCATCTATAGAGATGATCATATGGTCCTTGTGTTTGAGTTTATTAATATGGTGTATCACATTTATTGATTTGCATATGTTGAACCAACCTTGCATCCCTGGGATGAATCCCACTTGATCGTGATGAATAATTTTTCGTATGTGTTGCTGTATTCTGTTTGCTAGTATTTTAGTGAGGATTTTTGCATCTATATTCATCAAGGATATCGGCCTGTAGTTTTCTTTTTTGGTTATATCTTTACCTGGTTTTGGTATCAGGATGATGTTTGCTTCATAGAATGAGTTTGGGAGATTTGCGTCCGTTTCAATCTTTTGGAATAGTTTGTAAAGAATCGGTGTCAATTCCTCTTTGAATGTTTGGTAAAATTCTGCTGTGAATCCATCTGGTCCTGGGCTTTTCTTTGTTGGGAGCCTTCTGATAACAGCTTCAATCTCCTTTATTGTTATTGGTCTGTTCAAATTTTCTACGTCTTCACGGTTCAGTTTTGGGAGCTTGTGTGTGTCCAGAAATTTATCCATTTCCTCCAGATTTTCAAATTTGTTGGCGTATAGTTGTTTATAGTAGTCTCGAATGATTCCTTGTATTTCAGATGAATCAGTTGTAATATCGCCTTTTTCATTTCTAATTTTTGTTATTTGAGTCTTCTCTCTTCTTTTTTTTGTTAGCCATGCTAATGGTTTGTCAATTTTATTTATCTTTTCAAAAAACCAACTTTTTGATTCGTTGATCTTCTGAATTGTTTTTTGGTTTTCAATTTCATTCAGTTCTGCTCTGATCTTAATGATTTCTTTCCGTCTGCTAACTTTAGGTTTGGATTGTTCTTGTTTTTCTAGTTCTTTAAGGTGAAGTGTTAGGTTGTTCACTTGCCATCTTTCCATTCTTCTGAAGTGAGCATTTAATGCAATAAATTTTCCCCTCAATACTGCTTTTGCAGTATCCCACAGGTTTTGGTATGATGTATCATTGTTTTCATTAGTTTCAATAAACTTTTTGATTTCCTGCTTGATTTCTTCTTGGACCCATATGTCATTAAGTAGAATGCTGTTTAATTTCCATGTGTTTGTATAGTTTCCAGAGTTTTGTTTGTTATTAATTTCTAGTTTTAATCCATTGTGGTCTGAGAAGATACATGGGATAATTCCAATTTTTTTGAATTTATTGAGACTTGATTTGTGACCTAATATGTGATCTATCCTGGAGAATGATCCATGTGCTGATGAGAAGAATGAATATTCTGAGGTTGTTGGGTGGAATGTTCTGTAGATATCTGTCAATTCCAATTGGTCTAGAGTCTTGTTTAGATCTTGTGTTTCTCTACTGATTCTTTGCCTAGATGATCTGTCTAATATTGACAGTGGAGTGTTCAGGTCCCCTGCTATTATGGTATTAGTGTCTATTTCCTTCTTTAGGTCTAATAGAGTTTGTTTTATAAATCTGGCTGCTCCAACATTGGGTGCGTACATATTTATGATTGTTATGTCTTCTTGATGGATCAGTCCTTTTATCATTAAGTAGTGTCCCTCATTGTCTCTTTTTATGGTTTTTAGTTTAAAGTCTATTTTGTCAGATATAAGAATAGCCACTCCAGCTCGTTTTTCTTTTCTGTTTGCATGGTAAATCTTTTTCCATCCTTTTACTCTTAGTCTGTGTGAATCTTTATGGGTGAGGTGGGTCTCTTGTAGGCAGCATATAGTTGGGTCCTGCTTTTTGATCCAGTCAGCCAGTCTGTGTCTTTTAATTGGGGAATTTAAGCCTTTAACATTAAGAGTTGTTATTGAAAGGTGTTGATTTATTCTTAGCATTTTATTGGTTGTTTGGTTGTCTTAGGTGTCTTTTGTTCCTTGCTTTCTGATTTACTCTTTGGTTTCTTTGTTTGTTGGTTCCTTAGGTTGTAGATAGTGTTTTTGTTAGCTTGTTTTCTCTTCATGAATGCCATTTTTATTGTACTAGCGGGTTTAGATTTTTCTTAGGTTTTTATGGCAGTGGTAGTTATTTTTCAGGAACCAAACCCAGTACTCCCTTGAGGATTTCTTGTAAGGGTGGTCTTGTGGTAGTGAACTCCCGCAGTTTTTGTTTGTCTGAGAAATATACTATTTGCCCCTCATTTCGGAAGGATAGCCTTGCAGGGTAGAGTATTCTTGGCTGGCAATCTTTGTCTTTTAGTATTTTGAAAATATCATCCCATTCCTTTCTAGCTTTTAGGGTTTGTGATGAAAAGTCTGATGTTAACCTGATTGGGGCTCCCTTATAGGTGATTTGACGCTTCTCTCTTGCAGCTTTTAAGATTCTCTCTTTGTCTCTGAGTTTTGCCAATTTGACTATGACATGTCTTGGAGAAGGCCTTTTTGGGTTGAATACGTTTGGAGATCGTTGAGCTTCCTGGATCTGAAGATCTGTGATTTTTCCTATACCTGGGAAGTTTTCTGCCACTATTTTGTTGAATATGTTTTCAATGGAATCTCCATTTTCCTCCCCTTCTGGAATACCCATGACTCGGATATTTGAGCGCTTGAGGTTGTCTGATATCTCTCTCATATTTTCTTCCATGTCCTTGATTCTTTTTTCTTTCTTTTTGTCTGCTTGTGTTATTTCAAACAGCCCATCTTCAAGTTCAGAGGTTCTCTCTTCAACTTCGACAAGCCTGCTGGTTAAACTCTCCGTTGTGTTTTTTATTTCGCTGAATAACTTCTTCAGTTCAGCAAGTTCTGCTACATTTTTTTTCAGGACATTGATTTCCTTGTATATTTCCTCTTTCAGATCCTGTATACTTTTCCTCATTTCATCATGATGTCTAGCTGAGTTTTCTTGTATCTCATTCAGTTTCCTTAGAATTATCACTCGAAATTCCTTATCAGTTATTTCAAGGGCTTCTTGTTCTATAGGATCTAGAGTATGAGATTTATTAACTTTTGGTGGTGTACTTTCTTGATTTTTTGTATTTCTGGTGTCTTTTTTTTGGTGTTTATTCATTGTGGCAGGGGGTTTCACAGTCCACCGGTTTAAGACTAATGACTAACTAGGATGTTGCTGTGGTTGCCAATTTGGTATGTCTCCCGCCGTGACTGCTCAGTTGGCCTCTAGTGTCTTGTGTGTGTGGTTGCCTCGGGTCTTGGGCTTCTCCGGGGATCCACCTTTCTGGTCAGCTTGGACTCTGCTGGGCTGGTGGATCACGTACCACAGGGTGTGTGATCTCTGTTGAGCTTTCACTTTCTGTACAGGACTTCTCCCCGTTCAGTGTGCTCTGGCCCAGGCTGTTAGATCGTGCAGTGGCGACCCCACCGGGTGTGTGGTTTCTGTCGAGTCTCCGCCTCCCTGGCCGCACGTCTCCCCCCTCTGTGCACACTGTGCTGGGTTGGGGCGTGTCTTCTGCACCCCTCGTCTATCAGCTGGGCCTTCAAGACCCTGCTCAGCACCGCCTCGCCCAGGAAGTCTACCAGGTTTCTGCTAGGCACAGACGACCAGTCTCTCTGGGTGCCTTTGTAGCACTGTGTAGATCTTTCTCGGGTCTTGTTCACCTTTGTATCCCCCCGGTATAAACCGAGTCTAGTGCCCGCCTGCAGCCTGCTCTCCGGCAGGTTCAAGCAGACCTGGGAACTCTCCTACCACACTATTCCCAACCAGAAATTCGTTAGGCTTTTTTCCAAACTGGTGGTCGCAGAGATGGTATCTGCCTCCCAGTAACAGGAAGTTTACCGGGGCCGGAGTCCAGGGTGTGGTGGAGTGACAGTCGGCCCGCCCGTACTTCCTAGCCCTCCCAAAACTGGTCGGGACGCCCCACACCCCCAGCCCTGCCAGAGAACCGTGGAGGGAGTGGGAGAGGAGGTTGGCCCGCAGGGTCCGGAAAGCCCCGCGCCAGGCCAAGCAAATGGGCTCAGTGATGGCCGAGCAGGGCGGAGCTGCCCGCACCTGGGAAAATGGAGGCAGCACCGGGGCAGTGAGTGGCCTGGTGGTGCAGGCGGGGAGCCGCGTTGGCATCCACCCCCCGAACAGAGCTTTGCCAGGGATCACTCACAGTGCTGTGCCAGTTCGGGCGCTCGCTCTGTCTCTGGTTTGTTGCCTTCCGTGTTCTCGGCCCTGCCGCCTCGGGCTGTTCAGTCGCGGCGCCGCTCGGGCGCTCCCAGGAGTCTTCTTTAATGCCGGCCTGAAACCTCGAATCCTGGATAGGGCAGCTGGCCGCCTTCAGTGCGGCCCCAGCCTCCGGGATCCTGGCTGCATCCACAGCAGCCCTGGCGCCGTGTTCCCTGTTTCAAGACTCACTTTTGCAGCTAAGAATCAGTTCTTTTCCTGCTCCACACTTCAAAGCTGTTGCCTGTAAATGAGGCAGCCTCTCCTGCCGGGGGCAAAGTGGCGTTGAGCCCCCACGACCGGCCAGCAGCAGCAGTCCTCCCTTAAGAGATGGCCAGAGAAAGGTCCACAAGTTTCCCGGCTGCCTGAGGCCCAGTGGCCACCTTTTCCACCTCAGCTACTCCGCGCCAGCCGCCGCAGCCGCCGCCATCTTGAAAAAACCTGGAAAGAATTTTAACTTTACATTTACAGTAAAGTTTTAAGGATAGTACAAAGAACCTCATACAGGCACTACCCAGATCACCTGTTTCAAGTATTTTCCCAAATTGCTTTACTATGAACCATTTGAAATTAAGTTAAATGTATCATTGCCCTTTTTGTCTAAATAGATCAATGTATATTTCAAACATGTTAATATATTTTCTTATGTAATCACAGTAAAATTATCAATTTCAATGTATTCATTTTATCTAAGTTTTCAAATGTATTTGTATTAAACCCTTCTACATGATTTCTTCTACTAATTGTTATTGTTACTATGGTTATAATTATTTTGTCTTCTTGCCTAGTTTATTGATTTCTGTTTTTATCTTTACTATCTCTATTCTTCTACTTTTTAAAAGTTTTCTTCTCTTTTGTTTTTCTATGTTCAAACAGTAATTATGATTAGAACTACAGTAATAATGTTAACAATGTAAATTAGCAAAATCATTTGGAAAAAGATATCTGGGATATCTACTAATGCTTCATATATGCATATTCCAGTACTTCTATTCATTTTCCTGACAGAAATCTGTATACATGTATACCAAAATACAGGTACAAGGGTGTTCATAGAAGCATTATTCATAATAACCTCACATTGTAAACAACCCAGGTAATCTAATTGGTAAATAAATTGTGATACATTTTTACTGTACCACCAATGAAAATGAATGAATTTTTGGCATACAAATAGCCAACAAGCATGTGAAAATATGTCCTAAATCACAAATCATCAGGAAAATGCAAATTAAACTTACAATGACATATCATCTTATCCCAGTTAGAATGGCTATTATAAGTAAGACAGAAAATAACAATACTGGTGAGGACACAGAGAAAAGGGAATTCTCCTCCATTGTGGGTGAGAATGTAAATTGGTACAACCACTGTGAGAAACAGTATGGAGTTTCCTTAGGGAACTAACTATTGACCTACCTTTTGATCCAACTATCCCACTACTGGTACCCAAAGAAAATGAAATCAATGTATCAGAAAGACACTTGTACTCCCATGTTCATGCAACACTATTAACAATAGCCAAGAAATGGAATAAAACTCCATGCCCATTAGTGGATGAATGGATTAAAAAACTGTGGTACATAAACACAATGAAATACTATTTATTAAAAAAAAAATCCTGTCATTTGCAGCAAAATGGATGAAACTGGAAACCATCATGCTAAGTGAAGTTAGACACAGGAAGATCTCACTCATATGTGGAACCTAAAAAAAAAAATTTAAAATGTGGTTCTCATAGAAATAGAGAGCAGAGAAATTCCAGAGAGTGTAGAGAAATTACCAGATACTGGGAGGGGAGGAGATGAAGGAGAAGAGAAGTGGTGGACTAATGGGTACAAAACTATGCGATCTACCCTAAGTGAATCACTGTTCAGTATTTGCGTGTACTGAAACAACTCACTGTACCCCAAAAATATGCACCAGTAAATGTTGAAAAAACATGATAAAAACAAAAATAAAAAAGCAAAATAAAATAAAATATCGGGATATAGGCTACCACTTTTCAAAAATTTGACATCCGAAACATTTGCTTAGATTTAGATAAAGAAATATGACTAATATATATTCGGAGTATTTATGGAAGAGGTGGGCTGATACTGCCAAAATAAAGGGTTATATCTTTTCCAAGTAGACACCCAGAGAGTCTATAGCATTACTCCAACAATCCTGCCACTACTCAAAATATTTCTCAACATCTCTTTTAAAATCACCTTTAGTTTGTGTCATAGACTTTTACATCTCTTCAGTTGTGAAAAATTTTCATCATTGTAGTGGATTGAAGTATGTCCCCCCCAAACTCACTGGAGCTTGAATTGTGTCCCCAGGTTTTATGTATTGGAAACTTGGTCCCTGCTGTGACTGTTAAGAGGGTGGGAAATCCTACTCTGGTGATTGAAAGGTGATGCCTTGGAGTGGTGAGTGGGTTGTAGGAATATGCCATAGTGAATGGATTAAATATGGTGGTCAAGAGCATGGTTCTAAGGGCTATAACAGAAGAGCAAAGAGAATGTGTCTCTTTCTCTGTTCTCTCTGCTTCCACCATCTTGGAATGTGAGGCCCCTGGGTCACTGTAGCCACCACCAGATGGACTTTGGACTTCCCAGCCTCAGAAACTGTAAGCAATCGATTTCGTTTTCTTTATAAATCTCCCAGTTCCATGTATCTTGTTTTAAGCAATAGAAAATGGACTGATACAATCATTTATGGGGAGATTTGATTTGAAGAATGGACAAAGACATTTAGAGCCAGATCTGTCAAATAAGGTGAATGATCCTTCCAAGAAATGGATATAGGTGAAGTTGCTCATATCTGGACTCATGTTATACACTCTATAGATAATAGAGCTCTTAATCTAATTACCAGATGTTTGAGGTTTTTAGTTGCATTAGAAATTGTTTCTTGACACTCTAATTGGATTGGGAAAGTTAAATGTGATAGGAGAAGTGCTTTCAACATTGCTCCTTACAATACATATGTTACACCAATAATGTAAGAGGAAAACTAAGGTGTTCAATAATCTGTTATTGTTTTAGACAGGAATCAACATTTTTAGTTTTAAAAAATACTGGTTTAAAGATGAAAATATTGTGTTATTAAATTGTTGCAAGAAGGAGATATGCTATTTAGAAAGTTTGAGCTTTTAGGCACATTATAAAATATCAGTGCATATAAAATGTGGCATACATATTAATTTTCAGAGTACTAATCTCTATGACATAAAATTTATGCTCAAAGATATTAATTTTTCTAAAAAGGCATAATCTCTTCTGAAAATGAGAGTTTTAGACTAGTTCTTTCAATAAACTCATGTAGTAATTCTTATGAAATCTGTTATGTGATTTCTTAGCATCAGAGGATAAAGAGTGACTTTCAGGGTTAAGGTTTGCCATACATGGCCAAAAAATAAGTTTCCACTCACATATTGCATTTCAGAGTTTTCTTATAAACATCAATCTCAAGCTGACATTCATACCTGCAATGATTTGCCAAGTGGCTGTTTTAAAAGCAGTATAAACCTCAAGGTCATTTTCTCCTAATTATACTCTGTCCCTCAGAAACTTTATTGAAACGTTTTTCTGAAACTGAGACTTGCTGAGTAGAAAAAAAAACATTCCTTTCAGGTTAAGCTTTGTGCTGTGTGACATATTTACTGACTCTTTGTTCTACAACTGGCCTTTTCATTACCTAATGCAGTGAGATTGGACTTAGATAATAAGTCCAATATATCTAAATGTCCTTAAGTCCAGATTTGGTTGTAAAAAGTACAGGAAAAGTATTCACTCTTCTTTATATTGATTTTGTCTTCTCAGCCTTGCTAACCCCACTGAGTTGCCGTGTATTGTCTCATTGTGTTAGATGTGACATTGTCAATAACAAGAATCTGTGATATTTAAATACTTCTACAAAATATTATTTTGAATGACAATTGACAGGGAAGGACCATAAATATATGGAAGTATCAAGCTACACTGTTTTTTAAAGTGTGAACATTTTTATAAAAGAATAATTTGTGTCAACAAGAAGCTCATTTCCTCATTCATATATTAAGGTAACAGTATCAAATAGACTTCGTAAAGCTTGGAATCAAGTCTAAATACATTTCTGAAAACAAGTTTATTTGCTACTATTAGACATACTTGCAATTATATTCTGAGATGGTATAGTTATTTTGTAGAGAAGAGTAAGCAGAGGTTAGCAGAAACATTTAAAGAGACGTTTAACAGAAGAGGTGTTTTCCTGTGGTCAGCTTAACTCAGAAGCAGCTGATAAGGGGATACGTTCTGCTTCTTGGTACTTGTGCAGGTTTGGGGGCCAGCCAAAGTTTAAGGGCCTATGGGGAGAAGAGTAGCTTGACTCAGGTTTGGTCAAGACTGAGCAAAGGATAAATTCTAAACACTCTACAATTGTGAAAAAATTTGGCCACAACTGTGAGCAATTGAGAACAATTGGTCAATCATAAGGTATGTGATATAAAATGCTCATTCATGTGTTAATTTAGAGAAATGGAGGTGAGCATTCTAAATATATGTGAACATTTAGTCTATTCCACTAAAATGGGCCCAGAGCCATGACTGACTCAGATTTTTTTCCTAGATGACACCTCTCCTTTTACCCATAGTAGGTACTATTTACATATTTCATAAGTAAAACAGAAACTTAAGGAAACTAAAGGGAAATGAATAATCAACAATATTTTAACTTCAAAATGGTACTAGACTAAATTGGAAAAGTTTTAAGATAATTTCAAAGTATATATTAATAAATCCCAGACAAAGGAAAAAATACTGTTAGTCAACTGAATGGCATCTTCATACCACGAATGATTGAAATGATAATATAGTGTACTGGCTATACACTCACTGATTGTGATTTAATTCTCTTTTTGAAGAGTCTTCAAGAGCTGTCACTCAACAGCATTTGATTCAGGCTCAGTAACTGTGTGGAATTTTAAGTTTTGACTTTCTAGGTTTTGGGGGTTTTTTGTTTGTTTCTTTGTTTACCAATGAAACATGAAACATTGTTTCCATGGAAGCATAGCTGTCAATGTATTTTCTAAAATAAGCAATGTCCCCTACCATTTGGCACTTCATATTGACAATTCCAAATAATAGTTTTAAAAAATTTGAGACCAAGAGAAACTGCATTACATTCTACATAAAATGGTATTAAATTCCATACAGATCCAATGACCTGCCTATATTCCCAGGGCTGGAAAGCAGCACAGTAACAGTTAACACGAGAGTCAGCTGAGGTCTACAGCATTGTTCTCCCATTACATCACACTGCCCTGCAGGTTAGCAGGTTAGCAAGCATGGACCCTAGATAAAAATGCCATTAAAGCTTAGAAGTTTTCAGCATCATATCAGTTACCCTTTTCCAAAAAGGAAGATTTAAATAGGCTTTGAACGTTAAGTTCAGCAATGTACTGACAGGATTAGTGAATCACAAAATGCTAATATTGAAGGAATTTGATTCATCCAATTTATAAATTTAACTCCCAATTGTAGATTGTCACTTCTAAACCTCTGAGCTGTAAATCTGTTACAACGAAACCAGAGGTGAATTAGATCTTTCTCTGTAATAATGATCGTTACATTTTAGCAGATGTTTAGTGTAAATTTTATGTTTTATATGAATTATCCATTTGTTCCACACAATTCTCTTCCAGGTTATATTTTATTGCCTCTTTATTTACAAATGACAAAACCAAGGTTTCAAGAGTTTAAATTATTCTCTCAAAGTGGCACACTTAATAAATGGCCAAGACAGAATTTAAAATAAAACATATCTAACTCAAGAGACAGTGTTCTTCACACTTTGCAGCACTAACTTTAATAAAGATATAGAGATATTAATTTCCTAAAACATTTAGACAAAATTTTGAATGGCTGCAAGCCATTATTATGTTGAAATTTCTAGGGAAACTCTAGTTACCCTCTTTGCCACTGGTGAATACAGGGATGGATACAGGGTAATTAATATAATTTCCCTGTATTTCTGCCTGATTTCCTTTTAAGAGCTTAACAAAAGTGATAATAAAGAACAAAGTAGAAAAACTCCTTAAAAAGAATTACAGTACTATCAATAGAACTCTCCTTTCTGAAAATTGTGATTTATGAGGTCTGAAGGCTTTCAGATGAAATGTGATTCATCTAAAGCCCACCTAGTCCTTCATATTTTTCTACTCAGCTATTTCTTATTAATTAACATATTTAATAGGAGAATAACACTACAAGATGCATTACTTTCAGTGTAAGTGCCAGCTATTATGTATGTTAGGATTTATTAATATGTAATAAAAAGCAATTATGTTAATGTGAATTAGATTCATTTTTTTCCTGAATTTGAAAAATTGAATAAAATTTCCCAATTAACATTTTTAGAATATACTATAGGTGATTTTCTTCTTTTCCAATAAAGCCCTGCAGATTACAGGTAATAAAAAAGAACACAATAACTGACTAACTTTCCCCAGATAAAGTAAACAAATTAGTAAGTTAACATTATAATCTTGGTAAACCAATAATAATAACTGCCTGTCCAAACTGGCTTCACTTAGCAATTTTAAGTAAAAAAACTTTAAAGACTAGATATTTGTGTGTGTGTGTGTGTGTGAAAGAGGCTGGTACTTACAAGAAAAAACAGAAGGAAGCAGAATGAAAACAAAATGAAAGATGTAAGAAATTCTGCTTCATTTATTCAGCAAATAACATATACTCAATATGTAGCTAGATATTCAGAATGCAGAGATCTGGAAGATGAATCTGATATTATCACACATTTTTGAGGAGTCTATCTTTGGGAGAATTGAAGATATAGCAATAAATGAGAAAAAAATGAATAAATAACTGTAATGTCATGGGGTATGTTAGCAGTATACATACAGTTTTACACACTATAGTAAGAAGCAATCATTTTTCTTTGAGCTTGAATGATGTCACTACTAGCAGGGGACATTTTATTTGAAACTTGAAGATTATATAGTAGCTCGTCCCTTTGAGAGGTGACTAAATGGTACTGAAACTGAAGCAAGAGCAGGAGTAAGAACCTGGAAATTGTTCTTAAGGCAAGTTTGTAGACAGAATCATTACCAAAATGCTCCTAGGAAGAATTTTGGAAATGCATTGGGACTGTTTTAATAAAAATTGCAGGATGTTATTGGTATTTCTTCATTGGGGGTGGGGGGGGTAAATGTTCCACACATAAAGAATAGTGGCAATTCCCTTGTGTCTTATGAATGTCTTGCTGTACATGCAGATAAATGAAAATTTGTTTATAATTATCTGATTATATATTTAGCATTTCTCATGTAAGCTCTACTACTTTTTACATGGTTTAATTTTACATGTTTTGAATTTTTCAGGAATACAAATAACATGTGAAAAGAGGTAAGACTATAACTTTAAATTTTCTAATTATATGCAGTTACTCAACATTATGGAAATATCAAATTGCTAAGGGAAATGCAGCACATAGTATTTAAATAGTTCATCCAACATACTTGTATCATTGTATGTTTGTGGCTGTTGCAGGATACAAAATCAATACACAAAATTCACTAGCATTTTTAAACACCAATAATGAACAAGCAGAAAAATATATCAAGAAAGCAAGCCCATTTATAATATCTACCGCAATAATAATACTTAGGAATACATTTAACCAAGAAGGTGAAAGCTCCCTACAATGAGAACTACAAAACATTGCTGAAAGAAATTAAAGAGGACACTAAAAGGTGGAAAGACATTTCATGTTCATAGATTCGAAGAAATATTGTGAAAATGTCCTTACTACAGATTCAATACAATCCCCATCAAAATACCAATAACACTCTTCCATTCTTCACAGAAATAGAAAAAAACCATCCTAAAATTTATATTGAACAACAAAAGACCCTGAATAACAAAAGCAATACTGAGTAAAAAAAAAGTAAAGCTGGAGGCATTACACTACCTGACTACAAACTATACTCCAAAGCTATAGTAATCAAAAGAACATGGTATTGGCATACAGAAAAGACATGTGGACCAATAGAACATAATAGAGAACCCAGAAATCAACCCAGGTACTTACAGACAACTGATCTGTGACAAAGGCACCAAGAACATACATTGGAGAAAAGACAGCCTCTTCAGCAAATGGTGCTGAGAAAACTGGATATCCGTGTGTAGAAGAATGAATGAGATTCATGCCTCTCACCATATACCAAAATCAACTCAAAATGGATTAAAGACTGAAATATAAGACCTGAAACTATGAAACTCCTATAATAAAACATAGGAGAAAGACTTCAGGATGTAGGACTGGGCAAAGACTTTACGAATAAGACCTCAAAAGCACAGGAAACAAATGGAAAAATACATATTTACTATACACCAATTTTATCTTGTATTCAGTTTAGATTATATTTAGAACATTATTTTAATTGTCACTGAAATTATATGTGTAAGTTACATTATCTATTAAATTTGGTTCAAGCTAGTAGTCCGTAAAAAAAAGATTGTCCTGAAAAACTTGATTGCCATTAACCCAGTGCATTTTCACTGCTGATTGTAATCAGGTAAATTTCAGTTGAAGGTAAAACAGCACAGTCTAACTATTTCAGGTAAGAATAAATTTGAACTAGGGGTTAGAAGTATATAAAAATTTAAAAGGTGGTGCTATGTACTGAGTGTTTGTGTCTCTCCAGAATTTTTACCTTGGAGCCTGAATCCCCAATGTGATGGTATTTAGAGATGGAGCTTTGGAGATATAATTTAGTCATGAAGGTGGAGCCCTCATGGTGGGATTAGTGCTCTTATAAGAAAAGATAGGAGAAAGCTTGCTCTTTTCTTTCTCTCTGTCTGTTTCTCTCTTTCTTTTTCTCTCTGTCTGTCTGCCTGTCTGTCTCTCTCTTTATCTATCTCTCTATCTCTGTCTCTGTCTCTCTCTTCCTTTCCCAGCCATGTTGTCTTAGCCTTTTTGGGCTGCTATAGGTAAATACCTGAGACTGGATAATTTATAAATAATAAAAATTTATTTCTCGTGGTTCTGGAGACTGGGAAGTCCAATATTGAAGTACTAACAGGACTGGTGTCTGTTGAAGGCTTTTCTCTCCTTCGCAGATGATACCTTGTTGTTATGTTCTTCAGATGAGAAGAAAGCTGTCCTAATATGGCAGAAGGAATGGAAGAGCAAGAGGACAGTCCCTTCAAATTTCAGCCCTTTTACAGTAGTGCTAATCCCATTCATGAGGACAGAGTCCTTATGACTTAGTCACTTTCCAACGACCACACCTCTTCATACTGTTGCATTAGAGATTAAGTTTCAACATGAATTTTGGAGGGGACATCATCATTCAAATCATAGCATACATGAGATACACAGAGAAGATGGTTTTCTGCACATCAGGAAGAGTGTCCTCACCAGATACTGAATCTGCCAGTGCCTTGATCTTGGACTTTCCAGAATCCAGATCTATGAGAAAAAATATTTGCTTTTTAAGCCACCCAGTCTATGGTACTCAGTCTTCCTCCCTTCTATTTTATAAAATTGACAACAGTACATCTGGTTGATGGAATCTAAATAAGATCTGAAACCTTAAGAGTAAAGTCATCATATAAATTCAATTTTTATTCAGGATGTCCATGTGTCCAACTAAATGTTAGGACTTTATTATTATAAAGAAAGGATTGATGTCTGGTGAGGGCTTTTCTCTGTTTCTGAGATGATGCCTTGTTGTTGCATTCTTCAGATGAGAGGAAAGCTGTACTCAGATGGCAAAAGGAATGGAAGAGCAGGAGGGCATGCCCTTCAACCCTGAGCCTTTTTATAAGAGTGCTAATTCCATCTGTACACTTAGGCTATACTAAATTTATTTAAAAAATAGGCTAATTATGCCATGATGTTACAACAGCTACGATGTCACTAGGCAATATCCATAAATAAGCAAATGAACAATAAAGAGAGACAGAGTTAGAAAAAAATAAACAACAATCACATAATACATTGAATTTCTAGAAAACTAGAGGTGGAAGAGGGAAGGGAGGAAAGAGGGGAACTAATGAGGTGGGTGGTCAATGGACACAAAGAATGATTGAATATTGTAATGATGAGTAGGCTAACTATACTGATCTAAGCATCTCACATTGTACACGATTATTGAAAATCAATGTTGGACCCCACCTGCATGTATAAGTAAAAAAAAGAAAAAAATTCAACTCCATTATAATCTTACAGGACCATCGGATTGTCATGTATGCTGCTCACTGTTGATTAAAATGTCCTGATGCAATGCATGACAACCCATTTAATAAAAATACATGAATATTGTTATACATTTTCTGATTACAAAAAGTGATGTCACAAACTATAAACACTGGAGGTAAATGAAGGCACAACTTAAAAGCTTTTAATAAGATACTACAAATTTACATGCCGTAATTTACTAAATTACAAACTTAATTTACAGCGATTGTTCATCCACTCATTCTCCCATTCCCTAAATAACGCTGGGTATTGACATTTCTTTTAATAGTTTCCAGTCTCACCGGTAAAATGGTTTCTTATTGTTATTATAATGCTTACTCTTTTATTAATATTGAGGGTAAATTTGTTTCCAGTGTATAGTAACTGCAGATATTTTATTATTTGTAGATATGTGTTTAGTACCCATGCATATATTCTTCCTAGTAATCATACGGCTTGTATTAGTATGTTTCTGTTGTTTATAACATAATACTTGAAACTGGGTGATTGTAAAGAAAACAAAATTTATTGATTACAGTTTCTGAGGCTGGGAAGTCCAAAGTCCATCTGGTGGTGGCATCAGTGAGATGCAGTGGCAATGTGACGGGCCTCACATCGTAAGATGGTGAAAGCAGAGAGAGCAGAGATACCAAGCTCTGCATTCACTCTCCTTTTAAAGCTCCCAGAACCACATCCACGACCACCATTATTGATCCATTCACTATGGCATGGTCCTACAATCTAATCACCTCTTCAAGACTCCACCTTTCAGTTACAATGATAGGATGTCCCACCCTCTTAACAGTCACAATGAGGGCCAAGTTTCTAATACACAAAACTTGGGGACACAATTCAAGCTTCAGTGAATTTGGGGGAGAGGGGCATTCAGTCTACTACATGGCCTTTATCCCTCATTTAGTTTGTAGAATTTGTTTCTGTTTTGTTATTTGCCCTTATTTCTTATTTCTCGATGATTTTATTGTATAAACTTTTTCTTCTTCTAAATAGCATGTTCCAGTATCTTCCTTTATGACAGAAATCTATGATTTTCAAAAATCTTTTAAGCTCCCTTTAACCTTTGTAAACTTAAATTTTGGTACTGAGATTTGTAAATTTAGTACTAGATCATTTAGTTTAAGCTCATACATTGTTCAAAATTATCTGTTTTCATTTAGTTTTTATTTAATACCAGTATTGCAGGACATGTGTATTAGTATTATACCACTTGAGAAGGAAAATGGCTTATTACTTTCTTTCTTTGCTAACTAATTTTATAATGAGTGAATGATTGAATGAAAATCAATAAATACTAGATAATAAAGTTAAAATTAATCTGATTTTCAATATCTTGACACAATAGTTAGTTAATTAGGTCTGCTAATAAATATATAAAGATATATTAGTTAGTGATTAATATGTTATCTGATCTGAAGGATATGCTACATCTCATTTGTAGATACTTAGTAATGTATATGTAGGCAATTTATTTGCAATAACTGATTTGAATTTTGGTTAAGTGTTCACTTCAAAAATTAAAAAACAAAACAAAACAGGATTTATATCCTTGAAAGATATAATTAGAATAATTTTTACATTATTTCTAAATTGAACTAAATAGGAAATGTGGCTTTCTTGCTATTCAAAAGAGTAAATCCTGAATGGCTTACATATGAAGGCTTCCCTCAAATATATGTCTCTCACATATAAACCAGGAGCTTTGTACTCAAGCTTTAGTTTTATATCATTACAAAAAAAAATATATTACTGTAAAAACTGTTTTACTCCAATGACAGGTCTTGGAAAGTTTAGCAAATACTGGTATTAATCTTAGAAAATAACGAATTATAGTGAAACTGTTAATTGATTAGTTTTATCATATAGATTATTCATAAATCAAAGTAGTGTTGCTCATTGCATGTTTTTTGGTTGTTGCAGAATTGGTAAAGTAAATTATCTAATGCATTTTTTATAAAAAAGACTCTCTTAAAACTGTCATATGATGCCTGCAGAAAACTTCTGTAATTTCCAAATGTAGTCAGTACTTAACACCTGAAAAAATTTCCACTGATATCTAACATAAAAATTAATAGCTCACATTGAAATTTGTAAGGAAAAAATTAATTTAGTTAATTTTTGCTGGCTTTCTTTCAAAGTAGTATCTTTCTTTCCACCTTCTCCCTTTGGTTTGGAGTACTATTTTGTCTGAGGAAGATGATGCAGAAAAATTCCATGCTTACAACTTACTACACTACACAGAAGAGCACAAAGCAATGACTTTGACATGTGTTTTACATCCTGACCTTATATCCAGTCACATTTTGACAGGACACATGCCCTGCTGGAGAAGAGATTACCATGCTTCTTTGTGCAGGGGTCATGGGTTTGAATACTTAAAAGTGAAATCATTCCTAAACATTCTTAGCTAGATTTTAATAATGTATTTGCATCTTTCATTCACTGAACTTTAATATATTTATTTGATGCAAATTAAATCCACCTTTCTATTTTGCCTACTGGTCTAACAATATTCTTCCCAAGATCCATTATAAGGGAAAACAGTGCTGCTCAGTGTTGCCATCACTGTATCCTTGAGGCATTCCATTTCAATACATGCAGGGGGAGGAATAATTAAAGTTGATGAAATAGCAAGGAGCAACAGCCTAGAACAAAGCCAAATGACTGTAAGAATTCTAAATAAGACATTACTAAAAATGAGTTGACAGCAAAATATATAGTTTTATGAAATATTACCAATTGATTTGATCTCTATTAATATGTAAAGTGACAAATTAAAACAAGTTAATGTGTGATTCTGTTAAAGATGATACAGGTATTAACAAAATGTGAGTTCTCATAGCATTCAAATGCCTAAAACAGATACTAACTCCCAGTGGCCACAGAGGACATTTAACATCTTAGCTGTTAAGAACTCTGTGACTATAGTCTTCAGGTAACTTTACTCCACTGAAACATAGGTTTTGTAACCACAAAATTTTTCTATATAGCCAAATAGAAGGGGATGAACAAATTGATGTCTCTATGTTCAACCAGAGCTGTATTTTACATTTGCTTTTTATTTTATACCCTACAGTGCAGTATTTGCTCTAGTTTAGAGGACAAAAATAAATCTGTGTTAAAATACATTTATGCAATTTGAGCAAGCAAGATTCACATAGTATAATTACAGAGAAAAAATGTTTATTTTGTTGCCCCCTTAAAATTTAAATGCATCTAGCGAGGATATTCTTCCTAATCCTGAATGGAAACTCAGGTAGTCCCCTGAGTTTTCAGAAGAGTCTCAGGTAACAAAAAAAAATGTCCTGAGGTTACTGTAAGTTATAAAATATAGTGTATGCTTAAACTTTATTGTATTGTATTTCTGAAAAAAAAATGTTTGAGCTAAAAACTTTGATTCATTTTACATGGATATACAAAACCATAAAGTCATTGGAAAAAAGTGCAGCATCGACAAGTTCTCCATAGTCATTCACATGGTTTTCTAAAGTAAACTATTCAAAAGTACTTCACAAAGTTCATGGAAAAACAGGATATAAGATAATATACATCTTTCCATGAACTTTGTTAGATAACCTCATACATATGTTGTGGAATTTTCTATATAAAGATGAGCCATTCATGAAAATGCACTCAGGGCCAATGTATAAGACACTGGCTGAGGCTTAATGAAAAAGCTTTCAGTTTTTCCCTATTCATGATGATGTTGGCAATGGGTTTGTCATATATGGCTTTCACTGTGTTGAGATATTTTTCTTCTATACCCTTGTTGTTGGGAGTCTTTATCATGAAGAGATGTTGAATTTTGTGTAATGTTTTTTGCTGGATCTATTGAGAAAATCATATGGTTTTTGTCCTTTATTTTGTTGACATAGTGTATCACATTTACTGATTTGTGTATGTTGAAACATCCTTGCATCCCTGGGATGAATCCCACTTGATCATGGTGTATAATCTTTTTGATGTGCTTTTATATTCTCTTTGCTAATATTGTGTTGAGGATTTCTGTGTTTATGTTCATCAAGGATATTGGCCTATAGCTTTCTTTTTTTTGTTGTTGCATGCTTTTCTGATTTGGGTATCAGGGTGATGCCGGCTTCATAGAATGAATTTGGAAAAATGGTCTCTGTTTCATTTTTTTTTTTAAATAGTTTGTAAAGGATTGATAATAATTCTTCTTTAAGGGTTTGGCAGAATTCAGCAGTAAAGTTATCTGGTCCTGGGCTTTTCTTTGTTTGGAGACTGCTGATAACTGCTATGAACTCATTGCTCATTATTGGTCTATTCAAGTTTTCTATTTCTACTTGGTTCAGTTTTAGTAGTTTGTATGTGTCCAGAAATTTATTTTCTCCATAATTTCAAATTTGTTGACATATAGTTGTTCATAACAATCACTAATGATTCTTTTATTTCTATGGTATCAGATGTAATGTCTCTTTTCTCATTACTGATTTTAGTTATTTGGGTCTTTTGTCTTCTTTTTTCTAGTTAGTCTGGCCAATGGTTTGTCTATTTTGTTTATCTTTTTAAAAACTTGACATTTTGTTTTGTTGATCTTTTGTATCACTTTTTTTGTATCTATTTCTTTAGCTCTGCTTTGATCTTAATTACTTCATTCTATTTACTAATTTGGGGAATGGATTGTTCTTGTTTTTTCTGGTACCTATCCAAATGAGTTCAAAACTTATGTGCATACAAAAACCTGCACATAAATGTTTGTAGCACATTTATTCATAAATGTCAAAGCCTGGAAGCAAGATGTCCTTCAATAGGTAAATGAATAAATATACTCTAGTATATTTATACAATAGAATATTATTCAGAAATAAAAAGAAAAGAACTATTAAACCATGAAAATCCATGGAAGGACCTTAAATGGCTATTACTACATAAAATAAGCCAGTTTGAAAACAGTATATACTATATGATTCCAACTCTATGACATTCTAGAAAAGATTAAAATCAAAGAGATGGTAGAATTTTGACAAATGCATAATGAGTGAACCTTAAAGTTAACTATGGATTTTAGCTAATAATAAAGTATAAACACTGGTTCATTGATTGTAGCAAATTTACTACATGTATGACACTAATAGCAGTAACAGTGTGTGTATGGAGGGTATATAGGAATTCTCTGTACCATCTACTCAATATTTGTAAAACTAATGCTGTTCCATAAAATAGTCTATTCATTAAATTAAAAAAATAGAAAAAGATCAATAACATTGAAACAGAGAAAAAATTATGCAACAGCAATAAAACCAAAACCTGGCTCTTTGAAAGTAATCACTAATATTGATTAGTATGTGAGCAAATCTGACCAACATAAAAAAAATCTACAAATATAAAAGTATTTATACAAATTCAAATGACCTATAGCAGTAATGAAGGGGGGAGGTTCACTTACAGACCCTATATATATTAAAAGTATATTATGGTAATATATCAAATCATCAAATGCCCATAATTTTTACAGATTAAATAAAAATAAGCAATTCCTTGAAACAAACAAATTTCCAAAGCTCATTCAGGTCAAAATGCACAACCAGAAGAGTCCCATATCTATTAAATAAGTTGAATTTAATGTTTAAAACCTTCCAACAAAGAACATTAGACAAAATATCTGGGCTTAAATGTCTAGTGAACATTTGAGAATAAAATAATCATATTAATTCTGCAAATCTTTTCCAGGTAATAAGATAGGTAAAGACACTTCCAACTCATGAAATCAACTAGAATTACCCTGATGTGAAAACCATAAAAGATACTCATAAAAAATAAAACTATAGATTAATACCTCTTGTGGACACCTAAATGTCCACAACAATATTAGTAAATTGAGTCCAGTTTTATCCTTCTCACTTCTGAGTACTAAATCAGTCAATATATTTCATCACAACAAACTAAAGAAAATAAACTTTATGATCATCTCAATATGTGTAAGTACAAACAAAAGCAATTGCCAACTTTCTACATCCATTCAAGATTTAAGAAAAATGAAAAAAAAAAACAAAAAATCACAGCAAACTAGAAATAGAAATGAATGTCCTTTACTAATTAACGGTTTCTAAAATCCTACAGCTAGCATCACACTTAATTATTCAATGCTTCTCATCTAAAATACGGAAGAAAGAAAGGATGACTCTTCTCATCACTATTATTCAAAATTGTCCTGGGAACTCTAGACAGTGAAATATGGCAAGCAAAATATTTAAAATACAAAAGAATTGTGAAAATTAAAACATCTCTGTTCACGGGTGATATAAATGCCTTTAGGTAAAATTCCAATAAATCTAGCAAAAGGTTCCCTGAACCTGTGAGTGAATTTTGCGAGATCTCAGGATATTAATTAAAAATACAAAAGTCAGTCCATTTTATCCATACTAGAGATTAACAATGTAAATTCTGAAATAAATAATTGCCATTTATATTAACAGCAAGATTTTAAATATTTAAATAAAAATCATAATAATACTTCTAAGAATATAAGAATATATCTGTAATTACCATCTGGACCGGATGGTATAGACTAATTTTCCCATCCTCCCTCCTGCTGTAGACACTTATAAAACCTGAAAATAATACAAGAAACAACCAAAGGAGAACTCTAAAGTGTAGTCAGAAGAAAGTGAACGTCCTTGGAATCTCAGGACTACAGGAACAACACAGTGGCAGGATGTCTTACATCCCCTACCCAGCAGAGAAAGGTGACCTAGACATGGTGTCTCCTGCCCCAAACTACCAACAAAAGGCAGCCCAAGTAGACTCATTTCTCTCTCAGATTATACAAGAGTCCCTCTGAAAACATCAGGCAAACCCAGCACCACAGGCAAGGGGGATTGATGAAGAATTTTGCTAACAATAAGCAGCCACGGAAGTCCTCTGCTTCCCTGCTCAGTCAAAAACTCTACTCCTTAAGGAAAGATACAGGAGGAACTCAGGAGCACCAGCAAGAGATACTCTGATAAAACAAGCTGCCTCACCCAGACAGCCTCTGTGACTCCTTTGGCTTCTCATTCCCCTCCTTGCAGAAGATACAGAATAACCGAACAGTACCAACAAGAAAGACCTTACCACAATAAGCAATAGGACTCTAAAATCATCCTTGTTTACATGGGCTTGAGACTCCTCTTTCTAATTCAGAGACACTGGAGGGCCAGGGGGCATTGGCAAAAGTGACCATGCCGCAACACACAAGCTGACCAGGGAAACCACTTTGTCTTTGTGGGCCTAGGATGCCTCTGTCCTGACCAGGGACATCAAGGAGGCCAAGGGACACCATTATGTGGAAACCTGTCAAAGCAAGAGCCTCACCATTCCTGCCAAACTGAGACTTTTCTCCCCTATAGAGACACCTGGCAGCCCATCCTATAGAAGTTCCTTTATCCTTCTTGGGCAGCATAAGCAGGAACCAGTGGTGCCTCAGTAACACCAAGCAACCTAATTAGGCCACAGTATTACTGATTCAGCTCTAAAAATTTACCGGCCATCATAACCACAGCCTACAAATTAGGCCTATATGTGCATGATAAACTTTAACAGGGTCACTACCTGCTAAAATGAAAGATATAAATAGAACCCAGAGCCTCCAAAATAATAAAGAAAAAAAAAGCCCAGATACAATTAAAAATTACCTGTCATATAAAAAAAATGAAATATTCACAACTTGAATGAGGAAAGACAATCAACTGATACCAACACTAATGTTAAATACCATCAGATGTTGAATAAGCTAACAAGAATTTTAAAGTAGCCATTATAAAAATACTTCAACAATTAATTACAAATTTAATACAAAATATAAAATAGTAAATGTCATAAAGATATAGAAGTGATATGAAAGAACCAAATAGAAATTACACAACTGAAAAAGACTATAATGATAAATAAATAAACAAACATAAAGAAAATCCAAGTAATACAGTGGAGATGATGGAGAATACAATCAGTAAACTTGAGGACAGATTAATAAAACTTACCAAATCTGAATAGCAGCAACAAAATAAACTGAAAAAAATATATGAACAGAGCCTAAGAACCTTTGGAATTATAACAAAAGATTGGACATGTATATCATCAGAAAGAAGAGGAGAAACAGAATGGGGATGAAAGCATATTCAAAGAAATAATAAGTGAAAATTTCCCAAATTGGACAAAAGATGCAACCTATAGATTTAAGAAGCAGAATTAGTCCCAAATAGAATAAACCCAAAGATATTCATGCCAACACACATAATAATTAAATCTTTGAAAACTAAATACAAAGTAAAAATCCTAAGATATTCAGACAGAAACAATGCATTACCTAGAGAGGACCACGAAATCAAATGACAGTGTTTGCCCATCTAAAATCATGGAGTCAACAGCTTGTTTGGAGATTCTATCAGGGGAGCATATGTCGGGTCCTCCGTCGGCCTGAACAGCCCTAGTCTCGTTCCTTTTGGTGGGCGAGCAAATGACCTGGATTCCTCTTTCCCTCCTGTCCCCTTTGGAAGGAGACGGGGGAAGAGAGCCATGAAGAGAGGTGAGCACACCACACCACCGGCCCCAACCAGCCCGGGGTTTAAAGGACACTCAGACACGGCAGGGGTTCTGTCAAGCAGTTCCGTTTATTATCACACAAGCACTTGCTTTTAAACGCAAATGGGGAAGGGAGGTTTTTTACATAATCCTATCAACTTAAAGGTCAAGGGCATGCATCCTGTCTCAATGCCTAGCTACTGCAACCATGCAGTGTTCACGAGTGCGGAGCACGTATTTGGCCAATAAGGGCTAAGGCAAGGTTCCCGCAGACACTCCCACCCTACTTCCTCCTGGCTCTGTCTTAGGCTGCCACATTAGTACGCCCTTGTGGGCCCATAATGGCGTTGCTTGTAATGTCACTTAAGGTGGTGTTAGTTTTTAAGGCCCGACAAGCATAGATACTGTTATACCCTTGAACACAGAATGGAAGTACTAGCTAGAACAATCAGGCAAGAGAAAGAAGTAAAGTGTATCCAAATTGGAAAAGACAAAGTTCAATTGTCACTGTTTGCAGATGACATGATCCCATGTAAAGAAAAACCTATAACCTCTATCAAAAATCTCCTACAGCTCATAAAAAATTCAGTAGAGTTGCAGGATACAAAATCAATACACAAAATTCACTAGCATTCTTATATACTGACTACAAACAAGCAGAGAAAGAAATCAAGAAAGCAAGCCCATTTATAATAGCTACCAAAAGAATAAAATACCTAGGGACAAATAAACTAAATAGGTGAAAGATCTCTACAATGAGAATTACAAAACAATGCTGAAAGAAATTAAAGAGGACACCAAAAGGTTAAAAAAGACATTCCTTGTTCATGGATTGGAATAACTAATATTCTGAAAGTGTCCATACTACCCAAAGTGACCTACAGATTCAATGCAATCCCCATCAAAATACCAATGATATTCTTCATATAAATAGAAAAAAAAACAACCCTAACGTGAATATGGAATAACAAAAGATTCTGAATAGCCAAAACAATCCTAAGCAATGAAACAAATAAATCTGGAGGCATTACACTACCTCACTTCAAAGTATACTACAAAGCTATAATAACCCAAAGACCGTGGCACTGTCATAAAAACAGACACATGGAAAAATGGAACATAACAGAGAACCCAGAAATCAACCCAGGTACTTACAGCTAAGTGATCTTTGACAAAGGCACCAAGAACATATATTGGGGAAAAGACAGCCTCTTCTGTAAATGGTGCTGGGAAAATTAGGCATCCATATATAGAAGAGCAAAACTAGATCCATTTCTCTTACCATATAGCAAAATCAACTCCAAATGGATTAAACATTTAAGTATAAGACCTCAAACTATAAAACTCTTAGAAGAAAATATATACAGGAAACACTTCAGAACATAGGACTGGGCAAAGAATTTATGAATTAATCAAACCACAAAAGCACAGGCAAAAAAAAGAAAAAACAAACAAATGGAATTATGTCAAACTCAAAATCTTCTACACAACAAAGAAAACAATCAATAGAGTGAAAAAACAATCAACTGAATAGGAGAAAATTTTGCAAACCATACATCTGACAAGGGATTAATATCCAGAATATACAAGGAACTCAAACAACTTCACAGTTAAAAAAAAAAAAATCCAATCCAACTATGAAATGGGCAAAGTGCTGATTAGACATTTTCAAAGGAAGACATAAAAATGGCCAACAGACATATGAAAAAATGCTCAACATCACTAATTATCAGGGAAATGGAAACCAAAACCACACTGAGATATTATTTCATCCCAGTTAAACTGGCTATTATCAAAAAGACAGAATAACAAATGCTGGTCGGCATGTGGAGAAAGGAGAACCCCTCTACACTGTGAGTGGGACTGTAAATTGCTGTACTCATTATGGAAAACAGTATGGAGGTTTCTCAAACAACTACAGATAAAACTACCATACAATCCAGCAACTCCACTTTTGAAGGGATTAGCTGTAGTCCCTTGTCATTGCAGTTCTATTTACAACAGCCAAGATATAGAACCAATCAAAATGTCCATCAATGGATGACTGAATAAGGAAAATTTGGTATACATACACAGTGGAATACTACTCAGCCATAAAAAAGAATGAAATTCTGCCATTTGCAGCAACAAGGATGAGTGTGGAGAAAATTATGTTAAGTGAAATAAGCCAGGTAGAGAAAGAGAAATATCATATGTCCCCACTCATAAGTGGAAGCTAAGAAAGAAAGATCACGATAAAACATTGAACTTTCAGAGAGAGTGATCAGATCTATAGTTATTAAGAATGCAAAAGGGGGAGAAGGGTAGGGTGTTAAGCAGTAATGAGAAAAGGGAAACAGAGAAATTATGACTGTAATGATGAACATGCTAGGTAATATTGATTTGATCATTCCCCAAAATGATTACATTCTGTAATGCCGACTGATAGAGCTTGGTTTGTTGCCCCCCAAACTCATGTGGAAATCTGATCCCAATGTGGTAGTGTTGGGATCTATTTGAGGCATGTGGGCAGATCCCTCATGAATGGATTAATGCTCTTCCTGGAGGTAGGGATAGTGAGTGAGTTCTCATTTTGTTAGTTCCTGTGAAAGCTGTTTTTTAAAAAGACCCTGGCACCTCCTCTCTCCCTCTCTTGCTTCCCCTCGCCATGTGATCTGATTGTACTCGCAGGCTGCCTGCTACTTTCTGACATGTGTAGAAGCAGTCTGAAGCCCATGCCAGATGCAGCTGACCCAGAATGATAAGACAAATAAATCTCTGTTCTTTGTAATTTACCCAGTCTCAGGTATGCTATTATAGCAACACAAAAATGGACTAATACATTGACTATACCAATTATCCTGATTTGAGCATCACATATTGCACACAGGTATTGATATTCAATGCTGTATTCCATAGATGTACAATTAATTATGTTTCAATAAAAAAATTCTCCAAAAATAAAAATAAAATCATGCAATCAAAAAGAAAATGGCACAGAATTTTTAAAGTGTTAAAAGAAAATAATTGTCAATTTTGATTTCTATATCTGGCAAAAGTCTCCTTCATAAGTAATGAAAAAAAAAAAAAGACTTGTTAGCAAACCCACTCAAATATTAGCTCAAGGAAGTTTTTCAAAAATGCAGAAAATGTTGAGAAAAACTTGTAGAGTATCAGAAAAGAAAAAAAAATCAGCAATGGTAAAAGCAGAAACATGGGCATATAAATAGATTATTCTTTCCCGTTACAAATTACTTTTGATGATGAAAACAAAAATAATACCACTATCTGATACTCAAGACAGTGATATTTAAAAGTGGAAAAGGTAACCTAAATGGAATTAAGGATCTAAGTTGAACCCTAGGGACCTTATTAAACATGAGGTTTCCACACTTCACTTGAAGTTTGTATCAGTAGTCTGCGATAAGTCACATATATTTATTGTAAAACCCAGAACAACCACTACAAAACAATAAAAAGAGATAAACTCAAAGACAATATAAATAAATCAATAGAAATAAAGCCAGAAACAGAGGAATCAAACAGCTAATGAATAATGTAATGGCAGACTTAAGGGTTAACATATCAATAATGACCTTAAATGTAACATGACCTAAGTATGCCAATCAAAGGAAAGAAATTAGGATAAAATGCACACACATACGAATACTCACAAACAAACACAAAACAATTATATGTAGTTTAAAAGAACCTCTCTTTAAATTTAATGACTTACATACATTAAAATAAAAAGATACAAAATATATTTAATATAAGCATTAATCAAAGAACAATGAGGGCTGGATACATCAATATTTAATAGAGTAAACTTCAGAGAAAAGAGAATTACTAAAGTCAAAGAAGGACATTTACATAATATTAAAGGGACCAATTTACCAGCGAGAGAACTATGCTAAATGTGTAGACATCGAATAACAGATTCAAAACACATGAGGAAAAAAATGATAGAGCTTAAGAAAAAAAAATAGATATATCTATGTCATTGTTGGAGACTCCAATATCTCCTCTCAGCAAATAAGGAATAATTAAACAGGAAATCAACAAAGATGTAGATATGACCAACCCAGTGAATTAGCAGAACCCGATTAAAATTTTTATACCAATTCATCCAATAATAGCAGAATCTCAATTTTTTCTCAAGTGTCTATAAACATTCAAGATAAACCATATCTTGGGCTACAAAATAAACTGCAAGAAATTTAAGATAATTAAAATCATACAGAGTGTGTTCTCTCACCATAATGCAATCAAGGTAAGAATCCATAATGAAGAAAAAATAGGAAAAACTCTAAACCCTTGGAAATTGAACAAACTCTTATATAATCCACAGGTTGAAAAGAAGTCTCAAAATACATAGAAGTGAAATAAAAATCAATATATATTATATTTAAAAATGTGAGATGCAGCTAATACAGCACGAAGAAAAAATATTATAAAATAAAATCCTGCATTAGAAATGAGGAAATATCTTAAATCAATAATCTAAGTCTCCACCTCAAGTAATTAGAAGAATCATTTAAATACAAAATAGAAAAAAGAAACTAATAAAGATAAGAGCAGAAATCAATAGACTTGAAATAAAAAAAAGATAAAATCAATCAAAAAAGAAGTTGGTTCTTGAAAAATAATCTTTAAAATAGGCAAATCTAGCAAAAATGACATTAAGAAAAGAACATGCATGAAATGAATTAAATGTATATAACTATAGACCCTGCAGCCACTAAAAGGATACCAAGAGAATACTATATAGAACTTTATGTTTAGATATTTATGTGACCACTTAGAAGTAAACCAATTACTCAAAAACCACAAACTGCCAAAACTCATTCAAGATTAAAAAGATAATCCAATTAGTTCTATAACCATTAAAAGAACTGAATGTCAATCAAAATATTCCAAAAAACAATAAAGTCTCAAGTTTTATCAGTGTAGACATCTACAAACTTTTAAAGCAGTATTAACACTAATTCTATCCAATCTCTTACAGAAAATATAAAAGAAGGAACATTTCACAACTCATTTTCTGAGGTCAGTATTGCCATGATACCAAAATCATACAAAGAATACCCAAAAAATAAAATTAAGCAAAACTACAAACCAACATATTTCATGAGCATAGAAGTAAAAATCCTCAACAAATAATAGAAAAACAAATCTAACAATGTACAAAAGAAATTGCAAACCATGACCAAGTGGAATTTATTGCAGGGATGCCAAGTGGGCTCAGTATTCAAAAATTAATCTATCTAATTCAACATATCAACTGTCTAAAAATGAAATATTATATAAGCATATCAACTGATACATAAAAGGAATTTGAAGAAAATCCAACACCCAGTATTGATAAAAATTATCACAAGATAGGATTGGTAGGGAATAATTTCAATTGAATAAGTATCATCTACAAATCCTATAGTTAATATCATACTTAATGGCAAAAGATTGAATGCTTCCTCTACCCCCTGGATCAAGAACAAAGCAAGAATCCTTGCTTTCACAACTTTTACTCAACATAGTACTTATTCAACAAAAGGAGATTGTGGCCACTGCAATAAAGAAAGAAAAAGAATTAGAAGAATATACAGATTGAAAACAAAGTAATGATGCTGTAGATACCATGATTTTCTGCACAAAAAATCTGAAGGAATCTACAAAAATTTTATGGAACAAAGTGAGCTTACCAGGGTTGCAGATTGCAAAATCATCAAACAGAACTAAATTGCATTTTTGTGCTAATGAACATATGAAAAACAAAATTAAAGGACAATAACATTTATAGTCATTCTAAGGAATATGAAATGCTCAAGTATATACTTAACAAAATATATACAAGTTCCACCTGCTGAAAGTTACAAACAGCAGATAAAAAAAGATTTAAGATTTAATAAATGAAGAGATGTATTTTGTTCATGTATTGGAAAATGAATGCAACATAGTAAAGATATCAATTTTCCCAGTAGATCTATAGGTTTAGTGCAATTTCTCAAAATTTATGATGGACAGTTTCTTAATGAACTAAACAAAAAACTTCTATATAACTAAGACTTTATCTTTCTTGTCATTTTTCCCAAAGAAATAAAAACTTAGTTTCACAGGAAAAAAAATCTGTAAATGAATGTTCATTGTGACTTTATTTGCAATAGCCAAAAACAGAACAGACCAAATATACTTCACTGAGTAAATCATTAAACAAAATGTGGTACATATGAGTACATACCATGGAATAATGTGATTGATACATGCACCACTTGTATAAAATTGCAGATAATTATGCTTAGCAATAAAAAGAAATCCCTATATTTTACATACCCTATGATACCATCTATATGGCATTTTGAAATGACACAATTTTAAAAATAGAGAACAACTGAGTGGTTGCCAGGGTGAGGACTAGAGTGACAGTGCAGAGGAGGATGTGGTTATAAAAGATGAATGCAGAGGATCCTTGTGGTGTTGTAAATGTTCAGAATATTGACTGCAATAGTGATTACACAAACTAAACAACTGATTAACTACAGAACTAAATGTACAGACACACACACGAGTTAACACTAGTAAAACTAGGGAAATGTGAATAAGATCTATGCATTTTACCATTCTCAATATCCTGGTTGTGATTTTGTCTTATAGTTTTACAAAATATTACCACAGGATAAAATGTGCTTACAAGAGCTCTCTGTTGCATGTGAATTTATACTTATCTCAAAAAAATTAATCCACATTCAGTTGGTTGTGATACCGCACAGTATAAATAAATAAATAAATAAATAAATAAATAAATAAATAAATAAATAAATAAATAAATAAATAAATAAATAAATAAATAAATAAATAATCCTGACGAATGAAATCAAAGAAGAGCTAAATAAATGAAGAGTGTATTAGTCCTTTTTGTGTTGCTATAACAGAATACATGAGACTGGGTGATTTATAAAGAAAATGAAATTTATTGCTTACAGTTTCTGAGGCTGGGAAGTCCAATGTCCATCTGGTGGTGGCAACAGTGACTCAGGGGTCTCACATTGCAAGATGGTGGAAGCAGAGAAAGCAAGAGAGAGACAGCCAGACTCTCCTCTTAAAGCCCTCAGAACCAACCTTTGACCACTGTTTTTAATCCATTCACTACTGCACAGTCCTACAATCCAATCACCTCTTTAATGCTCCACCTTTCAATTACCATAATAGGATTTAACACCCTTTAACAGTTACAGTGGGGGCTAAGTTTCTAATATATAATACTTGGGGGACATAATTCAATCCACTACAAAGAGGTAGTCCACATGTATGCATTGGAATTATCAATATTATAAAATTGTCAATTCTCCCCAGTTAGATCTAAATGAATCGTCAAAGTCCCAGAATGGTTTCTTTCAGATATGAACAGGCTGATTCTAAAGTATATATAGAGATAAAAAGGACCTATAAAAACCAAAATAGTTTATTAAAAAGTTGTACTAATCAATACCGTGTGCTCTATTGGTGAAAAGTTAGACATAATACAGAAAAATGAAACAGATTAGGTGCTCAGAAATAGACTCACACAAATATAGTAACTGTCTTTTGACAAAGTTATAAAGGCACTTCAATAAAGAATAAATTGTCTTCAAGAAATGGTGCTGGAATAAATGTATGTCCATATGTAAAACTATGTGAACCTCAATATATACAACACAGCTTAAGAAAAAAAGAAAAAGAAAACTAAAAGTAGGTCATAGATCTAAATATAAAATGTAAAAATATAGCATAGAGAAAAAAAACATAGGAGAAACTCTGTGTGGCCTTGGGTTAGGCAAGAGCTTTTAAGTATGACACCAAAAGCGCAAAACCATATATATATATATATATATATATATATAAAATTTGAGCAAAATAAAAAATTGTGCTTCGAGAAAGACACTCTTAGTAGAATGCAAAAGCAAGCCACAGACTGAGAGACAGGTTTAGAAATCACAAATTTGATCAAGGATTTATACAAAGAAAATGTAAACTTACAAAACTCATTTATAAGAAAATAAAAGAAAACTGGGCAAAGGATCTGAACAGACCCTTCATTAAAATGACATACAGAAGACAAATGTATGAAAAGAAGCTCCACATCATTAGTCATCTGAGACGTAAAATAAAATCTCAAGAAATCTCTGGATTATTTAGGTGTCTTTCTCATTCTCTGTCTCTGTCTCCTTTCTTTCCTTCTTCTTTTCTCTTCCTTTTCTTTGTTAGTATTATGCAGAGATGTAAATGATAATTTTAAACAAATAGCAGTTACAAATCATTAACCAAAAGAAAAGAGCATAATGTTTCTTGCTTAGAGAATTATTTATATAATATTGTGTGGTAACTATTCCTTGGGGAATCAGTGTAAAAAACACTCAGTACATATGTATTGGTTTACCTTTTGCTGTGCCTTAGTTTAAAAAATTCTCGGATATTGAGAAAATAAATAAAAAGCAGAAATAATGGTGCAATCTCTATAAACTTTTATCATGTAATATTAAAGAAGCTATTTATGTCATATTAAACAAAATCTGAGAATAGTAGATATAACAAAAGAGAACCACATAGAGTAAACTTAATGACTTATCAAGCACATTAAATTGAATTATATATGTGTGTATATATATATAATGCATAATTATGTATATATAAATGTATGCATATGTATAAATATATATTCATAAAGATACATGCATATATACACACATTTATATATAGTGTTTTGATATATAAACTTGCATTTACAATTTATGATTTTTTTTATAATTTATGTTACTGGATTTCTTCACTATTAAAAAAGAATATATATACACATTATAATATATTCCAAAATAATCAAACATTTATTTCATGCAATTTTATACTGCAATAGAGTTGGCACTTTTGTCGAATTATGTTAATTTCATCCCTTTGCTCACTATAATCTATTTAACTTATTATTTGTAATTTGATACACTGATCACATTTCACAAGTGTGATTTATTTTATTGGCTGTTGTCATCCAAAATAATTCTAAGTCTGTAACCGTATTGAAGAGTAATCTCAGATTTGAGGTAAAATGACTCTCTGATTCCCCAGGGCACAGCATGCCACAAATAATGTGAAAAGTTGTTGCTATGTTTTTTCAGCCCACTGATCTCAAGGGAGCATGAGCTAGGATTCACTCAGAGTCCTTTAAACCAAAATATGTAATTATTTTGATTCAGCAGAAAATGAGTAATCAAGAGGTAGAAGCAGTGACTCAGAGATCATAGCCATTCTGCACATGCACTGCTCCCAGAATCTAAACACTTTTATTTGCAGCTTTAGCACTTTCTACTCTCCTTACTCAACACTTATTGTCCTTTTCATCTTTAGATGCAACCACTACTGCCTTCACTATTAGACCATTTGCTTTCAAATAATGATACGCAACTGAGAGAAAATAAAGTGCTTAAGAGAAACTCTTAGAATTATAGTTGAGTTCCAATTTTGCCTGTTTATGTACTATTTATGTACACTAGAGAATTCCTCGACCTCTCTGAACCTATTTTCTTATCTTTAATATTGAAATTAGTTCTGTGAGTTATATTGGATAATGTATATAAAGGACTTAATATTGCCTAGAATAAAGACTAAGTAACATTATTATATTTAAATATTGATTTTCTTGATTATTTATTTTTTGTTTGTTTATTGTGGGCTAAAAAGAATCATTAATCATGAGGATAGTCAATTGTTTTAGTCCATGTTGTGTTGCTATAACAGAAATACCTGAGACTGGATAATTTATAAGAAAAAGAGGTTTATTTGGCTTATGATTCTGGGACAGCTGCATCTGGCACAGGCCTCAGGCTGCTTCTACTCTGGCATAAAGTGGCAGGCAGCCGGTGGATACAAGCAGATCACATGGTGAGAGGAAGGAAGAGAGAGGAAGCAAGACAGAGAGAGAAGGTGCCAGGGTCTTTTAAAGCAACAAGCTCTCGTGGGAACTAGTAGAGCGAGAACTCACTCATTTATCCCCCCTCCCCCAGGGAGAGCATTAATCCATTCATGAGGGATCTGCCCCCAGGACTCAATCAGTTTCCAACACTGCCACATTGGAGATCAAATTTCCACATGAGTTGTGGAGGGGACAACACATCCAAACTCCATCATTCCACCCCTGGCCCCGCAAAACTCATGTCACTCTCACATACAAAATACAATCATTCTATCCCAATAGCCTCAAAAGTCTTAGCTTGTTCCAGCACCAACTTAAAAGTCCAAAGTCCAAAGTCTCATCTGAAACCAAAAGCAAAAGTCCTTCCAGCTGTGAACCTGTAAAAGTCAAGACCAAATTTATCTACTGCCAAGATACAATGGTGGAATAGGCATTGGGTATACATTCCCATTCCAAAAGAGAGGACTTGACCAGAAAAAAGGAGAAACAGGCCCCAAATAATGTCTGCCCCAGTAGGGCAGACATTACGTCTTAAAGCTCCAGAATAATGTTCTTTGACTCCAACTGCTGCATCCTGGGTACACTGGGGCATCTGGGCCCCCAAAGCATCAGGCAGCCTCATTCCCACAGCTCTGCCAGTCACAGCACAGTGGGCTGTGCTAGTGCCTGTGGCTTTTCCAGGCCCACATTGCATGTTACCACTGGCCCTGCTGCCTTGGCTCTACTAGACATTTCCCTGGTGGGGGCTCTCTGTGGGGGTTCCAACCCCACTTTTCTGCTCCACGTTGCTCTAGCAGATGTCCTCTGCAGTGGCTCTGCCCCTGCAGCAGGTTTCTGCCTGGGTCCCCAGGCTTTTCCATACATCCTCTGGAATCTGGGTGGAGGATGCCACGCCTCCGCTGCTCTCACATCCTGCTGGCCTGCAGACTTAACACAACGTGGATGCGACTGAGGTTTTGGGCCTCTACTCTCCAGGGCTGCTGCATGAACTAGACTTGGGGCCACTCCAGCTGGAGCAGCTGGGATGCAGGAAGCAGGATCCTGAGGGCAGCTGCACCCCAGGTTTGTCCTCCAGGATAACTCAGTCCTTCTAGGCCTCAGGGCCTGTGATGGGTGGGGCACCCTTCCAGACTTCTCAAATGCCTGCAGAGTTTTCCTCTCATTTTCTCCACTATTAGCATCTGGCTGCCTCACCGCCAAGATAATGTCTTTAGCAACCAGTTTATCTGCTTCACCCTTGCATTGTTCTCTGGCTCTCTGCTTCTTTACCATGTGGCCAGGCTGCAAAGTTTCCAAATCTTTCCACTCTGCTTCCCTTTTAAATTCTGGCTTTATGTTATGCCTTTGCTGCCATAACTCAGAGTAGGCTGTTAGAAGTAGCCATGCAGCGTCCTTATGCTTTGCTGCTTAGAAATTTCTTCTGCCAGATACTCTGGTTCACAACTTTTTTTTTTTTTTTTTTTTTTTTTGGTTCACAACTTTTAAGTCCCACCTTCCACAAAGTCCAAGGGCATGGACACAATGCAGCCACATTCCTTGCTATGGTGTAGCAAGGGTTATCTTTGCCCCAATTCCTGATAAGTTCCTCATTTCTATTTGAGACCTCATCATCTGCATGGTCTTTACTGTCCACGTTTCTATCAACATTCTGGTCACAGCCATTTAACCAATCTCTAAAATCTTCCAAACTTTCCCTCATCTTTTTCTCTTCTTCTAAGTCCTCCAAACTCCTCCAACCTTTGCCCATTACCCAGTTCCAAAGATGCATCCACATTTTCAGGTTTCTGTATAGCAACACCCCACTCCTCAGTACCAATTTTCTGTTTTAGTCCATTTTGTGTTGCTATAACAGAAATACTTGATACTGGGTAATTTATAAGGAAAAGAGGTTTATTTGGCTTATGATTCTGGGACAGCTGCATCTGGCATGGGCCTCAGACTGCTTCTACTCACAGCATAAAGTGGCAGGCAGCCAGTGGGTACAAGCAGATCATATGGCGAGAGGAAGCATGAGAGAGAGAAGGTGCCAGGGTCTTTTTAAGCAACGAGATCTCACAGGAACTAATAGAATGAGAACTCACTCATTAATCCCCCTTCTCCCAGGGAAAGCATTAATCCATTCATGAGGGATCCGCCCCCATGACTCAATCAGTTTCCAACACTGCCATGTTGGGGATCAGATTTCCACATGAGTTGTGGAGGGGAAAACATATCTAAACTCCATCATCTATACTTTAAAATATTTATATATTTTTTAATAATAGTAAGCAAGATATAAACAACTAAGTATTTCTAATTTTCTAAAGTGAAAGCTCTCCTGTCATTTTTAATATTTTCTAAAAGAAAAGAATGTAGAAGTTAATTATAGAACATCTATTTTCTTATAAGCTTTAGACTCTCTATTGTAATGAAAATATTTTCCAAATCAAATTCATTATATCACACCCAACATCCTCTACTTTACATGTATTAAAGGGTAATAAAAGAAATGAAGAAAAAATGGTGAAAACTAACAACAGTGACCTTTTCAGTATTGCAGTTTTGATAGGATCACAAATAAAAACTTTCCTCTTAAGTTGTGACAGAGACTACATACCTGAGGGAAAAGGACAATAACTAAACACACTTTATTTTTTAAAAAAGGTACCAATCTCCTTAGCAAAAAGTAGAAAAAAAAAAAAAAAAGAATGCAACCTTATTCCATTTTCCAACTCTTGGCATTATAATAGTAGTTTAAAGATGTTTTAAAGCAAAGAGAAAGATTGTTTAGATATCTAGATTTACAAACATAAAGAGTGCTATGAAAAACGTTACACTTGATACAATAAGAAATTGTTTTTTCTGACCAACCCATCTATGAAGAACTATTTGAAAAGCTGAGGAATATATTAAAATATTTCTAAAGTTAACAGAATATTATCAAGAAAATTAATAATATCAAAGAATGAAAAACCTTAGAATTGGAATCAAAGACCAAACAGAAATTCCAGAGGGGCAGGATGATATTGGGTGCTGCACTTCATTCTGTAATATCGGTCCATTCCAAAACTTTGGGGCAGGTACAGAGAAGCTGAACAAACTAAACATATTCACAAGACTGGGGTGGGGGCACAGAAAAAAAGAAAGCTCAAGGCCTAATAAGAAGGAGTGCTTTGATGAAAACTCAAGGCTTTCACATGGGAGTTGAATGAAGTAAAGGTGAACCAGACATAGACCAGCCCTTACAAGACTTGAAGCAAGCTTCCAATAGCTTCAGTTTGAGGAAGAAAAGGTGATTTAAATTACTTGTGCTTTTTGAGAAAAGCAAAACTAAATCTTCTCCAGTGAAACATAACACACAAAGCTTCAAGTTATTGCTACAATCTTTGAAATATAAAGATTTAACCAAAAAGAAATACAGAAAAAGGTAGAAACAGAGTCATAGAGAATTCAGAAAATAAATTTATTACCTACCAAATTCAAAATGATATTCAATATGTTTAAGAGCAATTAAAGATAAAGTACAGAAATTCAGCAGAGTACTTAAAAGTATGAGAAAAAATCTAATGCAAATTCTGAAACTAAAAGTAGAATAACTAAAATTAAAAACTCAATGAATGGTAAGAGAGGAATTGGTAAAGGGCCATGAAAAATGATTACATTGTATAATGCTGAATATACTAATTATCCTGATTCAAGCATCACATATTTCACACAGATATTGATATTCAACACTGTATGATGTATCCCACAGATATGTACAATCAACTATGTTATAATTTTTTAAAAAATAACTCAATGAACAGGTTTAACAGCAGAGTAGAAACAGATGCAACCAAAATAAATTAATTGGAGGAGAAATCAGACAAAAACCATTAATCTGAATTAATCTAGGATATAGTCAAAAGGTATTACATACATGGAAATTCAATCTTGGAGAAAGAGGAGAGAAAAAACAAAATAGAAACTCAATTTTGAAAAGATAGTTTCTGGTGATTTTCAAAAATTGAAAAGTGAAACCAAAGAGCACATTAAAGAAGCACAATAAAACTTAACTTAGGTAAACACTGAGTAAATAAAGAAAACAAAACAAAACTAGTCATACCATAATAAAACTCAAACAGTATAATAAAATAAGCAGCCAGAGATTCAAAAGATCAAGGAACAAAAAAAAAAAAAATCCCAAGACCTAACTTTGTATGAGAAAAAATGAAAGTTAGAACACAAAATAATGATACCCTACTAATGTATTAAAAAATAAAACAAATGTGGAAGGTAATCTCTAAAGATGATTCCCAGCAATTTCTTCCCTTAGCTCCTCACATCAAGAAGTGTAGTTTGTTCCCCATGCCGGTGAGCTAAGCCTCTCTCTGTAATTACTTTCACCAATGAAATGCAGTGTAGGCCACCGTCTGGAAGTTTTGAGCCCAGACCTTAAGAGGACTCTCATATTTTGCTGTCATTCCTCTTGGATCAGTCACATCTGTGATGCCCCCTCTTGGAACCTAGTTGCCATATTGCAATAATCCCAAGTCACATGGAGAGGCCATGCGAAGGAAGTTATTGTGCTTTAGTTAAAAGCCTCAAATGAGCTCCAACATTGACATTAACCATCAACTGCCAGACATGTGAATGAACCATCATGGATACTCCAGGCCAGGCAAGCCCTCAGGTGACTCAGCCCCAGTGCTCCAGTTGACACTACAAAAAACAGGAAAACCTCCCACCAAGCCCAGTCCATTCACCTCAAAAGCGCAAAAAAGAATAAAATGTTTTTTATTTTAAAATGTTAGGTTTTGTGGAAGAATTATCTACGCAGCAGTAGGTAATCAGAATAGCAAGAAAGTAGAGGAAAAATTAGAGAAGAGAGATGATAAATAGAAAATAGCAACATTGTAGATTTGAATGCAAATATGTCAGTAATTACATGAATTGCAAATGAACTAAGTATTCCAATTAAAAGATGAAAACTGTCAGAAAGAGACAATTTAAATATAAGGATACAGAATGGTTGAAAGCAAATAGGAAAAAGGAGATATAATACACAAAAACTAACCAAAATAATTCTCATATAACTAATATTTGTCCAAATAGACTTTAAAGCAAGAAGTATTAGTAAACATGAAAATTAACAGTATATAATAATAAAGGATTAATTCACTAGTATGATAAAAACAATTCTTAATTTGCATGCTTGTAATACAGTAGCCTCAAATTGACATTTATAATGGGAGATGTTAATACTCAACAAAAATAGAACATGCAGACAAAAACAATAAGTGATACAGAAGTTTTTTACAATAAGAATTCATATTCTTATTCTCAAGTGCACAGAAAATGTTCACCAAAATAGGTCATACAAGGTTACTTCAAAAAGTTCATGGAAAGATTCATACTATCTTTCAATTCTATTTTTCCACAAACTCTTTGAAGTAGCCTCATGTATTGAGCCATGAAAATGTGTCAACATATTTGAAATGATTGAAACCATTCAGAGTATATTCTCTGACTATAGCAAAATTAAATTTAAAATAAAATTAAAAATTAACTAGGAACTCTACGTATCTTTGGAGTTAATTTATTCTGAATAATGTCAAAGAAAAAATCATAATGTTAATTAAAAATATTATAAATTGGATAATAATGAAAGTACTAAATGTCAAAAAGTAGTGGAAAATTTATAAACAAACACACTTATTGTAACAGAAAAAAATTGATAATCTACATACTGATTTTAAAAAGTTAGAAAAAGAATGGAAAATTAAACCCAAAATAAAATAGAAGAAAAGTAATAATAAAGAACATTCAATAATGAACTTGACAGTGCTATTAAGTTTTTTCTCTCCTCTCTTTGAAAGATGGAGATGCTCCCTCACAATTAGTTAAGGTAACGTTAAATGAGTCATATTTGGAGACTGGGCATGCTTTCCAGAAGGGTAGACTTATATATCACACTCCTTGGTTGGATGTACATTAAGTGAGGCAATTGCTGGCCCATGTATGATGCTCAAGTAGAGCAAAACAAGAGAGTTCTTGGGGGGATTTGATTTATGACTCAAGTATGTTGTTTATGAATAAACACTGGTGCCTGAGACTTAACCTGGATGCGAGAAACAAGGCTTGTGGACTCAAGTTTACATGACAGTTTATGTGGAAATTAGTGCAGTTGTTGCTTTCTCTACTTCCACTACCACACACAAAGGGCTCATTCCCCATGGACAAAATTGACACCATGAAAGAGCAGTGTAAAACCATCATGAAGGACTTTATCATAGGAAGTGATATGAAGGAATTAGGAGATTCTTACAGACTGAATTTTGTCTCCCCAAAATTCATATGTTGAAGTCCTACACCCAGTGTGACAATATCTGAGACAGGCTCTCTAAGGAGTCGATTAAGGTTAAGTGAGGCTGGAAGAGTGGAGCCCTGATCCGACATGATTAGTGTCCTTGCAGGAAGAGAGAGAGAGAGAGATCAGAGATGTGGGAACTCAGGAAAAAAGGCCACGTGAGAACACAGTGATAATGATACAGGATGTGCTCAGTTTTCCTGGGTTTGGGTTTCAGGACATGCCTCTGGGTTTCCAGCCATTCCCTGAGGTCTTAGGCCCCCTCCTCTGAGATCTCCCCTGAAGGAAAGTTACTGTTGCTAGTTAGACCCACTCTTAGCACCAACGCAGGGAAAATGAAACAACGGGGGCTGGTTTATACAATCCAGTGGCTGGGCATGCTTAATAGAGAGCACAAAACATTCTGATGATTACAACTGGGAACCACCCCGTTAACTGAAAATTCACTAGATAGAAAAACTATAAAAGCAGAATCCGAGCTGAAGGCAGGGTAGTGGTAGTTCACTTTCCTGGTGGCGACCCACACTTTGCAGGCTGAGATGTATATAATTTATTTTGTATCTAACTTACTTTCAGTAAGCAGCTGCTCATTCTCTTGAACCAGCCTGCACTTTGTACTGAACTTTATGTTTTTCTTGCTTTTGTGTTAGACTTGATATCTGTACTGAACTTTTGTATTAAACTTGGCATGGGCCCTGCTCAGTCTCCGGAGCATGCCGTACTTTCTCCATGGAACCTGTATTTCTTACCTGTTTTATTTAACCTGTTCTAACTTTCTACTGTGACGCTGCCCTTGAATTCTTTCCTGTGGCGGAGTCAAGAATCTGGTAGGAGGACTGGGTGGGTTGAGGCCGAGTCAGGCCCCCCGAACCCTATCTTGGATATCAATAAGATGACCACCTGCAAGCTAAAGAGAGGCCTCAGGAGAAAGCAATGCTTCTGGAACCTTGATCTTGGACATCCAGTTGCCAAAACTACAAGAAAATAAATTTCTATTGTAGAAGTCACCCAACCTGTGGGACTTCGTCAGGGCATCTCTAGCAAACTAATACAGGGATTCAAGTATAAAAAGGTTTCATGAGATGTACTTTTGGTAGGCAGATGCTGAGGAAAATCTTTTAACACAGAGATAAATAAATGTTGGATAAAATATAGATGGACACAGATGATAGAAAAATAGATAAGTAGATAGATAATGCTTTGAATGATCATATCTAAAAACTTAAAATAGTATAAATGGTAAACACTAGAAATTCTTTCTTCCATCTCTGTCCCCAACTTTTACCTCCACTGCTACTCAAAATTAACCATTCTCTGTTATGAATCTTCTCTTACTCTGAAACCTGTCTTAATAATGGATTATATGTTCATTCTTCCTAAAAATATTGTTTCCATTCCTCGGATCTAGCTGTGCTCAAAGGCAGATATACCCTAGATTTTCCAATTTTATAGGACCTTATATTTGCATTCTTGCTTAAGGTAGATTAATTGGATTTTAGTTGTAAACACATTATTCCTAAATAATAAAGCTAAAAGCTGACAGAATTGTTATTTTTGTCTTTATTTGCATAACTCTAAAGCCAATGACTTTACCTTACTTCTTACTCCTGACTTTTACCATACATAAGTTTTAAAGTATTCTTCTGATTTCCTAATTGCCTTTAAACTTGTTAAACATAAAGAACTTTCATAATCAAACATGTGCAAATGCAATTTACACTATGTATTTAATACATATGTTTACTTATAATTTAATTTTTTAGTGTTTAGTATTTGTTTTTATAGTTTTCATTTTACTTTCTGAAAAGAAATTAGTATTCAAAACTAAATATAAAAGTAGTGGCATTTTTTGGTTTCCTCTAATTGAACCATGAAATTACAATTTGAAGAATAGGATAAAACTTAGATATCACTTGGCCAGGCTTTTCATTTTACAAACTGGTGGTCGGGGGGAATCCACTTGACTTCTCTTGACTTTTATTCATTGTGTCCACAATTTTATTTATGATTTGATCCAATTCCTCTTGGGTTTCTTATATTTGCATCTGACATAACCTGATTCACACATCATTTTTCCCAAGTTTCTAGTCATCTGTTCTATAATCCATCATCCATCTTATCACAGTAGATCTTATCAATTTTCCATGAACTTTTTAGATTAAGATGTATAAAACTGCCTCAATGTATTTTGTTTTGTTTCTTTCAAAAGCAAACACAAAAATAACAGTATCAAAATTTCTTATAACTCTATCTCTACAGGATTAGAATATCAGGTGTAATATTTAAAAACATTTTTTAAGTGCAAAAGTAACAAGAAGTCTCAATCTATTAAATACAATTAAATCTGTTTTCCATTGATTTTCCAATTTTCACTTATATCATAAATTTTTGATTTAACAATTTATGATCTCAAAGCATTAGTTTCTTTTCTAGCCTCTGATACCAGGCTTTGTCATAATATCAAAACCATTTTCCTTCTCTTCGTTTGGTCACCTATAGGAAAATATCAAAAAAAATACGTACACATTAGCACAGACAATAATTGTGATATTGTTAAATCATAACTTGAAAAACGTCCCGATTTGGTGAAGAAAAAAATGTGTCTGTATTTCAGTTAAATTATAATGTCATCTATTTGGGACTAGAACTCAATTAGAGCTTGACAAAAAATTTGAGGGTTATGCTATTGCTAGTTATAATAGATGATGACAGTGTTTGGAATTTTTTCAATATAAGTTCAGAGCCACCCAGGGAATCTTTGCCAGGAGAGGATCTTCTTTTTAATAAAAGACCTACAGTTCCTGGATTCTTATTAGGTTCCTGAATCATTTGCTTTTTGCTTCTTGTTTCAGTTATAGAACTCATCATTAAGAGATTCTTGTGCTTTGGGTTATTTATGTGCAATCTCCACCAATTCTTTTGATTTAAATATGTCTCTGTGGTCCCTTGTTTTTCAATCAGTATAGATGTTGCTTATAAAGAAATAAAATCATAGTAGCTTCTTCATTTTTTGATACATAATTAAAGCACAGTGATGTTAATTTAGAACTAGAAAATCATCCTGCCACGTTATCAATCTGCAGACTAATATTGAAAAATAAGCTCCAATTCTGCCCCCATCTTTGAATCAATAAAAGTCTCCTGTTACTGCCTTTGACACCATATAAGCATGTCTTTGACACCTTTCACTGCACTGTGATTGTTTATAATTTATTATTCAGGCTAGTTATTTTGCTATCATTGCCATGGGTTTTAATTAAACCAGGTGCTTAAGAACATACAGATTTAATGTGTTATTTCAGTGAATGCAACACTAGACTGTAAAAATGACAAAGAACTCCAGAGCCCAAATTACGCAAGCTTTAGGTAATGTGTTCTGTATTAATAGACAAGCTTTTGCAGCAATATTTTATTCTGAATAGTGCAGTAAAAGGTAGCTGACATCATCAACGAGCAAGTTATTGTGAATTTGAAGACAGTTTTGAAACCTCAAGCTAGAGAGCGACTACAATCCCATTAAAATAAGGCATTGAATCAAAAGATATTCCCATCAACACTTCATTGATACAGCAAAATAAAACATCATACTATTTCTTCCCATTAATTCCATGGTGAATGAATGGTAAAGCTGATATAGGTGTATTTCTAGAAACTGGGAATATACATGCATTGTGTATGATTTAGCCAAATAGATAATGTGTGCAGTTAGAAACTCTTCTTTAAGCCTCTAAACAAAATAATTAAGAATACATCACTTATATACCATATATGTGTTTATATATAGTGTACAATATGTGTATTTATAAGGAATTAACTGGATTAGAAATGTTATAATAGTTACTATATAGTAACTATTATATGTTACTATATAACTGATGACCCAGTGCCTCGTGGTTAGCTGCACAATTATAAGTCTTTGAAGATAATTCGGAGTTTATGATTAAACATAGCAGATAAAATATATGAATACCTCACTTCCCGAAACCCCAGTGAAATTACGCTAACTGGATACAAGTAAAAAGTTAGAAACCCTCAATGACAAAAGGAATGGGAAAGAGGTGGCAGCAACTGTACTTGAACCAGGAGCAGATCTGATAGAAAACAAAGTCTAAGTTAGCAAAACCCACAGAAGTAACCTGTGTTGAGATCAAATTCTCAAAAGGCTAAGGAATTGGGAGCCATAGGGAATTTATTAAGTGGAGAATGGGTACTAAAGGAGGGATATTCAGATTCTTCTCCTTAATCATTTCAAATACTTGAGTATCTGGTTTTCTCCTGAAACAAGAGTTGGGGTTGATTCTGGAGAAAGATTATTAGGGTGCTTGACTTGGTGTCATAGGCACAGCTGAAGATTTTGGGGTTGTGCTACAAAACATATGTCCCTTGTACACTTTCTTGGGAGATTACTGGAGGATGTCTTTCACCAAAATTAAAAGTAATCCAAGAAATAGAAGACATGAGATATAAGAAACAGAAAATCTACCATAGAAGAGAGGAAAAGGACATTCCAGGCTGTCGTGAAAGGGATGTGCTAGAATGACATTTGTTCATTAGCTCTAATGAGGAAAGCCAGTCTCCACTGGAGAAGTTCTACGAGAGTATCCCCAAGGTATAGGTGTTTAAGCACCATCAGAAAAGGATTACGAATATAGCGGAGAATTTTGTGTTAATTAAGGATAACTAAGCACAATAGAAAAGCACATTAATCATTAATTTCAAGGAAAAATAGTTGTACCAGAAAGGAAATGCAAATTTAGCATACTGCGAAATTTAGCTTTAACTTATATTTTCAGTCATGATAATATAAATAATTGTCTTAGCTTTCTACTGCTGCATAACAAATTTTCATTAAACTTAACAGCTTAAAAACATATATATTTATTATCTCATGGTTAAGTAGGTCAGTAGGCAAGGTGTAGCTGGTTTCTCTACTCAGGGTCTCACGTGGTGGCAAGCAATATGTTAGCTGGGCTAGTGCAGAGTCTTATTTAGTGTAATCTAATCAAGGGAGTGACAGCCAACCACCCTTCTTCTATTGCTTTGGCTATAAGAAAGTCACAGGTCCTATCCATACCAAGAGGAGGTGATTATAGAGGGCGTGATACCAGGGGCTGATTATGGGGGCCAATTTAGATTCTTGCTCACAACAGTATTGAATATGGATTTAAATAAAAGTTTTAGAATGGCAATATTGGGGAAATAGTGGAAGACAGACTATATAGGGGTATACAAGGGTGCATGAAAAAGTTTGTTGAAAAACAAAACAAAAGATTATATCAGTTCTGTGAACTTTGTAAAGGCCCCTCGTCTAAGATCTCATGAATTCCTCATATTTCAACAGTTGGTAGTATCTAAAGCAAAAATATTTTAAAATGTTAGTCTGAGAAAACTACTTGGGAACATGAAGAAAAATATTAGAAGAAACATTTAATTCTTGTTCTCTATGTATTTTGGAAAAAATAAAAATTAAATTAGAAATCAGAAATCAACATAAGTAGAACTTGAACTAAATAATAGCAATGGATTTCAGAAAAGAAAATAGATATTAGGAATACCAAAAGAAATTTGGATAAGAAAGAAAAAAAGGTAACTTATGCTTGGATATAGGGGTTAATAAAAAAAATGATTAAACATTCTAGGGTACATGGCTGGGGATAATGTGGGCATCACCAGAAAATTTAACAAATGTTTCTGATGGTTTATCTCCTAGAAAATTTTCTCCAAAACATGTAGGGTTTCCAAGAAATAAACATCAAATAGGACTATTTGTCAGAACACCATACATAATAAAGTAGTGTTAGTTTAAAAGAAGTGTGTTGAATTGATTTTTCAATAATGATTTGATTTAGTCATTATTCAATAAAAGGCAAATTGAAAATTTTAACATGACTACCAACTCATGCAAAAACAACATAGAGAAATGGAAAAAATGATGTCAAGGGGATTAATATTTTTTTCTAAGAAATGGACATTAGTCACAGATTATCGGTTGAAATATTCTTGTTAGGAAGTTAAATTCAGCCACTTCATCAGCAAAAATACAGAGAGGTGAACTCTCATGAATATTTCTACCCTGTATATGTACGTATGTGTGTGCTTGGGTGTTTTGGGAAAGGGGAAAGAGAAAATAACAAGCTAGATATACAAATACAGAAATACGTCTGCTTTAAAGTTTTCAATTTATATGTCTGTAGATATGAACAAGACATTCAAAAAAAAACATTTTCCCTTAAAAAGAGATGGCAATAATGGTTTCTTCTGAACATCACTTTGGACTTAGGCATCCAACAAGTTACAGCCTCAACTGGAATTTAAACACTTTGCTAGCAGAGGGGCATCTGAAAATAAAACATAAGTAGAAGTAAGCAAGATGTGAACATAAAGGGTTGCAGAGATCCAGGGAATGGAGGTGAAATTAGATGGCTTCAGATAATAACAAGCATTTGAAAAATGTTAGCAGAGATCAATATCCTGAAATGATAAAATAATTCCATAATAAAAGAATTTTCTCCCATTCTTGAGCAATGTTTTATTTCATCTTCTCTCTCAGACAAGACAGCTAATATTCTACCAGATATTTCATTGTCAACTTTACTTTGCATAACAAATAGATCAATCAATAATAAATCATGATGAAAATAATGCCAAAAAAGAAACATGAAATCACCGTGTCTTGTAAACATTCATTTTATGAATAATGAAAAGCCCTTTTTAAATCTTCTATAGTGACGGAACAAGAGGGTTGAAATAGAATGAAGTGGACAGAGAAAGAGCATTTTAGAAATAGAGATAGGAAGAATCTTCATCCAATCCACTAGTACAAGGGTACTTCAAAACGTTTGTAGAAAAATAATAAAATGTTGAACTTTCAGAAGGAGAAAACAAACTTATACCTACTAGAGCTGGGAAAGGGGGAAGCAGTGAGAGGTTAGGTAGTGATTGGGTAAGGGACATAAAGAATAATTATGATTTATAACAATGAACATGCTAATAATATTGATTTGATCATCACATACTATATACAAATACTGATAGTCAACTCTGTATCCCATAAATATGTATATCAAAAATAAATTAATTAATGTTTTGAAAAGTTTCTGGAAAAATATAAAGGAAAGGTAATATGAATCTTTCCATGAACTTTTTGAAGTGCCTTCACATAGGGAAGTTTAAATACTAAAAATACCTGGTCAAATAATATAAATTTCTATCCTGATGTCTTCGGTAAATCACAAGAGCCGAGAGAGTAGAATTAAAAATACTAAAACAACACAAACAAAACATTGATACAATGAAGAAAAATAAAAACCTAAAATAGCTTTTCAGAAAAACAAAACAAGAAAACAACAATAACAATAGCTGTATGGCCCACAGAGTACTTGCCCCAGGAATGGACTAGAGGGAAGAGCAAAGAAACTTCCTGGATGGAGCTGAGCACTGCATTCTGTTTACTTATGTGGGAGTCTGGGGTTAGGTGTTAAATGCTACATAAGTTATTTGCTCTAAGTTTAAATGTTATAGATAACAAAAACATTACATTTCAGCAACATATATAGACATTTTAATGATGAATAACACTTAAGCAAATAATGTATTTGCTCTTATTTTACTATATAACACATAGTATTTTAATAATAGAAGAATTTGTAAAACCGTGTCGTAATTTATAGCCATATGACTCCAAAGCAGCTATTTTTATTCCAGATTTTGTGCCTGATTTCCCTTGGTGTCTCTTTTGAACAATTCTTTCACCTTGACTTGATGAATTCTAGTTTTCAGGCTTGGTGGAATCTAAACTGTGACTTTCAAAATATGGTTAAATTCTATTACTAAAAAATATTAAATATTTAATTAGAATATGTTTGTACAAGGAAAACATTGCCTATAAATTCCACGAGTGTTATAAAATAAAACGGAAGAATCCTAGCTAATCTGAAAAGATTCAAATAGTCAGATGCCATGACTAATTAACATGCTGTCAAATGCCACTATTAGTCTTCCAACAAACTAAAACAGAATCATCCAAATTTAAATACAAAATATACTAATATATAAATTAACTTGAAGAGGTTGGCAGATTCATCAGCAATTTTGTAATTCGTTTTCCTTGAATAGTGTATAAGAAATGGAAAAAAACTCCCATTACTTTCAGACTCTAAAGACTAAAAGCAGTTGGCTGTTTAGCTCAATTGGTTGGAGTGCGCTGTTATAACCCAAGGTGAAAGGTCTAGATCCCTGTACTGGCCAGCTGCCAAAAAAAAAAAAAAAACTAAACTAAAAGCAGAAAAGCAGAAGGATAACACAGAAAGGTAAAACAGAACTCAGAAATGGTCCCTTTTGGAAACAATAAAGTACAAAGTCTTGGCCGATTGTGGCCCCTCAGCACAGAAGTCAATACGTTCTGAAGTTAGTTCAGTTTTCTAAAGCACATGTTCCTTTACTTAAGTACAAGTTTTGTGAAGACAATGACATGCTACTCCCAAAAGACTTATGAGCAACAGGTGCGTATCTACTCTCTTGTTTAATAAGTGCCCATATTTCACCATAGGACAGGCTTAAACATCACTGTGATGCCCAAGAACCGCACCCATTAATATTAATATGAATTTTATACACTATGCACAGAATTGAAAGACACATATTAATCATTTTCTAGTATGTTGGTTAAATTTTAGTAGTATGGACCCACTATGTAGTTTACTATTTTGAGTAAAAAACTGATTTTTTTAATGGCAGGGAAGAAGGCATCTTTTGTATATATCTTTCAATTAATTTTGATTTTAATTCAGTTAAACCCAGTGAAATAATCTGTTAGAATGAGAGAATATCAGAGCTGGGACATTTGCAATTTTTTCATTTAAATTAAAAACATATCTGCTTTTTCTCCATTTGGTGTGATGAAGTGAACTAAATGAAAATAAGCCATCATCTATATGCCTCATGTTCAGTTACCAATACATCAATAGTAAGTAAAACAAGCAAAATGGGTAGAAGAATATCCATAAAACAATTGACTCTCCAATATTATAGCAATTAAAAAATTTTAACTCAAAAATGGAGTACCAATTCTCTATCAGTATCATGAAAAACAAGTGAAATTAACTTCATGATTATTTTGACAAATTAAGAAAAAGATAGCCTAAAAATAGATGTCTTCAATGCTAATCATTCCTGAGATGCAACAACTATCCATCATCATGAATATGCAAACAGCACCTTTTTTGATTCCATGGAACATATTTTACAAAAATTGAAAGCATCTTAGGAACTTTCAGCGTGTTTGGTATTTTTATTTCATAATAAAATTTTTCATGTGAACACAAATATTTTAAAACTACATTGACACTGAAAAAAATAAAAGTAATATGCATGGAAATTATATTGACATTCTCTAAAATAACTGACAGTTTTCATATTGAAAACTTGGAGTTTATATGTTTTTATGATACTTAACAACATGGTAAAAATAACTAAATAATTTGGGATTACATTTACTTTATTCACGTTAATAATATTTGATTTTTTGTAACTCACCATGAATATTAATCAGTAAATAAAAATTGTTTGTAAAAATAACTTCAGACACAATGATTATCAGTAGCCAAATCAAGGAAGCATAAGTTATCACTTCAACGAAGAGACTATAATAAAAACAAAGGTCAAATATTTCAAACTACTCATTTAAACCTTGAGAAACTGAATGTGAAACTACTGGAAAGTTAGCTTTCCAAGCTTTAGGCTGAACATACCATTTCCCGAGTTGTGTGCAAGTGTGCTTCACTGAATAGCCAATCAATTTAAATTGACATTTTGTTAGAACAGGAGTATTTAGGGAATAAAAGATGAACATCCTTTCATCTTTACTCATAAATCAATTCTATTCTGTGTTCAAAATGTAGAAAATCCGTTAGCTCAAGTTATTAAAATATGATCCTAACAAAATAGGTGCATTTTTCCTCCCTTGCCCAAAGTAAAGCATTTATTACAAAGTGAGTATGAAGTACATACCAAGAATGTTATTGTAATCCTACATATTTGCAATAGTAATTGCTATAAAAATAATATTTTATTATAAAAAATAATTTTTTAAAAGACATTCTTTGTTTTATAAATAAAGCGGGTGGTCTGATAGTAGGAAATTTAAAGTGAGTGCACATATAATATACTTTTATATGGAGCTTATTTAAATCTTTAATGAATCTAGTTAGTCCTTGTGTAAAAAGACCAGAAAATCTAATATATAGGGAGGAGGTGATATGATTTTCATTTATTTTGATGGTGGCTGTGTCTGCTCAGCAGAAGGGTAAAGCATCTTTACAGGCTATCTGTAGTTTAACACACTTCAAAATAGTAAAATATGATTATATTTGACCTCCATTTATTGTAAAACCCTTCCTTTTCCTCGAATTTGGTTTGCCAATTATATTATGTATCAAATCACAGATATACGTTTTGAGGCTCAGTATTTTATTTCATTGATGGTTTAGTTTCCATATATCAGAGAAATTCAGTATCAGTTATTATGGACCCCAACATTTTAAAGGAAAACTTCCACTTGTTCTCTTTCAGAGGTTTTTTTTCTTTTTTTTTCTTCTTTTTTGTTCTATTCTTGGTCCTTTACATATTCAGCACCTAAGTGAAAAGTAGCTTTGGTCTGAGGCTTCCCATAAATTTTAATCTGTCGGCCTGGGTTCAGAAAGGGAAGGATGGATAACTGCTTCCTTAAAAGGAGGTAAATTTTTACCTCTTTCTTTCCCGTGAATCTTCATAAAAGCAAGTTCCTGTACCTGCATGCTTCTACTCCCATGGAGGTAGGCCTTCACAGAAAATATTCATATTAAGGAATAGAAGATGGATGTCCAAGAATGACTGGTATCTATTGGTGCTTTTTAACCAATGCAGTCGACCATTGGCCATTGTTTTAGGTCTTTTTCCTCGTATTTGTAGACATTAAAGAACCATTTAGAATTTTCTCTGTTTATTATAAGATTACAAACTACCATGAATTTTGATAAAATGACTAAATATCAACAAAATTGAAATAGTTTAGAACAAAATTAGATTTTGATTTAAGAGAGTAACTTCATTGAATAAGACCTAGGTAATTTTCCACATAATTCCTTGGCATTTATTCTGATATTTGTCTCTATCAATATCTGTTTTCCACTGTTACTTATAGTAGTCACACCTGTTCATAAGTGGGTATTATCTTTCCTTATCTTGTCTTAATTTGCAATTGCTTATCTCTCAATAAGATTAAACATCTCATATGCTGATTACAAAAGATCCTGAATAGCCAAAGCAATCCTGAGCAAAAAAATAAATAAATAAATAAAGCTGGAGGCATAAGACTATTTCAAATTATACCACAAAGCTACAGTAACCAAAGCAGCATGGTACTGGCACAAAAACAGACACTTAGACCAATGGAACAGCATAGAAAACCCAGAAATCAACCCACGTACTTAACAGCCCACTGATCTTTGACAAAGGCACCAATAACATGTATTGGAAAAAGACTGCCTCTTCAATAAATGGTACTGGAAAAACTGGACATCCATAAGTAGAAGAATGAAACTAGACCCATATATCTTGCCATATACCAAAATCAACTCAAAATGGATCAAAAACTTAAATATAAGACCTGTAACTATAAAACTCCTAAAAGAAAACATAGGGGAAACACTTAAAGAAGTAGGACTGGGCAAAGACTATGAATATGACCCCCAAAGAACAGGCAACAAAAGGAAAAATAAACAAATGGGGTTATATGGAACTAAAAAGTTTCTGCACAGCAAAGAAACAATTAACAGAGCAAAAAGATAAAGTTCAGAGTGAGAGAAAATATGTGCAAACTATGTATCCAACAAAGGATTAATATCCAGAATATACAAGGATCTCAAACACCTTAACAGTAAAAAAACAAATAACCCAGCTAAAAAATGGGCAAAGGAGCCAAATAGGCATTTCTTAAAGGAAGATATACAAATGACCAACAGACACACAGGAAAATGCTGAACATCACTCAGCATTAGGGAAATGCAAATCAAAACCCCACTGAGATATCATGTCACCACTGTTAGGCTGGCTACTATCAAAAAAACAGAGAATAACAAATGTTGATGGGGATGCAGAGAAAGGAGAACCCTCCTACACTGTTGGTGGAGTTGTAAATTGATGTAGCTGTTATGGAAAATGGTATGGAAGTTCCTGAAACAACTACAGATAGAACTGCCATGGGATGCAGTAATTGCACTGCTAGGTATACACCCAAAGGAATGGAAATCATCATATCGAAGGGATACCTGTACTCCCATGTTCATCACAGCTCTATTTACAATAGCCAAGGTATGGAACCAACCTAAATGGCCATCGTCAGACAACTGGATAAGGAAAATGTGGTATATTTACACAATGAAAGATTACTCTACCATAAAAATGAATGAAGTCCTGCCATTCACAGCAACATGGATGAGCCTGAAAAAAATTATGTTAAGTGAAATAAGCCAGGCACAGAAAGAGAAATACTGCATGTCCTTACACATGAGTGGGAGCTAACAAAACAAACAAATAAATAAAAAAAGAAAGATACAGCAATCACAATAACACATCGAACTTTCAAAAAGAGAACAAAACTGAGGTTACCAGAAATGAGAAAGCGGAGAGGTAGTAAGAGATGAATTGGTAAAGGTTCACGAAGAACTTACATTGTATAATGTTGAATATAATAATTACCCTGATTTGAGAGTCACATATTGCACACAGGTATTTATATTCAAATCTGTACTCCTCAGATATGTACAGCCAAATACATTTCAGTAAATAAATAAATAATTTTTAAAAATCCTTTGTATTTTCTCTTATATAAACTGTGTGTTGGTAACCTTTGCCAACTTTTCTATTTGTTTTAAACAAAATATTTTAAATTATTTCTTACCAAACTGTAAAAAGTATTCCTTTGTATCTTATTTTGAAGATGTGAATTTAGTATTTTTGCTCTTCTCCTCCTCTATTTTTTACTTTTTTTTTTTTTAACTTAAATTTAGTCTGTGGTGGGAGGCAGGTCCTATTATTTTTGAAATATAAATGCTCATCTTTTAACGTATTTGTCCTTTTCATTTATTTTGTCAAAACAATTTAAAAATTTTTTAAACATAATATTACCACTTATTTTTCCATTGCATTTCACTTATGTATACATTTTTTAAACAACTGCAAAATATTTAGTAGGGATACTCATTAAAAATTTAGAATTAAAGAAAAGCAAAACAATTTCTCCCATAAAAACTGCACTTTATAGTGGGAATTTCCCATGCAACGATATAATTGCAATTAACTGTTATAGTTGCTTTATTTCTGCAGAGTCGTTTTTCTAATTACCATTTTTTTTTTTTTTTTTTTTTTGTACTGAGGTCTTGAATTTAAGCAGTTGGTTAAGGATTTGAACAAATTTTCTCATATGTAATAAACAATAAGTTATTCGATTACATATTTATTGACTATTTCTTTAATGCCTTAAAAATTACAAACAACTTCATTGGGAATACCATTTTGGGAAATTTTTCTCCAAAATTCTCAGCTTAGGTCCATCTGATTTGGGTTCTAGTGTGAATTTTGTTTTCTCCTTGCTTTGACACCTTGAAAAGGATTTCACATAATGATGTCTTTACATTAATTTATTTGACCATTCAATGCATTCTCAATTCCATTTTTTTGGTATGTCTTCTTTCTGTTTTATGTTTTGTTTTATGGTTGATGCTTGCTTTCATTAGGTCCAAAATAGTTATCTTTTATTTTGCTTTTGATCATTGGCTTATTCTAATTATCTCTTCTCCTTATTGGGATACTGATCACACAACAAACATTGCTTAGTTCCAGATGAACTCCTTTCTATCCGTTACTGTCTCTGTTTCGTTTTCTCTGATTAATTTCCCATACATTCTAGAAGCTTTTTTTTTTTTTAGTTTTTTTTCTTACCAATTATTCTTGTCCATTAGGAATTTAATCACCTTCCCCATCTGTTCCTAGTTTACAAATAAGATGAAGATTTTATGCCCACAGCAATATTAGCTTTGTTGCATTATCTTCTTTTTACCATCTTTGCCTTCCCGTAGTAGCCTTATGCTTAATAAAGATAATTGCCTTCTTAAAAATTTTGTGAAAATGAATATATCACTTTCTAGAAATTGTCTATTTGTATGGCAGCATTCCTACTACAACTTTATCTGATCTAGTTTTCCCCCCTTCCCCCCCCCCCCACAACTGAGATTACTGTTTGCATTTAATTTTACTCATTTGGTATGGACCACAAGAGTTTGACCTACATTTAATTTTATCCATGTGTTTCAGGTAATAAAATATCCTATCTTATTTCTTGATAATGTTCTTTTATGGGAATCCCTTTTTAACAATCATCCCCAATGATTACCATATTTTTAAAATTTTATCTAGCGATTGATATCGAACACAGTCTGTTCAAGCCCAACCTACTCTCTGGAAATAGCTTCTACTAGGTCGAATTCTTATCATAAATTCTTCCTTCTATTCAAATTTGAAAATCCTTACATATTTTTTTATTGTACCTGTGTTAGTGCTGATTCTTTATCTTCAAGTTTTAACTAACACATATCAATGCCCTTATGAGATATTTTCCTTCAAAAAACACATATCAATGCCCTTATGAGATATTTTCCTTACCATTTTTTAGAGAGTGCTACTTTTTATCAGTTTATGTCTCTACTTTAAATCCCTTAACTTGTCTTATGTCTTAACAAGACCTAAGTCATCTCCGTGGCTACTACATCTTCACAAAACAGTCAAATAGTAATGAGAACATATTAGACACATACATACATACATACATACATACATACATAAAGCAAATCTCTTGAGTAAACAGATGATTGTCCTACCTCCATAAAATGCTAGACTGTGATAGCCTATGCTGAGCTTCTGTGGTTTGAAGGAATATAAAAGGCACCTATGCAAATTAAATATATTTTTAAGAATGTTCAAGAAAAGATTGCAACTTCCACTTAACAAACAAAAATGCAAACTGTTGTAAATCTTTGACATAAGACTTTGGCTTGTTATAGATATATTAACTGTACAATGATTTCCTACTCTAAAGGACTTCCCAGCTCTATCTAATTAATTCACTTCTTTTTTTCAATTGAATTGGAGAAGAAAACAAATTTTAACTCTAGCAAACTCTGAAAACATGCATTATTCCACACATCATGAGTTGTAAAAATATAAAATTAAGGCAGTTATTTTGTCTTTTCCTCCTCTCAAGTTTCAAAGTTACTTTTGATATGCTTAAAGAAGGCATTTCTTTAAAACACTCATAATAATGAACACAGAAATTAGTACTAATTATAACACCTTCTTGGGTCTCTGCCTGTTATGCTTGCTATCATAAGCAGAATACAATCTTGCCCATTTTTATTTCTTTTGACACTTTGTCATCTAAAGCATATATCAAAATGTAAATATTCCCTCTTATCTTAGAAAAGGTGGACAGTAAATATTACCCCTTTGACCTTTTCAATATTCTCTATTTTGACTGGTTGTCTGTTTCCATCACAGGTTCCCGGGGTGGTAAACAGGGAAAGGTGGACATGGCAAGTGAACCAAATTACAGAATACTAAAAAGGTCATGGTACGATGGTTTTAAATTTATAGAACATAAAGCTAGAAAAAAAAATATTTATAATGTTTGAAAAATGAGTAAATGTGATTTTATGCATGTTTTTAAAAAGTAACTAGTGAAAGCCAATGATAACCTTCCTTTTGTTTAACCCAATGTTTAAATTATTTCTGGACTATGTCTGAAAAGTCACTAGGCATATTCTTACTGCGAATTTAACATAATTTATTCTATTTTCCTTATGATTAGTAATACATCAAAAACTTTGAACAAGAAACCTTAATGTATTAGTGCCGATAGTATTCAACAAAATAACAACTGTAATAGTGTGAATTTCCTTCTCTCTTTGCATCCAGGATATGGCTTAACATATCAACTAGTAGGCCCAGATGGAAGATGAACTTTACTTGATTTGTTTGGCCTTATGAAATTTCTCACAGCTGGATTTATTTTCCCCCATGCTACATGAAACTCAGAGGATTGATCTTTATGTTGTTCTATTCCTTTCATAGATAAATAGCCTCCCAAATGTTAAATACACTGAAACAAAAATCAGTTGCACATATCAATCACAGGTGAAGCTTTTTCAAAACACAGAGATTTGTGCTGAATGTTTCCAGTAAAGTGATTTTTAAAGCATTATTTAGGTCTAAACAAATATGTATGTCTGTGTTGTGAGTAGTCATCTAGAGATGAAATCTCTGCTTATATTTCCAAACTATAGAAAAATGAGGCAGAATGTGGTGACTTACTGCATTTTAAAATTATTCTCTAAATTTCCACCTTCAAATGAAAGAAAGATTTGGCTACTTAATACTGACCAATTAGCTGTCAGCCCAGCTAGTCATCTACTCTCAGGGATAAATGTTGGTGGCACAGCCATTGTCCCAACTTTTGTTGGTTTCCCTGTCAAAGCTGGGGGGATGTTAGGCCGAGAAGAATGCATGTCACTTTCACTCACGACTCCTTAGACAGAACTCATCAGTATACCCACCTGCATGAAAGGTGCGGGAAGCGAAATCCTACCACATGAACAGAAGCAGGGAGCTATAAATATTCCCTTAGCTGTGTGTTAATAACTACCTCAGAGGGTAATAAGAACTTGAAAAAATACACTACATATTTAAATATACTTCTGTATGTTTTATTCCAAACATTAACACCACATGTATTTTGAAAGTCACTTTTATTTTCCTTTGGATTTTAGTAAGGTTATATGGTACATAAAACTGAAGGACTTGTAATAGTTATCTTCTCACATATGGCCTTTGTGATTCATTAATAGATGAACATTCTTGGATTTGGAATATTTGTCTACAGCACTGATTGCCCAGAGGTGTAGCTTAAATGAATGTTCACACCTAATATCCCATCATCTGTGTGGGATGCCTTAAGTGCATCACAGATATAACAATAGTTATTAGAATACATGGCCTATATTATTTGGGACTCAATTCATCACAAGTTACAGAAACAGAACTCAAGATAGTTTAAGAAAAGGTGTTTGAGGTCCTTGTATATTCTGGATATTAATCCTTTGTCAGATGTATATTTTCAAATATTTTCTCCCACTCTGTTGGCTGTCTTTTTGCTCTGTTTATTATTTATTTTGCTGTGCAGAAGCTTTTTAGTTTGATATAATCCCAATTTTTAATTTTTCTCTTGTTGCCTGTGTTTTGGGGGTCATATTCATAAAGTCTGTGCCCAATACTACAAAAAAACAAGTAGCCCAATTAAAAAATGAGCATATGAGCTGAATAGGCATTTTTCAAAGGAAGACATACAAATGGCCAACAGACACATAAAAAAATGCTCAAAATCACTCAGCATTTGGGAAATGCAATTCATTTTTTTTTTTTTTTTTTAAACTGGACTCTTCATTTTTTGGTCTGTTTTATTTATTTATTTATTTATTTTTGTCGTTTTTTCGTGACTGGCACTCAGCCAGTGAGTGCACTGGTCAGTCCTATATAGGATCCGAACCCGCGGCGGGAGCGTCACCGCGCTGCCAGCGCAGCACTCTACCAAGTGCGCCACGGGCTCGGCCCGGGAAATGCAATTCAAAACCACACTGAGATACCATCTCACTCCAGTTAGGATGGCTACTATTCAAAAACTGTGAATGATAACTGCTGGCGAGGTTGCGGAGAAAAAGGAACTCTCATACATTGTTGGTGGGACTGCAAAATGGTGCAGCCTCTAGGGAAAGTGGTATGGAGATTCCTCAAACAATTATGGATAGATTTACCAAATGACCCAGCTATTCCACTGCTTGGTATACACCCAGAGGAATGGAAGTCATCATGCCGAAGGGATACCTGCACTCCCATGTTTATTTTGGTGCTAATTACAATATACAAGAGTTGGAAACAGCCTAAATGTCCATCATCAGATGAATGGATATGGAAACTGTGGTATATCTACACAATGGAATACTACTCTGCTATTAAAAAAAGAAATGAAATACTACCATTTGCAGCAACATGGATGGATTTAGAGAAAATAATCTTAAGTGAAATAAGCCAGGCACAAAAAGAGAAATACTGCATGTTCTCTCTTATCTGTGGGAGCTAATAAAATAAGTAAATAAATACACAATCGAGGGTGGAGGAGGAGACACAACAATCACAATTCTTTGAACTTGTTAAGACAAATGAACAGATATGATGTTGATGGGTAGGGAGGGGGCAGGGGTGGAAAGGAAGAATCGGTAAAGGGACACGAAAATCAACTACATTGTATATTGATAAATTACAATAAAATAAAATAAAATAAATGTTGCTTCTTTATAAATTAAAAAAAAGATAGTTTAAGCAAAGAATTTAACTTATTTAAATAATATTAGTGTGGCTTGTGGGAAACAAGAATGGTAATGAGGCTGGGGCTTAGGAAGAGCTGTAGCTAAGAAGGCAAGTACCATCAGAATTAACATCAGTCTTGTGTGTGGCGCTTTACATCTTCTTTTCTTCTTCCTCCTTCTCCTTCTTCTTCTCTCTAATTGCACAGAAGCTTCTTTTGTTTGACCAGTCAACATAATAGAATCATTTTTAAAAAGTGTTTTAAGTTCACAGAGACTCAGTTTCAAATTCGGTTTTTCTAGCAATGTCCTAAATTGCATCTCTCAGTCTGGGTCAGGCCGTGCTGTCAGGAAATAGGGTAAGTTGGTGGTCTTATCCAGGTTGAGAGTTCACCCAGCATTCCAGCAGCGACGGCCAGGTGGACGGTTACAAAGTAATATGTGTATACTCCCCTCGGTGGGGTTCGGGTCATGGATTGGTGCAGTACCTACTGTATGACTCTACTGTGCCTTTTTGACTCCATCTCCATACAATATGTGCTAAGAAGTTATCTTATTTGTCTTTACATCGCTGGTATCTATGAGTGCCCAATATGTGGTAAGCAGTGAAAATACATTTGTTGAATAAGTAATAAAAATTTAAATATTCCCAACAACACATGATTATTTCCAATGTCAGAAACTTATGAGATCTTTTTATTCCCAGAGTCACTTTATTCAGTGTTGCTTTAGTATAAAGAAATAAAATACACTCTGCAGTAGACATGATTTGTTGCTTACCTGACATTTAGTTTCTTCTTCTTCTTTGTGGTACAATCCAGTTTTGTTCTGTTGGCCCCACATCCCCTACAGACACCTTGTAAATTAGAAAAAGCTAACCTTGTCCCCTTGTCCAGAAGTGGGTCCTGATCAGTCTAAGCAGTCACACTCATCTGTAATTGATATTGAAATAGGCTAAGTTGAATCAGGGCATAGAAGACAATACTCCCAAGGTAAGTATTACTAGGCACACGTCTTATATTGACCCTATCCAAATGGGTAAATGACGTTTATCTCATGACTATTATTATGCTTCCATTTTTTCACATTAGATATGAAAAAGAAAGCCAATTGCCTTAGGTTCTGCTAATAGCCATCTTGCAAAACACGAAAGCAAGGAGACTGAGACAAGATAAATAAGCTGAAACAAAGAATCTGCAAAACAGAGTCTGGACCCAGATTTACCATGTCTGATACTTGCCCTTCTTTTGAAAGTCCTGTCATGTGAGATAATGTTTCCATTTTTCTCCAAGGCTATTTGAACAAGTCTTTTCGTTACTCATAGCTGAAGGCAGTCAAATGAATATATCATCTCTAAATGCATGTTTGCCTTTAACTTTGAGTTATTTAAAAAATAACATGGTCTCTTATACCTCAGTGTCTTAAAATACATATGAGAGTATTAAACTCCAGTGTAATTTATTCTGCTTAGCTTAATTCATAGACAAATTATTTGCCTTACCAACGTTAGCTTTCAAAGTGTGTTATGCATTGATAATACAAAAAAAAAAAAAGAAAAGAAAAAGAAAGAATACATACTTACCTACTGTTTTTAGCCACGAAACTTTGACTGTTCAAATTGTAAACACTCCTGTTTCTCAGTATAACCAATCTGGATTCATGAAATTAGTCAGATTACTACATGTATTTTAAAATAATTGAACAGAGTTTTACAAAGCCTTATAATTCAGACTTTTTTTATGTCAGACATCTGTCCTCCCTAATTATTTCACTTTTATTGTTAAAAAAGAGTCCATTCTTCTCTAGAAAAGTATCCATCTTTTAGGCATTTTTACTATTTCAGGCCTGACCGTCAAAAGTGCATTTTATGACTTTTGTTTCTAAAAGTCTCCATAGAGAAATGGACTATTTACAGATGTGCTGTTTAATAAAGCACAAAATGGTTAATAACACAAGAGGAAAAATACAGATTTAATATCATCTGAAGCAGCCTACAGAACTGTCATTAAAATGGGCTTCGATAGTGTGTACTCTTCTGTTTATTGGCAGACTAGAAGTAGGAACCAAAAGTTGTTTAACACAGTCTGTTTTCCAAATCATCTTAAAATATACACCAATAAATATATTTATCTTAAAACATGTCCTTGCACTCTAAAATTGGAAGCAAATGTTAGTTGGTAAATACTTCAAAAATGCAACGAAGGAACATTGTGGGGTCATTCTAAAGGCTGCACAGCATCACAGGGCAGAACGGACAGCTTTAAAAGAGTATTCATTGAAATGGCAGAGAGAACTAAGGCAAACAGAAAGTAATTGCCCACAGAGTGGAGCATAGCCAAGATCTTAAAGCTTATGTCCCATGTGGGCAGACCTTGAATATTCCAAGTGATTCAAGCAACAATTTACCTCCCCCAAGACATAGAACTTCTGTAATTAAAAGGGACTAATAATTGCATTCTAAAACACTGACTTAATTCAGATATAAAGAAAAGAATAACTGTAATATTTCTTCCAGTGGAGGAACAACTTGCCCAAATCTTATGAAAAACTGGAGAATAATTTTAAAAAGTGTTTAAACAGTGTACCTATTGGCAATGTTACCTAAACTGAGGTCTTTTAAAACAACTAGAAATGTTAAATGATCCGATATAAACTTTTACTTTCATGTTTTAAGTTGACCAAAATAGAATCATGTCACTATGTTCAAAGTTTCAGGCAACCACTTCGATTTGTTACTCTCTTATCTACTGAAAATATGACGTAGATGCTTAAAATTGTATTTTTTAAAAATAATATACTTCATTAAAATATTATTTAATGGATTATTATTCTATATTATTTTGTACTCAGAGTAATTTTTTAGGTTGAGCACTCATATTTTCATAATAAAATGACCTAACACTTTGTCTTTATTGTGTAATACGTTCTCCATACTTGAACAGCTAAGAGAAAAAACGAAATGAGAACTAGAGAAATAGTGCTGTCATCTCTCTTTTCATGCAACTGACTGACTTGTAATCTTACCAATTACAAATAAATTGACTAAAAGTTTTCTCCAACAAGCATGTTGCCCCAAGATAAATTTTGTTCTACTCAAATACCCATCAAAATTCAATTGTATTATATTGCCTGGAAAGTTATGTTGAGTTGCTTTTTTAGAAAAAGAAAGAGTTAAGTGTTCAGAAGAGAAAAAAGCATAATAGAGAGTGTATTTGCTTGCCAAATGTAGGCAAGTAATAATGTACGATATAATATTTGATACAATGAAGTCTTGATCATATTACAAATGTCTCGGCATTACCATATAACTTATTTTAACAAAATGTGGAGCTTTTCTATGAATTCCAGATATTTAGCAATGTGGTTGTATTATCAAGGGGAAAATATTATTTATGAAAAACAAAAAAGCTTAGGATAAACATAATTAATTTTATCCTACTGTCAAGAATTATTTTGATTCTGATTCAGATATGGCCACCTGTTAAATTCCTCATTTCTTGAAACTGTCCCATATTCAAAATAAAAAACTTTGACTTTCCCTTTTCTTACAAGTATCTCTGACATTCCCAGACTCTCTACTGCCATATTCTATCATATTTGCTTTTTACCATTATATTTAATATCTTTGATTTTCTCCTATCTCCTCTTTAAATGTTTTAAGATCCTTAAGTACTTTCTTTTATATTATTTCTATTACTACCATCTTCGGTTTTTAATATATTCTTCACTTTACTGTTAGATTAATCTTTCTAGTGAAAAACCTATATGTATCCCACTTTCTGTGAACATATCATCATCTCCTCATTTCCAGTGGAATGAAGTCCAAATTCTTCAAAGTAATGTTTAAGGTGCTCTGTCGTCAAGTTCCTGTCAATTCAGCTTTTTTGCACTTTACTCAAAGCTGTGCTGTATTTAGGGTGAACCATTCATATTTCCTCACAGTTTTGTTACATCTCTGCCAATCTTGTCCTGTATTAATCTCTTTATTTAACATGTGTTCTGACTGTTGAAATTGTTCTTAGCTATTAATGCAAAACATAATGGCTATCTTTCTGAAAAATGTTTTCTAATATTGCATCAAGGTGTGATTTGTCTTTCTTCTCTAAGCTATTTTCCTGTACTTACCTTATAATACTTGTCTTAGACTTATTTGTCTTTAAATCATGTATTAGTCCATTCCTGTTTCTTATAGCAGAATACCTGAAACTGGGCAATTTATAAAGAAATGAAATTTATTCTTCGCAGTTTTGGAGGCTGGGAACTCTCTACAGTGATGCATAGTGTCACAGGGCAAGAATGGGCTGAGCAATAGAGAACTTTCTCACTTGCTCTTCTTATAAAGCCATCAGAACTATAACCCTTACTTCATGAATGGATCATTCCATTCACAAGTGCACAGTCTTCACAATCTAATCACCTCTTAAAGGCTCCACCTTTCAAATACCATAATTGGATTACTCACCCTATTAATACTGTTACAATGGGGTCAAGTTTTCAATACATGAACTTTCAGAAAGCACATTTAACTCACAGCAAATCATATACAAAATTATTTTATCATTTATATTAAAATATGACCTTCCTTATGGCACAAAGTATACCTAATTTTTTAATCTTGGGTAACCTTATAACACTAACATAATATTTCATAAATACTATGTGATTAATATTATTTTAATATAACTTGGGAGTTATTCAATAGTATCTTATATAACAAAACATTTGTTAATAAATAAGAGTAATTTCCAAAATGATTTAAGGGAAAGCATTTCACTTAAGATAGCCACTAGTACTCTTTAAAATGTATGAAACAAAGGTGCTAATTCCATATGATTCTTTGTATTACAACACAACCAGTTTCATAGGATCTATCATTCAACATATTTCTCATGGATCTAAAAGTCAATAAATGCTATTGCTTTTATATTATGATGTTTTTTCTGGATATTTGGTAGCATTTTTTATTCTGCTCTACACTTAATTAGTCTACAGTGCTAATTTTGTTTTCTTTTGATTTGTATGGACTAAATTTGTCTGAAATTCTCACTTAGAATGTGGAATGTACATACCAAGTTAGTGAGATGCTGACCTTCACGCTTCTTAGCTTGATGACAACTATACCAAGAGGAGAGACCTGAATACAGATCTGTGTGCTTTTTACTGAAGCCTTTCAAATAGTTAGCACAGTCCTCAGCACAAAATAATCACTCGATAAATATTCACCGATTAAATGTAGAAATGAACAAATGGCTAAATGAAAGAAAACTTAGAAATGTGTCTAGATGTTTTCAAGAACGGAGTAGTGATTTTCCTTTTCTACCATTTGATCTGATGCTACTTTTTTTTTTTTTTTTTTTAGTGTACCACAATAATTGCAATTTTGAATAAAGGTCATTTTGAACCTATTTCCAATGACATTTTATTTCACAAAGTAGAAGAATAAAAAAGGTTTCATTTTAAATATAATCTCCACAGTTTAAAATTCATTTTATGAATCTTAAAAATATGTCACAATGACATTTAGCACATGGATATAGTTGGGATTATGAAGGGATTTATTTTCTAAATTTAAAAATACTTTTTTTCTGACTATGTTCTACACCCTAATATCCAAAATCCTTCTTCTCTACAACACAAATTATTATTTTCAAAACTTTGTATGCATTTATTGAATCTATATTAAAAGATCTTTTCTTTTCTTTTTTTTTTCTTTTTTTATTTCTTAACAATGCCTGGCATGCCTACAGACAATTCTGAGATATTCTTTATGACCAGATCTTCATATGTTACTGCTGGCCACAGCTGACTAAATAAGGTTAGCTGTGTGACTAAAAGGCAGCCAATCTATATGCTGACCATCAAACCATAGATTTATATGGCATAGTAGCTCCATCCAAAATAAATTTCTTATGTTAGTGACTAGGCAACCGTAGAGCTAGGGCTGGGTCTTGAGCTCACAGACCCCTTGAGCCCATTCACAAACCATTCACACGCAGGTCTATGAGCTAGGTAACCTACAAAAAGGTCCTTGGAGCTTGGTTGAAGCAGGAACAGTCTTTATTCAGCACACACATGTGTAAGAGTTAAACTATCCAAAGGAGAAACTCAGAAACTCAACTGCTACTGGGAAAGTCCACAGAAAAACTGAAACTGAGCAGCTACCAGCAGAGTAAACATGCTCTATTTTTAGACACGAGCTCTCTGTCAGCCAGCTCTGCTTCACAAACTAAAGAACACACAATAGCAAGAACTAGAAAGATACATTGGTGCACATGCACACTAACTCCACCCACAGAACTTGTTTACAAAGAATTAAGAAATGTGCTGCTGGCTGCCCCAACCAGACCTGAGCCAGGTAGCCTGACTAAGTTATCCTATTTTCCCCACAACAGGTGTGGTCAAGATGGTAGAAAGGTGTAGTTTTTCCAGAGAGGCCCACAGAAGGGAACATGGCAGGCTGTGACAGTGAATATTTAAAAATAAAAAAATATATAACAATTAACCACATTGTCTTTTGGAGAGTTCGAAGTAGAGCAGGTCACTGGCAGAGAAGCCTCACAAGCAGATACAGAACAGCTTAGTCACAATAAAGTTAGATACTAAAGGAAGAAGCAAGTCATGCCTGGGGCAGTAAGGTAGCCTACATCTGGAGCCAGAGAAGGCCTGATTTGTTCTCTCTTGTAGATGTATAAGAAAAACTGGCTCTGTTTTCATTGAATCTATGCCCTTCTATGTTCTATATTTTATGTCATTCCTACAATCATTAAAATAAACTTTTCTTACTTAATGTGCTTTCAGTGGCTATTTCTTCTGACTTGAAAGAGCCTAATAAGAAAATATTAGTTCAGTTTTGTTGTTTTCTTTTTTCTTCATTTTTTAAAAAAACAGCTGTCAATTTGATGGAAGGAACTAGAATTAATTTGATAGTTTATAAGAGTATTTTAAAATATTAGGATGTATGTATAATTTATAAATTATAATTAACTAAGTTAATATTCAAACTAAGTTAGGTATTTGATGACAGAAAACAAAGAAAAAGTATACCTACTGAAAGGATAAATTTGACCAAAGCCATCCATGAAACCTGGTTATCAACCAGTTTCTAAATGTGAGTGTTATAGGCATCATGTTAATATAAAACTAAAAGTCAAAGGCGTGTGTGTGGCAGGGGTGTCAGCTTATTTAAATGACATAGAATCATCTTCTATAGCTTTATGTATATTTTTAAATGTAATAGGGTGGGGGAAATAGGATAATTTAGTCAGACTCTCTCCACATTTCTTGTAAACAAGTTGTGTGTGGGTGGAGTTAGTGTGCATGTGCACAAATGTATCTTTTTAGTTTTGTAGCTATTGTGTGTTCTGTAGTTTGTGAAGCAGGCTGTCCAGCAGAGAGCTCACATCTAAAAATAGAGCATGTTTACTCTGCTGGCAGCTGCTCAGTTTTCAGTTTTTCTTTGGACTTTGCCAGTGGCAGTTGAGTTTCTGAGTTTCTCCTGTGGACTGCCTAGCTCATAGTATAGTGTGTGCTGAGTAAAGACTATTCCTACTTCAACCAAGCCTCTAAGAACCTTTTTGCTGGTTACCTAGCTCGTAGACCTGCATGTGAAGGATTTGTGAACAGGCTCGAGGGGTCTGTGAGCTCAGATCCTAGCCCTAGCTCTAGAAATAGCCAAATAAAATTAAAAATATATATTTTTATTTGCATTATTTTATTTATTATTTACATTCCTTTTCACAGCACATTGATTAAAAAATAAAATTTTAACCTCAACTTTTTTTATTTTTACTTTCTGTGTTATTTCCAACTTTACAATATTTGCAATACATACTATTGCAAAGTTTTCACATTGGTGAATTTTCACTAATCACAGTTTCATAAAAGCATGCCTATAAAAAACAACCAAGATGAATAGTAGCCAGAACCTTATCTGAAATCAATATTGACATGGAAGTTTGTGTTTACTTACATAGTTTTTTAAAATTTATTTTTATCAAACATGCTTTTTCTTGTATGAAATATATTTTCAGCTTTTTGGAAATTTGCCAGATCTCATTTTGGGAAACAAAACACTATCCCAGTATACTACAGAATTTGTGACTGAACTCACTACAAATTTTCATATTTTGTAGCAGAACTGAAATTTAACTGGGGTAGTAAGAGAAGTACAAAGAGAAGTCATGATATGCACCCTTTTTATTTTCATTCACAAACTAAAGAAACTATAAAAAAGGTACACAAGTTATCTTTTCTTATGCATTTGCTTCCTTTCCTTCTTGATACAAACTCCACTATTTTTTCTGCTTTTCTTTAAAATATTGCTCAAAAGTAATTCCTAAAGTATGTTTTCATCATTTATACTGATGGTCAAAATGAGGTATTCGTCTCACCTACAGTACGGAAAAAACATAAACAATTAAAGAAAATTTTATCTGGAGCATAAAACAGGACAGTTAGAGCACAGGCCCAGTTCACTTTGTAAATATCTAAATAACTCCAAGAAAACAATGTACTAATTATAAGATATTGCCTTGTAATTGAAAAGAAATTTGATGCCAGAAATTATGTTTTATTTGAAGAATCATTAGAGAATTTACTTGCTAATAAATCATCCCATTTACTTTTAAATATATATTTTTTTAATTTCCTTATATTGATCAAAAGCCAGATGGATTTCCAAAATTCTATAATGAACAAGAAATCTTTTTAATTTTATAAAAAGCAATACTTGCCTTAAAAAAATTATTTCCATAAATCTTTCCTTTGGTCTTATTTCTCTGCTAGATGTTGTATTCTCTCACTTACAGGTAAGCTTCTTGAAAGGGAATTATTGGTCTTATCTTCCCTTTACTTCCCAGTCCCCAGAAATTTGTTTTCTGCTCCTATTCCTCCCAATCAGTTATTTATTATATGGACATGAAATAAATCCAAATGTGTAATTTGCTAGATATTGTCCCTGCTAATACGATCAACTTTGGTATTTACTGTCTCCTTCTTAAAATAATTTATTCCATTTTCTGATGGTATTGTCTGCTACCTTTAGTTTAGTAAACAGAGTTAAATAAATTGACTCCGAAATATTGATAGAAGAAAAAAACTATGTATGTCAAGAGGAAAAGAGAAAAGGTAGAGATATCAAGAAGCTGAGATAGAAGAGACAGAAAGAAATCTAATTTCAGCTCAGTATATTCAATTTCCTCCCAATCCTCAGTGAAAATTGACATCACAGCATAAATGCCAGAACACGCTGATTTTCAACGCCAGAACTACTAGTTATAAGAGTCATATACGCCTATTTTGACACCAGTGTTTCTGGGATAATTCCCAAAATAAACTATTTGTACTCAATCCTCATATCACGGTTTGCTTCTGAGGAAACTCAAACCAAGCTTTATATAAGTGAAAAAAATAAATTGTATACATTTGCAAGTTTTTGATATATGATTTATTTATTTAATTTTATAATATTTATATTCATTTTTAAAAATTATTTAATATACTAGTGAAAATAATTGTACAAATTAAATAATACTTGCAAATTATAGAATATAACTTAAAATAATATAATTATCAAGATTATTGCTGTAGTAAGCTGTATCCAACTGAGTAACAGCTGGGTGATGGATTCATTAACGCCGTTGCTGATGATGTATGACAAATACACAAGTGGTCTTGGTCTTCTTCATCCCTTTTCATTCTATGAGAAAATGCTTAATTATCATTTTATTTTGGCACTAAAATAAAAAGGATTGAAACCAATACCTTAATACATTTTAAAACCATGAACTGCATGGAACACGATCTTGAGTCTCCCAGTTGGGAAACACAATCCTTTAATGGATAAGCCTATAAGAAAAATGATAATATAATGGCAATTGAGTTAAAAAAAATAGTTCCATTATGTATTATCTGTGTGATTCTAGGCAATTCTAACTAAAGTTTCTCAACTGTAAAATAGTCACAATAATAGTATTCATTTTGAAGGGTTATTAGGAGATGTAAATGAGATAATATATGAAGTACTTAATATTTGCTCTAGTGAACTCTCAATAAATGTAGCTATAACTATTGCTGCAATTATTCTAATCATTATTACTTTTCATATCATTATTAAGAAGGTATAGGGTAGAAATCAGGAAATGAAGTTAAATAATCCTTGCTGCTGTGGAATATAAAAAGTAGATACCAAAGGGTTATCTTAGGTCCCTCCAGTGCAAACCAATGCAAACCTGAGTGTCGCATTTTTTCAGTTTGCAGCTCTGTCTTAGTCAGTTTGGGCTGTTATACTTTACTTAAATTACCATAGACTGGGTGGCTTTTCAAACAGAAGAAATTGAATTCTCACAGTTCTGGAGGCTGAAAGTCTGAGATCAGGGTGCCAGATGGTTGGGGTCCAGTGTGGGCTGTCTCCTGGGTTGCTGACTGTCGACTTCTCATTATATCTTCACATGAGGGAAAGCAGAGAAAGCAAGCTCTCTTGGGACTCGTAAAGAGCCCAAACTCCATTCATGAGAACTCTGCCCTCTTGACTTTATCTAATATTAATTACCTTCCAAAGACCACACCTTCTAATTCCATCACATTGTGGGGAGGTTTCAACATGTGAATTTTGGGAGGACATGAACACTCAGTCAATTGCACTATATGAAGCACAGGATGTACACAGATAAATGCAGTATATTTCCCAAGGCAAAGAAATTCACATTCTCTTGGCAAAGTAAGGCCTTTTAACTCTATATGTTACATGCTATTGAAAAATAGAACTATGTTTTGGCACACATATATTTATAAATATGGAGACAGTTTAGTTGTCTTACAATTTTCTTGTTGAATTGAAGATGCCACAGCTTATCTACATAAAAATGTCTCTCATTATTTATAATTTCTCAAATGTCATTAACTACAGTTTCATAATAACAGTTGCTATATGCCATAATCACTGTTATACACATACATAAAAGAAGTGGACAACAGAACTGAGAGAATGCCACCTTAATGTTCCTCGGGTAAGACACTAGTGCACTGTCAGGGGCTCTCAAACATCCTGAATAGCAATTGGCAATTACCTGCAAAATCTGTACATCATTCCTCCTCAAGAAGAGAAGCAGCAGCTTTCCAAATATTATACTGATGTTACAGCAATGCCCTAGAGTTGCACAACCTGGGTTCAAATTGTTGTTTCTTTATTTACTAGTGCAAATGTTTTCCTGAACTTGGTCATGTGATTTACCTCTGCTAAGGTGTGGTCTTCTTTTCTATAAAATGGGAAAGATAATAGTACTTAATTTTACAAGTTGTTATGATGATTTTATGTATATATGTGTGTGTATATGCATATATGAGGGTACCTCAAAAAGTTATGAAAAAATTGAATTATGACATAAAAGTCTTTCCATGAACTTTTTGAAGTACCTCTGTATTCACACATATATGTAAACATACACATACACACACACACACACACACACACACACACACACACAAGAAGAGAGAAAGAAAGCAAAAGAAACAAAAAGGGAGAGACAGATGGAGGGGTTGCTGACTCAGTAGAGCTGTTTTTATTTGATGTTTAAATCAGTTCATAGCTTTTTTATGTGTATTATTTCAACTGAATCAGCCACTAGTCTACAGATTATAAAAAACTTTTTTCTTTTTTTCTCTCTCTTTTTTTTTTCCTCTCTTTTTTTTTCTTTTTTCAATGTTTAGCTATGCAACCCAAGCAGCAACTTCGAAGCCCAGGGAAAACAACATGAATAGAAATAAAATTACAGAGGCAGGTTTTCAGTCATTTGTAAAAAAATATTCATTAAGGAGGATATCTAATGCATCTATATCAAAAGTTGGTAATTTACTGCTTGTAGAAGCACCCATTTTACTCCTTCATGTACCAAATTCAAAATAAATACCTTCTTGTGGGGCTAGGACATTGGTTTCTAAAACCAAAATTTATTTCACTTCATGTTGGTGTAATTCATCAGAGCGTGGTGACTTGAATTCAGTTTTTTTAAAGTCAGTACTCTATTGCTGCAAAGAGTGCTTAATTTAATTATTCAACCTCTAAAAACAATGAAAACATTGTCATTGAATTCTACTGGAGTATGGAATCTACCTTCTGAGGACTCCTCCTAGAAAGCATATCTAGTTTTTATTCGCTCATTCTTTCACTACAGAGTAGGCCAAACCCTCCTCCTGTTGCCTGTCAAATAGTTTCCCAGTTGTCCTGATAAAGCGAATTCCAAAAGTCACAAGTCAATGTCTAGAAATGTTTCTAAATGAACAATTACCAACTTCACACCAAGAATTCTGTAGGGTTAGCAGAAGTATATTGAGTAAAATAAGTCATTAGATCATTGTCCAGTTATCTGTGAAAATAACACGCTCAGCTCAATCTAGGTCTGTTACTCCATGCTGTGTGTATGAACATGCATGTGTGTGTTTATATGTGTTCCTTGGTGAAGGTTGCCTGTGCTAACAAAGATTCAGAAGCCCAAACAAATAATTGGAACCAATGGCTCTGTATTATAACTCCATATGGTATCCCATGTCATTGACAATGGAATTGCTTATTACCTAAAACTTTGTCACTTAATGGATAATTTAGTCTAGTCCTAGAAGTAGAAACAATTGGATCATTTCCGTGACCCTAAAGTATAAGATATCAGTCCTCCTACCTCAGTTCTAGGAATGAAATGCACAAGAGCAGAGGGGCAAAGACTACGTGATTCCAGGTACCATCAGAATGTCTACGAAAACAGGAATGGTACGATTAAAACAGAGCCTTCCAGCTTCTGGTCATTGGGATGAAATGTCCTTTGGGTCACCGACATTAGTCATCTTATTGGACAATTCAAGTTGCGAATTATTTTTACCTCAATTTAAAATATAGTTCCTACAAAAATAAACAACTCTTGGATTGTAATTTGATGCTTTACTTCAATTCAACAAAATAAATACAACTTAAAAGATAGTGACTAAAGCTGACAAATATTTGCTACATTGTCACATATAATCACCTAGTTTCTGACACTGATTTTCATTTTCCTGAGGACTGTGCCAACAGATGTTAATGTGGTATAAATGAACATGTCAATTTTCTCATAACTGTGTTGACAAGTGTAAAAGAATTCAACTGAAGAGGGACATGCTATCTGACCATTACCTGTCTTCCTCTTTTATATCAAGTTATTGTGTTGCCTGTCCTGGGTTTGGTGTCTTACCATAGGGAAGCATATGATGCATCGTCAAAAAGTCAGAAATATTACTTCATCCACATGAACTCTGAAACAACGTATCCTGCCTTCCTTTTGGATGAAGATTAGCAAAACAATCAACCCCTCTCTGCTCAAGGGCGTTGGGGAAGAAGACAAGAGGCATCTGCTCCAGGTGCCCAGCCCTCGTCAATTTTGATTTATCAGAAGAAATTCTTTGCTGCTTTCCTACTTTATTATTACTTAGCAGGAAGATTTTTAGAAATCAGGCATAATTAAAGCTGTTAAAATATCTCCTTTACAATGTACATCACATCTTAATTCTCAGCATGGATTTGAATTGATTTCAGCAAATTGCATGTGCTGTATAGTTAAGTGATCCTCACCAAATAGAATCACAAGATGACCATTCCATCGAATTGTTGTCTGTGGTAGCTGGCACAGGAGCTGAACTGCATTTTCAGGACAGATCTTAAGAAATAAAAGTATTGGTGTCCAAATTCCAATATCATATTATTATTAATATTCCTGTATATATTAATTCAATGCACTTTGAAAACCAAGTGGCCATGAGACAGCATAGACATCGTTTCAGGTTGGTATGATTCCCTATACTTAGCAGTATGTGAATAAATAACACGATTGACTTTTTTTTTCCTGCAGACTTTAGTATTTATGGAATATCATTGTTTATCACAGATGTTTCCATACTGCTGTTTTGATTTTAGAATATCATCAACAGTAATATATTTGGATATTTGAACATATTATATTTTTAATAAAATCCCTTCTGAATTATTTCTAATACATACAGTAAAATTCACCTGTCAAAAATGTGAGCAGTTTTAACTTTTGTGACATGGTACTTGATTGCTCTTCATGGAGAGCGAACCAAATATGATTTTCACCAGTAAATCTTGCCAACGTTGGTTTTTATCACTTTTACTTATTTTGCCTATTTTATGCAATCTTAATTTGTGCTGAGGAATTCTTTTAATTGCATTTCTGTGTGTTGCCAAGTCTACATATTTATCTGATTTAAAATCTGTTGTTTCAGATGTAATATCTAGCTGTTTCCTCTTCTTCCTCCCCTGTGAAATATTTATGCAAATTTGTGTATTTGCTTAACTCCTTTTCTTTTAGAAAATGGAATTTAATCAGATTACATTCATCTGTGGGCACAAATAGCAACATAGTAAATCAGTTAATAACACACATTTTACTGTTACTAAAGGAGTAGCATGATATCACTGTCACTCAGCCCCCTACAAACTCCTCCCTCAGAGAAGTCACCACTCAGAAGCCCCCTACCATGTGCTGTAGTTCATGAGGCACCTTGGTCTCCACTGCTTCTCTATCACTGATCACTGGGTGCACAGTACCAAGATGTGTAATAGATTCTGGCAGTGGAGAGGGGCTCCCACCCTCATTTTGTGTTTTGTGTTACCATACCTTAAAGAAGAACTTTAGCAGGGCTAATTTTGCCCCTGTACATTATAGCTATTTTTCCTTTTACAGTCCCCCCTGCCCCCAAAGAAGAAGACCTTTTGTCAGTTTTTTAAGAAGATTTATTTCAGCTTAAATTATACTCAGTAGGCTACATAGGAAGTCTAAGGTTCCAAAAAGATCTGTCTCTTGCATGGAAAGCCTTCCAATTGGATTAGAGTCACTACTATGCCTCTCTCTGAAGAATGAAATTCACCAAGAAATTCCTCTGTCCACATGTTAACAGCTTATTCAGCCGGTGGTGGAGGGAGTCCTCATTTGCTTGAAAGACATGTCTAAACATATCTAAAGCTGACTTGAGTGGAAAACTGCTACAAACCATTCCATATACAGGTTAGCATTTTGTCAAATGCATGACTTGATTATATACTTCTTTAGTCTATCCGTGTTATTTATATTTGATATACAAATTTTGTTTTTCTATATTTGCATATTATCTTGTATCACTAATGACCACACTCACTATTTCTTCAAGTTCTCTCTCTATACCAGGATATACAGGGGGTCTTCAAAAAGTTCATGAAAAGATTCTTATTATTTTTAATTCTATTTTTCCACAAACTTTCCAAAGTACTCTTCTATATTCTACCCTGCACTGTTCTAGATATTTCAATTAAAATCGTTAGAACTGTTTGATCTATTTGAAATTGATTGAGTGTATCAAGAGGAGTAAGAGTTACTCTTTATTGCAGGTTCTTCATTTTTTCAACAATATTAAATAATTATTTTTTATGGGGTTTGTGTGTGTGTGTGTGTGTGTGTGTGCACGTGTGCGTGTGTGTGTGTGTGTGTGCATAAAAAATCACTGGGACTAATTTGGGGGAGGGTGGGGCTTTTACCATTCTTCTGAGACATCTGAGAGATTGTTATATAAGGCCCCTGTGCTGGACACACAATCTGACAAACACTTTTGCTGAGTCAACTTAAGTGAACCTGAAGCCCAAGTGATGTTCCCCAGTTTTTTCATTAAGGGGTCCTTATTTTTGCTGTAATAAATTTTTGTTGTCATTTTTTTTTTTTTAGAAAATTGAAACGATTGTACATATCTATGGAGTACAGTGTTGACTATCAATACCGGAGTGTAATACCTGTTGCTCACATCAGGATAATTCTATATTTACCACCACACAATGTAATCATTTTTTGTGGCCCTTTACCAATTTCTTGCTAACCCCCCCTCCCCCTACCCCCTCTCCACTTCTGGTGGCCTCAGTTCTGTTCTCTTCTTGAAAGTTCAAGAATTATTGTGATTGTTGTATCTTTCTTTCTTTCTTTTTTTATTTGTTTGTTTTTTTAGCTCCCACTTATGAGTGAGAACATGCAGTATTTCTCTTATTGTGCCTCGTTTATTCACTTAACATGACATTTTATTTTAGTATTAATTTTTCTTCAGATTTTATAACATATTAAACTTTATTATTTGACCATTTAGAATTGTGGTAAGATATGTTTTGATTTAATAATGATAACAATTTTAGAAGGTGATAATATTTCTATGTTACAATTGAGACAACTGAGGCCTACAAAGATTGCATTACTTATAAGTGGTAAAGTTATATTTTTATCTTTTCAAATACTATGTTATTAGCCATTATTTTATGCTACCTCCTCTTGTTAAATCTTTATTAAATGTTACTGCATATCATAATATTTTTCTAATTCTTATTGTGTAATATGATAAAATGTTTAGTAAGAAAACTGTAACAGTTCACCCCTTCATGTGGGCACACACAGTCATACACACCCACAGGCACAGCTATTTCTTTGATATGCTAAATGAGTTCATTCTTTCAGATGTACCTTATTATGAACCTATCAAGTTTTATTAAGTGTTCTAAGATGTATTAATTGCTATTTAAATCAACCTCTGTATTCAGTTTTGAGTTTTATAATCTTAACTTTTAATATTCTTTTGAAAATGGAGTGTAAGATTTTTCATTGTTTAATTTTACCATCTTTTTAATGTTATTTTAACTTATTTTTAATTAACAAATAATAATTGTATATATTTATGGTGTGATATTTTGATATGTGTATACATTGTGCAGTGATTAAATCAAGCTGATTAACATATCCATCACCTCACATCCATGTATTTTTGTAGTGAGAACATTTAAAATCTACTCTCAGCAATTTTCAAATACAGTGAGAAGACTTTTCGATCTGGGGATAAAACTTCTCAACTGGATTGCCAGAAGAGAAGGCACCAGGCAATCTCATTCTTTGATTGAATAACCATCATATTTGGAATATCATCCTCTATACTGGAGCCATGGTCTCTTTGGTAACAGTGCAGCTAAACCTTAGTAGTAATGAAAAAAATAATTATTTCTCATGGGAGATTTATGACACTCAGCTGCTCTAATCAGCCTTACAGCAGTAATTTCTTTCAGTGGATAGTGGGAAATTCTCCCACATACCAGATTCTGTGCACATTGTCTAGTCAAATGTGATCTATATCTGCATGCCTAATTTATAATGTGCATTAAATTAAGGATTGTTAGAAAAATAAGGATTTTAAGTGATCATCTAACTTGAGCCCTTTATATTACATATATAAAAGTCAGAAACAAAGCCATAAAATGATATACTCATTTAAATACAGTTAGCAGAGATGTCATGGAGGGATCTTAGGTTTCTGGAGTCTCTACTTCCCACATTTCCCCAAAGCAGTATTTGGGTTTTTCCCCCCAGCAATTTTCTGCATCCTAATTCCTCTTAACCAATTATGCTTTGATACAAATTATACTCATATATAATTACTTTGTTACTGAAAAAAAAAAATTGAGAGCCATCTATATTCTATATACTTGGTGCACTTTACTACAATTAATCTATAAAACAGTAATGAAAGACATTTTACAAATAATAAAAAGGATACTCAAAGTGACTAGGTATTCTGCAAATAAAAAATTGACCCTCAAAGATGTTACCTAATGTTCTAAAAGGTTTTTTGTTGTTGTTGTTAATTAAAGTTAAAGTTCACACAGCTTTTTTTCAAGAGCTAGAGACCGCACCCCATCATTCAAACTGCGTAGTCAGAGTTCTACTTAGCATACTCTGTGTGCTCATGGGGCCCAGAGAATTCCATGTCGACTGTAATTTGCTACAAGCATGGAAAGGCATTATATGGTGTGTCTGAAGATGGTAGTTAAAATTAAGAAAAGCTCCAAGGCATAAGCAGTTCCCATATGACTATTTCAAAGTCAACTTGCTACAATTATGAGAAATGAAGTCACGTAAAATTTAACCTTACAAAATTGAATGTCTCAGGTTGATTGACTCTGAAACATCAAAAATAATAATAGAAAAATTTTGTCACCGCAGGTACTTGTTTATGAAAATGTCACTTACATACTATATTGCTTTTGCATAATTATTGTATTTCAGATTTGTTCACTGAACAAACTAATTCAACAGACAAGTTGTCATTAAATTTCACTGGTGGGAGGCAGATAAGATTTGCAGGCTTTTAATAGTTCAAACATTTCATTTAAAAAACTACTGAACATACTAGTCATTTATAATATAAGAAAAAAATCAGTGCAATTATTTTGAAATTTGTTCCTTAACCCTTGATTCATGAGTAAAATTTTAGGGATGGATCTTAATAGTATTTCCATTGTGCTTTTTATTATTACTGCAATATTTGTTCTATAATATACTTAATTCTAAGGTATTTAATAAATATTGAGCCAAGATAATTCTATTAATCCTATGTATGTAAGAATTTGAAGTCAAAACAGAAAAAAACATAGTATAAAGCACTATGTTTTGATTTTATCTTCTAATGTCTTAAAACCTACAATAAAATTTATATGACTGTCATTTAATTTTTTTCAAAATGTGTATTTTTGTCTTTTATTTAATACCCTACTTTCTAGTAAAGTACATACTCTTCAATTCACATATTTCCTATAATTAGCAATTATTCCCTTCATTTGGAGACAATGTTATATAAAGTATAAAAAACTCTAAATATGTAACTAACAAATGCATAGCATAGTATTTATGAATTAATAGTTTCCATGTATATCTTATACCTAAGATTTCTTTAAAAGGTTTCATTCATTATTATTTCCTTTAAAAATACTTCAGGAGGAAAAATATTTATACTTCAGGAGTTGATTTTGAGATATGACAACCTGATTGTTGTTCACTTTTCCTCCAACTTGCAAATCTGAATTGTCTCTGAGCCAAGCAGTTCTGGTAAGCATAAGATGACTGGGTAAGAGGTAGGCCATAGGTTGTCGGGGCCCAGGAGAGAGGACTGGAGTGCAGTTTCCTTCCTCATGTGCTGACAAGAGTGTTGCACTTGAGTCCAGGGAGATGACCATGGCACTGATATTGGAGCAAGCTGGGTATTCAGTTTTGTGTGGATCTGGCAAAGGGGGTAGACATTGATCGACTAAGAAAAAGCCAGATTGGTTACTAATCTAGAGGCAAGATGAATGCAAAATTTATCGAAATGTGGAACCAACCTAAGTATCCATCAACAGATGACTGGATGATGTACACAATGGAATACTACTCAGCAATAAAAAAAGAATGAAATTCTGCCACTTGCAACAACATGGTTGAGTCTGGAGAAAATTATGTTAAGTGAAATAGCCAGACAAAGAAACAGAAACATCACATGTTCTCACAACTGGCTGCTAGGAAAGAAGGAATGGAGTGGGGGAGGGGAGCAAAGAAGTGAAGAAGGAAGGAACGAAGGAAAGAAAGAGAGAAAAGACCACAACAATATGTTGAACTTTCAGAAGAGAACAAACCTAAGGATACTAGAGATGGGGGAGAAGGGAGGAAGAGGGTTTGGGCAGTGATAGGTTGGGCAAAGGGCATAAAGAAATATCATGATTTGTAAGAATTAATATGCTAATAATAAATAAAAAATTAAAAATAAATAAATAAAAGAAATTGTTGGAGAGGATGTGAAGAAAAAGGAATGCTTGTTGACCATTAGTAGAAGTGTAAATCGGTACAATAGTATGTAAGTTCCTCAAAAACTTAAAAATAGAAATACCATATGATCTAGCCATCCCACTTGTGGATATTTACCTAAAGGAATTGAAGACAGGATCTCAAAGAGATACATGCCCACCTATCTATGTTCATTGCTTCATTATTCATACTAGCTAAGATGTGGAATCATCCTAAATGCTCGTCAAAGGATGAATGGGTAAAAAAAAGGGGTGTATACTTAAATGGAATATAATTAAGCCCTATAGAAAAAGGAAATCTTATCACTTGTGACAACATGAATGGACCTGGACAACCTTATGCTAAGTGGAATATGTCAGACACACATAAAAACAAGTACTGCATGATCTCAGTTATACGTGGAATCTAAACTAGTCAAACTCATAGAAGAAGCAGAGAGTAGAGTGATTGCCAGGGCCTGCAGGGGTGTGAGAGAAGAATGCAGAGGTGATGGTCATAGTGTACATGTGTCAGTTATGCCAGATAAATAAATTCTGGCGATTTAATACACAGCGTACTACTTATAGTTAACGATACTGCATTGGACACTTAAAATTTGCTAAGAAAGATCTTATGTTAAGTGTTCTTATCACACACATACACAAAGGTAATAAAAAAGGGGGCATAAGAAAACTTCGCAAGATGGTGGACACGTCTATGGACTTGGTGGTGGTTTCACAGTTGTATGCTTATTCTCAAATTTATCTACTCGTACACATTAAATATGTGCAAGTTTCTATATGTCAATCATACTGAAGAAAGCAGTTTAAAAATATTCCTTCTCTATTAAAAATTCAAATTATTTGAATATTGTTTAAAAATTATTGCCTTTAATTTGCTCTAAACTTATCTTAAATATTCCATGCTATGAGCTGTTTTAAGGGTCTGTTGTAATACTCTCCTTAGATAAGTGGGTGACAATCTATGTTCTAGCTGCACAGCCCTGAGTGTAGGAATTTAATTGGACCAGACTCGATTAGTGTCAGAGACCGCGAGTCCTATATAACTCATGCCCAATTGTCTCACACTGCAGACGACAGCACAGTAGATAACACAGAACGCATTGATATAGCTCTCATTCACTCAGCTTTATCAACACACTTTCCACCCAAAACTTCCAGAGTTTGAGGTTGGAATAATTTTAACACCTGGGAGAATGTTAAAGTAAACGCTTCCAAATATCCTGTATGTTGTGGTTTCAAACCATATCGTTAAATAAGAAAGTTTTATTTAATTTACTTTTTTTTCCCCCATCTATCCATAATTGCCATTGATGTTTACCAATACATTTTGCAGGCATACCACAGAATATTGTTTTTATTTCTATGATTCTTTTAAAATTAACTGTTTTAAACCTGGAAATACTCTATTTAAATACTATAAACTGTGATTCATCTTTTAGGGTCTGTATATAACTATAAAGACTTATGAGACATTCCATAATTTACCGAGAATAGAATTCATTTGAGTTGATTATTTTTTGACCCATTGGATTTATCCGAGGAGCTATATTCAAAACACAAAAAATTAAAGACATAAGTCTTGGAAACTGGCTTTTCTTGTACACTTCCTCTACCTATCTATCTATCTACCATCTATCTATTTGACTGTCTTTCTATCTCTCTCTCTCTTTCTCTGTATATCTATCTATCTACACACATCAGAAAAACATACATTTCTAGTTGTGATAAGCTGAAAAAAGATTTGAGAGTCTCAGCAGAAGTCACTACCTCCCTATCACTGCTGAAAATGGTGCAGCATTGTGCAACCTCTTCACGGATTATGACACCAATGAAATGAGCTGACAGGCTGCTGTGTGCCAGAGTAGGAAGGGAATAGATGGTTACTGGCTTCAGGATTCAGTAGGCATTTTGATTCGTTTCCTTTTTTGGATAATGGGGAAAGAGACAGTTTTATATTCTCTGCAAAATGGAAGGATAGCTCTCAAATGACCCCTGACCTCTTATTCATTGTTATGTCTAAACATGTACTACAATTTTTCCTCCAAATTCTATCCAATTAAAAGTAAGCTATTCTCATAGATTCAAGCATTAGCGGATTCTGGGATTTGCTGCCACGGTTGTCTGCTGGCTGTCAGGACAAGTGTGCATAAGAGAGAAGTTCCATTCGAAACAGAGGTCTAGAGGAACAGTAACTCCTTCAATTTCTTTTTTATTTTGGCTTCCTTTGTCTCTTGAATGGGTATCAGGGTTCTTTCCCTGATTACAGAAGGTCATCAGCCTTGTATGAAAGATCCTATCATGGACATATAATCTTTGACATTTTAAATGTTTTGTCACCTGATGCTTTCTGAAAGCTCTTGCAATCAGCCACAGGACAGCGTGCTTTGTCTTCAGCAAAGTTAGAATGTCTCAGAGCCCTGCTGAAAAGGACTGTGCTAGGTGATTTGGGCTACAGGCTTCTGATGGCATCACTTCAACAACTTTGAGGTCCTACAAGTGCACTGAGTCAGAACATTCAAAACTCTAGTCTAGAACCAGATAGGCTCACGAATCTGCTAATCCAAAACTAATTGGGATAAGAGCATATTACATAGCACTGAATAAACTGATGAAGGATTATTATGGTTTTTATTTGGAATAGTGTTGATATCTTAATGTTTTATTTTCTGGACATATATGGTAACAGTTTCTCTTCATAACTCATGACAAGTTAGTTGACATTACTGCCAGAGAGAGGTGAAAGTCTGGGTTTTCCTTTTGGCCTCCATTGTCCTAGAGTGGGGGAGGATTTGCATAACTGCTGGCTGGTATGGGAGATCAGGATCTCCAGAAGGCCTGTTTTGATACAAATTTGGCTGGAAAGGGGTGGGGCACTTGTTCACTGCACTTGCCTAGGTCTCTACTAACTCAGCCCAGCAGGCATGGAGACAAGTGCCTTTGGTCACAGGTGAAAGTGCAGGCTCCCACTCTGTCTCCACTGACACCAGTTGAGGGGTTTGGTACTGCCCAGCAGAGATGAACATACCTGCTCTGACACCCCTGGGTGGTTTGGGGTGCCTTCCTATAGTCAGGAAAACGTAGAACTCTAGACTTTCCACTGTGGTGGGGCTGGGGGTAGGGCTGCAGTTTTCTGTGGTGGCTGGCTGGAGTACAGCAGTTATTGTCTAAAAGTTTTTCATTTTGCTTGAGAGCTTTTTCCTACATCCTTTGGCTAGAGAGAGCAGGATTTTCTTATGACTTTTTGAGTTTCACTCACTGGTGTTCAGGTTAGTGGCTTCTTTAATACCCAATCCAGACATAAAGCAAAAAAACAAATAGCAAAAACAAAAAAAGAAAAAACAAAACCCGAAACAAACACCAGATAACTCATCCTCATACCAATCTTTGGGTCTTGAATTCCCTTGCCAGTCTGCCTTCTTTTCTTCACCTTTTAGAGTTTTCTTATGCCCATTTTATTATGCTATATTATATTTTCCATTATGGGATTCTGTACTTTCCTAAATTCCTCCTTAAACATTTCTATTTTCAAATTTCTGTTAATCACAACAACTGCTTCTCATACCCAGCCCAACAGCATGGTTTTTTGCTCAGCTTACCCCCTAAACTCTATCTCCTGTCTTCTTACCTGTGGATATTACACTTCTCCATAAGTAAAATATTTATTTATTTTCATAGAAATTAATTTAATTTATCTAGGTTTCTTCTCATTTTCTTCTTCACCATTGACAACAGAACACATTACATCAGTTACAAAGCTAATAACACAACCCAACAACCAACCACAGAATGCTCATCAGAAAGCAACAGGGTGGAAAGGTGGTGAAGTCTTTGAATTAAAAGTTTGCCTCTTGAGTCTCATTTTTTAATCAGTTCTAAGGTATAGAAAATATGTGAGGCACTGTTTAGAAATTATTTAAACCCTTCAACAAACTTGAATTATTACCATATACATTATTTGCATTTGCACAACTGTTTATTTTGTTTGTATGCACATTATTTATAAGGAACTGTACTTCCTTAGGGATAGTATCAGAGCTGAACTATACATGCTATATAGATTTAAATAAAAAATTCCTGTAAATTTTTCCTAATTTACACATTTTGTTTGCCTTGTAAATATTTATTTAATCATTCAAAAAGTGTCAAATGTGAGTATATATATGTACGTATTTAGTGATTAAAATACATTAGCTGAGCTTTATAAATTAACTGCTGTACTTTTCCATTAAAAAAATCTTTTCTTCAGTATGGCATAGTCAAATACAATCATACAGAACAGAATCAGGCAGTTATTTTTGCTTGTTATTTTTAACTGCGCAACTTTTTAAAAAATGTGTAAAATTTGTTTTATGTTGCCAAAATTCAGATTTAGACATTAAAACTAATTTTTATTACTGGAAGTAATTCTTAAGTGAGGGGTAGGCCTAATTCATCTAAAAAATCTTGGCATTCTATCTTTTCAAGGGACAGCAAGGAATTTTCTGTAAAAAAGAATGAAATACTCCCATTTGCAACAACATGGAGGAAATAAGCAAAGCACAGAGAGATAAATATTGCATGTACTTACCCATATGTGGGAGCTAAGAGAGAAAGAAGGAAGGAAAGTAAGGCCACAGGAGTGCATTGGCCTTGCAGAGGGAGAGAACATTCCTTGGGCTACTAAGTGGAGTGGGGAGGAATGGGGGAGGGGAGGGGGTTGGAGGTGGGGATAATTGGTTTGGGACGTGGTGTACAAAAGCAATTTCTGGTGGTGGGTATGCTGCCAGTATGAATCTGGCCCTCACATCATGCCACGAGAGGTGACAATCAGCATTGTATCTCATGAATATTCATAATAAATAATAAAAAATATTAAGCAATACAGTCATTAGTGACTAAATCATTTCTGTTACTGTTGGGGTGCAGAAATTGCACTAAAGACTAGATTATTAAAACAGCATACTCAAAAGAGTTAATATGATTTTAAATTTTGCTTAGCTTTCTCATATAGTGAACTATCTTACAGTACTTGAATGATTATATTCACCCGAAGCAGAAAAATATCAACTCTATTTAAAACAATAAGCAGAAATGTTATTAGAGCAGGGTACTAATAAGGACTTGCTGATGAGTTCTATTGTTAGAAATGTCTTCCACGGTTTCATATTGAGAATTAGCACTAAACTAGTACCAGTGGAATGAAATTAATAAGATATAGACCCCGCCCTTGACAAACTGTTAGTCCAATATTTCTTGAAACTTCTCAACCTATGAAAATTAAGCAGTAAGTGAAAATCTATTTCAGGCTTCTCACAAATACGTTTTCTTTCAACTCTTTGGATATATTTTTGATTTTTTTTTTTTTTAGCTAATGCATTATCTCTATGTATAGAGAAAGCAACTCAATTATTGAATAAAGATGTGTGTCTTCTATTCAATGTCAAATCTTAACTTAAATATTCCCCCTTCAGAGGATTTTTCCTAGAAACTTTAAATAAGTAGATGCAATATCTATTTCAATCTCTTTCATAGTGTTTTATTTTTCTTTTATAGTACTTAATATATTTACCGACTATACATATCTTAATTGGTTTAGTATTTATCGGTTTTTATTTTTATTATGTCCCTGATACTAAATAGTAAGACCTCTGAATGAAATACTGTATTTAATGTGTTTACAGTTTTATCCCCAGAGCCCAGAATAGGGCATGACATTTAGAATTAAGGATTCAATAAATAGATAATAATATCAAAAAATAAGAAACAAAACATTTTTTCTTTTAAATTTTAAGTGGATTTAATTGTTTTTATGTTTTGTTTTAATTTACCTACTAATATGATTCTGTGCCAGAGCCTATAAAATTTGGGGATAAAATTGAAATGTAATAAAAGAATGTATTTCTTCAAAGAGAAAAAGGTAGTGGCAACCCGTATTTTATTAATTGCCTAAAGCTTCCATTGAATAATTTCTTTTATCTTCATTAAATATTTTTTATGCAAAGAAATAAAGTTCAAAAGGCAAAATGCAAATATGCTTTTTAATAATGATCTAAAGATAGTAATGTTTTATGTCAGAGGTGCTAAATCTATTGCTGCTTTTTATGATGACTGATTTTTCTCCTTTTGGCTAAAACAGTCTCTTCCAAACTTTTATAAGAGTTTCATTAAAGCACTAAATATGCAAGATAAAAGAAAAAAATATATCTTAATTCAGTCACTTAAAGTTTTATAAAATAATATCGTAATATAAGTTAATATTATAAATCAAAATATCAACCATTACAACTTTAGATTAATTTTTAGAAATAGGACATGTATTTTACATTGAAGTGTGGTTTCATAGCTTGTTCTCTAAACAGCCCTGTGCAGATTGTTTTCCTACATTTCTGTGCTAAAGGCAACATGATATACAGGAGACCAAACGTAGTTCAAGAGTCATAATGCTAAACAGATTTTTAACTAGGTCATGAAATGTTTATGTCAGTATAATATTGACGAATGGTTTATTTGTAAATCAGACTCACAGTAGTCAGATCTTACCCAATACTAAACTTTATAATAATTTAAAAGATACAAGCAATCCTTGGCTGAGCAGAAACATTCGTTCTTAGAGATATCTGAGACTAGTCAATGCACTTCTCAAAACCGCCTCTTTTCTCTCAGATTCAGACATATTTTGGTTTGAGGTTCAAGAAATGTGCTGCCTCTTGAGCAATGTATCCAGAGGCATTGGTCACATGGAGAAAGCTCTTTAGGTTTGGAACACTCCTGTTATATAATGCATTATTAAACACCTTACTATCCTTCATTCTCCAGCCTGCCAGGCTCCTTTAGCCCGTAAATTCCAGCTTTATTTACAGATAAATCATCCAATCATATCTGGCAAAACCTGCTAAAAAACATTGTATAGATAGGAATTCTGATAATTGTCAACTTGCCCACTAGCACTTTGACCAGGAGGTCTGATGGAGAAAGGCAGGGTGGAGGGTCATAACATCAGTACGTTGTAAGCACATTTAGCTGTCCTTCATTCCTTTTGGTTGTTCAGTCCCAGGTACAGAGCAAATGGTTTACAGGAGTGCAGTGAACTCTTTTCTTCCCACAGAGCAAAGCACTGTTAACTCTCCGATGCCAGATCTGAGTACTTTTTCTTTTCTCCTAAATTTCTTGAAACAGGACAGAAGAGTTCCCCTTTCTCCACAAGGGATACCTGCACTCCCATGATTATTGCAGCTCTGTTTATAATAACTAATTTATGAAACCAACCTAAATGTCTATTGATGGGCATAGTATATATAAGGAAAATGTGCTATATGTACACAATGAAATTACTCAGCCTTAAAAAAGAATGAAATACTGCCATCCACAGCAACATGCACGAACTTGGAGAAAATTGGGTTAAGTGAAATAAGCCACTCACAGAAAGAGAAATACTGCATGTCCTCACTCATAAGTGGGAGTTAAAGAAGGAAGGAAGGAAGGAAAGAAACAACAATCACAACAGTATGTTGAACTTGCAAAAAAGAACAGAACTGTTCAGAGATGGGAAAGGAGGAAGGGGAAGGGGTCAGCGAGTATTTGGTTAATGGACACAAAGAATGATTATGTATTGTAATGAGGAATATGTTAATTATCCTGATAGGATCATCACATGTTGTACACAGGTATTGAAAGTCAATTCTGTACCCCACAAAGATATAGTATCAGTTACATTTCAATAAAAAGAAAATTCTTGAAACAGCTTACATATAAAGTGTGGCTAGGAATTATCTACTTTTCTTGTGTACTCCATAAAACTCCCTTTTCCTGTTCCTGAAAACAAATAATTACTCATTTCAACCTAGTCATATTTTAAAAGGAAGATTAAAATTTTCCTCGTAATAACAAAACAATGTCTTGTATAGCCACTGTATATGAAAATCTGTTCTGCCTATACAATGCTAAATAATCAGATGTTATTGAACTAAAGTCATTTTAATTACATATATATAGATTATATATAACTTAAAATATGTGTGTGTGTGTGTGTGTGTGTGTGTATAGCTTAAATGCCTCCACTAGTGTATCTTTAGGTAATCTTTGAGGAAAATATAAATGTTAAATAATTAATGGAATCAGAATCAAGCTTTTGGGAGGGAGGGTTCTCCCCTTACTACGGATTTTAGACATAAGGAAATCAACCTTTGTCTCATTTTACCCCTCCCAACACCATTCAGAATCTTTCACATGAAAACTAAGATGCCAACTATATACCATTTCTTCCTATGCTACTGCTGTTATAAATAGATACATGATATATTAAAAAATAGAATTGTCTGTTGCTGTTCCTTCCCTCATTTTTTTCAGGGACCACTTTCATGTAAACTCATTTCTCTGTGCATGTGCAGGTTCAACAAAAGAAGTTAATACAACACTGTCATCATGATCTAATATTAAATTACTTTTATGCCACTTTTTTTAAAGAAAAAAATGTAGTCCTTGCTTCTTCTATATGCATTATTTCTAGAGTACCAGCAACTCATATAAAAAGCAGCCCTAGGGGGTTGACTTCAGAGATGATTATTTCCTACTTGTGATGTTTTGTGTGATAGAATGTGTCAATCTAAACAGCAAGAGACTTTTTGGTATTTGTTTTCAAGGTTGACTTGAAGGAAATCTTGTGTCACAAAGTTTAAAGACAAGACAGTTTTAGGATAGGACAGCTTTTGGAGGTTTCATTTTATTTTATTGTTAGTTTTTTTAATCCCAGCATGAGTGCTGGCTAGGGATTTATCAGAGAAAATTACTGGAAGAAACTGACTTGGATGAGAGAATTTCTGCTCATAATTCCTACTCATTTTAAAATGGAAGTTAGTCACTTAGATTCAAGGATACTATATGATCAATTTAGTAGATTTGGTCTCATTACTTTAACCATAGAATTAACTTCCCAGCCTACATTTTTATTGAGAATCAAATTACTGGAATCAAGGCTTGCCAGTAATTCTTTATGTTGGGAATGATATTATTGGAATTGAGGTATATACATCAGTAGCTCTCCATTCCCCTAAGTAATATGGTAAAAAAAAAAAATGCAAAATATATGTATATAAAAAAAGAGAGACCAGGGAATTCAGAGACCTCACAGATACAAAACAATAGCCTGGAACATTTGTTTTCAAGATTTTCTTTTTCAATTACCATCTGACATATAGGACACACATTTGACACTTGTATTCAATTATGAACATGAACATAAAAACATCTAATCACACACTTAAGCTAATAATTATCAAAAAGTTGTTACACTTATTCCATACAAAAATACTACATGAAGTTTACATTTTAAGTTTGTAACAGATAGGTCATTGGGTTAATTTTATTTTGACTGGATAGTTCTTTATAGATGATCTCATGCTCTATTCACTTTGCTCATTTAATTTGATTAGTTGTATATTGTGAAATGAATAGCAAGTTCTGGGTATGCCCAAGACATCTTTATACACATTACCTTAATCTTCTGTGGTAGTTTTTAAATGTGTATAAAAATTACTTGATATTTCTCACAGTGAGTGGTGAGCTCTGTCACCTCCCCCTGAAACTGGGCTGGATTTTGTGACTTTCTCTATGAGTGAAGCTGAGGCCACCATGTGGGAAGGAAGGCCAAATAGTCCATTAGGAGACACTACAATAGAGTCCCCAGGACTAAATCAGAAAGGGTGGGTGGGGAGAGAGAGAGAGAGAGAGAGAGAGAGAGAGAGAGAGAGAGAGAGAGAGAGAGAGAGATGCTTTTAAGCCTGCAGCTGCTCTGGCCCCTTTCAGTTCCAGATCTAGTCGCCATTTTATTGCAGAGATACTATGAGCCATAATACTCTCATTAGGCTCTTTCTAAATTCCTGACCCACAAAAGTTGTAAGAGATATAAAGTGATTATTTTTGTGTTGCACTATTAAATTTGGGTATGATTTTCTATTCAGCTTTAGAAAGTCAAATACTCCCAGTGTACTGGTGCGAAAGACATTAGTCATATAAAACTAGGCTAACCGCACCAGTCAATCACCAACCCCCCCAACCTCCCCCCGCAAAAAAAGAAAGAAAAGAAAAAATAAAAGATGACTGGGCTAAAATAGGTTTATTTGCTGCAATAATAGCTCATTGAATATATCAAGTGAGAATTTATCAAGTACCTATAATGTGTCAAGCACTGCTAACACTAACATTTGTGAATAAAAGAGTAATAAGAAAAGAAACACATTTCCTGCAACATACCATCTAGTAGAGAGTAATTTTTCCAAAGCAACACAAAGAATAGATAAAAGGACAGGATAAACTATCTTATTTAAGGTGCTAATAGTAACACATCTCAAGATGACATAATGATTCTGTGGTGATTTCAAGAGCACTTTAAGAATTAAAAATATTAAAAATACCATCAAAATTCTATATAATGAGCCCCAAATTATAGCGCACATAATCAAACTCCTATAATTGTACTATTTTAAATTCTAATTTTTCTTCATTTTACATATTTTTAAATTTAAAAAAGAAACAGTGTAGACAATAGATATTTCAATTGTATTTTTTTCTTTGTCTCTGAAGGCCAGGTGCTGCCTTTCCTCCATTAGCAAATGCTCTTTCAAAAATTTAAATATAATAAATTATTTTCTATGTGTTTAGTCCTGAATAGGAGACAAAATCATCCATGGTACCACACGCGATATACCTGGCTGCTCAGGTATTGGTAGATCAAGAGGCAGAGATTAATTAAGTGCAAAGTAGATGGTGACAATTCAAATGGAACACTGACAATCCCCTTAATATATCTGCCCACCTACTTGCATTAATCTAGAAAAAGGCTGTGTACTTATCTTGGAAGTTAAATCACAAAATGCACATTCAAACCATCCAAAGACAGTAATTACATGCACAACACTTGAGCTGCAGAAGAACTTTTGTCTTCTCATTCAGAAAATTGTTGCCACTTGCCACTTTTGCTTTTACATTTCTCCAATTCATTAAACTTTGTGAAGCTGAAACTGACAGTTAAAACAGATTTCAGTAACATTAGCTCCAATTTCAGTAACTTAAATGCTGAGGATCAGAGAGTGGAATATTCTGAAGAGATATATTTACCAGCCTCTTTTAGAAGATAGAACATGGTGACTTAAAAACTAGAGACTAAAGGATGTGTTTACTTCTGCATCTTATAGTGCCAAATAGTAGATCATGTTTCTAAAGTGATATTGCTTATATTGCTGCCTGGAAAAAAAAAAAAACACCTTCCCTGGTTATTTCAGTTTTCAAATGAAAAATTAATCTCAGGAATTAAAACATCTACTAAATGAATTAGATTGAACCTTGTCTTTCAGGTCATGGCTCAGTGGAGGATACACATACACTTATAAATATACATATAATGGAAGGATTCCTATAGCTAGACATGTTTATGTAAGTGGCTAGAAAGTGTCTACTAATAAAGAGCCCACATATGTCCACACAGTGTCAAGTACTCTATATGGTGTTGGGCAGAGGGTGACTCTCATGGAATACGGGGTTAGAGAAATATGCAAGATAGAATTGATTTACAGCTGATTTACAGATGAAGCTCTTTCTTCATATTTCAGGATTGTGGGTTTTGATTTTTCATTCTTGGTTAAATAAAAAACAGTAGGCATTGTAATATCCTAATTATAGTTTGAAATTCCCTTAGCAACCCATAAGGTCAATTTCCTTGCTGGTGTTTTATACCTGGCATAATCAGTTAGCCACCCTGGCTTAACTAAAGGCAAGAGGGGCATAAAACTCCCGAGTATCTGTGGCAGTCGTGATATTGTGCCACCCAGATCTCCAACCAGGGAGAACCTGACAGCAGAAGTGTAGTAACCTCATGTTCTCCAGTTGCCCTGTCATCAGGATGTTCTGCAGAGTTCACCTCGTGCCCATAAGCACGCTGTGCTGCTCCAGTAAATGGCTAAAAAAGCAGCGAAACTGGACCTGGGCTATTCCTGGAAAAATGCGGAGCTCTGCAGTGGACAATCTTTGCTCTGGGGTGCCCCACTGGTCTAGCTGGAATTTTCTGAGAACTGCCCTTTGTCAGAGGCTTTTTCTGTGCATTGTGGTATGAAGGCTCTCCCCATCTACCTCTGCTCACTATTCATTGTCCTTCATAGACACTTTCCCCAATAACTGTCTTATGTATCTCATTCCTTCTTGATATCTGTTTCTTGGAAAACTTGAAGTTGCACACACACACACACACACACACACACACACACACACACACACACACACAATCCAAGTAGAATAATATGATAGATTAAATGGAGACATTCATACCTGGCACCTTCACATTTTTCAAAACAAAAACAAAAACTTCCACAGTAGCAGTGAACACTTGTTCTTTAAAGCACTTTGATATATTTCTGGCAGACCTTTTTGTAATGTAGGGGGAAGGTTAATTTCAGCATAAATTTGACCAAATGTTGACCCATTTTGAAATAATGTCACACTCACGTGTTCATTAGTATGTACTGGACAATGGATCAGGCTCTAGAGATGAAATAATAAATAAGATAGATAAGGATGGTCAAACCTGTTCTTAACCTAGTCCAGTGAAAGATACAAATAAAATATAATTATAATCCTAGAAAAATGTGCTAACTTAAGAAAAGTGCCATGTTGTTATAGGATAAATTGTGTCCCCCCAAAAATACATATTTTGAAGTCCTAACTTCCAGTACCTCAGAGCGCAACTGTATCTGAAGACAGGGTCTTTAAAGAGGTAATTAAGATAAAGTGAGGTCATTAGGATGTAACCTAATTCAACATGAGTACTGTCCTTATAAGAAGAGGGAATATGGACACAGATGGGTACAGAGGGAGGACCACATGAAGGCACAGGCAGAAGATGGCCATCTATAAGCTAAGGAGAGAGGCCTCAGAAGAAACCAACCCTGCCAACACTTTATGTCAGACTTCTAGCTTCCAGGACTCTGAGAAAATAATTGGTTTTCTTTAATCCACCCAATCTGTGGTACTTTGTTATGGTAGCCCTAGCAGCAAGTAGAAATGGCACCTAACCCATATTTGGATGGCCTAGGAGGATCTCTCTCATAGAGGTGGCAAAATCTGGGTAGAGGAAAAGCAGTGCAGGAAAGCCCAGAATCCAAAGAGAAAATAATGATTTTGAAGGTATAAAAAAATGTAATTTGTTTGAAATGAAAAGTCTTTATAATTTAAGATTGAGAAAAGTTGAAGCTATAGAGATAAGCAGTATGGCTTCATATATAGAGCCCCATATAATGTGGTAAGGACCAACAAAAACTATGAGAAGTTATTTTAGGTATCACGCAGGCGATATATTCAGATTCTTTTTCTGAATTTTAACTCATTCTTGCTGCCGTATGAAAATGGATTGAGAGCACCGTTTTAGGGAATATGGGTAATAAATTTCTTTTGGAAAACCTTTAAACATTCTGATATACAATAAACATATTTTAAATACATGCTTAGCAAGAACAATGAATAAATATGCAAAATCATAAACATCCAAAATAGCAAAAGAAGCTGAAAAAAATCCAGATACCTGATGTTTAAAAGATACACAGAAATAATAAAAGTAAACAAAATAAAAGAGATTTCTTAAGAGATTACTAAGAAATTTTGTGGACCTATATTAATCCCAGAAACAAAGAGACTTTAAGAAAATAATGCATAATGATAAATCATACAATACAGCGAGGGAGATAAAACTCAATCTGTATATATCAATTAAAATAGTCTTAATGTATATAAAACAAAAACAGACTTAAATACTAGGAGACATTGAGAAACACAGAAAGACTACAGTATAACTTAACATTCATATTCTAGTAATTAATAAAACAAGGAAACAAAATGTGTTCAAAAAATTTACCAACATAATTAATTCATTTGAAGCAATAACAAAATTGTGTATATATGAAAATCTGTGTCTAATATTAACAGAGTCATATTCTTTTAAAGTCCATAGGCAAAATGAATAATTTGATAATGTATTAAGTTGCAAAGAAATTTCAACAAAAGTCCAAAAAAAAAATAATAATATACAGACACTGTTTTCTATTGTTAATGAAATATAGAATCAAATAAAATATTGATTTAAAAGATGGGTGAAATTTGAAAATAAACCTATAAATAATTCAAAGTTCAAGGAAAAATAATAAATATATACAAGTGAACAAAATTGAAACTACTGCTATATAGAAAAATTGGTAAACAGCTTAAGCTCTATGGTTCCATAGTTTGACTATTGTAAATAGAGCTGCAATGAACATGGGAGCGCAGGAATCCCTTTGACATGACGATTTCTATTCCTTTGGATATATACCCAGTAGTGGGATTGCTGGAATAAAGACTTAAATATGAGACCCGAAACCATAAAATTACTAGGAGAAAACATAAGGAAAACGCATCAGGAAGTAAGACCAGGCAGAGACTTTATGAATAAGATGCCAAAAGCACAGGCAACAAAAGAAAAAATAAACAAATGAGATTACATCAAACTAAAAACCTTCTGCACAACCAAGAAAACAATCAACAGAGAGGAAAGACAATGTACAGAGTGGGAGAAAATATTTGCAAAATATACATTTGACAAGGGATTGATATCCAGAATATATAAGGAACTCAAACAACTATACAGTAAAAAAACAAATAATCCAATTAAAAAATGGGCAAAGCAGATGAAAAGACATTTTTCAAAGGAAGACATGCAAATTTCCAACAGATACATGAAAAAATGCTCAGCACCACTATCAGGGAGATTCAAATCAAAATCACATTGAGATAACATCTCACACCAGTTAGACTGGCCATAATTTAAAAAACCATGAAAAACAAATGCTGGTGAGGATGCAGGGAAAGGGAAACTCTTCTACACTACTGGTGGAACTCCAAATTAGCACAGCCCTTATGGAAAACAGTATGGAAGTTTCTCAAACAACTACAAATAAAAACTTTTTAAAAAATAATAGAGACAAATAGCAAAACAACAAGTTGGCTCTTTGAAAAATAACATGCACACACCTTGGGCAAGATTGATTAAGAGAAAAGAAGACAAAGGTTGTTAAGGAAGACATGTCTTGATACAACAGAAATGAAAACTAATACAAGAATACTATAAATAGCTTTATGTCAAAACATTTGAAATTTTATATAAAACAACAATTGTCTAGAAACTTATGTTACTGTTACCCAAAGTATCTCAAAAAAAGAAAGAAATTCTCTATTACAATTAAAAAATTGATTTAGCTGTTAAAAACCTTTCCAAAATAAAACAACCAGTCTCAGCAATGTATGATTTAGATCTACCAAATATTCCAAGTATAGGTAGATCAAATTTATATAAATAGAAAGTTTCCCATAAGTTTAGATTTATATTTACCATACAGTTCAGCATACCCACCTAGATATTTACAAAAGAGAAATTAAAACATGTACCCATATAAAATATTTTACTCAAATTTTCATAGCAGCTTTATTTCTAATAGTTAAAAAGTGGAAACAACCCAAATGTCATTCAACTGATAAATAGATACTACTCAGCAATATAAACAAATTACTGATGCATTCAACATGGATATATTTCCAAACATTTTGTGAAGTAAAAATCTAGGAACAAAAGATTACATACTGTCTGACACCCTTTGTATGAAATTTTAGAAGAGCCAAAACTATTATGCCAGAGACAAATCAGTAATTGTCAGAAACTAAGTACTGGGGAAGGAATTGACCGACAAGGAACATGAAGGAATTTTTGATCCATGGGGGTTTTTTATAGCATGTTTGTGGTACCATTACATTCTGTATACATTTGTCAAAATTCTTCTAGCTGTACATATAAAATTGTTGAAATTTGTTTATCAATTATACCTAAAAGGCCATTTAAAAAAAAAACAATTTTGAGCCATCACAATCATATTTGACCCATTACAGTAACGTATTGTAGACATCACAATCTGGGAAAAAGGTTCTCAATATTAAGAATTACTGTTCCTATTCTTTTCACATATACTGTATCCTCAGTATAAAGTTTAACTAGGTATTGTAATAGTCTAATTATAAGGTGCTTGGTTGGTTAAAGACTGAATTAGTGATTTAAAAGTCAATTTATGAAAATTTTACAGCATATATTTTTAGCAAGTATTTATTATTAAGACACCCATGGTTCTCTAAGCCCTGAATATGCAAGAAAGCTAACAGGACAAATATAGATACAATAAAACAAGTAAAAGAATAAAATAATTTCAGCTGATTAGTGGTAATAAGAAAATAAAACTGGATGATGTGACCAGCATATGGGGATGGAGAGCTACTTAAATTTGGATCATTTCTGAGGAGGTGACAGATGACTTCAGGAACTGCATGACAGATTTAGCTCTGCGTTGTGATTCAGAGTTTAGTGAATGAAACACTGAAGCATGTGGATGAATATTGAAGGTAAAGAGATGAAATCTGATGTAGAGTGTTGCTATAAGACAACATAGCTATAAGGAGTCTGTGCAGCAGAGATTAAAAAAAAATGGATACATGTATAAAGTTGAGTAAAGGGATAAGGAAAAAAAAGCACCATTAAGAAATGACTAAATTTTGGATGAGAAAAAGAACAACTTCATAATGATGAACTTTTTAGAGACTAAGGTAGGGGTAAAGTTTAAAAAGCATGTGTGTGTGTGTGTATATTTGTATGTAAATTTATTTTTGTATATATATATACATGTTTACATTATAAAGTATATATACACATTTGTATATATATATTTGTATATATTTATATATGTAGTGTATACATATTTGTATCTCTATATATGTAAATCTATATCTATTTGCACAAACATCACACTTCTATATTTATGTAGATAGATGTAGATAATAAATGAAATATTATGGGAATATATATATGACTAATGCTATTGAGAAGAAAAAATTCTGGGTATAGACATTTTTTTTATTTATACATACCCATATACATGTTTTTTTCCTCATAAAATGTATTTATTTGACATCTTTTGACAAGTTTTTGTACTTTAAAGAATTCATTTTCAAAAGTAAATGAGCACATTTCAAATTTTAAGGATTATTTAATTGATAATGTAATTATTTCATAATTTATTGCATAAAATGATACTGCATATTCAGAGCACTATAAGAATACTTTGGTTCAATACCATAGTAGAAAATTTGTATGTGTGTTTCATAAAGGCAAAAATACTGCAAAGTGAATTTAATATATCTCTAAATACAAAAGTACCAAGGAGTTTTGGAAAGAGTTATAAACAGAATCAAATTGAGTTACTGGAGGTTAATGTCATAGTGGACAAAAATTTTAAGCCAATATGAAAAGAAGTTGATAAATATAACTTATTCAAAAAGAAGGGTTTGGAGAAATTTTGTGCATAGCAGAAATGCCTCATGGCAGCAAATTAAAATTTATTAATCTTCCTTTAAAATACATGGAGAAGAATTTTTCAATAATCAAAGATACATTTAGACAGTATATCAAAACGGTCTAAGCTGAGTGGCATTAAGAAAATTACCCTAAATGATGTAGATCATATATACTATAATCATTTGTCTATTTTATATGCTACTGGGCAATATAGTTTTAAGAAATATAACATTATAGATTAGCAATTATTCTAATAATTTGTTTTAATAATTTTCATAAATGAAAGATCAGCCTAAGCAATGCTCGCTTAAGGAAAGACACTTCTTGTAGATATACAGGATATCAAGTTTAAAATTCTTATTTAATGTAAGCACACATTTTCACATTTGTATATTATCCTTGTGTTTATTTTCTAACTTAAGCTGAAATTTTCAAAAATAGTATATATAGGAAAAAGTAGTTGCCATTTATAGTGTGCATGTGCAAACATCCAGGGACTGAGCTATTTTCATGTTACACGAATTGCCTGAGTTTTCACTACGATTCTCTGAAATAGGTTCTAATAACCCTGTTTTTCAGTGGGTAAACAGAGAACCTCAGGGCTAAGTTACACAACTAGCCACTATGTTGGATTCTGGCTTTCTGATTTTAGAACTAACCTCTGTATGTACATGTCATACTCCATCAGTTTTTACTATATACGTACACCAACCACTTCACTTCCTTATGTTTTTCTATTTTCTGTTTTTTACTTAATTGGGGGGACCTAATGACTTGTAAAAAAAGTAGAGATTGATGCATCTGGCCTCTCAGTAGATATCTTTTTATCTTTCCATTAAAGGTTTTATTGGACTGGTGTGTATGGCCAGTGACATAGATCAAAATGTAATAGTTTTGGTAAATTCAGCCAAAAAAAAAAAAGTCAATTTGAATTTTAAATTAAATTAATTATCAAATTAGGTGTCCATGCATTGAACTTTCTTAGAAATGGTTAATGTATACAAAGAAGGACTGTGTAAAGTAACATGATCTATCATGTCAAAATTCCTTACATTTAAAATGTATTTATGGCCACTATTACATAGTGGTTCAAATACAATAAAGAAATATTTATATAATAAATAAGATATTAACTTTTCTCAGAAACCCTATAATATTGAAAAACAATCTCATGAAAAGACTAGTAATATTATATGAAATAACACTGAAGAAAAAAATGCAAGTTTATTTTATAAGATTGTACCTGATCAGATGTTGAATTTGTCATATAAAAGTTAACATTTTTGATTAGAAAAGTGTGCAATCACTATGAATTGAAGTGTTCACTATAGTTCTTATAAAGGAAAGACAAATCTAAGTTTGGCTTTGAAAAATTACATATTGTTTCTGAATCAATCAGAATTGCAGTAGGAAACAAAAGGTACATGTAGTTGGGTTTATAGAGAACCCAATAAAGGTGAGATTTTCAGTGCTGGGGGCAGAGTTAAGAGAACCTACAAGCAAGGGAGAAGTACTGCAGATTCAAAGCAGTGGGGGATTATCATCATCCTCAGGTCTGAAGAGGCAAGGAAAAACTCTTACTGGATCCCAGGAGAACTGTAGGCAGAGATGATGGTCTGCCCAACAAAAGCAGTGCTTTAGGTGAAGAAAGAGAGCAATTGCCACACCACAAGCTCACAGGGAAGCAGCAGGAGGGAGCAATGGCCCACCATGCTACCCACTGACTTCTTTTTTTTTTTGTCGTTTTTTTCGTGACGGGCACTCAGCCAGTGAGTGCACCGGTCATTCCTACATAGGATCCGAACCCGCGGCGGGAGCGTCGCTGCCCTCCCAGCGTCCTACTCTACCGAGTGCGCCACGGGGCTCGGCCCACCCACTGACTTCTAGCAGTGTCGTTCATTGACTGAACACACCCGGAAGGCAGAGGGCAGAGAAGCTCCAAATCCTGCTTTATGGGAAACTCTGTGGGGCAACATTCAGGGGTTTTGAAGGTAAGAGAATGTATATGATAGGGGTGAAAGGAAGTAAGCTGAGATGCGGAGTACCGTTCAAGCTTTTTTTTTTTTTTTTTTTTTTTTTTTTTGTCGTTTTTTCGTGACCGGCACTCAGCCAGTGAGTACATCGGTCAGTCTATATAGGATCCGAACCCGCGGCGGGAGCGTCGCCGCGCTCCCAGCGCAGCACTCTACCAAGTGCGCCACGGGCTCGGCCCAACCGTTCAAGCTTTAATAAAGGAAAAGAATCTGCCGGGTGGTGCTCAAAGTGGCAGCAGCCGGGACTGCCCTCAAGATGGAGGACAGCACCAGGTGTGGGGGTGAGAGAGCTTATATAGGGCACCAAGGGCTGGCTGATACCATCAAGGAGGGGCATTATGCTAATGATGTGGAAACCGCGACCAGGGTGGAGAGCCTTGCGGAAGCAAAAGGGTTTCTGTTTAAGTCATTAGGCTTCTTGTAAAGGGAAGGGGAAAGAGGTTTGGTGCTGGAGTGGAAGACAAGGCCAGTGGCTCTTTTGTGCTTATTGTGTGTACAATGGTGCTGGTCACATCCATAATCCATCAAGGGGCAAGTAATTAGCCCAATGTTTATGGTAAAATAGGACCAAAAATTTATTCTCAGCCTAGTGGGAGGAAGGTTATGAGAGCACAGGTTCAGGAACAGAAAAATGCCGTGACTTATTCAAACATAAATAGCTGAGAGAGAGATTATAGAGACTATAGGAACAGAATGCAGAACATAAAAACAGAATGGGATCGTATGGAGGACCTAGACTATCATCTGAAATTACCCCATCATTATGAAAAAGCACATAAGTTTCTTTCAAAGTACGAGTGTTGAATATAGGCAGATCCAGCATATGGGTGACTCGCTTTCCCATCCACTATGCTATTTTTTTTATTTAATACTCTCAGTCACAATCCTTTCTTCTCTTGTGAGATTCTTTTCTACTCTTCAGGTCTGTTATACCAGTTCTTTAACCTCTCTTCCAGCTTTTCAAATTCTCTTTCCTCTTCAAGCCTAACTTAAGTAGTGTTTACAAGTAGAAACTTTTTCTAACACTTTCTTTTATGTCTCTAGCACAATGATTTTTTGAACTTCAATTTCACTTACAGTCAGAACCACACAATTTAGTACTGGCTGATTTCTAAATGTTTTTAAGTGTTCAACATACCTCAGTACTGAATTGAAAGTAAAGATATAATTTTCCTCTTGTATTTTTACATGCCCTTTAGTCCATAGCACAAAGCAGAATTCAAACAGCATGATACAGTTAAATATATATTCTTACACAATTATGTACATTTAAATTAATTTCACTCTAAATGTCATATAACCAAGGGTATAATCTGATGCTGACCTAGATTTTGGAGTTGTACCAATCAGAGTTCTGTCAAGGAACATAATTCAACTCAACTCAAGGGGTACTGAGGAAACCAGGGTCTAGAAACTTCAGGAAGCCATTACCACTACTGGGCATAAAACGGCAAGAGAAGAAACCAAGTTATTTCAGATCAGTGAGGAGTGGAGTCTCAAGGAGTAGGAAGATCCTGTAGAAGTGCTCTAGGCTACAGTTAGAAACAACTCTAAGAACCAAAGTGTCTGAGACAAGGACATGGAAAAGAATTGGCCCAACCTCTCTTTAATCCTACTCTCATATTTTCACTGTACCTCAATGGTGCCTTCCATTGAATGAACCCAAACAGAAGCCAAAAGAAAGAGATCCCTGGTGATGTGGGCCCCAGGAATTCAGCCTATAGGGCACAGAGTAGAGGAGCGAAGGTAAGAAGCGGGCAGCCTGACATAGAATAACCGGTACTCTGGGAAATGACAATCAAATTATTTTGTGGAATCAAAAATACATATACTTGTCCTTTCTCTTTTCTTAAATATACTCAAATAGTATAAGTTGTTAACAACTCTTTTCCCTAGGAAATCAGTTAACATGCCAAATCTATTTTCAAAGTTTCTGGGTTTTTGTTTTACAATTACATCTTCACAAAGGAAACACTATGGCTCCTACAGATTCAATGTCTTAAGTAATTAGTTAAGTCTGGACAGTCTCAGATAAGTGCTAATGTGCATTTTGCCCCTTAATTTTGTTTGAAAGGGATGTTAACCATGAGTGGTTGACCATTCACATCTCTCTCTAATAGACATAGTCCAACCACATCTTTTACACCCATCTTGTGTACAGCTACATCTTGTAGCACCCTTTCTAGCCATGGTTGACTGAGCTAGGAATGAAGAGATGATATAAAAGCAGCCAATTATAGGCAGGCCAATGATCTATGCTTTAAGCACTAGTGAAGTGATGACTTGAAGAAATAAATCAGAAGGGTGTAGTTGAGTCATACAAAAGTTAGACACCTAGAATGAAAATCATGTACCTTTATCTGCTGCAATTTTTGCTCTTCCTGTGGGCCATCTCTATTTTAATCTTACTTGTCTCATTCAGTTATGTTTTTTCCCTCTTTTTCTTTTACTCAATTAGATTGAGTCATTCTAATATTTTAGGATTCTTGCAAATATGTGTCCTAACAATAAGAGGTCTATCACTTGACTAAGTAGAGAAGATGGTTCTTGCAAACCAAAGAATTAATCTAAAAGATTTCTCCAGAGGACTCACATTGCATATAAATCAAGGAAAATGGTTGTCTAGTCAGTCATGGTGATCATGAATGGCATAGCCGGTCCCTGCAGCAATCCTAAGAAAACACACAAAAACAAACAAGTGAACACCTAAACAAAACTATCTACACCATACCCTATCCTCTCACCACTGCTTTCCAGTTCCTTTCAACACTTCCAGTCAGTGATTTTTCTACATTTCCACCCTCAACTAATTCCCTCAGAGATGTGGACCCTTGTCACTCAGCAAGAACAGTATGAGAAATACAAGGTGGTGAGAAGTATCTGTGAGAGAGGCACAAAGCCTTGAGATGGTCAAGCAGAAATTACACTCTTTGTTTTACTCGGCTAAGTTTTCTATCCAGTTTTTTATGAGGGGAAAATTAATTTTTTCTTAAATCAGAATATCATTTATGGAAATAGTTCTCTTTTAAGAACATGCATTGAGTTCCTATAAACTTAAGTATTTTGTCTTTATAATGTACAAAGTAAAATGACAATTTCAGATATTGTTTTAGATCAGCATTTCCCCAAGTATATTTGGCAGAACTTATTCAGAAGGATGCAATTAGTGCTGTGTGAAAAGGAAGCCTATAAAGAAATTTGGGGAATTACTGGGTCCTCTAGATTGCTGAAGTACACTGTAGAACTCTAAAAGGGGTAAATCCAAAAATAATTTGGCCAAGAGATTACATTTCCTCTGAATATTTCTAGTGACTAGTATTCTATGTGTATCACCCTTAAAAAGTCTACTGAAATTGGTATCTACTCAGTTTTTTCCTGAATATTCTAATCAATTTCTGATGTACAGAATGGGTAAAATAAAGAAAATGACGTTTATTACAAGAATGTTACTTGAAGAGAACTCATTTTTGCTTGGATGTATGAGTGATATTTTCAATTTAAAAATCAGCATTTCTGGAGCTTCTGGGCAAGATGGCAGAAGAGATGGCACCCAGTGCCACTCTCTCCCACAGATGAACAAATTTACAACTATTAAAAAGCAATGACTCCTAAGCTGGGACAATAAGTGCTCATGGGAAGAGGAGGAGAGACCTACAGAGCTCATGAAGACAGGAGAAGCCATGATGAAAGAAAGAAAATATCACTCCCACCATTTCAAGCCCTGGCCACTTTAAGGCTAGAGCTGGTGAGCACATGAAGCAAGATCTGCCAAAAGCCACAGTTCTGCCTTTCCTATGAAGTTACTTGGAGGTAGCAGGGGAGAAGAGGGTCTTTGTAGTCCCCAGGCCAGCAAGACCACTAACAGGGTTCCTGTGGGCCCACATAGGATCAAGGAGCCAAGATAACAGAAAAAAGGAACCACTCAGAGAGCTGTGAGTCATCACAAGGGACAGGTGCATGACCTGTTCCAAGGGAAGTGTTTGGAGTATGGGTTTGGTGTAAGACAGGTCACTAGGGGAACACTGGGACACAGCATGGACAAGCTGATCTGCCTTCCAACCAGCATAGGACCACTCAGTGGAGACTGGTCAAGAATATAGAACTTCAAGGGATGCAGTTTGGTGAAAAGACTCAGGCCCACACCAGAGTTTCTACACAACCCAGGTGCATAACAAGGAAGTATACACAAGGTCAATGATTACAAGCTTAGCTGCACATAAAGCCTTCCCCAGGGAATTAGCAGCACTGAAGCAACTTAGCTCAACTACAGGGCTCAAGTGCTGTGCTTCCCCACAGGAAGTTCCTCCATTTTAGAAGGAAGCAAAGGACAACAAATTAGTTCCAGTGCAGAGTAGAAGTGGTGGGAACAGCGAATGATCCAACATAAAATTGAAATTAAAAACAGAATACCCACAGATCAGAGATAAAGTTTGATGTTAGCTAGTAAAGGTCTAATACAACCAAAGAACACCTATAAAACCTAGAAGGACCAGAAGCCCCCTGGTATCCCAAGCCAAGGAGAGTGTAGGGCCAAGGGCCTCAGTTACACCTCCCTGACATCCACAACCAGCCTAGTGACAACCACTGAGCCACTGCAGGAAGCACCTCAGGTCTCAAGCCAAGGCAGTGGTAGTCTGAGGGCCTCAGCCAAGTTTCCTTGACATCTGCAACCAGCCCAGCCACAACCAACAAGGTGCCACAGGAAGTACCCTAGGCTCCCTCTCAAGCTGGGGAAGTGGGAGTCCAAGAGCTTCAGTAACACCACCCTGATATCTGCATCCAGCCCAGCAACAACCCAACTGCCACTGAAAGCCCCCTGGTCTCCCTTGCCAGAATGAGGAGGGGGCTACTGGCCTCGATCATGCTCCCCCTCCTTCCCCCTCTTCCCACCCTATTTACCCTCCCCCTTCCCTTCTCCTTCTCCCCTTAACTGCTCTGCAACAACATCTTAGAATGGGGCATGGAGCCAGGGGAAGCCAAACCCAACCACAACTATGCAAGCTGCTACCACTGCCCTGAGGCATGGAGCCAGAGGAAGGTGAATGCAGCTGCAACCAGGTAGAGAGCATACCAAAAACACCATTTTCACGTGGGTAGTCCACCATAGCCACTGCAATTGCCATGGCTGCTGCAAAAGCAGCTAGTCTCTATAGCAGATGGCATGCCAGACTCTCAAGTGCATTGACACAAGAAGAAGCACCAGCAGATACCAAAAAAAAAAAAAGAGGAGGTCCTCTCTCTCCACAAAGCATGCTCCAGAGTAATAGAAGAAGCATCTGATTTATGAAAATAGGGGAAGACTTGATCACACCTGTCTCAGATCATCTAGGCAACAAATCAAAAGAAAAACAGTTAATCTATCAGATGGAGAGAACAAATCTATGGTTATTAGAAGGGGGAATGGGGGGAGGGAGAAGGAAAAGGTAGAGAACAGAGAGAAGGGGGAAGGTGGGAAGGAGAGAGACTGGATAAGGGGCATAATGAATAAGTATGATTTGTAACAATGAATATATTAATAAGAAAGAAAAAAGTCAATATTTCTGTATGCACTGTACATTATATATTTTTTAAATTTCTATTTGAGAGTAGGTATATATTTTGATATACCTATGGAGTTATATATGTATATAATATTAAACAAATACATCATTAAAACTTATTCTTTCTCTTTTTATTAATCTAAGTATTCATTTTGCTCAGACAATACTATCAATGTGGGTAAAATTTCTGATCCTGAAATCTCGGTTTCTTAGCAACCACTCAGTGAAAGACTGTTTCGATATCCATTGAGACATACATCAGTAGCTTAAGGTTTCTTAAAACAAAAAACGGATAACGCATGATAAATATTATTAAAATGTCTTTTGCAATGTAATGATTTATCTGTAAGACAAGCAAATATTTTGTAATAAAAGGATGCTATCTTTCCTGAAGTTGATTTATTTCTCATCCAGGGCTATTTCATTTTTGATTCAGCCAAATCCAAACACTTTACAAAAAACTTTTGAGATTTCTCTTGTAACCTTTATTATTTCCTATCCTTGATGCACTTTAAGATTGTACAATTTGAAGACCCAATCCTAAGTACCTATACTTTTTAGAATTTGCCTAAATTTACATTGAGGAATTAGCTTACCACTGGACTGGAAACATTTGTTGAGTAAAATATTCAACTAAAAATTATCACGGTAGGAGAAATAAATCATCTATTTTCATCAAGGTCACCAACAGTTAAAGAAAATTGATAAGCATTTTTACAAAAGAGATCAAATGTGACGATATATTTCAGAATGTTGAAAAAATAGGAGAGAAATAAGAAAAAAATCTAAGATATAGCTCCTTTCCTTTCTTTTAATGTTTACTAGAAATTTACTGCTAACTGGTGAATGGTAAGGATATTTTCAGTCTAGATGGAAGACTTTGGCTCAGTAAAGCTAGTAAATTTGTCTTTCTTTGTATATTTTCAGAAACTTCTAGGGAACACAGAAATGGCACTTCACCTCATCAAATTGCCAATTCTAAGAAATCACTTGTTCCTCTGGAACTGTTGCTTTGACTAGGAATTGAGTAGTTGGTTGCCACCTTCATCTACTCATCCCTAAAAATTTGCCCTTCCATATACAAAATCGCAATAATTGTTTCTTAAACGTTAAAACAATGGTAGTATAGTATTATAGAAATGGCTATTTCCCCCTAGTCTATTCTTCCATTTTTCCTTGAATTCTATGTGGCCTTAACCTCTCCCAGAATTCAGATTGAGTTTGCAGACTTCCTTGCAGCTAAGTATGGCCTTATGACTAAATTCTGCCCAGTGAGATATAAGCTAATGTCTGTTATGGTAGTGTCTCCAGTACTGTCAATGAGAGACAGTTTGTGTGGAACTTTGCCCCTCTTCTACATCACTTCTTTCACCTTGCTGTCCAGACTATAAATGCTTCCATCTTACCATGACCATAAGGGCTGCACCTTATAGATGGAGGCGTATGGGTCATGAAGAACTTAGTGCATAAGTGTTGCCACACCAATCCTGCCATGGATCTGGACTTTTGGGTAAGTGGAAATAAACTTCTAATTTGCTTATTTTTGTTGAATTTGAGACTGATAAAAATTTGTTAATTGAAACTAGGAACCTTGTAATTTCAGAATCTATAAATGTAGGCTTAGTGGAAGTGCTTATGAGAATCATAGCAAAGAGAATGGTATGAAGACCAGGTTACTTGGGAATATTTTAAGGTTTTTACTCTTGGGAAGAATGTGAAATTGTTTATGTGTAGGAAGAATAGTAAACATGAGTATTTAGGAGGCCAAAGAGGTAGATGGGAAAAGTGACTTCTAGCTGACCCTCAGTAAGTATTGTCTCCCCTTCTTTGAGGTAATAGAATTTATAACTGGGTACATTTCTCAGCCTCTTTCTTAGTTAGATGTGGTTATGCAGCTAAGTTCTGGTGAATGGGATGTAAACAGATGGTTTCCATGCCCTTAAGAGTCAGCTAGAGTGTGTCCTTTGCTTTTTTGAAAAACAGCTTTATTAAGGCATAACTGATATATGAAGAATCACACATATTTAATGTATACAATTAGATGATTTTTGACGTAAGCAAACACTTGTGATACCATCACCGCAATCGATGTAATAGACATATCCAGCACCTCTCAGAGTTTCAGAGTTTCCCTTTGTCCCTTTGTTTTGTTTTTTGGTGTGTGTCTGTGTTAAGAACTCTTTGTTTATTTATTTATTATAATTTTTTATTTATTAAGAATATTCATAAGATGCAAAGCTAATTGTCACCCATCGTGCCCATGATGTGAGGGCCAGGTTCATACCCAGGGCACACCCTTACCAGAAATTACTTTTGTACCCCATATCCCAACCCAATAATCCCCCAACCTTCCTCGCCCTCCCCTCTCTCTCCCCAGGAGCCCTCAGAATGTTCCCTCCCTCTGTAAGACAATGGCACTACTGTGGTCTTTCCTTCCTTTCTCTCTTAGTTCCCACATATGAGTGAGCACATGAGGTATTTATCCCTCTGTGCTTTGCTTGTTTCACTCAACATAAGTTTCTCCAGGTTCATCCATGTTGTGGCAAATGGGAGTATTTCATTCTTTTTTATGGCAGAGTAGTATTCCATAGTGTATATATACCACAGTTTCCTTACCCATCATCCATTGATGGACATTTAGGTTGGATCCATACCTTGGCAATTGTAAACAGAGCTGTGATGAACATGGGAGTGCAGGTATCTCTTTGATATGATGATTTCCATTCCTCTGGGTATATACCCAGAAGAGGGATTGCTGGATCGTATGGAAGATCTATCTGTAGCTGTCTGAGAAAACTCCATACTGTTTTCCATAGTGGTCATACTAATTTACAGGCCCATGGACAGTGGAAGAGTGTTCCCTTCTCTCCACACCCTCGCCAGCATTTGTTATTCACCATCTTATTGATTATAGCCAGTCTAACTGGAGTGAGGTGATATCTCAATGTGGTTTTAATTTGCATTTCCCTGATTACCAGTGATGTGGAGCATTTTTTCATGTATCTGTTGGCCATTTGTATGTCTTCCTTTGAAAAATGTCTATTCAGCTCCTTTGCCCATTTTCTAATTGGGTCATTTGTTTATTTACTGTATAATTGCTTGAGTGACTATGTTTATTATGGATATTAATCCCTTGTTGGATACTGTCTTAGTCCGTTTTGTGTTGCTATAATAGAAATACCTGAGACTGGGTAATTTATAAAGGAAAGAGGTTTATTTGGCTTACGGTTCTGGGACAGCTGCATCTGGCACGGGCCTCAGGCTGCTTCTCCTCATGGCAGAAAAGTGGCAGGTACAAGCAGATCACATGGTGGGAGAGGAAGCAAGAGAGAGAAGGTGCCAGGGTCTTTTTAAGCAACAAGCTCTCACGGGAACTAATAGAGCAAGAACTCACTCACTAATACCCCCTCCCCCAAGGAGAGCATTAATCCATTCATGAGGGATCTGCCCCGATGACTCAATCAGTTTCCAGCACTGCCACATTGGAGATTAAATTTCCACATAAGTTTTGGAGGGGACAGCACATCCAAACTCCATCATTCCACCCCTGACCCCCCAAAACACATGTCACTCTCACATACAAAATACTATCATTCTATCCCAACAGTCCCAAAAGTCTTAGCTTGCTCCAGCACCAACTTAAAAGTCCAAAGTCCAAAGTCTCCTCTGAGACCAAAAGCAAAAGTCCTTCCAGCTGTGAACCTGAAAAACAAAACCAAATTTATCTACTGCCAAGATACAATGGTGGAACAGACATTGGGTACACGTTCCCATTCCAAAAGGGAGGAATAGACCAGAAGAAAGGAGAAACAGGCCCCAAACAAGACCAAAATCAGCAGGGCAGACATTATGCCTTAAAGCTCCATAATAATGTTCTTTGACTCCAAGTCCAGCATCCTGGGCACAGTTGGGCATCTTGGCCCCCAAAGCATCAGGCAGCCTCATTCCCACAGCTCTGACAGGTGCAGCCCAGTGGGCTGTGCTGGTGCCTGCAACTTTTCCAGGCTGGTGTTCCACTCTGGTAGCTCCATAAGTCTGGGGTCTCCATGGTGGTCCCACTGCCTTGGCTCTACTAGACATTTCCCTGGTGGGGGCTCCCTGTGAGGGCTCCAACACCACTCTCCTGCTCAGCATTGCTCTAGTAGCTGGCCTCAGCAGTGGCTCTGCCCCTATGGCAGGTCTCTGCCTGGGCCCCCAGGCTTTTCCATGCATCCTCTGGAATCTGGATGGAGGCTGCCATGCCTCCACTGCTCGCATGTCCTGCTGGCCTGCAGACTTAACACAACATGGATGCCACCGAGGTAGATGGCCCCTGAATTTTAGTCGGACTTATTACCCATCCTCTGATGCCCAAATGTCTTACCAATAAGTCCAGAGCAGTTGCTTCTTCATGCTCACTAGGTCCAATCAGCATAATGTCATCAATGTAATGGATCAGCATAATGTCCTGTGGAAAGGAAAGACGATCAAGATCCCTGCAAACTAAATTGTGACATAGGGCTGGAGAGGTGATATACCCCTGAGATAATACAGTAAAGGTGTATTGCTGGCCTTGCCAAATGAAAGCAAATTGCTTCTGGTGGGCCTTATGAACAGGGATGGAGAAAAAGGCATTTGCCAAATCAATAGCTGCATATCAGGTACCTGGTGATGTGTCGATTTCTTCAAGCAATGAAACCACATCTGGCACAGCAGCTGCAATTGGAGTCACTACTTGATTAAGCTTATGATAATCCCCTGTCATCCTCCAAGATCCTTCTGTCTTCTTCACGGGCCAAATAGGAGAGTTGAACGGGGATGTTGTGGGAATCACCACCCCTGCCTCTTTCAAGTCCTTGATAGTAGCACCAATCTCTGCAGTCCCTCCAGGAATGCGGTATTGTTTTTGATTTACTATTTTCCTAGGTAGAGGCAGCTCTAATGGCTTCTATTTGGCCTTTCCCACCATAATTGTCCTCACTCACAGCCCGTTCCCTGGGGGTGTCTCTTTGACTCTGCACTGGGGCCTCTCTCAGACAAGAGGGATATGCCCCCATGACTCAATCAGTGTCCAACACTGCCACATTGGAGATTAAATTTCCACATGAGTTTTGGAGGGGACAACACATCCAAACTCCATCAGATACATAGTTAGAAAAAATTTTCTCCCATTCTGTAGGTTGTCTTTTCACTCTATTGTTTGTTTTCTTTGCTGTGCAGAAAGTTTTTAGTTTGATATAGACCCATTTGTTTATTTTTTTCTTTTGCTGCTTGTGCTTTCAGGCTCATGTTCATAAAGCCTGTGCCCTGACCTAACTGCTGAAGTGTTTCAACTATATTTTCCCTTAGTAATTTTACATTTTCAGGTCTTATGCCTAAGTCTTTAATCCATTTTGAGTTGACTTTAGTGTATGATGAGAGATGCATATCTAGTTTCATTATTCTCCATATGGATATCCAGTTTTCCCAGCACCACTTTTTGAAGAGGCAATCTTTTCCCCAATATATGTTTTTGTTACCTTTGTCCAATATCAGATATCTATAAGCCTGAGGAATGATTTCTGGGTTCTCTATTCTACTCCACTGGTCTGAATGTCTATTTTTATACCCATACCATGCTGTTTTGGTTACAATAGCTTAGTAGTATAATTTGAAGCCAGGTAGTGTTATGCCTCAGGCTTTATTTATTATTACTTTTTTTTTTGCTCAAGATTGCCTTGGCCATTTGGGGTCTTTTGTTTTTCCATGTGAAAGGTAAGATTTTTTTTTTCCATTTCTGTGAAGAATGTCATTGGCATTTTGATGGGGATTGCATTGAATCTGTAGATCACTTTGGGTAGTAGAGACATTTTCACAATGTTAATTCTCCCAATCCAAGAGCATGGAATATCTTTCCATCTTTTTGTGTCTTCTTTAATTCCTTTCAGAAGTGGTTTGTAGTTCTCATTGTAGAGGTCTTTCACCTCCTTGGTTAAATTGATCCCTAGGTATCTTATTTTTGGTGTGACAATTGTAAATGGGCTTACTTTCTCTATTTCTCTTTCTGTTAATTTTTTATTTGAGTATATAAATGCTACTTATTTGAGGGAATTTATTTTGTATCCTGCAACATTACTGAAGTTATTAACCAGCTCTAGGAATTTTTTGATAGAGTCTTTAGTTTTTTTCTATATACAGTATCATGTCATCTGCAAATAGAGAAGTTTGACTTCACCTTTACCAATCTGGATTCCCTTTATTTCTTTCTCTTGCCTGGTTGCTCTGGCTAGTACCTCTAGTACTATGTTCGATAGAAGTGGTGAGAGGGGGCATCCTTTTCTTGTTGCTGTCCTTAAGGAAAAGGCCTTCACTTTTTCTCCATTCAGAATGGTGCTGGCAGTGGGCTTGTCATAAAGGGCTTTTATTGTGTTGAGATCTTTTCCTTCTATACCTAATTTGTTGAGAGTCTTTATCATGAAGGAATGTTGAATTTTGTCAAATACTTTTTCAGCATCTATTGAGATAATCATATGGTCTTTGTTCTTGAGTTTGTTGATGTGATGCATCAAATTTATTGACTTTCATATGTTAAACCATCCTTGCATCCCTGGGGTGAATCTCACTTAATCATAGTGTATATATTTTTTTAATATGTTGTGGTATTCTGATTGCTAATATTTTGTTGAGGATTTTAGCATCTCGGTTCATCAAAGATATTGGCCTACAACTTTCTTTTTTGTTGTGTCTTTATGTGGTTTTAGTGCCAGAATTATGTTGGCCTCCTGATTTTGGGAGAGTAGCTTCTGTTTCAGTTGTTTGGAATAGTTTGAAGAGAATTGGAATTAATTCCGCTTTAGAAGTTTAATAGAATTCAGCTGTAAACCATCTGGACCTGCACTTTTTTTGTTGGAAGATTGCTAATTACTGCTTCACTCTCCTTTCTTGTTATTGGTCTGTTCAGATTTTCCATCTCTTCTTGGTTCAGTCTTGGTAGTTTATATGTGTCTAGAAACACATCCATATCTTCCAAATTTTTATATGTGTTGTCATACAGTTGTTTATAATAGTCTCTAATGATTCTTTGTATTTCTGTGATATCAGTTGTAATGTCTACCTTCTGATTTCTGATTTTTATCATTTGGGTCTTCTCTCTTCTTTTTTTGTTAACCTAGCTAATGGTTTGTCTATTTTATTTACCTTCTCAAAAAAAACCCAAATTTTAGTTTTGTTGATCTTTTCTGTTGTTTTTTGGTTTTCTATTTCATTTAGTTCTGCTCTGATCTTAATTATTTCTTTCCATCTATTACCTTTAGGTTCGGATTATTGTTGTTTTTCAATTTCTTTGAGGCTTACTATTAGGTCATTTATTTGAAGTCTTTCCATTCTTTTGATATAAGCATTTACTGCAATAAATTTGCCTCTTAGTACTGCTTTTGTAGTATTCTATAGGTTTTTGTATGATATATATTTATTTTCATTAGTTTCTAGACATTTTTTGATTTCCTGTTTAGTTTCTTCTTGGACCCATAGGTCATTCAGGAGCCTATTATTTAGTTTCCATGTATTTGTGCTTTCAGCATTTTGCATATTGTTTATTTCCAATTTTAGTCCATTGTGATTTGAAAAGATAGTTGGAATGAATTTGATTATTTTAATTTGCTGAGACTAGATTTGTGACCTAATATGTGGTCTATCCTGGAGAGTGTACCATGAGCTGATGAGAAAAAAGTGTATTCTTTAGCTGTTGGGAGAAATGTTCTGTATATATCTGCCAAGACCAGTTCCTCTAGGGTATAGATTAAATCCTGTGTCTCTTTGTTGACTTGTTGCCTGGAAGACCTGTCCCATACTGAGAGGGAGGTGTTCAGATCACCCACTAGTAATGTAGTAGGACCTATTTCTTTCCTTAGGTCTAAGAGTGTTTGCTTTATATATCTGGGTGCTCCAGTATTGGGTGCATACATGTTTATGATTGTTATGTCTTCTAATTGGATAGTTCCCTGTATTACTATATAGTGGCCTTCTTTGTCTTTTTTTTAATGTTTTTGGTTTAAAGTCTGTTTTGTCCAATATAAGAATAGCTACTCCTGCTCGTTTTTGGTTTCCATTTGCATGATATATCTTTTCCATCCCTTTACTTTTAGTCTATGTGTGTCTCTACCAGTGAGGTGGGTCTCTTGAAGACAGCATATACTTGTGTCTACCTTTTTAATCCAGTCAGTCAGTCTCTGTCTTTTGAATGGGGAGTTTAGTCCATTCACATTTAGAGCAGTTATTGACAAGTGTTGCTTAATTCCTGTCATTTAATTGCTTCCTGTTTAGATGGTTTAAATATCTTTTGATCATTATTTCCCCTTTTTTTTCTCTTCTTCATTGTTAGTTGGGAATTTAAGGTGGAATGATTTAGATTCTTTTTCTTTCTTGCTGGCATTTTTGTTTTAACTATGGGTTTTGCTCTTTCTTGTGTATTTGTGATGGTAGTCACCATTATTCAGATTCCAGATGAATGACTCCCTTGAGAATTTCTTGCAGGGCTGTTTGGGTGGTGGTGAACTCCCACAACTTTTGTTTGTCTGAGAAATATACTATTTCTTCCTCATTCTGAAGGAGAGCCTTGCTGGGTAAATAATTCTTGGCTGTCAATTTTTTTTTTTCTTTTAGTATTTTGAATATATCATACCACTTTCTCCTGGCCTGTAAGATTTCAGTTGAGAAGTCTGCTGTTAGTTTGATAGGGGTTCCCCTATAAGTCACCTGATGCTTTTCTCTTGCTGCTTGTAGAATTCTCTCTTTGTCTTTGAGCTTTGCAAATTTAACTATAATGTGTCTTGGGGAGGATCTTTTGGGGTTAAATCTGTTTGGGGACCTTTGAGCTTCCTGTATCTGAAGGTCTGTATTCGGCCCTAAACCTGGGAAGTTTTCTGTTACTATTTCCTTCAGTAGGTTTTCAATAACTTTTCCTTTCTTCTCCCCTTCAGGAATACCCACAATTTGAATGTTAGGGTACTTGAGGTTGTCGGCTATGTCTGTTAGATTTTTCTCATTATTTTTAATTCTTTTTTTTTTCCTTTTTTTTTTTTTTTGTCTGCCTGAGTTATTTCAAAATGACCACCTTCAAGCTCTGAAATTCTTTCTTCTGCTTGCTCTACCCTGCTACTCAAGCTCTCAGTTGTGTTTTTTATTTCATTGAGTGAATCTTTCATTTCTAGAAGTTCTGCTTCATTCTTTTTTAAGGTATTAATCTCTTTGTAGATTTCCTCCTTCATATTCTGGATATGTTTTCTTGTTTCATTGTGTCCTCTAATTCAGTCTTCTTTTATTTCTTCAAGTTTTCTTAAGATCATTACTCAAAATTCTTTTTCAGACATATCAAGGATTCCATGCTTCAAGGAGTCTGACTTTGGAGCACTACTGTGTGGTGTCATTTCTTCTTGATTGTACTTCTAGTATTTTTTCACTCATGTTTGGTCATTTGATAGAGGGTTTGCTTCTTCTGTTACACTGAGGTTGGCTATGGAGTGGCCCTGGTTGCTACCATGGAGGTGAATTGTCTTTGCTTGACAGTAGGTATGGTGGTTGTTATGTTAAAGCACCTTGGTTCCTGTTCCAGTCTGTGGTCATAGCATGAGCCCAAAGCACCATGCAGTTCTTGGTGGCGTGGGTTTGAGTCCTTGGGCGGGGCCTGGTGCTCATCCTCCCTGGGTCCAAGGAGGTGCAGGAAGGGCCACCTCTAACCACATGGTTCCTGCTGCACAAGAGCTCTTAATATGAGATATACACTAACAAATTTCAAAGCGTACATACCATAGGCATTATTGGCACTATGCTACACAGAAGATCTCTAGAACTCATTCATCTAGCATAACTGAAACTTTACATCCATTCAACAACAGCTCCCCATTTTCCCCATCCCCCAGCTGCTGGCATCCACCATTCTATTCTCTATTTCTATGACTTTGATTATTTTAGATGCCTCATAGAAGTGAAGCATACAGCAATTGTCCTTCTACTACTGGCTTATATCATTGAGCAAAATTTTCTACAGGTTTAATGATGTTGTCAAAACTGGCAGGATTTCTTTCTTTTTTAAGGCTAAATAAGACATATCTGCACTCCCATGTTGGTTGCAGCATTGTTCACATTAGCCCAGATATGGAAACAACCCATGTGACTATCAAGAGATGAATGGATAAAGAAAATGTGGTATATACAATACAATGGAATGTTATTCTTTGCCTTTTCTTCCTTTCTTTTTTTTACTCCTTTCTGGTTGGAAGGCAGATGTGCTCTATGGGGCTGCATTATCCTCCTTGGAACTTAAAATGATCTTGGAATGTAGGATACACACCCATCAAAATAACAGAATGTGGATCCATGACATTAAAGCCTCTCAGATACTGACTGCTCACTATAAGTGGTCATATTTTTTACAAAGGAGAAGTAAACTTTTACCATGTTTAAATCACTGTTATTTGGGGGGCTTCCAGTCAAGGTGGCAGAATAGAGAGCCCCCAGTGTCACTCTTTCCCACAAATCAACCAATTTACAACTATTAAAAAGCAACAACAGCAAAGCTGGGGCCACTAGAGTTCGGTGGAAGAGGAGGAGAGACCTACGGAGTTCACGAAGACTGGAGAAGCCACGATGAAAGAAAGAAAAAGAAGGCTCTGACCATTTCAAACCCCGGCTTCTTCCACGCTGGAGCTGCTGAGAGCATGGAGCACGGAGCAGGAGCAGGTAAAAGCCACAGCTGTGCTCTTTGGATGAAGTTGCTTGGAGGCGGCAGGAGAGAAGAGGGCCTTGGTGGCCCCCAGGCCAGCAAGACCAATAATAGCATTCCTGTGGACCCACAAAGGAGCAAGGAGCCACAACAACTGAAAAAAAGAAGCCACTCAGAGGCTGGTGAGTCACTGCAAGGGACTTAATCATGGCCTGTTCCATTGGAAGGGCTTGTAGCACATGTGGTAGGGGAGATGGGCCCACCAGAGGAACACTGGGACACAGCAAGGACAGCTGATCTGCCCCCCAATGAGCACAGGACTGCTCAGAGGAGACTGGTCAGGAATACAGAATTGCATGGGGTGCAGTTTGATGAAAAACTCAGGCCCAGACCACAGTTTCTACACAACCCAGGTGCACCAGATCTCTCGAGAGCCAGAAGTACCTATAAAGCCAAACATTAAACCCTGAGCTGCACAAAAAGCCTTCCCTAGAGAAACAGCAGCAAAGCAACAATTTAGCTCAACCACACATCTCAAGTGCTGGTCCCCTCAGGAAGGTCCCCCATTTTAGAATTAAGCAAAGGACAACAAATTAGTTCCAGTGTGGAGTTTAAATGGTGGGAACAGCAAATAATCCAACACAGAACTGAAAGAAAAAACCAGAAAACCCACAGATCAGAGACACAGCTTGATATTAACTAGTAAAGGTCTCATTTCACCAAAGAACACCTGTAACACCTATAGGGACTGGAAGTCGCATGGGCTACGAAGCCAGAAAGGAGGGATGGCCGGGATAGCCTCAGCAATGCCCCCTGACACCCAAAACCAGTCCTGAGGGTAAGGGATGAGGGCCTCTGCCAGGGCCCCAGAATATGCGCAGCCAGCCCAGCAATGACCACCAAGCCTTAACAAGAAGGGCTCCAGGTTCCCAAGCTGGAGTAGTCGGGGATGGGGGTTTTCCCACACCCCCCTGACCTCTGAACCCAGACCAGCAATAACCAAGCCACCCTTGGAGGCTCCCCCCACCTGGTCTCCCCTGTGGGAATGAGGGGGTGCCACAGGCCTCAGTCTCACCCCTCTTCCTTCCTCCTTCTTCTATCCCCTTTACTTCCCCTTTCTCCTCTCCCCCTCCCTCCCAACAGCCCCACTGCTCCGCAGCAACATCCTAGAATGTAAAAAAATAATATTAATACAACTACATTTTCTTAAATAAATAAATTGATTAATAATAAATAAATAAATCACTGTTATTTTGAGTTTCTTGTCACTCTCAGACAAATGTAATAAGGCTACACTTAACCATTTAACCACTTCAATTTAGAATTTAACTATTTAGCTAACGTAAGTGACATGTGACCTAACGAGAAATATTTACATCTTCGACTAACAGAGAACTCAAGTAGTAGTACATTAACAATAAAAAGAGTTAGATTATTGTTTTTTTCAGGTAACAACAAATGATTGGTTTAGACTCAGCTAGACCAGGATCCTATCAAGGACCTACACTTATTTTATTTCTGCTACTCTGTCCTTAGTGTGCTAGCATCCTTTACCTGTTTTTGTACTTCCCGGTTATAAGAGGGCGACCTCAATTCCAAATCTCATAACTCTTTGGAAGTGAAAAGGAAAGTGAAAAGATGTCAGTTTTGTCTAGTCTTTTCATCAGGAAAGCAGCATCTCAGCAAGCTGTCTGTGTGATCTCATCTTTCTGAACCGGGTTTCACCCATCATCCTAGGATGCACGGGAGCTGAGAAGAGTCCGGATGTCCACCTTCCACAAAGGGCAGATGTCATCAATTTCACGTGAAAAATCTGCAAGCCTTTCCAGTGATACTTACATGTTTATGCATAAGACTGTTTTCTAAGAAAATATCATTATTATTATTAGCTGTTTATCGAGTGTTAGGAAATTCACTCTTCTTCTATTATCCTTGGGAGATCAAAGACCTGTATAGGGTTTTTTGTTTGTTTGTTTGTATGTTTGGTTTTGTGTTTGTTTGTTTGTTTTTTCATTTCAGATCGTATATATTCTCACTTGGTTTAGCAAGCAAGAGACATTTTGTTGGTATAAGAGAATTCATGAAAACTTAAAACATTGCATGTGCACATTCATTGAATCCTTACAGTTACTTGGTTATAAAAATCTGGGGAAAGAAAACCTAATAAACATATCATTTTGATGGAAGCTTCCTCCTGGGGGGGGGGCGGCGCAGGAGAGATGGTGGTTAATATACTCTGGCATAATCACAGACGATTCATAGAAAACATGGGCTCTGGCTTGTGCGATGAACAGAAAACAGAAGAAAGAAATAACTGGTGTGGCAACAGGTGGCTTGTGTTTTCTTGCCGGATGTCCCTGTTTCATTTTTCTCTGTGTTGTCATGTTTGTAATGTACATATGGGCATGTTTGAATGTGCAGGTATCAGTTTCCATCAAAAATGATCCCTCAGAATTTTACTTGACTCTTCAGTGTTCATTGATGTAGCAGAAAAATAAAGCTCTAGTTGGAAAAAAGTGGCAAGTGTTCCTGCCTGGATTTTTTTATTTTATTTTTTTTATTTTCTAGTAGCTCAAGAGAGAGGCAGGTCACAGATTTTGCTAACACTAAAAAGGGTGCCTAATATTAGGTGTTCATAAATTATTATTTAATTATTGTTACTGAGTAACTTCTAAATATTCCTCTACAAATAAGATATTGATATTACTGTAATGGTCAGAAAGACCAAGGAGAGTTGTTTTTTTCTTTGCTCTTGTATTTTGATCTGGTAAAATTAACCAAATTCATATCTGGTAGCTTTGAAGCAATGAAACAAACAAAAAAAAGGCCCAGAGAGAAAGCAGGAGATTTGGTTAACCTAACTGGCTTGTCGTGCTATTAAATATTGAAGTTGCTGAATACGAATTTTGCATTTCCATTACTACAGTGTTCCTCAGAGGGTAGGCAGAGTACGAAATGAAGGGGAAAGGGCAAAAGGAAAGAAAAGTTGCTCAGGTAGATATTTTTCACTTGCAGTTCTGCTTTGTCCCAAGAAATCTAAAATGACCAAATGACCTACCTTATAAATAAATAAATAAATAAATAAATAAATAAATAAATAAATAAATAAATAAACAAACCTGCATAAATATAACAACATGAATTACCACTAAAGGACAGAATTCTGCATTTGCAAGATATTTTTACTTTAGCATGGAAGAAAAGAGGAATTCTATAATTCTCTAATTACACCAAAGAAATGCTAAAAGCACCACACTGTCCTATTATTGTCCACCGGCCATCCCCCACTGTAGTCCCACCTTTAAGAATTATCATATAGGGGCTGGCTGGTTAGCTCACTTGGTAGAGCATGGTGCTGATACACCAATAACACCAAAGTCAACGGTTTGGATCCCCTTACCGGCCAGCCAGCCAAAAAATAAATAAATAAATAAATAAATAAATATATATATATATATATATATATATATACATATATATATTATATTTTATATATTTTATATATATATATCATAACAATCTATCTAGAAAATTTAGAAGTAAATAGGTCAACTCCCTTGCAAATTGACACCATTCAAATCCTTCCAAAGAATTTGAGTGTTATGGGAAAGTGCTGAGCTTTAGCTTGTGCATCAGATTATTAATGGGAGATGGCTAGCACCATCTAGCTGCAACACATAGAGGATAATGTTAACCTTGAGCTATTGGGCCACTGTAGGCACTGGAATAACATCCAAAAAAACTTAGGACCATAATAACATTAGCACAGGTGGAGCCTCATGGAATGACAAGTGTGTGTGTGTGTGTGTGTGTGTGTGTGTGTGTGTGTGTGTGTGTGTGTGTGTGTGTAAAATGTTAGCTTGAATTATTGCATGGATGTTTTGAATTTTGATGCTATTTTTAACTTTTCTAAAGTCTTAAGAGAGCATGGGAAAGAACTACCAACTAGACGTTTTGCTTCAAGCTGAAAAATAACTCATTTTGTCATGAACCCAATTTTTCTTCCATGAGCTATTGTTTATGATTATATGCCCACAATATAAATGCTCTATAATCTTGAAATTCTCCCGGTTACATTCAATGTGTTTTTTCTAGTCTAATATTTCCAGAATACCTACTAAATCTCTGAAAACTGTTACAATTTTTTATGCTTTAACATTGTGTAAATTCTAGTTCCTTTAGAAAAAATAAAAGACTTTTTCAGTTTTCCTGTGTAACTAGAAGATAAGGCTCTAAATATGTATGGCAGGTTACTTCTTTTAAAAGATCCATTTAATGACAATTTGCCATAAATTTCAATTGTATATAGTGTTTTATTCTCTAATCCCCCAAAATTGAAATATTTGTTTTCCTTATAAGCATAACAGGCATATCAAAGTAAAGTTGAAGTAGAGAAAAAAGAAAAAAAGAGAAAAACAGATATACGAACCATTTCTCTTGGGTGAAATTTAACACAGGTGTCCACAGGCTGCTTTTATTCATGACACAGGAATGCACTAATGCTAGTAGTTCACATGAAAAGACATGGTTCAGAAAGTGTTTTTCACTAGGATAAATAGCCTAACTTGAAGTGAACAGAAAAACGTCAGAACAGAAACTTGCCAAAAATTTGCCTGTAATAAGTCCAGCTGAGAGAGGGATTTAGCATTGTTTCTCTTCTAGGAGATGAATGATTAAAAATACTCCTTACACCAGGTGCTCTGTGGTGCTCTTGACCTTTATCCCCATCTCTGTTTGCAGGTGTTCCTTCAGCTTTACAGGGATAAACACTGTCTTTCTATGTCTCCAGGAGGTGTAATTTTAGTGGCATGCATTGTGGATGAGTGCAGTCACTTCTCTTGCCATTACAGCTAAATTTTCAACAGGAGACTCCAAAATCTCAACCATAAATTTGGATGTGTATTGAGGGAACTGGAAGAGATGCCAGCATTTGTATACACTGTGTACTGAGTATGGAGGTGTAATCTAATATTTGCATTCAAGTGGACCTAAAGAGAAACTTCAAATTTGATGGGCTATAGTAATATATCCAATTTTTGATGAGTTTTAAAATAAAAAATAGAAAACTAATTTTATTTGAGAAGCAACATTGATTTTGGTTGATATACACTTAAAATCTAAATTACAGTTGTAAGTTCGTATGTTGATACACTAAAAAGATATAGTCTAAAAAGGTGTGGCATGGAAGAGGTGGAATAAGAGAGAGAGAAGATTGTCAAGAAAAAGTATAGGGTGACTTTACCACACATTTGCTACTGGGAACAAGTCAAAGAAGAGCTATTTCTCCATGAACTGTGACTGTCTCTAAAGATGAACAGCAAGTAATGTGGACGATATATCACAGATAGAGTAAATCCAATCCTGTTGTTCTGTTTCTATTATTTAACTATTATCTATCTATCTATCTATCTATCTATCTATCTATCTATCTATCTATCTATCTATCTATCTATCTACCTATCTATCTACCTATCTGTCTATCTATCTATCATCTATTACCTATCTATCATCTATCATCTACCTATCTGTCTAGAAAACTCTTGTATTGCAAAACATTGGGAGTTTGCATAGATTCACAGAAGCTAGTGTGTACTACTTTTTTGAGTTGTAAATTTCACATTTGTTCTTTTGTATCTGACTTTGGTGATTCTGGGTATTAATTCAGGTGGGTATTACTGAATCTATTACTCTAGGGAATTGAGATAGAGCAACACCATAGTAGGAAGAATATACAAGGACCTTTGTGATCTTGCAATTAAAGACTTAAAAGTGCATACAAAAACGTAAAAAAAGTAAATGGCACTACTAAAGTAATAAATGATAAAAAGTCAGTTATTGCAACCCAAATAAAAAAGGATACAAGAAGATAATAAACCAAACTTTTAAAAATCATATTTGTCTTTATTTTACTTTCAGTTTCTGTGTCTTATGAAAGCTTTGGGACTTTGTTTTAGATATCATGCTCCAGTGTATGGAGATTATTTTACTTTTTAGATAGTTGTTGCTCTAGTAATGCTCAGTGATAAGTACTTCCTGAAACTGTATAATTTGGATCCAATTCTAGGATGGTTAGGCCAAAAGGGCTAGAATAAAAAAAGAAGTGGAGAACTACAAATTCAAGGGCCTCAGCCATGCCCGGCCCCCAACATCTGCAACCAGCCCAGCGATAATCACGGAGCCACTGCCAGAAACTCCCTAGGCTCCCAAGCTGGGGTGGTGAGGGGATGAGGACCTCAGCCACACATCCCTGACATCCACATCCAGCCCAGCAAAGACTACCTAGCTGCTGCTGGGAGTGCCTTGGGCTCCTGAGCTGGGAAGATGAGGGGCCGAGAGCCTCAGCAATGCCTCCTGACGTCCGCCCTCTGCCCAGTGACAACAACCAAGCCACTGCCAGAAGCACCCATGGCTTTCATGGTTGGGGGGCAGCCAATGGCCTCTGCTATACACCCCTGAAGTCCAAATCCAGCCTAGCCATGACCAAGTCACCGCTGGAAGCCCCTGGGCTCCCCTGCCAGAATGATGAGGGTGCCACAGGCCTGGACTGTGAACCCCTTTTCCTCTTCCTTCCACCCTATTCCCCTCCCATTTTCCCTTCCCTCTCCCCCCAATTGCTCCACAACAACATCTTAGAATGTAAAAAGTAATAATAATAAATAAATACATAGAAGCCTTTTGACCTGGCATTGGTTTGGCCTTCTTATGGATGAAAGTCCTTCTAGGCCTCTGTTTCCAAAATAGAGAGGTTTCACCCATATTGAAGATTTGCTCTGGCAAGTAATTTTCCTCCACAGTTGGGTTATCTAGAGTTTCCTGTAATTTTTCGGCTGCCTTCCATCAGCACTCATAGACTCACTTTTATATTATGTAATCAATGACTACTCTTAAATCCTTTAAACCACCCAGAGTTAGCAGTGAATTCAACGTCATAGTGAGGTTCAACTTTTCCTTTCAACATTACGAACAAACGTTTTGCTTTGGCTGTGATTGTCATGGTGTTGAGAGGGATATCCTTCTGTTTCTGGTCTTCAATTCAGGTCATTAGAAGTTTCTTCATATCTGATACTGGCCCTTCTTGAATTTTTATTAGTCTCGTTGCCATCAACAAAGCAGATCTTTAACCGGTTTTCATCACTTTGTTCTTGTTCTCCCACACGATAGCTATGGTGAAATGCCTGACAAGTCAGCTATAACCATCCCTGATTTTCCACCTTCATAGTCTTTAATCATTTTTAGTTCTGTTTTCAGGTCAATCACTTGGCATGGCTTCTAACTGACAACATTAGTAGTGGATTTCGTACATCTAGGGGCCATGATAAAAAAAAAAAAAAAATGGGAGAGTAAATTAAGCACAAGAGAGAATAATACAAACAAGAGACATAGCAAATACAAGATTTATGAGGCTGCTGCTGGTATAAAACAGCATACTGTTTTCTAGTAAACTTTTATTTTTATAACTAGAAGGAGTACACTCTAAAACAATGATAAAAGGTATAGTATAGTAAATACAAAAACCATTAACATTATCATTTATTATCATTATCAAGTATTATGTACTGTACATAATTGTGTGTGCAATGCTTTTTATACTGCTGGCAGTGCAGTGGGCTTGTTTACACAGCATAAACACAAACATGTGAGTAATGCATTGCACTGTGACATTACCATGGCAGCAATGTCACTAGGCAGTAGGAATTTTTCAGCTCCATTATAATCTTATGGGACCACTGTAGTGGATGCGGTCCATCACTGACTGAAGCATCATTATGCAGTATATGACTGTACTGGGGAGTACAGAAGAGACCCTGAGAAACTGTTCTGGTTTTACTCAAAATTGTGGACCATGCAAAATACATTATGGAAGACTTTCGGTCTGTAAAGTAAATTAGAGTGGCATGCTGTGGAAGAAACGCATGATTGTGGCATACAGGGAACTTATATAATATTCTGGTGTTCATTGCAAGAGCAGTGAAAAATTATAAATAGCGATGTATGGAAATTACAGGGTTTCGTACACACAGCAGTACCTAGAATAAAAAACAATGGAATAATTGGTTAAAACTGTCTAAGCAATTGAAATGGCATTATTTCTGGATGTAGAAGTAGGGTTCAGTTAAGAGAATGCCACTCTTTAGAAGAGAAATTGAGGCTGTGAAAAGTTTGTGTAACAGCAGCGTAATGAGGAGAATCATAATAAAAGTGGTGGTCGAGCCTAGAAAACAGTGTCTGACTCAAGTTTTCTGGCTAATGGTGAGAGGTACAGTCCTAAAGGAGTGAAGTAAGAAAGAAAAGAAAGGAAACACAAGGTGTTCCAACACTTTGCTAACCATAGCTTCTCAAGGAAACCTGGATAGCTGAGAAGTAACCTGTCATGTGGAGGTCTCTGTGGAAGTGATGTCTCAGAGAAGATCATCAGACATTGGGGGAAGAAAGGACAGGGAGGCCAAATGCAATCCCATGAGTTATTAACCCCTAGTTTCTCTGGACTGTATTCCCTTCCAGCCAAATGCCTGGGAAGCCAAAGTCTGCAGAACTGTGGTCTTAGACACTGCTGGAATTGTTGGGAACCTTGCCTGGGCTGCATGATGGAGGACTTGCTATAGCCAGGCTGCACACTTGGGGAGACTGAGACAGTTCATGTGCTAGGAGTTGAGGCAAAGGAGATGGCACTTATGGCTTTGTGACCATTGTAAACAGATCCATTCAAGTCCAGAAGCAAGGGAAATGGCTGAGGGCTGCGGGGAAGGAGCAGCTAGGCAGGTCTGGAGTGGTGCCGAAGCTGATCCCAACACGTGAGGAATCATTCTCCTTTGAGAGTGTTAATGTGTAACAAAGGAAAAAGTTTTTTAAAAAAAAGAAGAAGAAAGGAAACATTAACAATAAAATAACAAATGCGGTTATTTTAGGGAGAAATGGAGATATAAACATTTAGAAAGAGGAAGGACAAATGTTGGCGGGCAATCTTAATTAAAGGGGAATTCTACTATATAGCAAAAAGGAAACAAAACATTTACTTTTAAAAATAAATGAAATTATGTAGTAAATTTAAAAGAATCAAATCTCACTGTGGATCCCTTAGAGGAGCATAAGCACAAAAGAGATTGGAGTTATGGTGTTGCAGTAACCATGTGGATAGAAGGAAGTTATCATCTTTTTGAATTAAAGTAGTAAATCCAAGAAAAACTTTACAGATTAACCAGATTCCAAGGATATATGAAAACAAGGACAAAAATCGGACCAAATTGTGAAATGCTTATGACTCATTCTGATCACGAGAAGAGAATAGAGGAAACAGCAGGCATCTGGCTAAGTAGGTTCAAGGTTTCTAATAAGACTAAAATTGGGTGAACTCCATTTCCTGTGGTCCCAGTAATAGAATTTTCATGCTAATAGCATATGAAATCTCATGCAAATAATATAAAAAGCAATTGGGAACTCTTTGCCTCGACCATGGGGGAAGAACTGGGGAGAAATTTGCTTTGGGGTGTGCTGCAGGCAAAGAATGGATTCATACAGGGGAAGAATTTGGAGTTGTATATGAAAGAGCAGTTGAATGACCAGATTGCTAGTTCTAGACTGCTAGTTACTACTTCTCCAGTGGATCATGGCCAGGTTAATGAGTGCAGTAAATCACACAGTTTTATATCTACACAGTGTTGTAAATACTTCCCACTGACTTTGCCTTAGAAAAAAAGAAGCACACTTTTATTTGTCCTGGAATCGGAGCAATCATTGCAAACTGCAGTTCCACATTATCAGAACATTAGGCCTGCCTAGTTCAGGAGTTGAACTTGGCATCAAAATAGGCCCTTTTCCTACTACTTTAGAATGCGCTAGAGTTTCTTTTCTGGTCTTGTTTGCATCTTCTCACTATCATAAAAATAATCCCTTGTGAGCATGTGAAACTGACTATTATCATATGAATGAAATGAAATGTCCAAGAGAATAAAACCTCACCAAGCATAAGCCTGGTTTATGCTGACCATATGCATAGAAGGGAGCTCTTTTCCTTGCGGATCCCTATAATTGTACAATACACTGATTGATGCTACATCAGTACAGAGAATTTCACAGTCCCGTGAATGACAATTTTAATGCCTATTCACTTATTGGGTATTTACAGCTTCCCATTATAGCATTCTTTCCCAATAAGAGTGAATAATCCCTGTTTCAAAATAATTCTAATCAAATAATGTCATAGAAATACATTCTGAAATACTTCTAGTAAGCAGTGAGATGAAACTTTCATCTCAGACTTTGAGCAGTATCATGGCATGAAATGACTGAGTGAGGACATATGGAAGCAAGTTATGTCAGTAAACTAGCTTCCAAATACGTTGTACTGAGAAATTTTCAATTCATCTTTAAAGAAACAAAACAAGTGACCTGAACGGAATCATAATATGCTTCTGATTAGCTTTAACCCAAGTACGTGTTCTAATAAGGTTTCTCATAACCTTCAAGTTCACATAGAACTAACAATATTTTATGAACCTGTAAAATTAGTAAAAGAACACATCTCAGTAACAATACTACAGGTCTTTAAATTTCTCAGATGAAGTCAACAATGTATTTGTGGAAATTTTTATAAGGATTTCTTAAGATGTTATGCTATAAAAGTGAAATGTAGTAGATATTAATCTCCTCAGTGGGCTCTCTTAACTGTGCTCATTTACGATGATTTAACAAAGACATCAAATGAAGAGACAGTGTGTCTTATTCTTGTCTATGCTTACAATTTCCATGTCTTTACTTTCCACTTATTCCCCAACCCATGCCAAACTGGGTTCCACCCACACACTCTACACACTTCAATTTCAGTATGTTTATTCATGGATGAGATGACGTTTAATACAATTTTTTTTTTTTCAGTTCTAATCTTTCCTGACGTTTCAGCCATTTTTGACACTGATGGGCATTCCTTCCTCATTGATCCATTATCTTTCCCTGGTTTCCAAGATGCTGTAAGATCCTGGTTTTCTTCCTACCTGTAACACTGATCATTTTCAGTTAAGGGACTCTACCCAAAGGAAAAGTGACTCCACTCTATATGACTGGAGGTATTTTATAACTTGAAGCAAAGTGTCCTCTCAAATTAGGCTCCTTCCCTCCCACAGGAGAGAGATGAAGGAGCACCCTTCCTTGATGATTCCATTTCAAAGGGGTGACTCCCATGTCCTTGAGAATCCTGGATTGTAAAACTGGCAAGAGACTTTTGAAAACATTTACAGCTCAAAGGGACAGAGAAAAAATTACTGTTATAAGTTTTCAAAAGTAAATGGTCTAAAAAAAGAAAATAAAAATGTCAAGAGCCTAGAGTCAGGAAGAAGCCTGTCTAGAGTTTAGTCAGGCCGAGGGCAACCTCAAGGTCGGCAATCTTGACCAGACATTTGAATTTGGACATTTATTTTCAATGCCTTTGCCCCTACCCTTTAAACCTTTTCCATTGGTATTCTCCTCTGTTCCTACGGTTTCATCATCTACGTTCTAATGACTGCCAATCGTAATGTCAAGCCCAGCACTGTCTCGTGCATGTCAGACTATCTACTCACCTGCCTAAATCCTCTCTTCACTTCACTGTCCACAGGCTCAGCATGCCCTCAACATGCTCAAATTCTAACCCTAACCCTAATACCTGTTCTCACACCCACTAACTCAAAATATATTTCCTCTAGCTCCAAATAGATCTAATTCCTAAGCTCTGCTGATTTTCTGTCCTAAATATCTCTCAAAAATAGTTTGTTTCCCAATTTGCCATTGCTTATGCACTAGATTAATCAATCCACGGAGATAGTATGTCTCGCCCACCCCCCTTACCTCTCTACCATTCCTTTTCTTCACTGCACACAACAAATATTTTTAAAACACAAATTGTATTATATAACTTTGCTGCTTAAAACTTTCAAATCATGTCCTTTGAGGTAAAGTTCGAATGTTTCACAGGTGTGTCCCTCTACAACAGAGCTTTAGTCTGTATTTCCAGATTCAACATTCACTGTCCATCCAGTGATAGTGAGGTTTTTTTTTTTCTAGTTCCTTTAATATACCATTCCTTCTTACTTTATGGTTTTCATTTCATTATATTGTTTCCTCTTTGTTCTACAAATCTTTTGGCTACATCCTATGCTGCCTTCCAAACTCAGTTTAAATGCTACTTTTTCCAAAACACATTTTCCATCCAGCAAACTAGATACTTTTCCCTTGTGCGTGATTTCCTCTCCCTCTGTACTTCCTTCTGTTAGTAGTCACCACAGGTCTTCAAATTTTGTGTTTCTATAACAAGAACCTCTGAGAGAAGGAGCCATAGTCAAGCTTCCATACTGGTAATTCCAGCACCTAGAACAGAAGTAGTAATAAAGGCAGTGTTTGACAAATACAAAATATATTCAATGAACCACATATTAAAGTAGCAAACCCTGATACAAATGCCCATTATACCTAAGTGCATATAACTTGTCAGCTCTAATGCACATTCTTCAAAATAACTGCAGATTACAAGCAAAATAATCTCAAACATGGTTTCAAAAAGTGACACTAAAGTAGCTTTTTCAGATTAGAGCTGTTTTGCCAAAGCAAGAATTACCTTCAAAAAGTAATATGTATATATACAATATAATATATTGGACTTCAGAAAATGTCGTATTAATCACATCACTTGATATAAACTGTCCTGGTCATTCATATCATAATTTAGTTCACATAGTACATCACATCTAGAACATTAAGGGCAAGAAGCCTGAGGATGTTGCCAAATTTACAACAGTATTAATAAATATTCATGAGCCTACAGCTTTTCTGCAAGATGCCCTTTGACAAACTTTCCAAGAGAATTGAGACTTTGTCAAGATGTCAAAGATCACGTGATTGATGGTTCTAATAGCTTGTTAAAAATATGTAGTGTGATTTTTTTGCGGGGGAGGCGGGGAGAAGCTTCTTCTCATCACTAGAAGTTTTTGAAAGTCTTTGGGCGCAAGCATTCTCTTACTAATAGTAATTAGTCACTGAGGATCATATCAGTCCTGTTTATTTACCATAGGCAAGTATCACCAGATTACCAGGACATGATCTGAGAAACTGGAGTTTAAGAGAGGGATCCAGAATTATTCAAACTAAATCCACTGTGCAAATTTGCACAAAACTTAAGTAAAAAGACTGATCATTATTCACACATTGTGTTCTGAAAACAATTATACACATCTGGTTGATTATGTCACTAAAGGGTTTATGTCAAAACCTACTAGTGAAATGAAACTATAGATGCATTGTGAAAATAGCCCTTAGGCAAACTTTCAACCCTCCGTATTTAAACAAATTTTCATTCTTCTGGATAAAGAAGAGGAAATGGGGAGATACCTTTAAAAAATATATTAGAATGGTTGATGGTTACTCATCAGAAATTTAAAATGATCAGGTTCAATGAAGAAGATGGAATGTGAAAGGCATTCTCACATGCTCCTAGTAACAGTAACATTTGACTTAAAGTTTTTGGAAAGTATTACACAGTATTCAACCAAAGTTTAAAATGTTAATAGCCTATCACTTTGCCATTTCACTTATCAGTATGTATTATAATGAAGCAATTGGACTTATAGAAGATGCTAATGCAGCATTAGTATAAAAATCAATATTAGAAATATTCCAAATATCTTATGAAAAGATTATATAAAGAATTTGTACATAAATATTTTTGAATATTTGAGTATTAGAAGGATTACTTATAAAAATTATATAGTCAGAATACTTACAGAGTTTTTAATAACATGAACTTGCTTAGGCAAGAAAAGGAGAAAATAGACTTCCAAATTATATATAAAATTTTATGAATTCTCTCTATATAAGCATGATATCAATGATTTTAAAATATGCATTAAAAACTAAGCTTATGAGTTATTTTGGACTCTTAGTATATCATTTACATAAACAGAAAATAATATTTTACTCTATTTAAATAAATTTTTTAGAGCAATTTTAGGTTCATAGGAAAATCAATTGGAAATTACAAGGAGTTTCCATATACTCCCTGACCTCACAGGTGCACAGCCTTCCCCACTATCAGCATCCCCCACCAGAGCCATACCTTTGTTACAATCCATGAACCTGCATTGACACATCATTATCAGCCAGAATCCATAGTTTACCTTGGGGTTCACTCTTGGTGTTGCACATGTGTAGTGTGTTGACAAACATATATCCACCACTGTAGCATTTGAAAGAGTAGTTTCATTGCCCTAAAAGTCCTCTGTGCTCCACCAATTCATTCTGGCCTCCCTCCTAACTGCTGGCCAACATTGATCTTTTCACTGCCTCCATAGCTTCACCTTTTCCAGAATTTTTATGTAGTTGGAATAATGTAGCATGTAGCCTTTTCAGAATGGCTCCTTTCACTTATTAATAAATACGAAATGTTTCATGTGATTTCATTCTCTATCGTTCATTTCTTTTTAGCAGTGAAGAATATTCCATGATATTAGTGTACCATGAGTACTATTGGTTGATGCAGGTTGGTTTCAGTATATATTATTGTTTTCAGAAATATAAATAGAATGCACATTAGTTACTTCCACAGAAAATACAGTGGGAATTTTAGCTAATGCCAAGGAAATCTATATGCCTATTGCATACTTTATAATTGTATCCCTTCTTTAAGAAGGAAGAATTTTGCAGAGAACACCCACCTGTTATGTAAAATATGTTCTACTGAGATATGCCAAACTCAAAATACAATAAAAAGCTGTCATATATTATGACCAGAGTGCTAAATATATATTAAAATATCTATGTTTTTAAAATTTCATTCCTTTATAAATTATTTTATAAAAGCATTTTTTGTTTCCGGAACCTAAAACCATGAGGACAGACAAAAGCATTTTTACATATGACTGGGGGCTTTGAGGCACAGCCCCTAGAACCTAGCCAGCCACAGGGCCTGGGGAATCAGACCTAGATATTTCCTCCTCTACAGTCTCCTTTCTCTCCACCAACTTCAAGGTGGTGGTTGGATTCCACCAAAATATTTGAACCTATACACGTGGCTGTACTTGCTTTCTGAAAAATAGAGATTTTTGTTGTTTTGTTTTGTTTTTCTCTGCTGACTGCAGACCATAGCATTAGACAGCAGAGCCCTGCTTTGCACACCACCTCAGTTCCTATTGCCACAGGGAGCATGGCCACCATAGTGAGATGTCTGACCTGAGTGAGAGCTCTAGAACCTTTAGTTCTAACCACTTGAGTTCTCTGCAGGGAATCTCAGAATCCTGGCATGGGACAGGAGATGTCTGACCTGAGTGAGAGCTCTAGAACCTTTAGTTCTAACCACTTGAGTTCTCTGCAGGGAATCTCAGAATCCTGGCATGGGAGGGGAAGGGAGAAGAGTTTAGAACTAGGGTGTGCTGGACTGCAAAATTCCAAAGTTATCAGTAGTATTCTTCTCTTAGGAGATGGTATGGATTGAATGTCCTCCCAAAATTCATTGAAGCTTGACCTCAATTGTAACAGTGCTAAGAGGGTGGGAAATCAGAGTATAGTATTTGACAGATGGGGCCTTTAAGGGATAACTAGATTGTGAGGACTGTGCCCTCGTGAATGGATTGATCCATTCATGAAGTAATGGGTGTGATTCTGATGGCTTTATAAGGAGAGCAAGTGAGAAGATTAGCTCTCTCTTGCTCAGCCCATTCTTGTCATGAGATAACCTGGTCACCACAGGACCCTATACATAGTTCCCACCCAAACGAAGGCCCTTAACAGATGTGTTCCCTGGACTTTGGACTTCCCTACCTCTGAAACTGTAAGAAATAAATTTCATTCCTTTATAAATTACCCAGTTTCAGGTATTCTGTTATAAGCCACAGAAATAGACTATTATGGGAGGCTTTGTTTAAGCTCCATTAACACAAATTCTGACAAGATGACACTTCCAAATCCAAAGTCCCCATGTGGATTTATTCCAACAATCCCTCAATATTTCTGCAGTATAAACCTTTAATTTTAAAAAAAGAAAATTATGTATAAGTATTTTGGTAAATTCTACTCAGAACTTTGACCTGAACCGACCATTCTTCTGCTTAGATAAACATGGCAATAGTCAAAATGGTAAAGCTAAGTACGTAGCCTTGCTGGTGTTTTAATGAAATTGTTCATCTGATTTAATCTTCATTGGGAAAAAAAGATATATATGTATATATTTGAATGACATTTGTAACAGCCTTGGGTGATGGGGAATTTTAAAATATGCAGTTGTAGAACAGAAAAGGAACTGAGATCCCCACATTTACTGAAGGGATATATACACAGCCTTAGCCACAACTCTTAACAGAATTTGCTTCCATGCCTCAATGGTCCCAGTGTCCCCACCAGCAGGAAGTGTCACCACACAATAGCTCAAATGAATCTTTAAATGGCATGTAGGAAAGAGAATTCCATCATGCAAAAGGCAGTTTAGGAAGGCATGTATTTTAATGTTTATTATATAAGGACTTCAAAACCAATACTGCAAATTCAGAGTTGTCTGATCACATTTGCAGGTTTAGCAAGGTAATCCCCCAGCAGCATATTTGTAAGATAATTTAATGGAACAGTGGGAAGGAAAATAATCAAAAATATGTGGGCTGTTGGCTGCACCCTTATGTCCACAGGATTAGGATTCATGAGCACCCCTTTCAACTCTCAGGATATGCAATGATTAGAGAAAAAGTTAAGGAAAAACAGAGAAGGTGCTCAAGATATAGAAATTATCACAGAAATCATGGTTATAGCAGGCAGCTAGATAGATAATCACTCAGATTATCCTCTGGTCCTGTCTCGTCTGTGCCAGCACCCTGGAAAACATGGACTGTGAAAGAGCAGCAGGTGATCATTTCTCACAAAGCACTGTAAGCTTCTTAGAGGTCCAGGCATACAGGTGTGTGGCCCAGAAAAGCAATACAATACAGATAGGATGGAGTGGAGTCCTCTAAACACAAGTGAGAAACACCATAGCAAGTTACAAAGCGAGCCACGCTTCTGTGATAGCCAGGAAGACTGCCCTCAGGAGGACTCCCCTCCTTCCCAGTTGGCCAAACATCCATAGATGAAAGTGGCAGAAGCTAACCTGAAATATACTGCTTTGTTAACAATGCTTATGCCTTACTTCAATCTTTGAAACTCCATCTTTCATATACATGTTGGTTTACACTTGTAAGATAATTAATTCATTGTGTAGTAAGATTTTCTTATCTTTTATTATTTCTGTACATATTTATAGATTGATGTCACTATTCAGTTTGAGATACTGTAAACTATCTTTTTCTATCTTAAAACATCCTCTATTTAACTAGAAACTACATTTTACGGAAAAAATGCCACAAAAATAGAAAAAAACATGAGCTGTCAATGAAAGTGTTACCAATATCCCAATATTTACTGAGAGTGTATTTTGAGGTAAGTGTTGTAAACCATAAAAAATAAGAGGATCCCTTCCCTCAAGGAGCCTAAGACCTTACTGAGGCAGTCAGCCTAACAGCACATGAAACAATTAAAGAACAATTACATATGCAACTACTTGGTACGGACTAAATAATAGGCACATTGGTAGCAGAGGAAGAGAAGAGAACCTATGTAATTTCTCTGTTGCTGGCAACCTTACAAGTCACTGGAAGCAGCTGAGGTTAGGAAAACCAGATAGTGCACAACTGCAGACAGCCGGTCAGGAGTTGAGAGAAGGCAGTAAGTGGGTTAACAAGACATTAGTAGAGCACCGGCACTTCAGAGAAAATGAAGAAAAGGGCTCTAGGAGAGGCTAGGGTAAGGAGTGCTTTTGTTTGCTTGTCTCCTTTTCTTCACACTTTCATCTGCTCTGACCCCTCATGTTACCAAAAGTCTTTTATTCCTATCTGTGCACCCTGATTCTGCCTAAATTCTCTTTGTTGTGAGACAGTTTTGCCCACTCCCACAAGACCATTTATCCTGGCTGGAGATGTGTGCATGTGCCTGTAGTACTAAGAACAAGCCTGGCAAGGATTGGCATCCACCAGGGCAGTTTCTCTCCCTGCCACCTTCTGTTGAAAGTAATCTCCTCAACTTCCACCTTCTGACCACTTCTACATCAGGAGGAATGCTGTTTGGGGGGAAAGGTGAGAATTGATAGGAAAGTAAATTGTGAATGATTTTTTATGGAAACCTGTTTTCATTCTTATATTAGTCTGTGTCTGTTGCTTACAGCAACATACCTAAATCTGGGTAATTTATGAAGAAACAAAATTTACTTCTTACAGTTTTGGAGACTGGGAACACATCTGGTGAGGGCCTGATTCTTGAAGACAGTCTACAGTGTCCTGGGGTGATTAGATTGTCACCTGGCAAGAATGGGTTGAACAAGAAAGCTAACATTTTCACTCTCTCTCCTTTTAAAGCTATTAGAATCATACTCACTACTCTATGAATGGATCAATCCATTCACCAGCCCACAGTCCACACAATTTAATCACCTCTTAAAGGCCTCACCTTTCAAATATTATAATTGAATCCCCAATCCTCTTAACACTGTTTCAATGGAGATTCATTTTCCAATACGTGAACATTTGGTGGATACATTTGGCCCATAGCAATTCTCATAAAATATTTAGTGGATTTATTTAGCTGAGTATGAATTATTTGAGATCCTTCAAGTTTTAAAATTCATATAGCAAAGCAATAATGAATATCTATGCACATAATATATATATTTGCATGACACAGCTGAAGACTAAAACATATCTCATAAGCATGCTTAACCAACAAAATCTTGTAAGTTATATTTATGTATAATCATGAGCATTTTAGTGATTTGCTACATGGGATATTTTTATAAGGAATGGAAAGATGATCATTATGCTAAAACCTATGATAATTTAAACAATTCTGAACTAGTTATTTGAAGTTGATTTTATCATGATTTTTAATACTTTATAAATGTTTGTTTATTTTTCTAAAAACTATTTGTGATAGTACCTTCAGTCATTTTCAGAGGTATGTTCTATTTTTAAGGGAATTTTCCCCAATTTACCCAAAAGATTGTTGAACTGTTTCATCTGGTTTTTGTCCTGTTGAATGGATTTTTGTTCACTGATTGCATTCATGGCTGATTCTTTCTATTTTGCTTTTTGACAGAACTACAGGGAATCTATTCTTTAGTTCCTTCATAGAAGGAGAAAAACCAAAACATACAGCCAAACATTACTAGGAAAGAAGAGCCCAGCTGATTATACTCTTTTGAAATAGATGTTCTGGTAGCTAGTCATTTTATATTATTGTCAGATTTAAGGTACTTAAAATACAATTATAATAGAAATGGAAGACTAATAAAAAGAGATTTCCTTTGAGTGAGAGAGACAGAAACTTTTCAATAAAATAAGAACAATTGAAAACATTATCAGTCTGTTTTCCAACACCTCCAAAATTTGTTTAAGATTTATGTTAGATATTCTACTTAATATCAAAAATACTTCTATAAAATCACTTTCAAAGGAAAAAAACATAGTCATGATATTACAGATGCAGTTTATTTAAATAGCAAGGAAAGCTACTGTATTTATCAATTATTTTTACTCTGGCAATTGTTTGAGCAACTTTTACTACCACTTAACAATGTATTGGTGCCTTAATGGCACAAAGCAACACCACTGCAATTTTGTGAGGTTTCTGTTGATAAATCTGTCATTTGCCAGTGGTTAGCAACTAATTTTCAGGCATTTCTAATGCAGAGCATATCCCATTAAGTTTAAAAATTCATTAAAGTTTCTATGTGCCAGATGGCACAATGTAAGAAATGTTTGAAGTACACAGCAATTAAAACTCTTAAACATATTATAGCCTAGCTGGCAGTTTGTTATATATATTGCATGTTAGAGCACCACAAAATGCTGGCTACATAATATCCATCTGTGAATATGCTGAATTTCTAAGAACATAAGTAAGTAGATCAGGCTTGAAACAAATTCACATTCTGATTCCTAAAGACTACAAAGCCTTTCATTTAGTTCTCCAGAGTTACAAGGCACAATTGCATTCCAGACTAGAAAAGTTCAGAAAAATGAACTCACTCTACCATGTGGAAATTTATCTTCAGAGACCAATTGGTTGATTTGTCTAGGAAAAGAAATCCATTTGAAAAAAAGTAATCTTGCAAATATCCGAAGAGCAAGTATAGTTTTGAAGTAGGAGAGCAATCACAAAAACGTTCAATTTAAAATTTAATATTATATTTTATAGGTTAGATTTTAAATCTGAAGAGTAATTCATTTGAGTCTACACAGATTATATTCATCCAAACAAACATACTATCTGTTTACACATGACATTCCACAAATTATGTCAATTATCTTGCTAAAAAATATTACTCATTCCCAGCCAGAGAAGCAGAAGTTCCACGGAGACCACACACCCTGCCCTGCAGTGCCAGCACGCGACCCAGAAGGTAGGCCTCGCTGCCGCCATGTGACTCCATCCCCAGCCCAGCCTAGTGCATGCATATCAGAGAGTCACCCAGCCAGAGAAGCAGAAGTTCCACGGAGACCATGCACCCTGCCGTGCCAGCGCGTGACCCAGCAGGTAGGCCTCACTGCTGCTGCCCAACTCCATCCCCAGCCTGGCCGAGTGCATGCTGAGAGAGGCACCTCCCCGAAGAGGCCCAAGACCTGAGGTGACTATGCACCCAAGGCACTACTGGGCAATCAAGCAGACACTGAGGCAGCCATACCAAATTGGCAGCCCCAGAAGCATCCTAGCCAGACAATAGTGTCAAACCAGTGGACTGAGAAATCACCTGCCACAATGACTAAACATCAAAGGAAAGATACCAGAAATATGAAAAATCAAGAAAGCACACCACCAAAGGGTAATAACTCTCAAGATCCAGATCCTATAGAACAAGAAGCCATTGAAATGTCTGACAAGGAATTTTGAGTGATAATTCTAAGGAAACTAAATGAGTTACAAGAAAACTCAGCTAGACAACACAATGAAACAAGGAAAAGTATATAGGACCTGAAAGAAGAAATGTACAAGGAAATCAATGCCCTGAAAAAGAATGTAGCAGAGCTTGCCAAGCTGAAGAATTCATTCAACAAAATAGAAAACACAACATAGAGTTTAACCAGCAGGCTTGCAGAAGCAGAAGAGAGAACTTCTGACCTTGAAGATGGGCTGTTTGAAATAACACAGGCTGACAAGAAAAAAAAAAAAAAAGAATTAAAAACATTGAAGAATATCTAAGAGAGATATCAGACAACCTTAACCACTCAAATATCTGAGCCATGGGCATTCCAGAACGGGAGGAAAAAGGAGATTGCACTGAAAACATATTCAACAAAATAGTGGCCGAAAACTTCCCAGGTATAGGAAAAGACACAGATCTTCAGATTCAGGAAGCTCAAACATACCCAAATGTACTCAACTCAGAAAGGTCTCCTACAACACATGTTAGAGTCAAACTGGCAAAACTCAAAGACAAAGAGAGAATTTTAAAAGCTGCAAGAGAGAAGAGTCAAATCATCTATAAGCGAACCCCAATCAGACTAACATCAGACTTTTCATCACAAACCCTAAAAGCAAGAAAGGGATGGGATAATATATTCAAAATACTAAAAGACAGAGATTGCCAGCCAAGAATACTCTACCCCACAAGGCTATCCTTCCGAAATGAAGGGCAAATAGTATATTTCTCAGAAAAACAAAAACAGTGGGAGTTCACTACCACATGACCACCCTTACAATAAATTATCAAGGAAGTACTGGGTTTGGTACCTGAAAAATAACTACCACTTCCATTAAAAACCCAAGAAAAATCAAAACCCACTAGTAAAATAAAATGCCAACAATGAAGAGAAAAAAAAAGTTTATCTCCAACCCAAGGAACCAACAAATACAGAAAACAAACAGTAAATCAGAAAGAAAGGAACTAAAGACACTTAAGACATCCAAACAAAAATCAATAAAATGCTAGGAGTAAATCAACCCCTTTCAATAACAACTGTTAATGTAAAAAGATTAAATTCCCCAATCAAAAGACACAGACTGGCTGACTGGATTAAAAAGGAAGACCCAACTATATGCTGACTTCAAGAGATCCACCTCACCTATAAAGACTCACATAGACTAAGAGTGAAGGATGGAAAAATATTTACCATGCAAACAGAAATGAAAAATAGGCTGGAGTAGCTATTCTTATATCTGATAAAATAGACTTTAAATTAAAAACCATAAAAAGAGATAATGAGGGACACTACATAACAATAAAAGGTTTGATCCATCAAGAAGACACAACAATCATAAATATATATGCACGCAATATCAGAGCAGCCAGATTTATAAAGCAAACTCTATTAGATCTAAAGAAGGAAATAAACACTAATACCATAATAGCAGGGGACCTGAACACCCCACTTTCAATATTGGACAGATCATCTAGGCAAAGAGTAGGCAGAGAAACACAAGATCTAAAAAATACTCTAGACCAATTGGACTTGGCAGATGTCTACAAAACATTCCATACAACAACCTCAAAATATTCATTCTTCTCATCAGCACATGGATCATTCTCCAGGATAGATCACATGTTAGGTCACAAATCAAGTCTCAACAAATTCAAAAAAATTGGAATTATCCCATGTAGTTTTTCAGACCACAATGGATTAAAATTAGAAATCAATAACAAATGAAATTCTGGACACTATACAAACACATGGAAATTAAACAGCATTCTACTTAATGATATATGAATACAAGAAAAAATCAAACAGGAAATCACAAAATTTATTGAAACTAAAGAAAATAATGATACATCATATCAAAACCTGTGGGATACTGCAAAAGCAGTAATGGGGGGAAATTTATCGCATTAAAAGCTTACTTCAGAAGAATGGAAAGATGGCAAGTGAACAACCTAACACTTCACCTTAAAGAACTAGAAAAACAAGAACAATCCAAACCCAAAGTTAGCAGACGGAAAGAAATCATTAAGATCAGAGCAGAACTTAATGAAATGGAAACCTAAAACACAATACAAAAGATCGAAGAATCAAAAAGTTGGGTTTTTTAAAAAGATAAAGTTGACAAAGCATTAACATGGCTAACTAAAAAAAGAAGAGAGAAGATTCAAATAACAAAAATTAGAAATGAAAAAGTTGATACTACAACTGATTCATCTGAAATACAAGGAATCATTCGAGACTCATATAAACAACTATATGCCAAAAAATTTGAAAATCTTGAGGAAATGGACAAATTTCTGGACACACACAAGCTACCAAAACTGAGCCAAGAAGATGTAGAAAATCTGAACAGACCAATAACAATAAAGGAGATTGAAGCTGTTATCAGAAGGCTCCCAACAAAGAAAAGCCCAGGACCAGATGGATTCACAGCAGAATTTCACCAAACATTCAAAGAGGAATTGACACCAATTCTCTACAAACTATTTCAAAGGATTGAAACAGAGGCAATTCTCCCAAATTCATTCTATGAAGCAAACATCATCCTGATACCAAAACCAGGTAAAGATACAACAACAACAACAACAAAAAACTACAAGCCAATATCCTTGATGAATATAGATGCAAACATCCTCAATAAAATACTAGCCAGCAGAATACTAGCAACACATATGCAAAATTATACACCATGATCAAGTGTTATTCATCCCAGGGATGCAAGATTGGTTCAACATATGCAAGTCAATAAATGTTATATGCCATGTTAATAAAAGAAAAGACACAAACCACGTGATCATCTCTATTGACACTGAAAAAGAATTAGACAAAACTCAACATCCTTTCAAGATAAAGACCCTCCACAAGTTAGGCATAGACAGAAAGTATCTCACCATAATTAAAGCCATATACAATAAGCCCACTGCCAATATCATCCTGAATGGTAAAAAGCTGAAAGCTTTTCCCTTAAGAACAGGAACTAGACAGTGATGCCCACTCTCAGCACTCCTATTCAACATAGTGTTGGAAGTATCAGCCAGAGCAATCAAAGAAGAGGAGGAAATAAAGGTCATCCAGATTGAAAAAGATGTAGTCAAACTGTCCTTGTTCGCAGATGACATGATCCTATATATCGAACAGCCTAAAGCCTCTACAAAAAAACTCTTGGAATTGATAAATGATTTCAGCAAAGTTGCAGGATACAAAATCAACACACAAAAATCAGTAGCATTTCTATTTTCCAATAGTGAATATGCAGAAAGAGAAATCAAGAAAGCCAGCCCATTTACAATAGTCACCAAAAAAAAAAATGTATATATATATACTCTATTCCTAGGTATGTATGTGTGTGTGTGTGTATATATATATACACACACACACACATACATACCTAGGAATAGAGTTAACCAAGGATGTGAAAAATCTTTATAATGAGAACTAGAAACGACTGCCAAGAGAAATTAAAGAGGACACAAGAAGATGGAAAGATATCCCATGCTCTTGGTTTGGAAGTATCAACATTGCAAAAAATGTCCATACTATCCAAAATGAGATACAAATTCAATGCAATCCCCATCAAAATTCCAATGGCATTTTTCTCAGAAATAGAAAAAGCTATCAAGACATTTATATGGAGTAACAAAAGACCACACATACCCTAAGCAATTCTGAGCAAAAAAAATAAAGCTGGAGGCATAACGCTACCTGACTTTAAACTATACTACAAAACTATAATAACCCAAACAGCATGATACTGGCATAAAAACAGACACACTGATCAATGGAATAGAATAGAGAATCCATAAATCAACTCACACACTGACAGCCATCTGATCTTTGACAAATTCACCAAGCCTATACACTGGGGAAGAGATTGCCTCTTCAGCAAATGGTTTTGGGATAACTGGATATCAATATGCAGGAGAATGAAACTAGACCCATACCTCTCACTGTATACCAAAATCAACTCAAAATGAATAAAATAATTGAATATAAACCCCAAACACTCAAACTTCTCAAAGAAAACATAGGGGAAAAACTCCAGAAGTAGGACTGGGCACAGACTTTATGAATACAACCGCAAAAGCACAGGCAACCAAAGGAAAAATAAATAAATGGGATTATATCAAACTAAAAACTTCTTTTGCTCAGCCAAAGAAGCAATTAACAGGGTTAAAAGACAACTAACAGAGTGGGAGAAAATATTTGCAAAATATACATCTGACAAAGGATTAATATCCAGAATATACAAGGAACTGAAACAACTTTACAAGAAAAAAACAAGGAACCCATTTTTTAAAAATGGGCAAAAGAGCTAAATAGGCATTTCCCAAAGGAAGATATACAAATTGTCAACAGACACATGAAAAAATGCTCAACATCACTCAGCATTTGGGAAATGCAAATCAAAACCACATTGAGATACCATCTCACCCCAGTTAGGAAGACTAATATCCAAAAGACTGTGAATGATAAATGCTGGTGAGGTTGCAGAGAAAAAGGAGCTCATACATTGTTGGTGGGACTGAAAAATGGTGCAGCCTCTATGGAAAACGGTATGGAGGTTCCTCAAACAATTGCAGATACATCTACCATATGACCCAGCTATCCCACTGCTGGGAATATACCCAGAGGAATGGAAATCATCAAGTCGAAGGTACACCTGTTTTCCAATGTTCACTGCAGCACTCTTTACAATAGCTAAGAGTTGGAACGAGCCCAAATGTCCATCATCAGATGAGTGGATACAGAAAATGTGGTATATCTACACAATGGAATACTACTCTGCTATAAAAAAAGAATGAAATACTGCCATTTGCAATAACACAGATGGACCTAGAGAGAATTATATTAAGTGAAATGAGTCAGGCACAGAAAGAGAAATATCACATGTTCTCACTTATTTGTGGGATCTAAAAATAAATTAATAAATACACAAATAAACTGGTGGTGGGAGGGAAGAAGACACAACAATTATAATTCCTTGAATTTGATATGACAATCAAACAGAAAGGACATTTTGGGGAGAGGGGGTGACAGGGAGCACGGAGGGTGGTTTCGGTAATTGGCCACAATAATCAACCACATTGTATATTGACAAAATAAAGTAAAATTTAAAAAATAAATATTATTCATCCAATACCCAGTTCTAAGACTTATTTGAATGTTCTGAGAATGCATTATTCAGCCCTCTTTTCATCATTAACAAAAATACAGTTTGATTTTTAACCTGACATTACTAGATGAAAATTTCCCCCCAAATTCAGAGTATACTCAATTGCCTTATATCCTCAGTTTGGCTTGAGACAAATATTAATTAGACATTAAAAATCCCCTTGATTTTAGGTGGAGCCAGTCTGATTTTGAGGATAAAATTTTCTTCATCTCTAACAAGAAATAATTTAACAAAATTAATAAAGCAATTTAACTCTCTACTTATGTTTAAGTTACCATGCACTCATTTTTTATTTCATTTCTGTGACATATCCATGCAGTGCATTTCATTATGCCAGGTTTACAGTTGCAGAAACTGAAGCTTAGGGAAATTAATTAACTTGCTCGTGACCATCGAACTAGTAAGTTGAAGAGATAAAATTTAGAGCCTGTCATCTAATTTTTAAAAGGAGTTTTTTGTAAAAGTGGTCTCGAGACTCAGATTATCTGGTCTGGAAGCCCACGTGACAACTATGATCAGCATCTCTTTGGGCAAGTTTGTGGGCAGAAATTTCTAGAATCAGGAGTCTGTTTAAATACTTTATAAGGATGTGGCCAATATCCTGAACTTAACATTAAAAGAAAACTATATTAGGCTTTTTAAAGGAGAAATTATATTAGAGAAATAGAATCAACGGGTGATATAGATTAATAGATAAATACCTAAATAGATAAAAAGTGGATTTATTAGGAATTGGGTCACACAATTATAAAGGCTGAGAAGTCCCACAGCATGCCATCTGCAAGCTGGAGACCCTGGGATGCAGGGAGGGTGATTCAGTTGAAGTCCTGAAGCTAATAGTTTAAATTGCATTCTGAGACTGCAGGTCTGAAAACCTGGGGTGGGGGTGGGGGTGGCCCTGGTGTAAATCCTGGAGTCCAAAGGCTGAGGTTCTGATGTCCAAGGGCAGAAGAAGAGTATGTCTCAGCTCCAAGAGAGAAACAAATTCCTTTCCTCTATCGTCTTTTTGTTTTACCGAGTCCCTTAGCCGATTAGATGGTGTCCACTCACACTGATGGCAAGTCTTCTTTACTCAGTCCACTGACTCATATGCAAATCTCCTCTGGGAAGACCCTCACAGGCACATCCTAAAATAATGCTTCACCAGTTCTTTAGGTATTGCTTAATCCAGTCAAGTTGACACCTAAAATTAATCGTCACTGGAACAAGCACTAAGTCTTGTTAGTCAATGTAACATTCACATAAAAGTGGTTTTAAATATATCAAATCATAAGCATTGGCTGATATATATGTACACACACACAAACATAAACACAGGCAAGTCAGAGAGATACAATTTTCAAATGACTATGAAGAAGAATTAATTGAAAGTCTGTGAAGCACTTCATTTAATAGCTTGAAAATGAGGTTAAAATTTAATGAATTAGAAAATTAAATTTATGGATTATCCTCCTATATTGCAATTGTCTTAAAATATAGGCCATTTGTTAAATTGAAAAAGAAATGTAGTATACTAAGGAGCAGTGCAAATTAAGTGTTGCTTACTTCAGTATCAGATTATAGTACTGAACCATTGATAGTGTTAAGCTATGAAAACCTTAGCTTGATGGAGTCTGATGGTGTAGGTAAAAACCGTATCATTCAAGGACTTAACTAGAGTATATTCGGAAAAATACCCAATAACATGCCCTTTTGTATCTAGTCCTATCCCGTGCTTTTACATACACTGCAAAAGTAATCTTAATCTATACTATTATAAAAAAATTAGAGAAATGGGTAGTAAAATACCATTTGGTAATCAAGACTGTATAAATATGGGTACTGTGTTACAGAAAACATTTTGGTATGATGTATAAGGTTCATACGGTACTATGATAAAATCTAAACCTGGAGTATCATCTTATAGACAGTGTGAGAGTTTCATTGATTATCGCTATGACCTCATGGTTGATTTCAAGGCACAAAAAAGCTGAAAATCAGTTTTAAGCAAAAAGCATAAAAACAGATGGTTTGAATTCAATAGAATCTTCTACAGATCTTAGCACATCACATACAAAATTTCCAGGTAATTAATTTTTGATCTATCACCCAGTGAGATATTATCTATTTCTAAGATTCATGGGAATAATAAAAAGCATAGTTAATTATTTTATAAAAGTAACTAAACAAAACAAAAACTTGCATCAAAGGAAATGTATTATAGTGGCTACCAAATATCCCATACAAATAAATATACAATGGCTCTGTTCTCCTTTGTTTGCTTTTGTCAGACTGTTACACTGATTTAGCCTAGAACTACAATACATTCAACTAGTAACTGAAATATAGTTATTGAATTTTAGTAATAATAACAAAAAAAGCCACAGATATCTCTGGTAATCATACCTCTTATAATAAATATAACTAACTTTACAAAGACAAAAACTTCACATGTGCATTATGTTAACTGTCTGAAGAATGACATTTTAAAATATTTGAGCTTAATAATTTTGAAAAATAAATGTGAATTAATGGATTTATATATTTAAGTTGATAGAGTTAAAATACCTCTTAACTTAAATAATTAAGCAGAATAACTAATCAAGTAAAATATTAACTTATGAGAATTTTGACTTAAAACATATCTAAATTTCTGAGCCCTCAATAGTTATATTTACCCATGAGTGAAGTAAAAGGTTTTGTGTGTTTTTTTTAAATTCTTTTTTTTAATTTTAAGAGACAGATTGTATTCTCCCAAACTGTCAACAAATTCCTCAATGGTATTTTTCATTCTCCATGCTTTTCTAGAAACTTGGCATCCCCGTCAAGAATAATAATCTATTTCCCCTCCTCTTGTATGTAGGTGGCCTTGTGGTGGGTGATTTTTTTTAAAAAATGATTGAACCTAGGGCCTCAAATTTTCCTCTTCAGCTGGTCCTTCACATTCTAGTCATAGTTGTCTTCCTTCTTTTCTCTCCATCACCTCACTTTTCTTTTTGTATAAAGCCTGATGCTCATGACTCAGAAGAGGGCTTACTGATGTTAAGTGCCTTCCGCCAACAGGGCTGTGTATTGTCTCACAATTCTCTATGTTGAACATTTACTGGACTGTATCAGTCATCAACTCTTGATACTGAACTGTACAGGAGACGATATAGTTATTATTTTGTATCAGGTAAGTGCATGTTCAATCCTGCAACATTCATTGTGTGATGTAATATAGTGTGGAGTTTATTTCACAAGCAAATATTGCCTTTATATTTTACCTCAATCCGGTCTTAATATGTTAAGCCAAAAATTGTCACTAAACTTTTTTAACTAAATTGTGCTTAACACATAGAGGTAGTTTGTGATTTAATGCAGTTTCAATACAATGAATGTACACTGAGACAGATAAACAAATTTTATAGATATAGATGCCATGACCAGATCTGGACCTACTGAACAGTGATATATGAGGGTGGGTCTTGGGAATTGGTTACCTTAAATATTAGGTTGAAAGGTGATTGTAATGCTCATCCTTGGTCAGAGTCATCTTTTGGTATTATCAATGTATTTGAAGATTTGGAAAAACCATAAGCCGTATTTCTCATAAATATCCTAGGTCTAATGTAGAAAGGATTAGTATAGAAGAATATTTTACAATTTGAAAATGGGAACTGAGAAATGTTTTAAAATAATCTACTGAGTTAAATCCACATAATATAAAATAATTTACAATTCACTGGCATTTAATATTTTCACAAAATCATGCGACTACCACATCATTTAGTCTTTAATCACCTCTTCACTGGCTATGGCTTGTCTTCATTTTATTCAAAAGAACGCTGTCTTTCTGACTCTTTCATTCCTTTGTCCTTTCATCTTTCCAGTTGACACCAGATGTGCCGTCCAGTACTTCTGTATCTGGCTTTGTGCCCAGTCACTCCATACTGCACTGTGTATATCACATGGAAATGGGCATGGTTAAAGTAATGAACTTAAGGGACATCTTCATTAGGTAGAGTTAGGGAAACATCTGGTTTTATTTACAGAAGAAAAAGATCAAGGGAATGTTGAGGAATCTTATAAGAGGACTCTCTGATCAAGAGGAAGCATTTGTTTTACCTTCTTCTTTCTCTTTGCCACCGGCAGGTAACCAAACATGTGCCAGAATTCAGCTCCTTGGAGATATTCACATAGGAGTCTCTGTCAAAGACCTCATATCCTATTATGCAACACTTTGCATTCTTTAATTTTCTATCTCACCTTAGTAAACATGACTTGCTAACACATGATCAGGCATAAGAGTCTACATAGTTATGGTGGGAGTTATGGAGAAGAAGAAATGTCTCCTACCTACTCAGTCCACATCTCAAGAGCAATAGGCAGCTTATTAGCATAAAATAGTCCTGGGCTAAAAAGGAAAGTATGTTGTGCTCTAGCCTAAGCTCTGGCTTCACTAACTGTGGGTGAGTGATTGATTTATCCATACTGAACTTCTGTTTCCTTACCTGTAAAATGGGTCAAAAATTACTAACACAGTAGCTATAGTAATTATATGTGAATATCAGTGATTGAATTTCACAAAATGATATATGTTTCCTTACTGTTTGGGGTTGGTTTATGTACTTGATATAGTAGCAACCGGTAGTGGGAATGTTGGTTTATACTGAAACACATTCCGTGAGTTTCCACAGATAATAAAGCAGAAGGAGATCTGCAGGTTCCCGTGAAGTTCCTGGATTTCTTTTAATAGACTTCTTTTTTCTTTAGCAGTTTTAAGTTTTACAGAAAAAATGAGCAGAACATACAGAGAGTTTTATATACCTCCTCACCTCGCATTCTGGTTTCTCCCATTTTTAACACCTTGCATTAGTGTGGTACATTTGTTAAAATTGCTGAACCAATATTGATGCATTATTATTCAGCAAAGTTCAAAGTTTATGCTAGAGCATACTCTTTGTATTGTAAATTCTATGGGTTTTGACAAATATATTGTGACATGTATTCTCCATTAGAGTATCATACAAAATAGATTCACTGCCCTAAAAATCTCCTGTGCTTCACCTGTTCATCCCTCCCCCTAAACCCCTAGTAACCACTGATTTATTTACTGTTTCTATTGTTTTGCTTTTTCCAGAATGTCATATAGTTGAAATCATACAGTATGTAGTCTTTGTAGATTGGCTTATTTTACTTAGTAATATGCTTTTAAGTTTCCTCCACGTCTTTTCAGGTCTTGATAGCTTATTTATTTTTGTTGCTGAACAATATTCCATTGATTGGATGTATGACAGTTTGTTTACACACATTCATCTACTGAAGGACAACTTGCCTCCTTCCAAGTTTTGCCATTTATGAATAAAGCTGCTATAAACATCCACGTGAAGGTTTTCTTGTTAACTTAAATTTTGAACTCATTTAAGGAAATACCAAGGAGTGTGGTCGGTGAATCACATGATAAGAGTGCAAGGGTACTTCAAAAAGTTTGCAGAAAATTAAAAGATAACACAAATCTTTCCACTAACTTTATGAAATACTGTTGTATGTTTGGCTTATAAGAAACTGCCAAACTGTCTTTCAAAGTGGCTGTACCATTCTGCATCTCCACCAGCAATAAATGAGAGTTCCTGTTTCTCCACTTCCTTGCCACCATTTCATGTTGTCTTTTTTTTTTTTTTAATTTTAGCCCTTCTAATAAGTGTAAAGTGGTATCTCATTGTTGTTTTAGAAATTTAGAGTTTTTAAAAGATTAAAGTACAGAGTAAATTGGAAGACATTTTGGCAGCTTATAATGGTCTTTTCTTTAGTCTTTCCCTGCTGGTGCACATTTGCACTATTTCCAGTATGTCATTATCACAAATGGTGTTGAAAGTAATGAACTTCTTCAAGCCTCTTTGTGAACTTGGATTTTTGAAGGCAGCGATCAAGAAATGTGATATAATTACTAAGTTGTGCAGTATAGTATTTAGAATTACAATGGCCATTGTCAGGCACTGAAATCAGTCATTAAATCTAAACTATTAACAGTACATGAAGATACCCATTCCCCCACAACGTTTAATGCTTGCTTATAATAAACATCTTCAATTCTGCTAATCTGATGGGATAAAAATAAAGAAAACTTTCATGGTTTTATTTTGCATTTACTTGACTGCCAGTTCAGCTAAGCATCTTTTCCATCTTTCTTTTTTCAAGGTATTAGTTTTTCATTTATCTCTTCTATGAATTACCTTTTAATGTTTTTTACTTCTAATTCTATAACTCATAATTCTATTTGAATGTCTTTTACACATTATATTGATTACTAAGTTTATGATTTAAAATGATCTTTGCATATAGAGCTTACACTACCCTTCTCATATGTCTCACTTTTAAATTTAAATGGACACTCAAGAGAGAATACTTTCTACACTGAAAGCAAAATCTAAACATAGGATGAACTGAGAAGGAAACAAAAACTTCAAAGAAATATAAAATTAATTCCATTAGAGAGATAAGAGGAGATATGGCTTTTATGAAACAAGAAAATAATAAATAAGAATTAATTAGTAGAGACAGAAAAAGTTTTCAAAAAATATAAATATCATGAAAGAATTTTTTAAACCCATAAACAGTTTAAAAGTGTAAACCTAAAAAAATTGAAAGATAAAAACTGTGAGAGTAAAGACAATAAAATTAGAGGAGCAATCTACGGATACAAAAATCTAAAAGTAGACATTAAAAAACAACAACACAAAAAGATGATATGCATAGAGAGAAGAAATCTGTTAAGGAAATAGTACAATAAACTGTCCCAGTGCTGAAAGACACCAGTTTTCAGTTTGGAGATCTTGCATGTGCCTCCCTCTTTCCCGCTAAAATGACCCACACTAAGCACATCATTACAAAATTTGGGGACATTAGATATAAAGAAATATTAGCATAAGCTGATATAAAAGATCAGTAATCAAAAGATAACAATAGAATTGGATGAAGATGTACTTTCCAAATTCAGTAGGAAAATTATTCCCAACACACAGTTTTATACTAAATATGAAAATGACATTTTTTCATACAGAGGATCTCAAAAAAATTAGCTCATGCATTTTTTTTGAGATGCTACAGGAATATGTGATAAATAAATGTGATTTTAAAAAGTGATGGTTTAAAATAAGGATGATAGTGAAGGAGATCCCTCAATGACAAAAGAAGCTCAAGCCTATAAAGCAACGAGATAGTGTCTCCTCTTCTCTTGAAGGTCATGCATCCTGCCCATATTCCGCATAATGCTGCTCAAATAGCATTTGATGTATTTTCCATTGACATTGAAATAACTATCATAAAATATTGTTCTTACTTGATTTATACTCTTTGTACTGAGAAATTAATATTTGTAATTTTGTTGGCATTCTGTATTCTTGAATTTTCTTGCATTCAAAAATCCATTGGTTCTCTTTAACGAATTGAGAGAAGCCTAAGTTTACATGAAGTACTGAAACATGTTTTAATTCCAAATGTCCCCAAAGTTCTTGTTGACTTTTTAAGTGACTTCATTTAACCCAATTACCTCCTCAGAGTCTGTGTCTCCAAATACAGCCACACTGGGGGTTAGGGTTTCAACGTAAAAATTTGTGGAAGAACACAAATATTCAGTCAATAACATACAGCAACAAATGGATAAACAAATTATGGCATATCCATAAAATGCAATGCTATGAGGAAATAAAAAAGGAACTGTTGGTACATGCTGTAACATGAACGACTCAAAAAAATGTTGATGAAAAAGTCAGATGAAAAAATATATATAATGTATTATTCCATTTATATTAAATTCTAATGCAACTAATCTATGATGATACAAACAGATTATTGGTTGCCTGGAAATGGTGATGAAGGATGTTGGAAGTGTGGAAAGCAAGAATTTTACAACAGTAAAACTCTTAAAAATCTTATGAGGGCCACTGTCAATCTCCCAAGTCCACTGCTAATGTTGTGTTGCCTGGAGTTGGGAGGTTTGATATAGCCTCAAACTGGGAAGAGTTGATTTTTACCAAGCTCCAAAATTATAAATCTGCACAAGCACTGGGGGTTCTCAATGGCTTTTCTCAGTTTAAAACTGCACATCCCCTAGGCAAAACACCTGCTTCCTTCTTGGTTTCTCGCTATTGTTAAATTATGTGATTCTAACTGGCACAATTTTATCAGAGAAAATTTGGATCTGAAGTAGTTGCTTTGGAGAATTTTCAGTATAAACAGTATTGTTTATTTGACAGATAATTTAGAACAAAAAGAAAAAATTAGACTGTCCAATTGTCTGCTCTCTTTAATCAGGATGAGGAGGCTTCAAAATGCAAATTGAACTCAAACATTGTTTCACTAAAAGATTCTTACCGGTAACCAATGAAAACTATGAAAACTCTACCAATCACAATATCTTGTGAGCTCAGTTGACACAACATTTAGGTTGAGAAAAGCTAATTGTCACAATCCTGAAGGAGATTTAAAAGCTTTAAGGAAAAATAAGAAAGTTAAAGTTAAGAAAATTAAGGCATTTATTTTTTAATTAAAATTTCATATATAGCATGCATATAATATATGCATGTGGAAGATTATATATGTGTGTATTATTTATAATATATTTAATACATATAAAAACATTCATCCAATAAATGGAGAACAGTGTATACTGATAAAAAAACATGCAAGAAGAATTTAAAATATCTGATTTTTATCTGACACTTGCAACTATTTTTATCTTGCTCAAACAATTTTAAGATCTCAGTATTAATATTTCTCTTCTCTAAAAATTTTAATAAGAGAAAATGATAAATAATACTACCCCAATTCCCTAAAGTTGTTATTAAGTTATGATGAATATAAAAACACATCATAACGCTTTCAACAAAAATTTCTACAATTCTATACCAATGAAAGATTTTAAGTGCACTGGTAAATAGCAGCACTTAAGTAGTCTTCATTTAACTGCTAATCATGATTGTAACCCTTCTTGAAAAATAATGTCTTCCCTTTGACAATTTTTAGTGTATTTGTACTTTTATTATGTTCCAAATCCAAATTGTTACAAAAATCAATTATTTTTTCCTCAAATGTAATTTTGACTTCCAGATATTTCTTATTCTCAATTTCTACCCACTAAAACTTTAAAACTTAATCTGAAACTCATGGCTGCTTTTTCTTACCTTTCACCTTCTGATTCTACACAGAGAATTCATCTCTCAGCTTCTTAGACATTTTTTTTTCCCCTTCCAAATTTGTCTGTCTTTCCCTTTTCTGATCTTCAGTTATTTCTTCAGGGCTTGCTCAGGTCATCTCCTAGTTTCTAATCTTATGAGTCACTTCAAGAACTACAAATTTGTGTGGATTCCTTTTATCTGGATTACTTTCAATCACAGGAAGTCTTATGCTTTTAAATTTCTTTCTTCTCCCTGAGTATTCACTTCTGACCCCTTCCACTGAGTTTTATTCCACAGTGAGTTCTTCATTCTCTGTGTTCTATTACCCTTAAAATCAGTGTCTCACTCTTTATATCTTAATTTGTCTCCACTTATTTTCTCCAGGTCTTTGTGGACAAAGACACTGTCTTATATTCTGGTCACATGTATAGTGCCTTAGCACAGTTTTGGATATAGAATTTAGTTTTCACAACTACTAGGTGGTTGTTGATTGCTTAACTTATACCTAGCAGTTACCTATAACAAATTAATAATAAGTAGTATACATTTACAAATACATATTTGATATAATATAGATTCAAACTTACTAAAAATTAGGTAGGAAGAAATAGAGTATCATGTACATAGTAAAGAAATGAGCTATTTCCAGCAGGTTTATGGAGGAGTGAAATGCTGTCTGATAAGAATATTGACTATTCAATAGTTAGGCAAGACTAGAGCAATAGAAGACAATCAAATGGGCTGTAAAACACCCATTTCAAAGAAGATATAACATATACTAAATTATCTATAAATCACTACTTCAATTTTATGTTTCAAATTATTTACTCTTCTCATAGAGATTTAAAGACCTCTGTGATCACCAAACCCAATTCTGATTCTTGCCCCATCACACACAAATTTGCATATATAGCATACTCTTCATAATGTTTCAGTGAGGTTTAATTGCATGCAATGCTATGTAATGTAATTTACTTTCCATTGAAACAAGCAACTATTGGTAAATGATAGGGAAGAAGATGTTTAAAAAGCAAGCTCCAGAATTAAATTGAAAATTTTATATTTGCAAATATTAAAGATTTAAAATTTAATATATTATTTAAAGAGGATCAAAGCAAATATGAGCTTTACAAATATTTTATTCATATACAAGAATATATTTTTTAACTAAGGTGAAATAAACTAATATATTTTAATTTACCTTTCCTTGTAGGTCCACATATATGAATAGTGACTGTTTATTGAATGATTAGTCTTTGCCACATTCTTACAACTGCATTATTTAGTTTCTACAACTACATCAGTCTTAGAGATGAAAAAACTGAGGCATAGAAAGTTATAGTAACTTCATTAAGGTTGCATGGATAGTAGATGACAGACCTAGATCTTGAAGTCACACAGTATGACTCTACAACTGGTTTTTAACTACCACCTTATATCATCTTCTACGCATAGTAAATCTTAACATTTTTACATTGTCAATAGTTTCCAGGCTCTGTTTTATGTTATATATATACGTATACATATATATGTGTGTGTGTGTGTATGTGTGTATATATATATACCTATATATGTATATATACGTATATATATTTGTATATATTCACAGCAATGCCTTGAGATTAGATCTTAATCGCACCCTATTGTATAGATGAAGAAATTGAGGCCCAGAGATTAAGTACATTTCCCAGGTTTGTAAAGACAGAATGGGGTAACATTCAGAGTTAAGCCAAGACTATCTTCTCTAGACTTCATGCTCTTAACCACTGCAATAAAGTGCCTCATGTAAAAAGTATACCAAAAAATATCAAATGAATTAACATTGCTGTGTTCATATTTTTATATTTATAGTTTCATATAATTAGAGTTTCTAATTGATTAGTCTTTTGGTTTTAATATATTAATTCATTTTTGTTCATTTACTGTAGGATAATTCACAAGTAACAGTACTGAAATGATGAACAAATGTCAACTGACTGAATGGTGACATAACATTTTCCTGAAAAGATGTGTTTTTCTATAATTTGGGTGTGCAATACTGTAATATTTCTAGTTTGCTCATGCTCAAGAAGAATACCGAAAATTTCTTTTTAGGGGACTCAAGGAATTTTATCTGAGCATCAATTTCAATGACAGTTTTGGATCCAAACCCCTGTGGATTGTTACCTTAATAAAAAGTTTTGGGAATGACCCAGGGTAAGTCACTTACAAAGTATGATTCTGCAATAGCTATGGATGCTATTCTACACGATGTTACTGATTTGCCTGGTCAAATGGAAGTGATTTTGGATTTCGCTAGATATTATTTTTTAGTTTCCATTGTTTAATATAGAAAGGAAGGGAGGGAGGGAAGGAGGGAGGGAGGGAGGGAGGGAGGGAGGGAAGGAAGGAAGGAAGGAAGGAAGGAAGGAACGAATGAACGAACGAACGAACGAACGAACGAACGAACGAACGAACGAACGAACGAACGAACGAAGGAACGAAGGAACGAAGGAAGAAAGGAAGGAAAGATACTTAAAGAGAAAGAAAGAAACTCAAGTCTTCTCCCTGAGGTCAAATACTAGATACAGGTATTCTGTACCAAATGACAGTACACATGGAGATTAAAAGCATTGGTGTATACTAAATGATGAAGTGTTTCTAGATTCTTGAAGACGTCCATAAAATAGAGGAGACAGTTTAGTTATTAAAGGCTCAAACTCTGAACAAGAGTGCCTAGTTTGAATCTCAGTTTTTTCTACTGGTAACTACATATACTTTGTAGCACTTTTTACTTCTCTTTGCCTTTGTTTTCACACCTATATCATGAGGATAATTATGAATCGAACTAAAATATATAAAAACGTCATTTATAATGTTCTCTGACCTATAGTAACTACAGTATTAGCATTTGCTATGAATTATCCAAATTTTAAACGTTTTTATTTGATTATATGATGCACTATTTGAACAACGGTTTTTATTTCATCTAGCTCAAAAATTTTCTTTCAAATACAAATTGGTTGGTAAGGCCAATTTATAATGACTTCCTGACAATAATTTAACACATTTAAAGAAATATACACTGATATGCTTTGGTAATCTGATACTACAAATTTCATTTTGTTTAAATGTTTGCAGTAGCTATTGCAGACTGAAAGGCTGGAAATATGAAAATAAGGGATAGAAATTTTGATTCCTATTTGATTTTTAGCATAGGGTTTTTAGGTAATGCATTCATGGGACAAAAGTTCTTGGATAGGAGGCAAGAGCTTACAGCTAGAGGGCAAGATTCCACTAAATCAATTCTAATCAAGTATATGTTGATTATCAGTTGATTTTTAGTACAGGGTTTTTAAGTAATGCATATATGGGACAAAAGTCCTGAGACAAGGAGCAAGAGCTTAAGCTAGAGGACAAGAGCCCACCAAATCACTTCTAATCACTGTTTAGGTAAGAGATTATATACACTGTTAATATAATGGGTTCATTGGAAGATTTTGTGAGAAGGAAACCCACAGCTTTAAAGCCTTTAATGTGAGCAAAAGAACTGAAACAAAACAGGGATTGTTCTGAGGGCAATAACCTTTAATACAACAAAGCTTAAATGATAGGAAAATCCGTGAGTTAAGATTTCTAGATTAGTTAGTACATGGGGATTGTTCCACGTTTTGCTTTAAGCTGTTTCTTTGAGTTTTTCAAGAAGTCAGGCACTTTCATGATTGTCTTATTGTTTCTTTTGCATGTCACCTAGCTTAAGTTTATGACTCTTTTGATGGTATATTGTTTAAACTATTTTGAACTATGCATGCTTGGATGAAGATTGTTACATAGCCAGTTTCTGTATGTTCTTACTAAGATTGATTAACCATGATTGACTTTGATTGATGTAATTTCCTTTTTTTTTTTTTTTTTTAATAAAAATTGAAGCAAAAAGCGACTCAGGGCTGTACCCAGTTTCTCCTTCTAACAGAAGAGTTGCTGAGGTGCAGTCCCTTCCAGCTTCTCATAGCATTCATGTTGCTTTGAGTGATCTTTTTGCATCTCTGTTACATAGTGAGAGGTGTAACAAATATCAAAATAAACCACAGAATACTTATCATTATTCTAGATTGAATACTTATATTCTATCCCATTTTATGGACATGTAAGTTACAAACATAACATTTCAATTCTCTATCACTAATATATCTTGTCCATAAAATTTATAGAAAGGATTGTTTTTATAAATCCACTAACATAGCATCATCATTATGCTAAAATCTTGATAATATTTTTAAATCTAAATTTAACTTATTTTACAGAGATAAGGATCGAAAACACACTTTTTTTTTCAATGAATGTAATCAATCTTTCTTTTACCTAAGTTGTGCCCACTTCTCTTTGCTTGTAGGCATGATGATCAGAATACTGAAAATCTCATCTTGTCAGATGTCCTATATAGATCATGCTTAAATTGCACATTTTATCATAGCCACTTTTTTTATTTTTTAGATGTACTACACATCCCACCTCTGTGATTCAAAAACGCATGGAGGAATCAAGATGTCTGAAACAGAGATGGCAGCAAGCTTCACAAAGTAGTTCCTTTACTCCTATAAAAATTAAAGCTACTTGATGATTTCCATTCCTCTGGGTGTATTCCCAACAGTGGGATGGCTGGGTCGTATGGTAGATCTATTTGCAATTGTTTAAGGAACCTCCATACCATTTTCCATAGAGGCTGCACCATTTTGCGGTCCCACCAACAATGTATGAGAGTTTCTTTTTCTCCGCAGCCTCGCCAGCATTTATCGTTCATAGTCTTTTGGATTTTAGCCATCCTAACTGGGGTTAGATGGTATCTCAATGTGGTTTTGATTTGCATTTCCCGGATGCTGAGTGATGTTGAGCATTTTTTCATATGTCTGTTGGCCATTTGGATATCTTCCTTAGAGAAATGCCTACTTAGCTCTTTGGCCCATTTTTTAATTGGGTTGCTTGTTTTCTTCTCGTAAAGTTGTTTGAGTTCCTTATATATTCTGGATATTAATCCTTTGTCAGATGTATATTTTGCAAATATTTTCTCCCACTCTGTTGGTTGTCTTTTAACTCTTTTAATTGTTTCTTTTGCTCCCCAATGTTCATCGCAGCACTCTTTACAATAGCCAAGAGTTGGAACCAGCCCAAATGCCCATCATCAGATGAGTGGATACGGAAAATGTGGTACATCTACACAATGGAATATTACTCAGCTATAAAAACGAATGAAATACTGCCATTTGCAACAACATGGATGGACCTTGAGAGAATTATATTAAGTGAAACAAGTCAGGCACAGAAAGAGAAATACCACATGTTCTCACTTATTGGAGGGAGCTAAAAATTAATATATAAATTCACACACACACATACACACACACACACACAAACCGGGGTGGGGGGGGGAAGAAGATATAACAACCACAATTATTTGAAGTTGATACAACAAGCAAACAGAAAGGACATTGTTGGGGGGGAGGGGGGAGGGAGAAGGGAGGGAGGTTTTGGTGATGGGGAGCAATAATCAGCTACAATGTATATCGACATAATAAAATTAAAAAAAAAAAATTAAACCTACGATGAAAAATTTCTTACCAGCTCACTACGTTGACCTTTTAACCATTATCCATATGATAAACACACACTCTCACACCCACACACCAGATTAGAAGACAACATAAAATGGGAGAGAAAGACTTTTCTCAAATTATATTGTTTATAATAGTAATGCCTTTCACAGTTTATCACACGCTCAGTAAATTCTTGAACCTTAAGCAATAACACGTAATCTTCACAATAATCCCAGTGGAAAAATTATTCAGTGGTTTACATCCTGGAAATAAATGCAGCTAGTGAGAAAGTGTTCCAAAGTACAGAGGTCCTTATTTACGATAGTTATACTTATGACTTTTTGACTTTATGATGGTGCAAAAGCCATGCACATTCAGTACAAACTGAATTTCAAATTTTGAATTTTGATCTTTTCAAAAGGAAATTTGATATATGGTACGATACTCTCTCATGATACTGGGTAGCAGCTCCCAGGCAACCGCTTGATCCGGAGAGTAAACAACTGATAGTCTACAGTGTACTGTGTTGCCGGATGATTTTGACCAATTGTGGGCTAACGTGAGTGCTCTTAGCACGTTTAAGGCAGACTAAGCTAAGCTGTGGTCTTTGGTAGGTTATGTGCATTAAATGCATTTTCTATTTACAATAGTTTCGATTTACAGTGGGGTTTATAGGCACATAATCCCATCGTTAAGTCGAGGAGCACCTCTTTTCCATCCCATAAACATTTTATATCCTGTTACCCAGCCTTGCAACTTATTAAACCTTCTTGCCAAACTAATTTCCCACATTGTGCATTTTACACAGCTGCAGTTGTTTCAAAAACTCTTCGCATGGACAAGGTTTATTTTAGTTTATTTTAATCATGGACATAAAGATTTTTTTTTTTTTAATTTACTGAATGAATCGGGGAAATTTTTACCAACAACGATTAAAATTTGATGACCGCATACCACATCTTTTGTATCCAACTTGTGACATGGGTACATGGCATGAATACCCCTGGAAGCTTTTCTGTATCACAACATTCAAGAAAAATACCTCAGTTTTATGCGAGGGGCATTTGGCAGAACAATTTCAATTTTCTAGTTCCATTGGGAGATAAGAATAATGATAATGTTTTTCAGCATGTGAATGTCATGCCCTGTCTCATTGATAAACTCCTCTTATTATTTTTTTCATGTTTTCTACAGAATAAAAGGCAATGCAGTAATGGGTGGAATTGAACATGATATTTATTCAAATCTTCCTGAGCTTTTAAAAAATAAGAGGTAGAGCAAAGTTTGTTTTTTTGTTGTTATTATTGTTTTGTTTTTTCTTCCTAATGAATTCTCTGCAATTGTGGCAGATCATTATAACTAATGTATAAAGTCCCAGTTAAACTTATTTTTTAAAATCTTTAAAACATTTGGGAGGATGATCATTTACAGTAATCAAATTTCTAATCATAGGAGAAACACAGTGTTTTTAGTATATACTGTTATACAATCTGTGCTATTACATCCAATGCAATGATACAGAGCACACTCCAGCAACCGGGGTTTATCTGCTTCAGTGCAAGATTTCACACATGACAGATTGCAAATTATTATTGTGCAGCTCTATCATATAATCAGCTATCATTATCCCATAGTAACCACTGTGGTAAGGTTTTTATAGGGCTGTATTTTAAATGGACTTCAGAAAGCAAAACAAAGCAAAGAAAAAGCCCTCATTGAAGCATTAAAAAAAAAAAACAACTAGAAGACATCACACTATTTTTAATGGTTTAATGATTGATTTTAGAAAACCTTGGCTTTTCAGTATTTATATATTCTAAATATTTTAATTTCAAATTAACAGCAACTTGAAAGTTCATGGCTAAATATCTTTCTTGAATGGAGAACTGGGTGAGATTGCCACTCGTATCAATTTGTAGGTTGTTCAGATCAAAATAAGGGGCTCACTTAAATTCAAATACGTTATTTTTGATGTCCCAATAAAGGATTTTTATTTACACAGATTACATTTCTCCCGTTGAAAATAAATACACTCAACAAGTATTCTCTGGGGAGATTGAAAATAATAGTTTGCTTTTTACATGAGCTCATTTCCAAACCAGATGCATAAAAGCACAGACAAAGAAACATCAGAGTGATTTGTTACTAACGATTTTGTTCTTAAAAGAGCTTGTGAGGAAACTCATTGGAAAAGGCAGTTTGTTCGTTTCTTCAATCATTTTTCAATGATACCTACTGCCCCCTGCTGACTCATCATGGAAATAGACCATTACTTTCCTTTGGAAATTTACACAAATGCCTTTGAGTAATTAAGACTGGTGGGAGCTATAGTCATCACAATTTGAAGTTGCACACGTTCCTCCTCCTATTACTATGTATAGAAAAGATTATTTCCATATCTAAGTTCTGAAATGCCCCTACTAGACTTTTTTGTGTGTTCTCTACTGTCTTTCTAATACCATCTCTTTGATCCAACAGAAGCTTATGTTATAAATCCAAAGCTAGTGAAAACATAATTAGCGAAGACCACTTGAAGTGTAAAGAGCTTACTGTTTTATAGTAATTGAGCCAGATTTATTCGGTAAATCAGAAATATGTTTTCATAGCCATTTGTTGTTTTTGATGTTTCATTTTTGACACCCTCTTGGACAATATACTATAACTCCCAGTCAGAGATTATAAATATATACTGTAGATATATATAAATGGTACATTTCCACATGACTAACAAGAATGCCAAAATATGCATTTATTAATAGTTATAAAAGAATTTAGCTTTTATTTTTAAAGTATTGCACAAAATAATGAATTAAATCATTCCCTTTTAATCACTTATGTCGTTTTCTAGTAATATGAGCAGACTGAAAAAAATAAGCTAACTTTTGCAATCTACCTGGGAATTAATGGACATTTGTTTTTTCAACACTAATCAATCTGTAAAATGGGGCTTATTTCAACTGAAGAGTTTCTATTAAAAAGAAAATGTTATCCAAATTCTGGCCACCGGACTACATTAGAGGAGAGAGAATGTTCTAAAAAATTACTTCTGACATGTTCAATAACTAAGGCCCAGGAGAAATCCATACAGAAAATGATATTCTAGTAAGGTTTCTGAGGAGGCAGTCACCAATTTTAAGTTGAAAATATAATTGCTTGTTCTCTCTTCATTCTAAATTGCTAATTACATCTAAGTGAAAAAAAAATACTTGTTATTGACAATGATCTTTGAAATTATGTGTAGTTGTAATGACTCTTGATATTTCACCTGGAAAGCCTATGAGAATGTGTTGTTCAAAACATCAAAAGGAAACAAAATCTAAGTCCCCCAAAGGGATAATAATGCATTAAGAGTTGTTAACTTGTAAGTGAAATAATAACATATTTTGTTGAGTTTATCATGTTATTTTTAAAGAATACATAATTAATAAATTACAAACTTTAATTAAGAAATAATTAAATATTAAGTAAACACTCCAAAATATAATACATAAAAAAATAAATTTTTTAAGTGAAGTAATTGGCATTTAATTATGCATACACATAAAGAATTCTCAGGGATTTTAAATAAATGCATAACAAAGAATTAAGAAAATATTTATGTTTATATATTACAATTATTATATATACAAACTAATGTACTTTTGTTTGGACGAGAAAATTATGTCAATAAGCAGAAGATAATTATCTACTAGAGGCATAGATTTGAAACCTACCAGATGGTACAAAACCCTGTGATTCAATTTTCTTCATGAAATTAAAAGGACTCGAAGCACTGAGTATTTCATATTCATAACTCAATAATTCTGCCCAAATTTATGATTTGTTCTTGGATTATTCAGTCAGAAAAGAGCAGGAGGATCGATGAGAGAAAAATCTACAAAGCTGCAGTACTTGCCCTAGCATCCACCTTACAATGGGCTTTTTCTCAAAGTGCCACCTAGTAAGTTTGTTCTTCTCAAATATTTATTAAAAGATTATGATGTGTGCATGTTTGTGTGTGTGTGTGTACAGAACAGTTCTAAGATATTTACACTGGTTAATCTATGTATATTCATTCTAGATTCTGGTATTGCAAGTTATTTTAGTATTTCCCTGCATGCAGAGAAATATAAGTATGTTTAATTAACTGATTTTTTTCTCCTAAAAAATGTATTTGTGAAAAAACTGTGAAATGAAATTAATCGCATGGCTTTCTTGAAATTAGTTTCAAAGTTTTACTGATTTTTTTAGACCATAGTATATTAAATATAAAATACTCGTAGAACCAGAAATTTGCACGTGACTTAAAACAAAGATGTTTAGAATTCAGGAGGGGGGACAAAAATGTCCTGCTGAAACTCATAACAGGTATTTATTATTTGCATCATAGTTAATGCTATTTACTTAGTAGAATAATTAAAGAAATGCATTCTAAGTACTCATGTAGAAATTGGAAATACTAGATTTTAGTATTGCCATGATTTCTAACAAGCTATATAAGCTTAATAAGTCATATACCTTATGATATTTAGTTTCCTTATCTGTAAATGATGAGATGCTTTTGAAAGTCCCTTCTAGTTTTGTATTTCATTGATGAACATCAGCGACCTTCCCTAAGTGGTCCCCCTAATTTGGCATAATAGGTGTAAAGTGGTTTACTCTTCAGAACAACCCTAGGAGAATGGCACTGCTATCTTCACTTCACCAGTGAGAAGCTGAAGTTCAGAAAGGATCATAGGCTGTTGAAGTTCACACAGATCGTAAATGGTGGAACTAGGTCTCTATTGATAACAGTGGAAAACAGCACTGTCAGTGGGAAAGTGGCTTTGTCAGAGAGGTCTTTCGTGGTAAAAGACATTTTTCAAAAAAGTGTAGCGATGAATCATTACTATTACCACTTTAATGTTGTTTGGTGGTTATTTTCCATGTAAATTGATAGTTGGGTAGATGATGGTGTATTAACCAGAGTTCTCCAGAGAAACAGAACTAATAGAAGATATAGATAGATGGTAGATAGATAGACAGAGAAATAGATAGATATGGAATCAGCTCATGTGGTTATGGAAGCTAAGTCCTTCCAGGTGTGGTCTGCAGGCTGGAGAACCAGGAAAGGATGTGGTGATATAATTCAGTTCATGTCTGATTCTGAAGGAATGAGAATCAGGATAGGAAAGCAGGGTAAGAGGTAGCACTGGTGTAAGTTCCCCAGCCTGAATGACCTAAAATCAGGAGCTCCAATGTCCAAAGGCAGGAGAAAAATGGATGTCTTAGCTCAGTAAGAAAGAGAAAATACCTTTTCTCCACCTTTTTGTTCAGTGTGGCCCTCAAGGGATTAAATGATGCCCATCGCATTGGTGAGGGTGATCTTCTTTACACAGTTCACCAACTGAAATGCTAATCTCTTCCAGAAACACCCTCACAGACACACCAAAAGTAATGTTTCACCAGTTATCTGGGCATCCCTAGGTCTAGTCGAGTTGACATATAAAATTAACTATCAAACTGTCAGATAGACAGATAGATGACAGATAGATATAGATAGATAGAATATAGATACATCAACACGCATCATTGTATGCACAATAAGAATTTTTAAAGTAAGCTTAAACAAGAAAACTGAGTTCAGAAAATTAGAGAAAATTAATTAAGGACATACATTAAAACAAGAAAATATCCTTATTAATTTGCCCAGCAATAACTCAACAAAATATTAGCAATAAACTCAGTGAAGTCAAATAAAATTTTCTTAGGTTATTTGATTTGGAATTGATTGTTGGAATTGATCAAAATGGACTATGGTTGAAATAGACAATATATCTATTAGATAACATATCTCATAGGTAATATAGATAATAGATAATGTATCTATGGTTTTCAGAGACTGAAGTCAGGATAAAACATCACTTCTGGATATATGAGTTTTGCTGTCTCATCTCATAGTATTTCTTATCATTTAAATTATTTCTGTCATTTAATGAATTTTCACTTAACAGGAGAATCTCATTACACTTAATTGCAACCAACCTGAAATTTTACCTTTTAAAATACACTTTTCTCTTTACCGCTGACTAATCTTCTCTAAATTTCTACTTCATTTGCAATCCTCTTTTTGGTCACTAAGGATCTCCAAAATGAAGTCCAGTTCATTATACGCTTCATTATCAATATTGCCATAGAGCTATTATTATCATTTACTGCAATGACCTTTGATGCCTTCAATTCAGTGTTATTTAGAAGAACCTTGGTAATGCTAGAGCCAGATGGTTTGGACCATTTTCAAAGAACAGACTGATTTTATTCTAATAGACAATAAATCCAAGGGCCCTCCACGAAGAATAGCAGAGAACTTGGGAAGTTGATATTTTTTCACCTTCTTTTCTCCTTAGTGCTAGAAGAATATAAATAAATTTTCAGTAGTTTTTGTTTGTTTGTTTTGTTCTTGCTTTTGTTTTTGAATATAACCTAATGGAGATTAAATGTCCAGACCGTCCTGAGGGTTTACCTCAAAACTGCTTAGCCCTGTACTCCTACTCTCTGCTTCTGCAACCTATTTCTTTATTTTTTGTCATATTTAGTTTCAATAATTTCACAATAGACAAACACAATAATTTAAATCCCTCCCCCACATAATTTAAAGATTATAATTGCATGATTTCACCAGCAGAAATTAAAATATTAAACTTGGATAGAAAGGTTTTATAAATTTTTATTACTCACATAAACATGTTACTAATCTAATGAAAACAGAAAAAAATCAGAGTTCTAAGACTATGAGCTTGATGGCACCAAATACTGTGTTAATATCTCTTTTAAAAAAGATTAAAAGCATAAATCATCATCACCATTATTGTTTGAATTAATAGGTTTTCAGAGTTGTACTATTTGCAAAAGCCTACAAACTATGCATTAGATTTTCAGACTGTTCAGAATTCAGATGTTTTTGATTATAATAAAATTTTATAATATTTAAAAAATAAGAGAACATTCTTCTGCATTATATTTGTCTGACTAGAGAAAAATATAACGCATCATGATCCTAACAGAATTATTTACTCACTGGTTTTACACTCGTATAAGGTAGAAAAAAAGGAAGAAAGTCCTAAAATATTGCATGATCTAGATTTTGAAACCTAAAGAAAACATTAAAATTTGTCCAAGATTGTTTTATATTTTAGTATTATGTATTATAATTATAATTCATGTTATTCAAACTATGTACTATGTATACTGACCAAGAGGGCCTTAACATTACCCTCAGATTGACTCAACTTTAGACACGTTTCTTTTTTACTGTATAAGATCCTGACCTCCCTCATCTAGAGCATTTATTTTAGAAAACTTACCATTGTAAATTCTTTCTCTGCCCCTTTCAGGGGTAAATATTCATCACTCAGGAATGTCTTTCTCAAGGACTTGAGAGCTATTCGTTTGAAATGAGTTCATTAAAAAAAAAAAAAAAAAAAAGGACCTCTATTTCCCAGTCTCTGTGAGCCTAACTTTGATAAGCACCACTTAGTAAATACTGATAACATAGTCACATCAACCAACCCTCTCCTATTGTCTTCACGTACTTTTCTATTACCTCAACCTAGAGTTTAAAAATCCTCCTGCCTTTTGTTTCAGTGGAGTTGAACTCAGTTTCTGCCCCCTTTTGCAAGTCTTGACACCTATTTTAGCAGTCTTGAATGAAGTCTTCTTTGCTGTTTTTAACGTGTCCAGTGCAATTTCTCTTTAACAGTTCAATGATTAATTGATTAACCTGAAAGGTTTACTCTGTGTTTATGTTATGTAAAAAATATATGTGTCCTAAAACATATTTGTTCTTGTATGCATATTCATCTCAAAAAGTAACATTTTGATTAAAAATCTCTGGAGACAGAGCTCAGGAAATTCCTGATTAAAGCAGAGCCCCAAGATGTGTTTATATAGCTCTCTTCACAGTTTTCCTCTGTTGTCTCTTATGTATTTGGTAAACCACATAAGGTTTTACCAGAAAAATATTTTTTTGTATTAAAATCATATACAAATTGCTCTGTGTACTCCTGTAATCTTTCTTTTTGAAAAAGATTCTGTTTATTTCAGATTTGCTGTTATAGCAGAACACGTTTCTGATGTGTTTTACACTTTACATTTTGACTTCACAACAGGAAACAGCTTATTAGTGGGTGGCAGAACTGGGATCCATACGTGACTGAGCCAGTATGTACCCAAGTTAACTTTAGCTCTTTTTCAGGCTGGAATACATTAGATAAAATGACTTGGAAGACACATACACCATGAAGTCAATGAAGAGGTATTTGAGAAGGGAAAGCAGTATATGTTATCAGTTTATGTGGGTCCTATTTTCATTTCTGTTACTGACTTATTGTTAGGTAACATGTTCCTGTTTCTGTGTTTTAGTCTTCCATATTATTATTATTACTATTATTTCTTCCCTATTCTGAAAAATACGAACAATAAAATATTCCCCCTTCACCAAGTACTGTGGACAAATATTATTTCCAGGCAATGTTTTGAAACCAAATACACAAGATATATATATATATATATATATCACTCATGAGATCTCTGTAACATGAGTTAAATCCATGCAACACCAAACCATCAAATTGGCTAAAGACGTTTTGTCTAAACAATGCAGCTGCCCAATATTTGAAAACTTCCTTTTATAAAATTTTACTAAAAAATAAAGCATACACATTTAAACACCATAAACAATTTGTACTAAAATATCAGTGGTACATGTTATACAACAAATACTAAAAAATACAAATCACCTTGCTATCATACTAGAAAAGAGTGAGAATACCAAAAACAAAATAAAAACAATAACAAAAACGAAATTTTTCTAAAAATACTGACAGAATACAGGGGAAATAAACTAAACAAAACTGCTAAAAAATACATGCAGGTACCAAATATGGAAGGGGAAGATTATAAAGGGCCAACACATACAGGCTGGAGAAAATAAGAAATCAAGGACGATTCTTCAGAGTTCTGAGAAATGAGCAAGAACCAAGTGAAGAACGGAGAGAAGAGCTTCTATATCGATCAGGCAGCGTGTATACAAAGTCAGATGAAAACGAATCATAACACAGCTCAGTGGTTCTCAGAAACAGGGCCTTTCAAAGTTCATCAGCAGCATTAGCATTACCTGGGAACTTGTGAAAATGCAAATTCTTGGGCACCAACCTGGACAAGACCTACCAAATGGGAAACTCTTGGGGTTGGTCCAAGCACCCTATGTTTTAACAAGCCCTCCTGGTGATTATCATGCATGTGAATGCTTAAGTCTCTGATGTAGACTTTACATGTGACTGAACCAATATCATTTGGGTGACAAGAAGGGGAACTGCCGCAAGTTTCCCAGATTCTGTTAGTCACTGATGAAATTTCTCTGGTTCTCGTATATTTCCTTTTTCTTTATCCCTGGTAACTTCCCCTCAGTTTGAATATTTAGAGACCAACGGGTAAAATTATATTTATACTATGGTGACCAATTTATATTGAGGTATTAATAATAGATGTTTTTTAATTGCAAAAAAAAAAAAATCAAACAAATTTAACCCAAAATGTAACACAAAGCTAAACTTTCAAAAACACATTGAAAGAAGGGAGAACATATTTGTCTCCAGAGGCAAAGAATATTTTGGAATTGACTTGCAATAAAATCTTAAAACACTCCAACTTCACTGGGGAATCTGCTCTTTACGTGACATCTCAACAAGAAATGTGTGTGATGAAAGGATGGAGAACTGTATAGTTTTCACAGCTGTTTTAGGAATTACTGTGCAGAATGTAAACATAGATCTGGAGAAAGAAAGAGTGGATTTGAAGAGAATTTTAGCTTTGCATATGATGAGTTGATGTTAAAGCACTTAACCTTTAGCTCCTGTTTCCAAATGCCCTCTTCACAGTGTAGGTCTAAGAGTAAGGTTACCTTACTTACCTGCATCTGCCTTTATTTCTCTCAAGGTTTTAATTGAAAATATCTCACTCTTTGCCTGCTTTAGCATCCTGATAATTTTAACACGTAAAATTTTATTTAAAATTATTCCAATTGGATTGTCTATATGTATATCAAAGCCTCAATTCTTCTGGTTGTGAAACATTATACAGAAATAAATTCATACATAATCATCATAGCCACGGAGGAGCATGTGACTGAGGAAGTTATGATGGTTTACAAAATATCTCATGCAAAGGATCTTACTCTGCTCATAAGAAATCAAAGAGAGCAAAGAATGCTCACACAGCCTTGAAGAATACATATAGGAATAACAGATAGCGGGAATGACGTGGACATTTCAAGACGGAATAAAAGCAAGTAACATCATGGAGATGAAAGAAAACGTGGTATCTGGACAAAAAGCAATTTGGTAAATCTAGAAAAGAGGGTCATGAAAGTAACTGATGGGGAATATTTGCAAAGGCAAACAAGGAAAATACTGAAGGCACATGTCTAAACTGCTATGGAGGTTGGATGTAGATATTAAAGAGAGGAAATAATAGTAGAAACAATCTGGAGGACAGTATTACAAGTAGGAATTTGCTGTCTGGAATGAAGATAATCACTTAAGAGATTCTTGGGAATTGTAATGGGAATATGGAATCGAGAATATCTTAAGAAGGTAATGTTTTTAGAATATGATCATAAATTTAATTTGACTTGGTAGGTTGGTAACAGAAAGAATGGCCTACAGAATGATTGTCAGTGTCTTATCTTGGATGAATGGTGGTCACACTTAGCGAGTTAGCAAATATTGGGGGAAAAAAGAGGTTTAGGGGTAGTGTTAGGTTGTATTTGAGCGATAAAAATAATAAAATATTTGGGGGACTTTCAACTGAGAATGTTGAATCCCCCAGGCTTTATAGGTATAAGCTGGCCATAATGATTCTGAAGTTATCTATGTATAAATTAGAATAATGCATATGAACACCATGGTCTAGGAAAAACACATGCAACAAGAAGGTTAAGAACAGAACTTTGAAGGTCACAATAGTAAATGGAAATTATTGGTACAATAGTAATTGTAGTTGCAAGAAAACCACATTCCGAGAAAGACAATTCTGTTGTTGTTATTTTTTGCTTGTTTTTGTTTTTTGTTTGTTTGTTTGTTTTTAAGCTGTTTTAAAATACCATTGTATAATCTAATAAATGACCTTCTAGAATTAGGTAAACCAAATTTTCAGGGCATTCTGGAATCATCTGTCTTTACATATGCATACAAATGGGGGCTATCCAAATATTGAATGCAACCATAAAACTCACATACACCAAAAAGAGCACATCCTTTACTCTTATTTTCCAGCAACATCCCTGCTTGTCAGAATTCAGGACTTATGTTCTTTACAAAGATGCATTTTCTGTGTTCACATTAGGTATCTAATTTTTTGTTGTTGTTTGGTAAAATAACAATTGAGATGGTAATTTTTGCCTCAAAAATTTCCCCCTTGTATCTGATGTTTGTGTATCACCCAAACTGCTGCTAGCGGATGTGAATGACAAAACATTTTGCTCTTTTATTCTTGATTTTATTTTCTAGTAATCTATTTTTATAAATTTTTGGCCTAGAAAATAAAATCTTAGATGCATTAATGCCACTCTTTGTATTTTCATCATCTAAGATGTTTTTTATTGTATTTATAACTCTCCACATCCTATCATAAATATCTCGTTTAACATTCCTTGTCAGAACTGATAATGAAGATTTTACAGATGATGTCTTAGCCACTGTTCATATGTTTTAATCTACATTATTCAGTTTTTTCCCCCTTAGCATGCCAGTATTTACTGTTTTACTATATTATTAAGAAATACTCTGCTTTGATCAGTGTCAACAGTCTGCTATACTGAATGGAAAGTTTATTATGGAAAATGCTCTTAATTATTAGCTTACAGTTTTTATATTTTTTTACATTTATTGAGAGTATCATTCTGGCTAAATATAAAGAGAATCATAAATAGCTCATTGAAAATATAAATGAAGATGTAAAAATGTGAGTAAAAGGTAAAGATTTCTATGTGATTTGGTTTCATTATGTTGATCAGATTGACCAAATTCACCATGTTTTAAAAGTTACGTATTCTTGTATATGGTGAACTAATGACAATGTGTTAAAATATGCCAATAAAGTTAGAAGTCTGTTGGTTTATCTTTAAACGGCTAACAATTGTTTTTAATTTTATGTCTATTAATTTGGTACATAAATATTCAAATGTGTTTTTATATCCATCATTAATTGCAATTCTCTTCTATTATTTTTGCCTGGTAGTAATATTTCTATCTTTTCTTTAATTGATTGCAGGGTTTCCATTATTTATTGATTGATTGATTCTTACATTTCCCTTTCATTTTCCCATTTAAAAGGATAATAACCCTCTCTTTAAAGTTCTTGTATTTTTACTTTATCTATAAAAGAAATAGCAATTATTTAGCATCAGAAATCATCCTCATAGTAATCTAAGTGCATCTATTTACATTTTTTTTTACCTTATTCAGTGGGCTTAATTGCTCACTGACTATCCCCTTTTAGAACAACTTTTCCAATCTTAAATTTTTTATACTAATTTCTTAAAAATTTTACTGCAATTGAGTGAGTTTTAAAATGTCTCAGTAATATATTGTCTCAGAATTTGAAAATCTGAGGATTACTTTTGTTTATTTAAAAAAGTGGGTTACAAATGGCTACAACTTTCTTAAATGAAAACTTCAGTATTCTCTAGAATTTTCTGCCTTTTTCTTTTTTATTTTTTTTTTGCTGCTATTTTATGGTTGCTTTACATTTTTTTTCTTTTTATGCTGTTTAATTTTTAAAAATCTAGACATCAGTCAATATTTCTGAAATATGATTTGAAGGTAAAGGTATTTGTTTATCTTAGGGCAAGTTCTTGTATAGAACTTACTTTTGCTTCTGTGCCATTTTTCTTTCTGATTTCAGGAATAAATAAATTCCTTATCTTAGATCTCTGCAATCTTTCATCTACACATTTTTTGGTTTTCTCATTTTATTCCACACTTCATAAAATGTTTTGTATTCTCAAGTTTGTCATCTTCAACATGAGGTTTATGTTCTGTGATGCCAACTCTACCTCACTAGAGTTTTCTTTCTAAGAAAAAATCTTTTTTTGAATATAACATACATACAAAAATATAAAGACATCAAATATACAATTTAAATAATTTTCACAGTGAACACAGGGCACTCACTGCAGATTTTAGTTTTGTTATTTCCTTTTAAATCTCTTGCAGTATTTTCTAACTACCAGTTAGCATGTGGTGTACTTTTTCTGTACCTTTCCCTTTCTCCTCTCTTACCCACATCTGTGTATATATGGGAGTTATATCTCTCGATGCAAACTGTTTATGGTTTATGTCACATCCCAGAAGGTACAGTTTCTGAGTAGATGGTCAAAAAAGAGGTTGATTGGCTTTGGCACGTACTCTTATGTCACCCTGTATTTTTGTAATTCATGATACTCATTACACTTGTATTTATTCTTTTAATATATTGCCCGACCAGACATTAAATTCTGTGAAGATAAAGTAGAAAACTTTCATAATTTACTGCTGTATTTTCAGTATCTTTCACAGTGCCTTGAACATACAAGGGTACTTCAAAACGTTCATAGAAAGATTTGTATTATCTTTCTGTTTTATTTTTCTACAAACTTTCTGAAGTACATTTGTAGCAGGCACTGAATAAGGATTTGGTGAATATAAGGATGATTGAATAACTGGGGACAAAAAGAAAATGAAAGAAAAAGTTAAAGAGAGAATTTCCCTGCTGGAAGCAGGTATCAATTAAGCATTTGTCTGGATGATTCAGTCTCTGAATTAGTGCCCCACAGCATAACAGAGTGTGAATTAACTTGCCACCTACTTACTTTCTTGCCAAACATGTTAATCTGTTTCAAAATGTAGAACAAGATGTATTTTTAGACAAACTCCATTGTTAAGACACAAAGAAAAATATTTTGCCTAACCCTTGCTTATGTTTAACCATTATCATCATCGTCTGATGCCTTTGTTTACTTTACTCAAGTGTCTTCATAGGTTTTAACAAAGGGAGAAGAAAGAAGACTTTAGAAATGTATAGCCAGCAACCATCTTAATAAAGTACCAACTGCATTTCACAGAGAAGAGATATTTTTTGAAAGTTGTTTGGTTTGCATCAAGTAGCTATTTAATGAGAAGACTCTTCCTCCAATTTCTTAGAAAAAGTTTCTTTTTCCTCTACTGTGATTTTTTTCCTGATCCCTTAAACCATGAAAAATATATTTAAGTCAAGTGCAAAACAATAAAAAAGATGAATTTTCTCATTCTTCTTAATGAGATCTGAAGTTAAAAGACACAAAGAGATAAGTATGAAACACTTGGCTTAGTTTTCTGGACACAGCAATCAATCAGCAGCTCAAAATTGATGTGAGAATTTAACGCTGGTAGTTGGTAACATTCAGATAGCTTCCCTTCACACTGATTGCAGAAACCTGCACCCTGCTGACATAAAACTTAACTTCCAATTTAGTTTTTATTTTTTCTAGCTCAATGGATACATGCACAGATCTTATACTTAAGTTTCCACAGTTGAACATAGCTATGACTTTTGTTTTTAAATTATAACTAAACCAAGTGTGTTTAAATTAGTTTTGTTTTTTGATAACGCTTGATAATTTACTCTGCCACTAAAAGGTAATGCAAAAATATTAAAATCTGTCTAAAATGATACATATTGATTTAATTTCAAATGATTTAAAATCCTTAAGCTATCTGATACACATATAATTTTGTACCCCCAGATTTGGTTATTTTAAGTAGTAGATTAGCCACAGTTGCACTACAGTAACCTCACTCAGATTCAAAGGACAGCAACATTATAAAATCCCAACCTCCCCAAATTCACTATTTTTAAAATTAATCACATTCATGCGTATTTTATCTTACTATCTCAAAAGGAGACTATGTTTTATTACCCGTTGTGCTACAAGTGTTTTCTTTGCAGTCCCATGAATGTTGCTGCAAATCCCCATTGCTTTTTACTTAATTTGCTTTGTTTTATAGTTTTTAAAAGGGCCATTGTAATATGGTGTAAGATTTTTATTCTTCAACAAAACTTAAATCACTAGTTATTCTCTAATACTGTAATTGCCAATAATAATATCTTCTATATAAACCTGGCAATTTTCACTTAATTGCTCCCATGTTTATAGAAGATATAACTGATGATTAATGCCTCGTCTACTGTGGAACAGGCCTTGAAAATTACTTAAATAACTTTCAGTTAATACCTTGGGCCATAATCACTAATAGCTTATATAACTTGCAAATGATCTAAATTATTTTTTCTACAAATTCTTAGCAAACCAGTAGCAAAAAAAAAAAAATGTGCCTCAGTGTAAAACTGTCATTTATTTATTGAGGGCATTGCATAACTTAAGCTAATTATGGTTGTTAGTTTTAGATAAATGCTTTACTAAGCTTCCCTTTGGCCCTTAAATAAATGTTCCTCAAATCAAGTTGCCATAGAAAACTTAAAATGGTCCTATTTAAAAATATAAAAATAAAATAGACTTTAATCAGCTGCAAATGTAATTGCTACTTTCTCTTTGATTTACCTTATTTACAGTGAAAGATGGAACAGCATGATGTAACACGGGCACCAAATGCTCAATTAGATAAAATTTAATTCAAAAACATTGACTTTAATTTAAGAGGCACTTGTGAAGACACTGTAACTTTGCATACCTGGAATTTGAAAGAGTAACTCCAATTAAACCAGTGACTTTGCCATGAATCAGGGACACCTGGTTAATGCTACATTTTTTGCCTTGATAGGCCACATCTAGATACCCAGCTGTAAGTTGTTGTTGCATTAATGGTAAAAGTTGACCTGTAATGACAAACAAAGGGAAGGAGGGAGATTGGGATCACCAAAGTGGTATAAGTCAGTTAAGAGTGTCACATGCAGGACACATTTGTTTCTCTTGGATTTTTTAATTACTTTTCTGTACAGGCAAAACCCATCATTTTTATTTTGCCAAAAAAAACCCACAACGGTATCTCTACTTTACAAATTCCCAAACAGTCCTGAAAAGACAGGATATACAAGCGATTTTTGTTGAACTGAAAAAATATATATATTTCATATTGCCAGTAGTTTCACTAACTTATATATAGTGTTCTTCAGAAATCCTCCAAAGCATGCCTTAGCTGATTTCTACCAAAGAAAAGTAATCCAATAAACTAAGAAAATAATTTTCATTCTATTTGAAGAGTTTAAATGAAGATTTTAAGGGAACTTGAATTTCAAATGCTGACATCAAGAGCAAGATAATGATTTTCCTTGAATAAAGATGAGAATGGAAGAAATTATTGGCATAAGCAAAATAGAGAGAAAGGTGTTTTATAACTTGATCATAAACACTTAAAATTTGAAAAAAAAAACATTTAGAAAAAAATTAAATATTTCTGTAATTACACTAACTAGAGATAAGCCCTGTTGTTATTTTGGAATATTTTCTATTTATATATGGATGGCCCCTGATCATGCTTTTTTTTTTTTTTTTTTTTTACTTTTTCATTACTTTATTGAGAAAAGGGTAATAAAAAATAAATTTAATTTTTTTTCTATCAAGGGCCTCCATCTAAGGCCCTCTGTGTACCTAGAGACTTTGCTACTAAACACTCATCCACCAGGAAAAAGTGAAATTTTAAAACAATTAAACTTTTAAGATTCAAATCCCTGTCCAAGATTTAAGACAATCTATTAATCGCTCTTTTCCAGAACACATCCTCCTCTTCGCACTGTTTGCTTGCCCTTTCATAATCCTACCCTTTAATGCTCTGGTCCCTTCAAAATTACCCTATTTTATTGTGTTCTCTGAAACAAACAAGAGAAAGATGGGGCATCTTTCAGTTCTGGGCTAGAGGTTGTAAATGGCGGGTGTTTCTTCCCTCTGGCACTGCAACCTTGAAGGATTCTCAAATGGAGGTTGTATATTCTCTGGGTTGGAAAGTGAAATGAACATAAAATATCATTTCTACTACCATGTGCTCTAGTGTGGTTCATGCTGTCTGGGTATTTAAAGATCACTGCCACTAAATATGCAAGTCTCTATTCTCACTGAACCCTCAGTTCTGCTCAGCAATCCATCATTTTCCCATACATTTCTTCCTCGGATTCTCCACAGAAAATATTCCATTCTTTCATTCTTCTCCTCAAAACTTAGATTTCATCTTCCCCCCTTTTGTGCTCTTAAGTTAACCTCAATTCCAACCCTAGTGAGTACCTGTAAAATGGAGATTGCAATAATTAAATAACATCTTTCCCTAATCAATGGAAGCCATCTAATACATGATAACAATGAATATAATCATAATTCTTACTATGTCATAGATAATTAATGTCCATATTGCCTATCTATCCTTCCCCCACCCCACCCCCTCAATTCTACTGAAGCAAAGATGGAGCCCAAAATATCACTTTATTATTGAGAAATGTTTGTGATGGAGTTTGGATGTGTTGTCCCCTCCAAAACTCATGGAAATTTGACCTCCAATGTGACAGTGTTGGAAACTGATTGAGTCATGGGGGCGGATCCCTCATGAATGGATTAATGCTCTCCCTGGGGGAGGGGAGATAATAAGTGAGTTCTCACTCTGTTAGTTCACACGAGAGCTGATTGTTTAAAGGACCCTGGCACCTCCTCTGTTTCTCTCTTGCTTCCTCTCACCATGTGATCTGCTTGTACCTGCCACTTTCTGCCATGAGTAGAAGCAGCCTGAGGCCCATGCCAGATGCAGCTGTCCCAGAATGGTAAGCCAAACAAACCTTTGTTTTCTTATAAATGACCCAGTTTCAGGTATTCTGTTATAGCAACACAAAACAGACTAAAACAGTTTGGTTGGAGAAGATGGCTTAGATATATGGGAACAGCATGTTTCTGAATAGTGAACCACAGAATTTCCTATTGACAATATGGACCCGACAGACTTTCTCCACTCACTCTTCACTGCACGCTGAGGTGACTGGGTCCTGGAGGAACATTTGCTTCCAGAGTCATTTGTTCCGAATTAAAAGAAGAGGAAACAATGTGTTGAGTCAGTTTCTTCAACTGAACTTATCACTAAAGTCATTTTACCTCTGAAAGAACCTAATTGAAAAAAGGAGCAGATAAAAGACATGATTGTTACACTCATGGGACTTCTTTCACATGGAAGTAAATATCAGAGTTGGTAGAGAAGCAACTAGGTGAAGATATAATCTATTAAGTTACCCAGTAAATTTTATATTAAGAAACATTTGAATATATTTATTCATTTTGTATGGTTGGACTGTATTAGTCCATCTTCTCCTGCTTATAACAGATTACCTGAAACTGAGTAATTTATGAGAAATTTGTTTCTTACAGTTTTGGAGTCTGGGAAGTCCAAGGTCCAGGGGCACATCTGGTGAGGGCCTTCTTCATGGGGACTTCCTACGGTGTCCTGTGGGTATGTGGAATAAAACATGGTAAGAATGCCAACAGGGCTTTAATGTGCTCACTTGCTCTCCTTATGAAGTCACAAGTGTCACTTCCATGATAGCCCACTAAATACTCACCCATTAGCCCATGAATGGATTAATGCATTCGTGAGGACACAGCCCTCATGGTCCAATCACCCTGTAAAGGCCCCACTTTCAACACTGCCATAGTCTGACAAGTTAGTAAAATGATGCTATCAAGAAGGCTGCTAAGTGCTTGTAATGATTTGATCATGTGGGACTGTGCTGAAGAGCCAAAAAACTGCATTTTAAGACAATCTATTCAATGATGTAAAAAGGAAGGATTACACACTGGTTCCTGTGTCCCACTGGGCAAAGTTTCACCCCATGGATTGTTAAATCTCCCATGCTTCTAGGTGTTGTGTACCTGGATGCCAGGCTGGGTCCTGTAGTTCCCCAAACCTCATTACCTTCAGGAAAGCCCCTGAGTGGGAGGCAATAGCTCATGTTCTGAGCATGAGATGAAGAGCTGTCAGATGGCACCTGCATGAAGTTGTAGAGCCCATGCACAAATGGTCACCAGTGGTAGCTGGAACAAAGAGAGTTGGAGTAGGAGATCAGAGATGACCTAAAAGTGTGTGTGCGAGAGGTATCTGCTATAGCCCAGATCAAACTTGACATTTGATTGTCTGTTTAACATTTAAAAACTGCATTGAACACCACTAACTGGAAGGTGTCTTTTTTTCCCCCCTAGCTTTACTGAGATCTATAGAGTGTAAATTAATAAACAATATATTTAACCATTGAAAAATATGCATGGAAAATTCCTGTATACCTTAGGTTATGTTTCAAAAGAGACAGAGCTCTTTCCCTTTAAGAAACTAGAATACAATTGGGAAGACAATGCATGTGGTTTTCTATTAAATACATACAATTTGGTAGAGGTATTTTTTCATAACAGAAGTTTCACATTTTTATTTTTTCTTTAGTCATCATTAAGACGGCAAGGTTCTTCTTGACTTCCCGTGCCTAGTTCTTAAATGTTGATTCAGTGTGTCCTTCCTAACTCCAGAGCTATAGGACATTTTCCCCTTTTGATTCAAAAACCTACTAACTCTAATAGTTAAACTACAGAAAAACAAATAATTAAGTCAAAGATACCATACAGCCAGGTACACGGTGTGGGTTAAATTACACCACAGAGTTCTACTGAAACCAGAGAAAGGCAGAGTTGCTTTCACAACGTATCTCACTGCAGCACTCTGGAAATTCCTATTTCTAGTCCAATTTGAGTAGTTACTTAATTCTCCCTGATTCTCATAATACACTTGTAGTGAGTGCAAGTCTTTTCAGTAGATGGGTTGCTTCAAGTGTGCAAGCGTTCACTAGGGATTGTCTCTACAATTTCACAATATGCTTTGGAAAGCAAGTTCCTAGAGCAGGAACATTTTACTCTTTCACAGCAATCATCAACAGCTTCATAGAAGTAGTGCCTCTACTCAACAGATGACTTTTTGTATTAATGGTAACCTAATGGCAATAAATATGAGAGAAGGAGCCATAAATATAAACACCTGCGTTGACACTGTTTACATTTTTTAGAGATATTGGAAAAGCAGCTTCCAGACTACAGAATTGGCTGCCACACTTTCTTTGTGTCTCTTTTTCTAGGACACTATTTAATACAGTTAAGTTTTGTCTTTTCTGGCCACGTCCTGTCTCCCTTCTCATTCTTTTTTATTTTCCCTTCATGTTTAGAAAAATATGTGAACACTTTCAAGCCTAGGAAACAAGACTGGGAAATTATGAGAGAGGGAGAGTTGAAGGAAAAGAGAAAAGAGTAAGAAAGGCCTAAAAGCATAATGCTGAGGGGTGCCTTCTCCACATTTGGCTATGTCTAGGTTTTCTAGTCTCACTAATTTTTGCATTCTTTTGTACACTTGATTAAAGTCAAGCTCAAATATGCCAATTCTAATTAAGATATATATTAATTTGGGAGAAAGTTTATTATATATGGGTTTTCAACTCCCATATCCTCTTTGGCAGGAAGTATATTAAGTATGTTTCCCAGTGTGTTGCTCGAGTGGAATGACAACACAATCTTACTAGGTGTTGCTAACATTCATTGACTTTGAAAGCTTAGCATGTGGCCAGTTCCCAACCATTTACCCCGAAAAATAGCTTCTCTATTTATAATACTCAAGATATGAAATCAGGTTCTTTCTTATCTAGGGAAAGTAAGCATAGCTACCTGTTTGTTTACACATAAACTTTATCCCAACTGCACAGGTTGTATACCCAATGTTGCTAAATAAAATCATCACATATCTTCAGAAAGGGATTATGTAAATCTCTTAAATGCCAAAACAGATGTCACTTTCTTCCACCTTTGCCTTCGATGTTTAAAGAAACTCTGACTTGATCAGACATTCAAATGATTTAATCATTAGATCTGTCCTGCTGAAAGATGTAAGTTTAGTGATTGTCATGAAGACCAATCTACTCACATGTAGCCTTTGACATTTCTTCTCTGACATAGAGCTGAGAGGTGGCAGAGCATAACAAATCCATGTTTTAGCATTTTGCAGGGTAAATTGATGTTAACAGCTACAGAAAAGTACTGTAGATGTCATGTCTTCAAAAAGATGTTTTAAGATAGAACAGAGATAATATTCCAAAAGGCTGCAATTTTTTAGGCCTGATGTTAGAGTAAATAATACATTATTAACTGCAGTTAAATAGTTTTTGAGCACAGTAGAAAATTGCAGGGTTCTAAACTTAGAACAAGTACCTACTAGTTCTGAATTATATTTTTCTCTTTAAAAACATGAATTCAGAAAAACTCTTTTTTCTGTCATTCTAAATGATATCTGAAGTACTAAAAAGCATTATTTCAAAAGCATAAATATAGCAGTTTTAAATAAATGATTTCCATTCAGTTAGTATGATAACTAGTATGTTTATTTGAAATTTTTAATATGTTAAATATAAAATGATTTGTAAAACTTGAAATTTTTAAATTAACAATTCCAAGATTATTGTTAAAAAAGATTTAAAGTCATAATGTGACAAGATAAACACATTATATTCACTCAAAAAAATGAAAGAAAACTTGTAGATTATGAAATCATGGATGTATGTAATTCTAAGTTTTTGCAACTGGGTTTGCTGGTGCTTTTTATTGTTTTCTCCAATAGTAATTCATCAATTTCCTATTTCAGTCTTCTTATCTACTAAATGATAATAATGACCTTGAATATTGCTTAATCTCTCTTGAGACCTGTTTTCCTCCTTTGCAAAATGAAACGCTTATAAGTTTAGTACCTACTTTTGTGAGCTGTGGCCTAGTTATTAAAAGTATATATGCGAATTTCTCCTTTATGTCAATTAAGACTTTTTGGTAAAAGATCCATCAACCCTCTCTAGAAGCTACTTCTTCTCCTAAAGTAAAAACTGATGAAAAGTCTTTGCTTATGATACCCAACTCTTTTCAGGTGAGAAACCAAGAATTGTTAGAGAAACAAGTGCTATATATCAAAATGTACAAATTCTACATGCAGTCCTGATCTGACTTCTCCTAATTCTGGATAATTTTCTTTCGTTAATAAGTAGCTAACTCAATTAGACCTTTTCCTCCAATAAGGTAAGATGATGAAAATAAAGATACTTTGTAAATTCTAAATGACTGGGAACATGAAAAAAATCAATCCGTTCTTTATCAAAGCCTACTAACCATCACGTAAATTCATAAACCACTGACTAAGCTCTTTACTTATCTGTAAAAATATTTGTTTGCCCACATTGTGTGGCAGGTACTTTTTAAAGTATTTATCCCATTATTATCTCCACTCCTCAGAAGAGAAAACTGAAACACAGAAAAGTAAATTTCATAAGTTTGTTAAGACTAATAAAATGTAGAATCAATAATTGATCCCAAGCAATTTGTCTTTAAGATATTAAGCACCATTCTGTACTGCATATCTAATGATCTGTATATCCATTTAAAATTAGCAGGAAATATCTAAATGTTATTCCAATAAAGACAGAATTATGAACAGCAGAATAAATGAATATGGACCTTCGTTACTATATTTATATAGGATTATTCTCATATATCGAAGACTTGAGTTTTTAGTTTTCCAAATCCACAATAACTTTTAACCAAGGAAAATAATAATTTACAACAACTTATATCAACTTATACCATAAATCACATTTGCTGAAATGGAGAGTTACAATTTATCAATACTTGTTTGTTCTTAATCAATAGTTTTCACCCATGCCTTCCATCAAAAACCATCTATTACCAGTTTAATTCAATATCATATTATAGAAATGTACCCTGTGAAATTTCCACAAAACTTATACATACCAGTTTTAGAATTCCCCAAGGCCATATTTTCTATCTGTATTTTCTAGGAGAAAAATAGTTTTTAATATCGCAAAATGTAAAATTTGTTTATTTACCTGTATGTATTATCATTGCATTTATTTATTGTCCTTTTTAAAAGCATTCATTTGTACAAATATGATACAGTTTACAAACATTCAAAGTTGTTTTTTACAATCTATTACTGAAAACCTTCCAACTAATATGTATTAGAAAAAAAGAAAATCAAGTGTCAAGAGTCCAGAAATTACTTCATTCTTGTGAAAAAACCTTCCATATGTGGATATAAAACCCCTCCACAGGTTTTTTTCAAAGGGTAAACACACAAGAAATGAGAAAACAGAGGGGCTGGTATGGAATATAAAATAATGATTAGCAGAAGAGTTACAATATATATATTTTTGTATTTGTAATATATATATATATGTTAATATTTTAAATTTATGCTAACTTAAGTTGTCCAACATTTTCTAAAGACCACAGGATATCTTGATTAAAATTTACTTTTTCAGAATTTATTAGAAAAGCACAAGGATAATATAGCTTCAAGATTAGAAGATTAAGATTTGTACTTCTTAAGTTAAATTTTTTAAAAAGCAGTCCCTAGAAAAGCTCACTGTCTACTTGAAATTATGCTAAACCATCAAGTTATTCTGGTATATGAAAAAGAATGTAACATATAAAGTCTCTTGTCATTACTTCTTGTTTCTTCTTATCATTTTCTTAGGAGGTGTCCCATTCAAAGCTAGCATGCTAAAGTTTAATTCTACCAACTATTATACCTGGGGAAAAATCAGGCTTGAATATTTCTCAGTAATCTCTTCTCTTTGACCATGCATGTTTGTTTCCTTCCTTTCATTTTCTTATGTTTTCTCCTATATTCTAAACAAAGTTGTGCTATCTACAAAATTATATGTTCTCTCTTAAAATTCTAATACTTAACAAAGATACCAGTTGACAGTTCAATTCCAAACTTTTATTATTCCTAAACATAAATACAATTATCCTAAGTATTATAATGTTAAACTGAATGAGCAGCTTCTGGATCTAAACTGATTTCATTTTATAATTATTTAAAATTATAAGCTTCTCAGTTTTCTCAATAAGCAGGAGCAATGATACTCAGATTTAGGTGAAACCCACATGCTATTATTAGTGATTAAAAGTGTTTGCTACTCTACTAATCAGAAAGTTTCTTTAGTGCACTATAACCATTACTAATATTCCGTAGTTCATTTCCTTTAAAACAATACAACTATCTTACAAGTTTTCCTCTATATTTCATCATTAGAATTTAGTCTTTTACAAATGAAGTATTCTGAATTTGATATATAAAGGAATTATTAATTAGTTTTTGCCAGACACACTAATGTAAAAAAGTATCACCTTTACTATATGGTAGTCAATACAAAAAAAAAAAAAAAAAGTTTTGTTTTTGTTTTGTTTTGTTTTAGCAACACTTCATCTTCATCTAAGTAAAAACACATTAAATTTTTTCATAGGCAGGCAAAATTCTGAATCTATCAGGGGATTGCAAATAAGTAGCAACAATTAATTCAACCAATTTTAAAGCTTCAAAAAGAAATATGAGAAATTTCAGTGGGATAATTAGGTCATATTTCAGTTCCAGGGAGATGATTCTGATCATTATGTAGAGAAAAAATTGGGTACATAAACCAAAAACAATATTAGTATATAATTCAAATAGTGTCTATTATAAAAGGGAAAAAAACAATTTTTACTATTGACAAGATTTAGAATTGATTCAATGTAAGGCAGGAAGGAACACTGAATGTAAAAAAATGGCTTGCATATTTTTACTTTAGGTGATTGGGACATCGTACTAGGAGAAATTGGTAAAGGGACATCAAAATCGAGTACATCGTATATTGATAAATTAAATAAATAAATAACAGTGGGGAAAAAAACAAAACTAAAACCTGATACCAAATTCAGACAAAGTTCAGAAACAAAACAAAACAAACAAACAAAAATCACAGACCAATAATCCTCATGTTCATAGACCAACAATTCTCAAAAAAACCCACAAAGTTTGGTCATCAGATTTAGCAACATACAATAAAACCTCACACTTAAGTAGAGATCATACCAGAAATGCAAGGCTGGTTTAACATTTAAAAATTAGTCAGTGGTGGCAAACATACCCAGTGCCTAGATCTTGGATTTTAATATCATTCTCTAATAAAAAGAACCAGGGTTCCTTGGACAAATGGCTATCCTATAGCTGAGATACGGAATGTAAAAGATAAGTCTGGAGCATCTTGCATAGTTCCAGAAAGTAATAAAGTGCTCCACCCACACTCCCCCCACAAACACAAACAAACAAACAAAAAACTAGAAAACCCGCAGTGATGGTGTTTTGCTAAAGGAGCACAGGGACCAAGTGAAGGAGATACTAATGGCCAAATCTGGAACAATTTGAGTAACAATATATATATAATTGGATTATATGACTTTATGTTAACATGTTACTGTAAAAGAAATATCCATTAGCCCATACTGATATAAAAATGACTACATAAATGAAAAAAGTGGAAAATAGATAAATATGCCATTCAGAAAAATTTCAAATGATATATGTAAATATTCCCCACTCCAGGAGGTAGAACATAACTTCCCGCCCTCAAATGTAGACTGTACATTGTGACTTCCTTCCAAAGTGTACAATATGGAAAGAAAAGAGTAATTTTACAGTGGAATAGTCTGACAAATATTGTATTATCCAGTGTATCAAGGAGAATATCAACCATAAAGTCATGTTGGTAGCATGTACCCTTGATATGATATGTTCAGAATGGCACTTCATCCCCGTGGTCTTCCCTCCAAAACCAACAACCCCATTTAATCATGAGAAAGACATCGGAAAAATCCTAACTGAGGGGCATTCTAGAAACTACCTGGCCAGTATTCTTAAAAACTGACAGAGTCATCAAAAACAAGAAAAGTCTGAGAAAATGTCATAGCAGAAAGGAGGCTAAGGGACATTATCACTAAATATTATGCAACATCCTGGAAAGGACCTCAGGTTTAAAAAAATGGTAATTTGAAAAGTGCAGCCTTTTCCTCTTTGGTTCTGTTTTGTTTTCTTTCTTTCTTTACTTTCTTTTTTTCCCAATAATTTAGTGTTTAATGAAGACATTAAACACTAAAGACACTGAGACATTTTTTAAAAAAATTTTATGATTAAACACTCTGGTTGTTGACTTTTCCCAAATTAATGCACACACAAATCAAGTCAAACATAATGTAAAAGTTTATCTGGGTGATAAGCAGTGGAAATATAAGTATATTTGAAAAATTAGAAAATTGGGAGAGACTGGGCTATCGGGAATTACATAACACATAAAGCTTCAAAATAAAGAATTGGTACTTCCTTGCGTAAGAATAGGCAGACCTATCAAAAGAAAACCGGAGAATCAGATCCTTTAATCAGTGAGAAAGATGTTGCAAGAAAAGTGAGTCAAACATTTGAGTCAAAATTAAAATCAAATTCTTATTGTAATATAAATATATGCATGTGCACACACACACAAGCACACATGACTAATTTCTAGATAAGTCAAAGAATTAACATTTTCAAAGAAATAAGACAATAATTAGAAGATAATTCCTGTGACCATCTGATTTTGGTTTTGAGAGATCTGTTTTAGCAGGCAATGATTTCAAAGGAAGGAACCATAAAGAAAAAAGATTAAATTTGACAACACAAACATTATAGAGATAACAAGGACAAAACTTACATGGAAATATTGTGAATATATAACAAGATGTCAGTTTTTAATATATATATATTACCTATAACAAATCAATCAAAACTTTTAAGTAGACAAAAGACATAAACATTCATGAAATAAGAAACACATTTTGAGAAAAAAATGCTAACTTCATCAAAACATATTATTTCTCTCTGACCAAAATGTATGAGTTTTCAAAAGATGGCCACATCTACCACTGTCAAAACACAGTGACAGTTAAATACTGCTACCCTACAGAAGTACAAGACTTGATACTGTCTGGGCACCAACTATGACACCCCATGTAAATTTTTTAAATGTTTTTCCAGAAATTAACTTTAAAGAAATTATGTTAAACAAATAATGATAGACTCATACAATGCTGTATCTATATTTAAGTAATTACTTTACGCAATTACAGATGTGTACATGGTTTCTTGCCTAAGGATGTATGTATATATGTGTAGTTGTGCATCTACAGTATGCTATACATTTAATAAAGGATAACATATTTCTAAATTGTAATAATAAGCTACTAGCAAAAAAATTAATATTTAGAAAATACTAATGGTCTTGAGAAATGCTTGTAATTACTTAATGAAAAAAGCAGCTTACAATATATTGCATATACCATTATGTCAATTTGTAATGTGTATTTTGAAAATGTCTATATAAGTCAACCATATTTTTATCTATATCTATATCTGCATCTATTCATAACTATAAAAAACTGAAGAGATGTGTATATATATATATGTGTGTGTGTATATATATATATATATTTTTTTTCCTAACATGGTTATCTCTGAGCAGTGAAATTATGGGTATTTGTATATTCTTAATGTTTTTATTTTTACATATTTTTCAGTAAACACACATTCCTTTTGTAATTATAAAAATATATTAGAACTCCTTAGAAAATAATAAAATGGTTTATATTTGTTTAATATGTTTTATTTCATAGCCATAGCCATTCTACTAGTATGACATATAGATTTAACACTTATTTGAAAAGTTGGTCTGTGAAGCCAAAAAAAATAAATCGCTTAAGTCTGTGAATTCCCTATACAACTTTGAAAATTGTGCATGTGTGTGTGATTAAATAATAAACTGGCCTCAAGATATGTCAGCAAAAAAATTCATGGGAACATGTATTTTTGTATTTGGGTATGCTTGAATAATATAAGTCCTAAGATTCTGAATTTACTGTTAAAAAAACTCTACTTTCTGTTCAACTTTCATAGTATTCTTGTCTTGTAGACAGGCTCACAACTGAATGATGACTACAATCATCTCTTGAAGTTAGGAAAATAGTGTCCAGGTAGGTGAGTTATTCTACCCAATAGAACAAGAAAAACAATTAAAAACATAGAGGCAGTTACTTCTGTGGACCTAATGATCACTGTGTACATTTGCAAATGTGAGAAGTACAAAACAGTGGTAGGTTTTATAGGCTACTACTTTTAAGATTAGAATGGCTTTTGTATTTATGTAAGTATTTTTCATCAGATATGTTGCAAATAGATGATTTACATACATTAAGAAAGATGTACTATAATGACCTTCTGTAAGAGGAAATTATATTGAGCTTTCTTCTTTAATCTCGTAAGATGTTGAGAAAAATCTGTTCACCTTTCAAACCAATGAATTTCTCTCTCTCTCTCTCTCATATATACATAAATATATTTATATACATTATATATATATATATGATAGACATAAAAGAAAAGAAAATGTTACATTAAAATCATTTGTAAACCCTCCCTCTCCTTAGCCCCTTAAAAATATGTAGGGTTCATATTTTCTGGGTCAGCTTCTAAGCCCACTTTTGCTGAATAAAATCTGAATTATGGAGGAACAGGAAAATTGAAGTAAATCAGATAATTAAATGACTATGCATAGTAAAACGATGAGAAAAAATATCTGAAAGGAAAAGATGAAAGGGTAATCTGTGAGAACGAACATTTTAATATGTTTGGTATAGAGATGTATATCTTGTGTCAACTGTGATGTTTTCTTAATATTTTAAGTAGGAGAGACGGATAAGGAAGGTTTTAAAAAACTTTTGCAATGCATGTGAATGTATCTCTTCTTAGGACTTTAGCAGGAGATCTAAGGAAGTTTAATAATTAGTTGGTTGTCTGAATCATGTTTCTTTGAATTCAATCCTGTCTTCAGACAAAACCATAAGAAAAATAGGTCATGGGCATTATATAAATAGAAGGCATACTGTTGGCTGATGCTCAACATTCATTTCCTCCTCATCTTCCTTACAAAATCCTGATATGAATCCAGTGTCTCACTCATCCACTTCAACCAATATATATGCACGTGGAAATAATCACATTGAAAACCAAATGATCATAAAAGGCATTCTTATTAAATTATATAATAATGGAACATTTAACTCTGTATAAACCCTAAGAATAAATCAGTGTATGTTGTTATTAAATTACATAGAGTATATTAAAATTAAACTTAAAAAATTGAGTTTTAAAATAGTACAGGTGTTTTGGCATTGTTTTGCAAATTACATGTGTGTACATCTACTTGGTATACATATATTACATCAACAGAATTTACACAAAAGTACAAAAATTGGTGAATTATTCATTTGGTTCTGGTTATGTATAGATATTATAATAATCAACAGCTATTTATGAAAGAGTATTCATTATAACAACCGTGTCAATATGGATACTGATCACAGACCAGATAAAACTTGGCAATGGCCTTTGGTTGTTGAATTTGAATTTTGGTTCAGATATTCAACAGAAGGTTGAAATTTTAGAAAAGTCTGATAAATCTGTACTTTTTAACTTTTAGAAACTTTTTTTTTGTTAAAGGTACTAATGAATTAAAGTTGTAGTTTTAATGACATATATGGGTAGTTTATTCTGTGTTCATACACTGAATTCTTAACATTGGTCAAAGATACTCACAAATGCATGACAAAGCCATACATGAAAATCAGGCATGACTGAAAACCCCTTAAAGTCGGGGACTGTAATCTTATTTATTATGCATTTATTCCTCAACATGCAACACAATGTCCAGCACAGACAAGCACTTGTTAAAGAGAGGTGAAGAAATAAGATGTTAACGATACAAGCACTTAACATATTTATAAACTGTGACTAGAAAAAAAAAATCAAGGCTTGCTGATTTAGGTCAAGAATTCTTTACTCATGAAAGAGTGCCAATACTTACACCCACTTTAAGCCAATGTATAACACCCAGCTTGGTATTTTCAATATTTAACTGTAGAGTCAATGTTATTAGTAGTGTAAAATAAGCATTTTTTCAACATGAATTAATTTATTTTTTAATTTTTTTAATTTTTAATTTTATTTTAGTTTCTCAATATACAATGTAGTTGATTTTCATGTCCCTATACCAATTCCTCCCTTCTCTCCTCCTCTCCCCGCTACCCCCATCAACATAATCAACATCATATCTATACACTTGTCTTATCAAGTTCAAGGAATTGTTGTGATTGTTGTGTCTTCTCCCCCCCACAATTTATTTGTATATTTATTTATTTATTTTTATTAGCTCTCACAAATAAGTAAGAACATGTGTTATTTCCCTTTCTGCACCTGGCTTATTTGACTTAATATAATTTCCTTAAGTCCATCCATGTTGCTGCAAATGATATTTCAGTTTTTTTTTTACAGCAGAGTAGTATTCCATTATGTAGATTATACCATATTTTCCTTATCCACTCATCTGATGATGGACATTTGGATGGTTCCAACTCTTGGCTGTTGTAAATAGCACTGCAGTAAACATGGGAGTACAGGTATCCCTTTGACATGATGATATCCATTCCTCTGGGTATATTCCCAGCAGTAGGATAGCTGGGTCGTATGGGAGATCTATCTGCAATTGTTTGAGAAACCTCCATACCATTTTCCATAAAGGCTGCACCATTTTGCAGTCCCACAATCAGTGTAGGAGGGTTCCTTTTTCTCCGCATCCTCACCAGCATTTATTATTCTCAGTCTTTTGGATATTAGCCATCCTAACTGGAGTAAGATGGCATCTCAGAGTGGTTTTGATTTGCATTACCCGAATGCTGAGTGATGTTGAGCATTTTTTCATGTGTCTGTTGGCCATTTGTATATCTTCCTTTGAGAAATTCTTATTCACCTCCTTTGCCCATTTTTTTTTAATTGTGTTACTTCTTTTTTTCTGTTCAGTTATTAGAGTTGCTTATATATTCTGGATATTAATCCTTTGTCAGATGTATATTTTGCAAATATTTTCTCCCACTTGATTGTCTTTTTACTCTGTTAATTGTTTCTTGTGCTGTGCAGGCTGGTTAACTCAGTTGGTAAGAGTGTGGTGTGGTGTTATAACACCAAGGTCAAGGGTTCAGATTCCCATACCAGCCATCTGCCAAAAAACAAAAAAAAAATAAAATATGCCTATCAAAAAAAAAAAAAAGGAAATATACTAATTCTAAATGCTACATTTTTAAATGGTTACTTTCAAGTAAAATTTGTTTTTAGGCCACACATAATAATATGTTTAATAACTTAATATAAGAACCTAAAATTCTGTATGTAATACATATTTTATCAGCAAACATTTAAAATGTAGAACTGAATAAAACCAATACATTGCAAGGTATGTTGCAATATAAATCTAATAAATTATTAGCCACACCAAGTTTTATTAAAACTGCTCCTGTATGAAACGCATTCATCTGCTTAGTACAATAAGCATCACAGTTGCTAAGAATGTAATTCTAATTTTTATAGAAGACTATACTTTCTGAAATATAATCTGGGTTTCTTACTAAAACAGAAGCGTAGGTCAAAGTTTTAGGATATTCTTACATATTATAATTTTGAAACAAAGTTTTTGTGTATTATATTTTGGGGTAAAAGTCGGAAGGCATCTTAAAAACTAGTGTCACGTAAGAGAATTGCATATAGGATCTACTTAACGCAGTAGTGTGTAAAAATATGTATCATGATGTCCATTCTTTCAGATGCAGCACAGAGCGCTCTCTGATCCAGGCTTGTTTGATACCTGTTTGATCATGGATTTCCCGAGGCAATTTATGAGAGTGCTTCTACTAGAAAACTGAACAATTCACAGTTCTGTCTTTATCTTTTGAATAAAAGTTCTCTGAATCTGTTAGACTTACCTCCTGTTCTCATTCATGGTAACAGAAAATAATTAGCTTCACTCAGTGGACTTATTCTAAAGAATTAATATATTTTAAACTTGAGATGAAAAAGGGCAAATGAGATAAACTATGAAAACATATAGTTATTCACTAAAATTATGCTTTTACAAACATAATTAAATCATGGATGTAGAATTTGGTGGTACACTAAGATTTTTGCATGTTATAAAATCAGGTAACTGCATCTGGACATTTTGTAAGACAATTTGACAAATTAAGTGGTGTTATTAGTCTGATAATTTCTGGGAAAATTTTTAAATCTTTGCATGCTACACACTTCGCTGTTATAAAGAAAAAATAATAAAAGCAACAGAACTGATCAGACCAAAATGCAATGAATGTGTTTTAAAATGTGGCACCAATTATCCAGAATATTTGTATTTGCTAGTTCTCCCCGGATAATTTGGTCTTTAAAGGGAAAAAAATCACAATCCACCACGTCTTTAGGTTAGTATAGTTCTGCTGCTTACATGTATTAAAAGTCCATCCAAAAAATAGGTACCAGTCAGCATCCAAAAGTACATATGCAAAAAGTTCAAGGAGCCACTATTGACTACTTTGGACAAATATTGTGCACTTCATTCAAATTTAGATCACTAACAACTTGGTTCACACCAGCTGCATCTGTAACTACTTCTCTACAAAGGGATGCTCTCAATTCTGTTACCAGCCACATACTATGACTTTCTGTCATTTCTAATTACTTACAAATATAGGAGAAGCCCAACCCTTGGAGCATGGATGGAGCTTCTGGAGAAGTTGGAAAAGGGGAAAAGCCCAAGAAAGTGACTCTGAAGCAAAAAAGGAAAAAAGCATTAATTCTACAAAGATATATTCTGACCAGTAAGAAACAGTGGACAGAATAATAAGACTTTCTCTTTTTTCCCCTCCTGTGGATTGTTCTGTGATCTTTTTTTTGCAACTGCCTGTCTGGCCATGTCCTGTGGTCGCCTTGCCAAGCGACTGCATCTGTTATACAGCTTGAAGTGACGTAGTGGATAGTAGAGTAACGCACCACCTTGCATTGTTTCCCATCCTAGGTTCTTTGTTTCCTTTTCCCTCTCTTTTGCTGGTCTGGGCTTGAATCTTCCAAATAACATGTTAGCACTTAATCCTTAACTCAGACTCTGTTTTAAGAGAGAGTGAAATAAAACTGTGGATTATCTATGAAATTATGGAGGCTACTTCTATTGGAAAAAGCATCATTAAATTAACAATAGTAAACAATGTATTAACAAGGGATTTTCTTTAGAAATATTATCATTAATGCACAAATTTTTTAGAGATTTCTAATTAGACTTACTAGTTTAACATAAGATTATCTAAACTAATTATGGCAAACACATTCAAAAAGATAAAATCTTCTGTCTGTGTATGTAAGTGTGTGTGTGTGTATGTGTGTGTGTATATATATACATATATATATACACACACACATATATGAATATATGGATATATAACCTAATATCAAGGAGAGAGTATAAAAAATATTTTTACCCAAAAATGAAAATAGTGAGAAAAACTTATCTAAGTGGTTAAAAGTTGATGGTATTAAGAATTTCCTATATTACAAAATTTGCAGCAAACAGAATACAGTTCCATAACATTTTAGATGTGTGCTGAACTTAGAAGAATGTCCAGTAACTCCAAGTTTTATCACAAGTAGTATACTATTTGTCCATGTAGTTATTCACAAAGGTGACACTATACCAAGTCATAAACTCTTCATATCATGTCTATTCTAATTCCAGTCTTTAATTTGTTGAATTTTTGATGTAATAATTGTAGTCTCAATTTTTTCATAAGCAAAATAATTAGATTTGGAAGAAAATTTGACAAGATAGTACTTAGGTTGTTATTTATTCCTTTTTCAGAAATCTTGACAAAATTTGACATTACATTATTAGACAATGAATTCAGTGCATTTCAAATTTCAGAAAAAACTAAATGTAGCCAATAGAAATCCCAGAGTTTATAGAACTAAATTAAATTAAATTTAAAATTTTATTTTGTAATTTGGTTTAGTAAAAATATGCTCATAAGACAACAGCTTCAATCTCCTTTATTGTTATTGGTCTGTTCAGATTTTCTACATCTTCTTGGCTCAGTTTTGGGAGCTTGTGTGTGTCCAGAAATTTATCCATTTCCTCCAGATTTTCAAATTTGTTGGCATATAGTTATTTATAATAGTCTCGAATGATTCCTTGTATTTCAGATGAATCAGTTGTAATATCACCTTTTTCATTTCTAATTTTTGTTATTTGAATCTTCTCTCTTCTTTTTTTTGTTGGCCATGCTAATGGTTTGTCAATTTTATTTATCTTTTCAAAAAACCAACTTTTTGATTCATTGATCTTTTGTATTGTTTTTTGGGGTTTCAATTTCATTAAGTCCTACTCTGATCTTAATGATTTCTTTCCATCTGCTAACTTTAGGTTTGGATTGTTCTTGTTTTTCTAGATCTTTAAGGTGAAGTGTTAGGTTGTTCACTTGCCATCTTTCCATTCTTCTGAAGTGAGCATTTAATGCAATAAATTTTCCCCTTAGTACTGCTTTTGCAGTATCCCGCAGGTTTTGGTATGATGTATCATTATTTTCATTAGTTTCAATAAATTATTTGATTTCCTGCTTGATTTCTTCTTGGACCCATAGGTCATTAAGTAGAATGCTATTTAATTTCCATGTGTTTGTATAGTTCCCAGAATTTCGTTTGTTATAGATTTCTAATTTTAATCCATTGTGGACTGAGAAAATACATGGGATAATCCCAGGACCAGATGGATTCACAGCAGAATTTTACCAAACATTCAACGAGGAATTGACACCGATTCTTTACAAACTATTCCAAAAGATTGAAACAGACGCAAATCTCCCAAAGTCATTCTATGAAGCAAACATCATCCTGATACCAAAACCAGGCAAAGATATAACCAAAAAAGAAAACTACAGGCCGATATCCTTGATGAATATAGATGCAAAAATCCTCAATAACATACTAGCAAACAGAATACAGCAACACATACGTACAATTATTCACCACGGTCAAGTGGGATTCATCCCAGGGATGCAAGGTTGGTTCAACATATGCAAAACAATAAATGTGATACACCACATTAATAAAATCAAACACAGGGACCATATGATGATCTCTATAGATGCTGAAAAAGCATTTGATAAAATTCAACACTCATTCATGACAAAGACCCTCTATAAGTTAGGTATAGATGGAAAGTATCTCAACATAATTAAAACCATATATGATAAACCCACTGCCAATATCATCCTGAATGGGGAAAAGCTGAAAGCTTTTCCTTTAAGAACAGGAACTAGACAAGGATGCCCACTCTCACTACTCCTATTCAACATAGTGTTGGAAGTACTAGCCAGAGCAATCAGAGAAGAGAAGGAAATAAAGGGCATCCACATTGGAAAAGATGAAGTCAAACTGTCCCTGTTTGCAGATGACATGATCCTATATATCGAACAGCCTAAAGCCTCTACCAAAAAACTCTTGGAGTTGATAAATGATTTCAGCACAGTAGCAGGGTACAAAATAAACACACAAAAATTAGTAGCATTTCTATTCTCCAATAGGGAACATGCAGAAAGTGAAATCAAGAAATCTTGCCCATTTACCATAGCCATCAAATAAATAAAATTCTTAGGAATTAAGTTAACGAAGGATGTGAAAAATCTCTATAATGAGAACTACAAACCACTGCTGAGAGAAATTAGACAGGATACAAGAAGATGGAAAGATATCCCATGCTCTTGGATTGGAAGAATCAACAGAATGAAAATGTCCGTACTACCCAAAGTGTTATACAAATTCAATGTGATCCCCATCAAAATTCCAAAGACATTTTTCTTAGAAATGGAAAGAACTACCAAGACATTTATATGGAACAATAAAAGATCATGCATAGCCAAAGCAATGCTGAGCAAAAAAAATAAACCTGGAGGCATAACACTACCTGACTTTAAGCTATACTACAAAGCTATAATAACCAAAACAGTATGGTACTGGCATAAAAACAGACACACTGATCAATGGAATAGAATAGAGAATCCAGAAATCAACCCACACACCTATAGCCATCTGATCTTTGACAAAGGCACCAAGCCTAGACACTGGGGAAGAGACTGCCTCTTTAGCAAATGGTGCTGGGAGAACTGGATACCAATATGCAGGAGAATGAAACTACAACCATACCTTTCACCATACACTAAAGTCAACTCAAAATGGATTAAATAATTAAATATACACCCTGAAACAATAAACCTTCTTAAAGAAAACATAGGAGGAACACTTCAGGAAGTAGGACTGGACGCAGACTTCATGAATATGACCCTGAAAGCACTGGCAACCAAAGGAAAAATAAATAAATGGGATTATATCAAACTAAAGAGCATCTGCACAGCAAAGGAAACAATTAACAGAGTTAAAAGGCAACCAACAGAGTGGGAGAAAATATTTGCAAAATATACATCTGACAAAGGATTAATATCCAGAATATACAAGGAACTCAAACAACTTTACAAGAAAAAAACAAGCAACCCAATTAAAAAATGGGCAAAAGAGCTAAGTAGGCATTTCTCTAAGGAAGATATACAAATGGCCAACAGACATATGAAAAAATGTTCAACATCACTCAGCATTTGGGAAATGCAAATCAAAACGACATTGAGATACTATCTCACCCCAGTTAGGAAGACTAATATCCAAAAGACTGTGAATGATAAATGCTGGCGAGGTTGTGGAGAAAAAGGAACTCTCATACATTTTTTGTGGGACTGCAAAACGGTGCAGCCTCTATGGAAAATGGTATGGAGGTTCCTCAAACAATTGCGGATAGATCTACCATATGACCCAGCTATCCCACTGCTGGGAATATACCCAGAGGAATGGAAAGTAAGTTTTAAGAGTGACAAAAGAGAAATATAAAACTTCATTTTGTTTGTTTTTATTATTTTTTTTCTAAAATGCTCAATCAATTCCAATTTTGCATAAGGATAGTACTCTAAATTGTCTTATGTAGCCACATTCTATGTGAACCAAGTTTGTAGATCAGGCAAGAGTGGGCCAATTTTCACTTTTCATGTTGTAAGCACAAAATGTTCCTCAAAATAAATTATCTTTGATTTAGTGAACTAAAAAAAAAAAGTAATCCTATTGTGTGAACATCCTTTATCTTCAGTTTCAGTCTGTGTATAAGAAAAGACATATGTGCATAAAAATCTGAAGAGTAAATCTCAATATTAACAGTTAATTGAATACTCATGATTAAAATTTTAATCTTGGAAAGTAATTACATTTTCTTCTGAAATAATTTTTGATTGATTCTTTTTACAGCCTTGCTGAGAAAATGTTTAGAAAATATTAAAGCTTTAAAATGTAAGTGAATCTCTAAGAAAGTTTGTCACTATTTTACTTATTGGCTATGCAGAGACTAAAACCTTAATAATTTGTTTTGCTTTCCACATTAAAAAAAAAAAAATTAACAATGCCACCAAACCTACATGAGTAAAAGAAATGGTGTGATGGATGGTTAATTTCATATGTCAAGTTGTTGACGGGGCCACAGGCGTTCAGATATTTGATTAAACACTGTTCTGGGTATATCTTTGAGGGTGTTCTGGGATGAAATTAACATTTGAATGGGTCAAGTGAGGATAGCAGATTGCTCTCCCTGTAGTGGGTGGCCTTCATCCCATCATTACCAGTCCTGTATAGAACAAAAAGACTGATCCTGCCCAGTGCAAGAGGAAATTCCTCCTGCCTAACCACCTTGAGTTGGAATACTTATCTTTTCTTGGCTTGAACTTGAGCTGAAACATTGGGTCTTCTTGGGTCTTGAGCCCACAAATTTTCAGACTGAAACTTATACCATCAGATCTCCTGGGTCTCAAGATCCCCTGGTTCTCTGGTACTTGGACTGGAACTACACTATCAGCTCTCCTAGGGCTCCAGCTTGCCAACTGCAGATCTTGAGATTTCTCAGCTCCCATAATCGAGTGACTAATACCTTACAATAAATCTAGATAGATAGATTGATAGGTAGTTAGATATATGCTAATCCTTCTGATTCTCTGGAGAGCCCTGAGCAGTGCAGATGGTATGGCTACCTCTTACTGTGTTTATAAATCATGCTTGCTATCTTTCTGTAATGAAGAAAGCAAGAAGAAGGCTTAGCAAAACTACTAAAATCTTTATGGAAGGGAGCTGATCATGACATTAGGAAAATTTGAAGAGTGAATGGAAATCTGACAACCAGAGTGTTACTGAAGGAAAAATGGACTTGAACTTGGAAAATCAGAGTTGCAGTCCCAGCTCTGGGATCTTGGCCCAAACTATAATCTATCAGAATCTATTTTCACTCACTGAAGAAAGATAATATCATCCACCATTTCACAAAGAACATAAATGTGAATTTTGAACCCATATTGCCATGTAAAAATAATGTTTGTGTTGACAGAACTAGAAATTATAATGCAAATAAAAATAATTAAGAAAGAAAAAATTAACAACATAAAAATCTGTCTGTTTTCTCAATTGTTTTGGAATGAGTGCACATATTGGGTGAAGTGAAGAGTAATAAGCAGTTATTGAAAAAGTATCTCTCTATCTGCAGAAAGAGTATGCGTGACATTTGCTTACCATGAGATTTGAATGTTGAGGGGGACCTTGTAAATTCATAAATATTTAAGTTGTGGTTAATTGTAAATTAATTACTTATTGTGTCATTTTAACATCTTGATATTTAAAATAGCATATTTAACATCTGATTGTGGCCAATTAATGACTGCAAATGTATTTTTTTCCAAAGTCAAGATCTTTACTGTGATTCGAACTATCTGGCATCCCTTACTTCCTTATCACAATATACATGTAAAGAAATTGTAAATAAAATACCTTTATTAATTAATTTGCCCAGATGCTAAAAGTCATCAAAAATCATATAGAAACAAAGCTGTATCTAAATCCAAATAGTAACTTTTCCCAAAATGCAAATCATGTCTATTATTAAGTAGTGCTCAAATAAATGGCAATGCCAGTAGAAGATAATATAAGAACTTTTATTTAAAAGAGTTGCCAACAATAAAAATAGATTAGGGATAAAATATAATAATGCAATGTTAAACATAAGAGAAGAAAATAGGGAACTTTTTACTATTTGATATAGGAAAAGATAATAAAATGTGCTTAAAAATGCATTGCTCATGCTTATTGAGTTCCCTATTTTTACAAAGTCACATTCATCATGTAAGAGAGAACAAAATAAAAAAGTGTGATTAGGAAAAAAATGTGAGAACAAATCTTTATTGAGCACCTTTTCTGTGACAAATATTAACATATTTTACTCTTTTAAATCCTCTGAGCCATCTCATAAGATACCCATACTTTATGGACAAAACAAGTCATGCTATATAACTTGACTAGTCACAGTGCTTTAAAAAGAAGCATAGCTGGATTAAAATCCGGGTATTCCTTCACTCCAAATGTTTGTCTTTACCACAATGTCTATAAAATCAAAATTGAGTATTACTTATAAAAATGACTAAAGACTTTTAGTTCACCAGGTACGATAAACACCATATCCTTGAATTAATTACTATTATTGATAACAAAAAAAAAATATTATTTAATCAATAAACAAAACCCTAAAAAGATAATGAATAAATTATCTCAGTGAAGAAGAAACAGTGACATGCATTCAGAAAATAGTCAACATAATTTAAGTGTCTGAGAAAGTTAGAATAGAAGCATCAAGTTTACAAAATTTAAGAAGCAGGATCAGTGATATAGTTGAGGAGATGAATTTAGCAGAATAGAGTGGTGAGTTCCATGACTTGCAGCAGTTTGGAATTTTGCTAAAGTACCTATTTGAATTACCCACACTGATGTGTTGAATGAGTCACTTAGCCTTATAAATTATTTTAGTAATGCATTTCCAGAATCATTAAGAATCCAAAGGGGTCACTTAAGAGCTTCATGTTTTACTAAATTTTATGAGACAAATTACATTCTATAACAGTATTGGGGGTTTTAAAGATTCATGAAATTATCTGTATAGGTCTCTTGGGGAGAATGTCAGTGGTGGAGTGTAAATGAAATGCCACTCCTTAGGACCAGGGGTCTGAACTCTTGGTTGACAGCAAGGGAATCGGGCCAGATTGCTTTTTCAAGACACTGGGCCAGTGTTATGCTTCTGCAAAGAACCGTTTAAATGATGAATGATAGCTGGAAAACTGTCAGGAAGAAACAGAACCCATTATTTGAGCCTTAGAGAATATTGATGTATTTGCACTTAATACCAGGTGCAATTTTGAATATTACTTCTCACTAGAGAAAAAGGAATTGCTGATAAGTACCAAGAACTTCGTTTACATTATGATCATTTAGTATAAGATAATGTAAGTAATGATGTTGCATTAATCCTCTCCTCATAGTAATCCTGTCAGGTAGGTATTAAGCATATTTATTTATTTATCTATCTTCATTTACTTAACCATTTTAAACGTAAAGAAACCAGGTTCAGAGTCAGCCTGTGTTATAATAGGCTATATTTAAACAAAAAAGGTATGGTGCTGAGATTCTTAAAAAATCGAAGGCTGAAATTGCGACATTATTAAAGTTATAAACTTGAAAGTTGTGGATAATATAAACATAAAATCACTAAAAGTCATTGATTCCTCATAGAGATACATTTATAACAAAAATAAGGTGTGTTTTGTTTTGTCTTGTTTTGTTTTAATATCAGAGAGTAAGTCAGGATGAACCATAATTCCTGATGTGCTGTATAACTGGTATTCATAGGATATGCCTCCTGACTTCTTTGGGGGTGACATAAATAAGAACATACATATTTTATTTAAAGGTAATTTATGTTATCATTCAGAGATAGAATGTTATATGCAAGTGAAGGACTGCTGAACACTATCAGGGTAATCAGGGAATTTGATGATCCTGGTAATTGTGTAAAGAGACTCACTTCACATTGCAAAGTTCATGAAAATTCATTTCTTTTAACCAGCAACCATTTATTATGTTTTCTACTATCTACTAGGTACTGTGTTAGGTCCTCAGACAGAAATGTTGGAGACACAGTATCTTCCTCCAGTTTCTTAGTGTCTGTGGAGTAAGCAAGGCGTAATATGCTTTTAGTAACACAGAGCACACTCAGAACATGTAAAATATGCACAGAACCTAGTCTTATGTGGGTAGTAATACTAACAAAAACTTCAAAAAGAATCCGATATCTAAGTTTATACCTTCGAGCATTAGTTAAACAAATATTGATTGGGAGCCTACTATGTGCAGAGGAACTATTCTAAGAATGAGGGATAAAACAGTGAACAAGTTATTTTTCTCTGCCCTTTATTATGGCAAAACTCATTTAAAGAATGAAGGGATTAATAACTCTACAAATGGAAATCAGTAACATAAAAAAAAAAAGCATTAATGAAAAGTATCACAAACCAATAGCTGGTTCTATGAGAAGACTGATTAGAAAAAATTGCAAAACTGACTAAGGGGGAGAAAAAACAGAAGGTAGAAAAATGTAGAATGAATGAAAACAGAATTATCCGTATATACAATATTACAAAAATAATATAAGAATATCAAGGAAATGTGTTAATGCTAAAAAAATGTGAAAACCTAGGTAAAATGAATGAATTTCTACAAAGAATCCTATATTGGATCCCTGTTAATTTTGTCTGTGTAACATCTGAACCCCTTTCCCTATGTTCAAACTGGTCTGAAGGCGAAAGTGTATGGAGAGAGATTCCAGTGATAAGAAACAACGTGTGCAAAGGCCCAGAGGCAAGAATACGTAGAAATGTGTAGAGGCATAAATAGCATGACTGGAGAATTGAATGAAGATGTAGAGGTGCCACATTATGAAGAATATTGTAAGCTATTTTAAAATTTTGGATTATTCTCTGGCATCAACAGAGAGTCACTGAAAGATTTTCAGGTAAATTGGTTCATTATGTTGATAATGATGATTTTGATAACATCCAAGTTTTTTTAGTTATTTTTATGGGCCAAAAATTGGGTACTAAGTGCTTTGTGTGAACTTTCTCAGCTAACTCACATAGAACTCAGTGAGATTGATGCAACTACCACTGCTAAGATTGATTGAATTTTAAGGGTAAGGAAATGGGTTAGCAAACTTGGCAAGTTCATTCATCTAGATAATTTCAGAAAAATGTGCCTTATGGAAAGATGATTTGAGCTTCACTGTGTAAAATAATTTAGAGTGGGACTAGACTATTGACAGCTGGGCAAGTTATGAAATTTTTATGATATTACAGGCAGGAGATAAATTGTTATGAAGTTTTCACAATATTATGAAGTAACCACAGCATAGATGGAAATAAGAGAGCAGATTCCAAAAGTATTTATGATATAGATGTGATAAGATGAAAAATCAAATTGGACACATGTAAGACAAAAGAAGATATCAAGGACAATTCCCAGGTGTTGTCTTGCACATAACAGTATTATTCTAAGATTAAGAATTCTGGGGAGGAACAGGTTTAAGGTCCATACCAAATTTGAGATACCACTCTTATATGTATTGTACATACTCAGTGTCTGGATTATACTCATTTTATGATATGCTGCATTTTAATTAAAACGTCCTTTAAGAAGTTAAAAATAACAAATCTGAACTAGATATCTGAAAGATATCTGAGAGTCATCACTACTTTGATAATAATTGTTATAAGAAAAATAGCTGTTGTTATTAAAGCAGAATGTATAGACAAACAAAAGAGAGCTGATATCAAACATTGGAGGAACTCAAACATTTACATGTTATGTGGAAGAAACAAAAAATGTTCAACCAAGAGCGCAAAGAAGAAAATGTAGAATAGATGGTGTCATGAAAACCAAGTAAAGATAATTTTGGAGAGAAGGGCATTATCAGGCAATGTTATAAAGACTTGTAGGATGAGGAATAAACAAAAAATTGTCCATTGGATTTGACAAAAAGGCGATCTTTGGTGATTGTATTTAGAATAATTGCTGCAAAATATGTAGTGACTGAAGCTAAATTGTTAGAGTTGAAAAGTGAATGAGAAATGTGAATTTGGGCAGACTATGTAGAGATAATTCTTTTTCAAGAGGATTAAATGTAAAAAAGAAATATGAGAGAAGATAATCGGAAAATAATGCTTTTGTTTGGGCAAATACTCTCTTAAAGGAAATATTTCAGGATTAAATGCTATTTCGAATGAACCAGTAGAATGGGAGTATTTAAAGATACAAGACAATAGGAAAATTTGGTTGTAGTCCCGAAAGGATCAGAAATCAATGGAGTCCTGAGAAAAATTTAACAATGGAATACTACTCTGCTATAAATAATAATAATAATAATAATGAAATACTACCATTCACAGCAACATGGATGGACTTAGAGGAAATTATATTACGTGAAATAAGCAGGCACAGAAAGAGAAATACCACATGTTCTCACTCATTTGCAGGAGCTAATAAAAATAAATAAATAAATATACAAACAAATAAATGAGGGGGAGGGGGAGGAGAAGACACAACAATCACAATTCTTTGAACTTGTTAAGACAAGTGAACAGACATGATGTTGATGCGGGGGGGCGGAGAAAGGAGGAATTGGTAAAGGGACACGAGAAACAACCACACTGTATATTGATAAATTAAAATACAAAAAATAAAGGTAATCATCTTTGACAGAATTAAAGATATCTCTTTTATCATGAGGCAAGATTTCACTTGGTTCCATGGAAAAGTAGAAGCACAATGGCAGGTTAAGAGGGGTGTTCATTTGAAGGCTTGTCTCTGGCAGCTATGAAAGGGGCTGGATTATTGCATGGAAAGAGGTAAGGGAGGTTTAAGAAATGTTGAAAATGTCTGAAATGTCTGCCTTAGGTAATGATAATGCTGATAAATCAACTTCAGACATGCCAGAGAATGTCAGGCAAACAGGTGGGAAAATCTGCTAGAAACCTATTTTTATTTTAATAGGGGAATAGGAGAGGTAACATTCTGAGACAAAAGTTATCCAAAAAACAAACAAACAAACAAGAACAAAAAGCTAAGCGTGCTTATCTACCGCAATAAAAATAATTCAGTATGTTCCAGGAGAAAAGAGTAGTAATTCTGGGTAGAGCTTGGTTCATAACATTATTCTTTTTTGTTTCCTTGCTCATCGTCTGTAGAACAATAGCTAAAACCTATGTGAAGAAGAAAATATATAAGTAAAACCTGAAACACCAGTTTATTTAAAAATATCTGAAAGACATATGGGCACAAATAGTACAAAATTGACATCTGGAAGAATATATAACACAGGAAAAAAGAGGAATCCTTCAACTACTGTCTACTACTACAAGAAGCTTCAGCATCTCAAGCCTCTTATGTTCAGTTGCGGCAGGTCTTCAACAAATACTGAGCAGTGCATGGTAGGATTGGGTTTATTAATGAGTGTACATAAGACATGCTTGCAGGATCCATGAGATACCTGGAGGAAGAACACTGCAGAAGATGGCAAATCCTCTAGTTGAAGGTGAGGGACAGAATCCTGCCATTGGAATTTTACTATTCTGTAACATTATCTGCATTCATAGGAAGATTTGGAGAATATGTATTTTAGATAAAATATCAAACATCATAGAGATTGTGAACCATGAATTTTTGGTGACATTGTTCTGCACTGTTTCTGTTTTGTGATTCTGTCCAGTAGTATAAAGCAGCCTAAACTCAAGAGCAAGAAAGGCCACAAAAATAGGTCAATTCAGATGCAGGTTTTATGTTTGATGAGGTTTTCAAGAAAATAAGATACCTATGTGAACCAATTGTCTTTCTTTATTTCACAGATTCTGCCCAAGATCAAGTTATGAATGATAAGAAGCTACCTGAAAGAAATTGTAAATATGTCAGTGTAAATTTTTATCCTATGAAAAAACATGAATACAAGTTCTGCAGGTGGCGGATCTGTAGCATCCTGGTAAGTAAGGTGCAGTTTATTATACTTACATGTGAATATTTCTCACTTGTGCTAGGCATATCATAAAATATTTCCACATCATTTTTTAATTAGAATTTTTGTAAGAAAGTATCCTCAAGTCTGATATTTTTTTTTATTCATCATTACTTTTTATTCATCATTAATTTCCTTCACGACCTATATACCTACCATATTAACCAACATATGAAAACTCAAGGTGCTTCTCTGTATTATAAAAGTACAAGGGTACTTCAGAAAGTTTGTGGAAAAATACAATTAAAAGATGATATGAATCTTTCCATGAACTTTTTGAAGTACCTTCATATATATACATGCCCACATTATCTTTTGGAAGCAGGACCATTTTTATCTGGCTCCATCTGTATAATGATGCGAGCTCAGTATTACATTTTGATTCATATGCGGAAAGTCCTCTTACTGAAAGGCCTATTTTTTAAAAATCCAAAATATGACAGAGAGATGAGGGGGGGGGAGGGCAGTTAGGCTACACCCATGCTACTGATGTACTTGAGCTAGTCTCGGTATACATTTTTTTTAAAAACTGGAGACATTAACTAGAGATATTGACCCTATAAATTGCTGACTTTCCTTGGAGCTTCCTTTAGTACTTGCTTCCTTTGGCATTTATCCAAAACTTAAATCATTTACTGGCTCACAGAGTAATACAATCTTAGACTTAGAACCCTCAAGGCCACGTGTAATGAGCTAAATTCTGCATCCGCTCCCATTATATGTCCATGTGCTAATCCACAGAACCTGTGAATATTACCTTATATGGCAAAAAATGCACTTAATTTAATACTCTTGAGAAAAAATCTTATTCTGGATTAACTGAATGGGCCCTAAATACAATCATATTTATCCTGATAAGAGAAAGGCAAGAACACAGAGGAGAAAGTAATATGAAAATGGAAGCTGAGATTGCAGTAATGCAACTAGAAGTCAAGGAACACAGGAATTGTTAGTAGTCATCAAAGGCTGAGAGAGAGTCATAGGACTTCATGGCCTAATCCTCTCTTAAAGTCCCCACCTCTTAATAGCACCACATTGGCCATCGAGATTCAACACCTGAACTTTGGAGGAAACACATTCATTCCATGGTTCCCCCAAATTTATATCTTTTTCACACAAAACATATTCATCCCATCCCAATAGCTTCAAAGTCTTAACATGTTCCAGCATTGACTCAAAAATTTAAAGTCCAGAGTCTCATCTAAATGTTAGATATGTATGAGATCAAAGCATGATTTATCCTGAGGCAAATTCCCTCCAGTTGTGAAACTGTGGAATCAAAAAAGTCATATGTTTCTAAAATATGACAGTGGGACAGGCATAGAATAGACATGTCTATTCCAAAAGGGAGAAATTAGCAAATAGAAATGCAAAGCAGATCCCAAGTAAGTCCAAAACCCAACAGGGAGAACAAATTTACTCTTAAGGCTTGAGAATAATCAATCTTCTTGACTCCATGTACAGCACCCCCCCATCACCTTATGTTTTCTTGTGCAACCTTGAAAGTGACATGTCACTTGTGACCTAGTTAAAAACTATCCCAGGAACCTCTCCTAATTGTCTTATTTGCACCCTAAATGAGAGTGAAGATACACTTGATTGTGAAACTGTATGTCCTGCTACAGGAAGACACACAAACATGCAAAGACAACATCTTGAACAATCTGTAGATTTCAATAGATGAAAATGGAGGAAAAGTAATTTTAGGAATATGGAGCAGCAGAGAGACAGGCATAGAAACAGAAAAAAGTAAGGAAATAGAGATGAGAGCAAGAGTGAGAGAGAAAGAGAAAGAATACAGCAGGCAGATACATGGATCACTTAGTAGTGCAGAATTTTTAGATCATAAGGAATAGAAATTAGAAGAAGAAGAAGAAGAAGAAGAAGAAGAAGAAGAAGAAGAAGAAGAAGAAGAAGAAGAAGAAGAAGAAGAAGAAGAAGAAGAAGAAGAAGAAGAAGAAGAAGAAGAAGAAGAAGAAGAAGAAGAAGAAGAAGAAGAAGAAGTGTAAATTGGAAGGAAGACCTGCTAAGAAAAGGTTCTTAAAATTTTTTGAACAACAGTAACAATAATCAAGAGTTTATCAAGTACATACCAAGCACTGTGCAAAGTACTCTAAATACAATTTCTCCACTAATGTTACTGGTTTTATTATACCAAATATATATTTTTTAATTTGGTATTACTACTCCAAATTTTAAAAAAGGACTTCAATAATTCATGTAAATTGTGAATTTAAGATCTAAACCCCAAACTCTGATTCCTGAGATGATGTCTTGAGCATTCTGATATGCTATCTCTCTTGATCAACGTGACAATACTATTATCTTGCACTGTCTTCATTACTGTTTCTTCCCCCTTACTATCTTTCTACTCTAACTCCTTCTTTTTCTTCTCTGAATACCAGGCTAAGGCTTGCAAACTTAACTTGAGAGTGAAAGTGAAGGCTTTGAAATGTGATGATCAGAGGACTGGAGCTATCAGACCAAAGTCAATATTTAGCACAATATATCAAGCGCTATATGTAACCGATTTATGTGTATCCATATCATATTTGAAACCTATGTCCAGACAACATCACAGTACAATTTTGCAACATGTAATTGGATGAATAATAAGCATTTGGAAATATATACTTTATTAATACTGTAGTTTTCTTTATTCTAACCTAGAAGCCACATTTACTGCTATTTTCTTTTTAACCTCTTTCATTTAAATAAGATACAGAATCTTTCTTCTATGTCTTTGTTAAGACGTTATGGTTATTATTAACCTTAAATACTTCCCCATGTAGCTTTAAATTGAAATTGCCTCCCTAATTACTTTCTCTTGAAATTTCTAGGGTAAAGTTCAGCAAATAAATGTAAATGGCTTCTAAATGAAGACATTTGGTCAGTGCTGTAAGTTAATTTATTTATATCTAATCACCAAGCAGGTAAAAGTGATTTTTGTTGTGGAAAGTTTAAACATTTTAAATAGCCCTGTTATCTCTTTTTATTCATTTATTTATGATTCAAAAATTAATTCTGACAAAGTTGTCTGAGAGCGTTTGATGCTGTGTGCTATGTTGTTACCATAGCAATTCTGTTGATTTTTAATAATTGATATAAAATTTTAAATGAAATGTTTAATTTTGTTTCCAGATAGTTTCCTGATCCATAAATAGCTACCTTTTGAAATCCTCTTTCCTTATAATCAGCTTGCACTTTTTCATTGAAATGAGGCACAGGAAGCATGGTGCCAGCAAGGTCATAGCAATTCAAAAAGAACATGGGAACATTTCTGGTCAACACAATTCACAGAGGGCAAATAGAAACTCTGTATACTGCCCTACTATGGCCAATGTATCCAAGACTTATTTCCTTAGAATGTGTTTGAATTCAAAAGAGTCTCCTGATCACCACATACAACTCTAATTATTCTTCCCACTCATAAAAGTAGGTTATTCTTGCTGTTTCTATTTGTGAACATGAAACATGAAAATAAGGATGTCTATTCAGATCATGGACATGAAAATAAGGATTTAAGTAATTCCAATGCCATTTTTCAAATAGTATTTGAAAGAACAATTTTTTCTTAAACAAATGAACACACGACTTACAAAGTTCACTGTACTCATTTTATTGACCCCAAACAGCTATTTGTCATGTGCTGAACATCTGAAGTTTATAAAACATGTAATATTTCTAATTTAGTCTTTATTGCAAGAGTCACAGTTTTCATAGAAATCTGCCTATTGTTTTAGAAGAATGGCAAAGCTGTATACCTGAAAATGTGTAATTTTTCATATTTAGTATCCTAATATTTTTACTAAAAGATGAGTGTATTACTTCTCAAATTAGACAATAGGAATTTTCAGCAAAGGTATGAGAAGGTAGTTCATTATCAGGTGATTTTAAAAAGTCTCATTTTCAACTTCATTATTCAAAAAGAGTGAGAATTAAATAATATATTTCAGTAGGGAGAATTGGGTGGTAACATGGAGCAGGTGGTGAAGTTAGGAATGTTTCCTCTTGAATTGTCAATTTTAAAAATTGCAAACCTTTAAATTCAATGTGTTTATGTAGAAAAGTAAAGCTTACATTTCTAAAATACAACAAATGCAGCGCTATTTACAGAAAATGATTATCTCTAGCTTTATGAAAACTGAAAAATGGTTTTATTATAAGATGCTTTACTCCCTAAAATGTTTAAAACTCCAGACCATGAATGTTCTATAATGTTTTACTCTTGAAGCAGCATGGACCATTGAAGCAACATGGATTCTTATCTGTCCTGAATATGCATTCAGAGTACTCACTGAGTAACAATAGAGTTCATTCTCCAAAGTGTATAAATAGTATGAAGCAATTTCATTTCATATAGATATTTCTCAGAAATATATTTACTGCTGCTGTAAGTGAACATCCTTTAAAATAATTTACAAATAATAAATAGCTAGTTATTCTCATCAGATATTTGAGAAAACGGTGAATTTTTCTATATAACACAGCATCAGGGCTTTTCAACAAACACACCCTTATTAGTATGGCAGTCATAGCAGGTGAACTCTTAATATGCAGTAATATGACCGCCCAAGTCCTAGATTTTCAAGATACTGAATCTGCTGTCTGATCTGAACTGAAATGGTATTTCTACATGACTGCCGACATTCCTAACATAATGAAACAAACTTTAGTTAGCTTGATACGAAAGAATAATGAGCTAGTCCCATATTTATTAAAATGTCCTACTCAACTCTGTGGAACACTGCTATAAATAAAAGTAAACTATGAACATATCAAGAAATTAGATAATTTTATCTACTTAGGAAATGGTCTTAGTTTAAATGTTTAATTTTAAAAGAGACAATTCTGCAAATTCATTCAAGTTATTTAAAAGGACAAGATACTGAATGTGCATGTCTACATTACTAAATGAAAATGAAGAATAGATACTATCTTGAGTAAAATAATCCTTATATGGACTGAGATCTCTCTACAGTTTGTAAATAATCTGGCTCTGAGAGTCACAATCAAACTCAATTATTTACAATTCATTAATAAATGATAATAAATAATTATAGTCCATAAATGGAAATTTATAGTAGAAATATGTTTGTGTCATGGGCTGTGAACAAGACCATAATTTTCTATTCTAATCCACTTGTAATATGAATTGTTGCTGAGTTGATTGAAAATTGTCTTATTAGCTTCCTACACATTGGATAATATTTTGTAGCAATTCTTTTTTATTTTATTTTTTTTCCTGGATGACTGGTAGGATAACGTCACATACTATGAAAAACAACTTTTTCTTTAGGAAATGCTTCCCCACTTGCATGTTAGCTAGAGCTGAACTCTTTGCAGAACAAAGTAGATTGGAAATGAGTGATCCTCCAGTCAGAATGTAAATTGCAGCTATTGAAGCCAAGGTGATTTTCAGGGAGTTTAGGTCTAATGAGTCCCAGCAAATGATCCTTGACCATCTTTTTATACGGTCTGTATTAGTGGAGATTTTTATCTCTGAGAAGACTGGAGCACAGTTTATTCAGCCAAAACAGCAAACTGAGTAGACGCAGGCTCAGTGGAACACACCCTCTCCTTCCATCCAGAAAGAAGAAGGTTGACTTCTTGACTGAAACTGTATCAACAGTGTGGAAGTGAACATCATTTTGCATGTTTTCACTGTGATATACTGGTATTAAATAAACTAAACCAATGAAATAATTAAGATTGAATAATGAATATTAATTTTTTAGCAACAGTAGTTCTTTTCTCACTAGCTAAAAGCTTATTAGAATGCTAAAGGATAAATAACAAGCAATATTGCCATCCAATGGTGAAACTGTAACATTTAAAGCACATTAAATAAAAAGATGGAGATATATGACAACATTCAAAAATTAATAGAAATATCTTTCTTTTGATTGCCTGCAGGAAATATAAAAGAAATGTTTGGATGTTTATGAATAGAGTAAATATTAATCTAAAGTAGGAAAAATTTGTTAAGGGTGGGTTTTCACCTCTTTCAGGCACAAAACAAGTGAAGCTTTAATTCATATGATTTAATTACTAAGGATGTGAGAGAATAGAAGTTTTCAAACTTATCAATATCATTATTTTAATTCTTTGTTTTACATTAAGCTTGGCAAATATTTTTTTTCTTTTACAGTCAATTAAGAATCTCTGAGTTTTATCTGCTCCTAAAAGACGTCAGAATTAATTTTTATATATCCTAAGCCCAAAGACACTTTGTATCTATATTGTTACTTATTTATTATTGTTTGATTTACCTTAGAATCATTGACATGTTCAGTGGCACACCTCCTCAACTGGGAAAGGAAGTACTATGCTTTATCCATTTGTATTACCCGTAGCTGTTAGCACCTATCAGGCAAGCAATAAATACTTGTTGAATATAGTTGAATTGCCTTAAACTCCGGATGTCTATGTATGTATTAGTTTGTGTATTTGTAACTAAATGACTGTACCTCACTTGAGAGGTGGACTTTATATCACTTGTGAAATTAAAAGAATCACCTCAAGCTTCCTAATATGTGGACATTATTGCTATGTTTAAGGACAACAGGAGATAAAAATAGCTAAGTATCAGGTTGTTATAATTAACAAATAATAAAGTGCTTGTAAAGCACCTACTATAATACCTATTATATGGAATGTACTCAATAGTTAGTAGTTGGCGAAGTTTTGCTGCTGTCCATAATAATAATGATTATTTAGGCTGCTATGGTGGAACTTTTTATTAACCTGCTGCCCAGACTGATAATTTAGGACAATAAATAAATTTTTGATCCTTCAAAATTTAATTCATGCAGCAATCGATTTATATATGTATTATATATTTACATATTATTTGTTCATCTATTCAATAAATATTTAAAGCGCATCTATTTTGTAGCTTCTCACTCTGTTAGGTACTGGCAGTGCAAGAATCGACAACACAGATTTGGTCTCTGCCTCAGTGAAAACAGTCTAATTAATAAATGGAATGTTAAACATATAATTTCAATTACAATGAGTGCTGTGACCATAGTACTTGGATGGCAATAAGAAGAAGGCCTATCCTAGACTGAGATACTGAAGGAATGCCATCCTGAAGAGGCTAATGCCCAAGGATGTACAGTCATTACCTAGATGACAAAGTTAGAGGGATAAGGGGAGAGTTTCAGGGAGAAGAAACAACTGAGAAGATAAAGAGAGCCTGGAACTTTCGAGGTAGTGACTCATTTGGTCAAGGGAGATAATACAATTTGGGAAACTAGATTGGGTCTTTTATATAAGGTCAAGAATTTCAGATGTACCTTAAGGAGTAGATGTCCTAGACATCACAATGAAGCAAGAAAAATAAGTAAACATACTGATTTGAATAGAAGAAATGACAATGTTTTTAATTGCAAATGACAAAAATATCTATGTAGAAAAATTACAAAGAATTTATAAAAAAAAAATCCCATAATTAATACACAAGGTTAGCTAGTTTGGAGGATTCAAGGTCAATTAACAAAACTCAACCATATTCCTGTATACAAAATTTATGTGGAAAGACCAAGGTACCAAAGAGCCAAAACTATTCTGAATAAGAACAATGGTGGAAAATTCACATTACCCAATCTCAAGACTTATTTATAAAGCTACATTAATTTGGGTAAAACAGAACTCCAAGTTTTGCTTGAAAATTAACCCAATGCCTACTCTGCCAATGGAGTTAGGTCTCTCGACCTCTCTCCTGCTCCAGAAACAAGGCCTTATTATAACTGTATGTAAATCAACATACCTTGTTTTAAGTGTGGCCCCCAGAAGCCAGTCCTTAGTCAAGGCTTTATGTTTGAGTTATTTATTATGGAGACTGTCATGGGGACTGTTATCAGAGTGGACAAAGCAGGACACGAAGAACTAGCTTATGCAAAGTCTTGAAAACAGCAGCTTCAGCCCTTCCCTTCAGTTTGGCCACAGGATTATCCTTTCTGAGACAAGCAAGCTGGGCTTTCATACCCCCATCCCCAATTAGAGTCAGATTGCTGCAGTGAGAATTTTGATGGGCATCTGACACAGCCTCTTGTTCATTCTTTTATAATTGATTTGAAGATTAGAGGATGTCACCTGGCTTCAAACATCTATGAGCATAATTGGAGATATTTAGGAAGCAAGTCAATAGAGCAGATGGTAGAATCAAGAGATAGAAAGAAGCAAGGTCCTATGCCTATATTTTAATCCTAAATGCAGCTTTGCCTAAAACCAGATTTTTCTCAGGTGCTTCAGTTACTCGAAATTAGGTGAGCCAATATATTCTAATCCCACCTTCTATTTTCTTTGTTTAATCCATTTGAGTTAGATTTTTCATCATTTCACAAAATCATAAAAACTAATACAGGGCCTCAGAGAATTCTTCTAAAAAGAAGTGATTCCAGAGAAGCATTTTCAAGGACATACACAGTTAACTGAATAAGTATTTTGTTTTGACTTCTAGTTCCAGGGCTTGTGTTAAAGCATTGCAGAAAGTGAAGGAAAGTGACAGTACCAACCTCATCATGAAGAAATTTATGTATTTGTTTATTTTGATGAGTTGAAAACAGAAATTTACTGAGACTAGCTTGTATATAAACATTTACACATTTGCCAAAATTACTAGATATTAATATTTTGTTAATAAAATTTATCAGAATTGAAATACTCTATATTTCTTCTTTATAGTCCAATCCTCTGTCCTCCCTCCTCAGAGACAAATCACTATAATAAATCTGGTGTGTATATTTTCCATTCCTAGTTTTATGCTTACTACACACCCACAATGTATGTATATGTACATTTATAAACAACAAAATGTATATATAAAACAAAATAACATTTTGCACTATATTTTAATCAATAGTATATCTTAAAATATAATTTCATTTTAAAGCTGTATAATTTCATCATAAGACTGCCTTGCAACTTATTTATATTTTACATATATTTTACAAATGTAGCTTTTTAAATTTATTTTCAAAATTTCTGTGTTATTTAACTAATTATATCAACTCGTAATCGGTGTCAAAGCTGAATTTTAAAAATCCAATCTCAGAATGATTTTCTTCTGATTGGAGAGATAAGTCTGATTTTAAAAATTAATTGTACCAGCACCATGCTCTAACCAAGTGAGCTAACTAGCCATTGTGAAAATGTCTATACTGCCCAAAGTGATTTACAGATTCAATGCAATCCCCATCAAAATACCAATCACATTCTTTATAGAAATGAAAAAAAAAAAATCTTACCTTTTATGTGCAATAACAAAAGACCCCGAATAGCCAAAGCAATCCTGAGAAAAAATAAATAAATAAATAAATAAATAAAGCCAGAGGCATAACAATACCTGACTTCAAATTATACTACAAAGCTATTGTAACCAAAGCAGCATGCTACTGGTATAAAAATAGACATTCAGACCAGTTGAGTAGAATTGAGAACCCAAAAATCACCCCTCAGGCTTACAGCCATCTGAAATGGACAAAGGCAATGAAAACATACATTGGGGAAAAGACTGCCTCTTCAAAAAGTGGTGCTGGGAAAACTGGATATCCACAAGCAGAAGAATGAAACTAGATATGCACCTCTCACCATACACTAAAATCAACTCAAAATTGATTAAAGACTTAAGTGTAAGACCTGAAACTAAAATTACGAAGGGAAAATATAGGTGAAACACTTCAGTAACTAGGTCTGGGCACAGACTTTATGAACATGAGCCTGAAAGCACAAGCAACAAAGAAAAAATAAACAAATGGGACTATATCAAACTAAAAAACTTCTGCACATCAAAGGAAACAATCAACAGAGTGAAACAACAACACACAGAGTGAGAGAAAATTTCTGATAACTATGCATCTGACAAGGGATTAGTATTCATAATATACAAGGAACTCAAGCAATTATACAGTAAAAAAAACAGATAACCCAATTGAAAAAAGGGCAAAGGAGCTGAATCCACATTTATCAAAGGAACACATACAAATAGCAAACAGGTACATGAAAAAATTCTCAACATCACTAGTCATCAGGGAAATGCAAATTAAAACTATATTGAAATACCACCTCACCCCAGTTGGACTGGCTATGACCAAAAAGATGCAGAATAACAAATGTTGGCAAGGATGTGGAGAGAGGGGAACACTCCTACACTGTTGGTGGAAGTGTAAATTACTACAACCACTATGGAAAACAGTATGGAATTTTCTCAAACAACTACAGACAGATCTTCCATATGATCCAGCATTCCCACTTCTGGGCATGTCAAAGGGATACCTGCACTCCCATGTTCATTGCAGCTGTTTACAATAGCCAAGACATGGAACCTATCTAAATGTCCATCGATGGATGATTGGATAAATAACCTGTGGTATATATACACCATGGAATACTACTCTGCCATGAAAAAGAATGAAATTCTCCCATTTGCAACAACATGGATGAGCCTGGAGAAACTTATGTTGAGTGAAATAAGCAAAGCACAGAGGAATAAATACCACATGTGCTCACTCATATGTGGGAGCTAAGAGAGAAAGAAGGAAGGAAAGAAAGACCACAGTGGTGTGCTGGACTTGCAGAGGGAGAGAACATTCTTTGGGCTACAAGGTGAAGTGGTTGGGGAGGGGAGGTGAGGCTAATTGGGTGGGGACACGGGGTACAAATGCAATTTGTGGTAATGAGTATACTGCCAGCATGAATCTGGCCTTCACATCTTGGGCCCAAGGGGTAACGATCAGCTTTGTATATCATGAATATACATAACCAATAGAATAATAATAATAAAAATATTAATTGTACTTGCTGATATATTAGAAATTATTATTGACATTTTATTTTGGAATTTATATTCACTGTACTTTGCTTCTTTTTCCTTCTTTCTTGACTGCTTTTTGATTGATTAGTTTTTTGCAAGTTTTTTATTTTCCTCTAACCAGTAGCCTTCTATTTCTATTTCTATTGTTCTACTACATTACATCTAAGTTTTAACATTTATATCTCTTTGCTTTTCACTGAAAAACAAGTACTTTAGAATAGAAATTATTATAAGCATCTCAGAATATTTCTCATAGAGCTAAGGGCATTTTAAATATTTCTACCCACCAAAGCAGCACAGAGGGTTTGCCTACATTTGGAGGGGGCTGCAGAGGAAATCATTTCTCTTTTTATATTGACTTTTATATAAGGAACTGAGCACCTAAATAGGGAAACTCATAGAAAAGCAGTTGCTAACGCTCTGCATACATGTTGGGTGTTTAGATTTGGGATAGACTTCCAGATCTGGAGCTACAGGATCATATCAAACATGACAAACGTGATAAAATTTCTAAAAGATCATTCATGCCTGAAAGAGTGGACACATCAGGAATACTTTGCAAAATCAACTCAAATCATAATTCTAGCTACTAACTACCCTCTGAAGCTTCACAGGGGGAAAATAATCTGTTGTCCACTGCTTTGTTTCCTATTCATGCTTTCTTCTAATGTAAACAAACAGAATTGGATTGGTAAAAGAAGTTGAGAGTGTAAGGGCCGGACTGTGGCTCACTCGGGAGAGTGCGTTGCTGGTAACACCAAGGCTATGGGTTCGGATCCCTATACAGGGATGACCGATTAGCTCACTTCGGAGAGCGTGGTGCTCACAACACCAAGTCAAGGGTTGAGATCCCCTTACCGGTCATCTTTAAAAAAGGAAAAAAAAAAAAAAAGTTGAGAGTGACTGTGTGAGAACAATGTAGTAAAAGGAGAATATCACAGACCTTCAGAATAGATCTGGTTCCAATGAAGATCATTCCTCTCTCTCTCTTTGTCTCTCTCTGACTCTCTCCCCCTCCCCATCACTTAAGAGAAAGGGAAGTTCCCACCTCTTTGGTCCAAAATCACAACCTTACTCATAAATTCACATGTGAGTGTTATACTTGAAAACACAAATGTAGAGTATAAGGAACTCTTTATCAGTGAAACAGCTTTGTGGACCTCTAAAATCGCTTATAGTCTATTTTGAACCTGTTTTACCATTGAATATTTGTGTCTATAACAGTCATACACTCATGTACCAATCAGATGCCTGCATAACAGGTACCTTAAATCTACTTGGCATCAATTACAGTGCATTTTTATGAAAAAGATTCAACTTTGTATCTCAGCCGTTCCTGCAATGCATGTTTGGTGCTTAGTAGAAATACTATGCCTCAGAAATATGTGAGGTTTTTTGGCTCTTTATTTGTATTTCTTTTTGTTTATTTGTTCATTAGACATTTTATCAAACATTGGGAAGACACTAGAGGTTCTATTTTATCCAGGAGAGAGAGATAAAGCCATTATTATGAGGAAAAACGATTGAAAATATGCAACTTGTCTGAAATGTTGAAACAAAAAGTCCAGACATGATATGAAATGAGGCTAGAAAGACAGGATCAAAGGGATTTTAATTGGGTGGATTAAGGCTTGCCTTTCAGAGAGCATGTCCAGGGCACTGAGGAACTAAGAGAGGAGGGAACACCGACCATTGTTAATGCTTGTGGAAAGATCACACTGCTCTCTCCCTTCTCCTGGATGGTGTACCAAAGTGTGAAGGAGCATACAATACTTAGTTCTCCAAGAACTAATGATGCAAGGATGAAACAGCTACTTTCTAAAATAAAAAAAAAAATTACTGAAATGAAATTGATTGTACATGTTTGTGGGGTACAGAGTTGACTATCAATACCTGTGTACAACGTGTAATGATCAGTTCAAGATAATGAGCATATATTCATTATTACAAAGCAAAATCATTCCTATGTGTTAAGGACATGCAATAACCTTTCTCCTAGTCATTTGATAACATGCAGTAAATTATTTTTAATTACAAGTGCCTAGCTCAACTGTATACTAATAGAACTTATTTTTGCTAACTAGCTGTTTTGCATCCATTAACTCATTTCCTGGTATTCCCCCATCATTTCCCCTTTTCCAGCTCTAGAAATTACAGTTCTGATCTCTCCTTCTGAAAGCTCAACGTATTATTTCGACAGATCTTTCCTTCTTTCTTAGCTCCCACTTATGAGTGAGGACATGTGGCATTTCTCTCTCTGTGCCTGGCTTATTTCACTTAACATAATTTTTTCCAAGCTCATCCATGCTGCTGTGAATGACAGAATTTCTGCTTTATTTTTTTATAATGGCTGAGTAGTATTCCATTGTGTATATATACAACATTTTCTTCATCCACTCATCCGTCGATGGACATTTAGGTTGGTTCCATATCTTGGCTATTTTAAATAGAGCTGCAGTAAACATTGGAGTGTGGGTATCCTTTTGATATGGTGATTTCCATTTCTTTGGGTATATACCCAGTAGTGAAATTGCCGGACCGTATGGTAGATCCATCTGTAGTTGTTTGAGAAACTTCCATACTGTTTTCCATAATGGCTGTGCTAATTTACAGTCCTGCCAACAGTATATGAAAATTTAACTTTCATTTGAAAACTTTGTAGAACTTTCTTTTAAAACATTAACTTGTGTTATAATTCATTCAGTCAGTGAATGTTTATTGAATGCCTACTATGTGTCACATACTTTTTTAAGTGTTTGGGACATGTAGGTTAAAAAATAATTTTAAAGGCACAAAGCCCTACCTTCATAAAGCGGACACTCTAGTTGGAGAAGTCAGACAGTTATCAACACATATAACAAGGAAAGTATAAAGCAAAAGCATAACAAATAAGAAATGCACATTGTATGTTTTAAGATTGCACATGTTGTGGAAAAATACAGACTCTGGTCAAGGTGAGAGGATGGACTGTGACAGAGCAGGCCTCAGTGACTTGAGCAAATACTTGAAGGATATAGGGAAGGAGCCGAAGGAATCATTCTAGAAAGAGCACTCTAGGCAGTGGGAATGAACAGAATGAAAGGCGTGTACAGTAGCATGCTGGGTGTAGTCAATGAACAAGAAGGTCATTTGTGCTCAATGTCAATTGAGTTGAGGGAATTAATTCTAGGAGATGTAGTTTTAGAAGTGATAGGGACCAAACTATATAATGCTCTGTAGGCCTTTGTATGTACTTTGGCTTTTGCTCTGAGTAAAATGGAGATTGTTGGAAGGTTCTGAACATGTCTTTTAAATAAGTAAAACTTCTTTGCTATAAAATTACTAGCACAACCCCATCTCATTAATGTTTCAATAAGATATTTAAAATTCACTTTGCCTTTTCAAGATAGAATACATGCTGAGAGGCTTAAACCATTTTTAATTTTATGTCAGTTTTGTCATCAGAATAAAGTTTTCAGAGTTTATGTCTTCTGAATGGTATCTACTCTTGCTTTATACTGTTTTTAACTTCTATCTAAGGAAAACTTACATTTGAGGAGAGATTCTCTATTCTTGCACTATTAGAGGATTCTTATTGACATTAAACTTGCCTTTTTGGAGACTGAAATTGATTTCTCTCTTTCAAACAAAATATATTTAAATTATGTTTTAAATGGATAAAAATTCCATTTTCCATCAGTGCACTGTTTAGAATCTTATTGACATTAAGATACTAGGAAATATAATTGATAATCTTATCTAGGACATGGCAGGATCACTGACTCTAAGATGTTTCTTATATCTTCCCCCAAATCCCCCCACCCCATTTTCAACTACTTTCTTTAGTTCATTATATAAAGACAAACAAACAAACAAAGTGGGAATATGCAAAAAGTCATTTACTGTTTTGTTTATCACCATATTTTTCATTTTCTCTATCTGCATAGTTGTTCTGCCAAGAGCATGGATTCATTGATAGTAGGTGGACCTCCACTTCTGAATTCAGGCACACACACTAATTTAATGTTATTCAAATATTATTTAGGGATACTCAAGGTGTTGGAATGTGCTCATTAGTTCCAAATCTTATGCAAATAATGTTCTTCCATCCACCTAGATTTGTGCCCTATCTTGCTCTTTATTTCAAACTGGCATAAGATACTCTTAACTGGGAGCTCATTAGACTGAAAAGTATGTGCAGACACACATTCTCCCACCAGAAACTAAAGCCAACACATTATACACTCTTGGAAAATGTTCATGTCAATGATTTGTTTCTGATCTGTCACTGAGAAGACTTGCATATGATTTGACAAAATCTAACATAAACTGTGCAGTTATGGCTCTTGCTTACTAAAACAGATGGAATATTTAAAATTAGTGATAGGATAATATATAGATATTATAAGAGTGTCCCAAGAAGTTCATGGAGAAATAGAATTAAAAGATACTACAAATCTTTCCATGAACTTTTTGAAGAACTCTTGTATTTAGAGGCTTAGTTAGGACATACAAATTTAAACTAAAATGTATAAGTGGATCAATTAAAAATGTATCAAAAAAGTCCTTCAGAAATATGACACGTTTAGGTTTAATCCCATAATTGATCAAATAATATTAAACTTCTTTGATAGTAGGTAATAACAACATGATACTATTTTACTCCTATTTATAAATAGAACACATGAGTTATGAGATAGCCAGATTACATAATGCAAAGCAGACTAGATTAATCTAGCAAAGCTCAATGTCCTGGTTGCAATTTAATGAGAGTTTGAAAAACTCAATTTTCTCTAAGGTTCATCTAATAAACTCTTTATACATGCCCCTTGCTTTTCCCTATGTTAAGCATGTATATCTTCTTGGCATTTTCATAATAAGGTAATGTAAGATGCCATATAATTAAGGGAATTTTTTCTTAGCTTTGAGAATATAGAAAATGTCAGAAAAGTAATTATAAAGTATAAGGAAAGGATTGAGTTTCTGCTAACACCAGAAAATAATTACTATTATGACTTGTTACCAGTAATTTTATCCCAATAAATTAAAATGTCAATCCAGTATTTGAAAAAAATATACATGAATAGTAAATACAATCTTCAAGATTATCTACTCCTGAAACAAACAAAAATGGTTATAACTTGCCAGTTGTTACAGAATAAAGGCTTTCTACTAGAAAGTGAACCAGTTTTTCTTGCTTCCAAAAAACATATTTTTCAGTGGTAGGTGGGGGATGGGAGTCAACACTTCACAGCCTAGAGACATGCATTTGAAATTACCCTGTGAAAAGACCCTCTATAAGTTAGGTATAGAGGGAAAGTATCTCAACATAATTAAAGCCATATATGACAAACCCACTGCCAATATCATCCTGAATGGGGAAAAGCTGAAAGCTTTTCCTTTAAGAACAGGAACTAGACAAGGATGCCCACTCTCACCATTCCTATTCAACATAGTGTCGGAAGTACTAGCTAGAGCAATCAGAGAAGAGAAGGAAATAAAGGGCATCCAGATTGGAAAAGATGAAGTCAAACTGTCCCTGTTTGCAGGTGACATGATCCTATATATCGAACAGCCTAAAACCTCTACAAAAAAACTCTTGGAGTTGATAAATGATTTCAGCACAGTAGCAGGATACAAAATCAACACACAAAAATCAGTAGCATTTCTTTTCTCCAATAGTGAACATGCAGAACGAGAGATCAAGAAAGCCTGCCCATTTACAATAGCCACCAAAAAAATAAAATACTTAGGAATTGAGTTAACCAAGGAGGTGAAAAATCTCTATAATGAGAACTACAAACCACTGCTGAGAGAAATTAGAGAGGATACAAGAAGATGGAAAGATATCCCATGCTCTTGGATGGGAAGAATCAACATAGTGAAAATGTCCATACTACCCAAAGTGATATACAAATTCAATGCAATCCCCATCAAAATTCCAAAGACATTTTTCTCAGAAATGGAAAAAACTATCCAGACATTTATATGGAACAATAAAAGACCACACATAGCCAAAGCAATGCTGAGCAAAAAAAATAAAGCTGGAGGCATAACACTACCTGACTTTAAGCTATACTACAAAGCTATAATAACCAAAACAGTATGGTACTGGCATAAAAACAGACATACTGACCAATGGAATAGAATAGAGAATCCAGAAATCAACCCACACACTTACTGCCATCTGATCTTTGACAAAGGCACCAAGCCTATTCACTGGGGGAGACTGCCTCTTCAGCAAATGGTGCTGGGATAACTGGATATCCATATGCAGGAGAATGAAACTAGATCCATACCTCTCACCGTATACTAAAATCAACTCAAAATGGATTAAGGATTTTAATATACACCCTGAAACAATAAAACTTCTTAAAGAAAACATAGGAGAAACACTTCAGGAAATAAGACTGGACACAGACTTCATGAATACGACCCCAAAAGCACGGGCAACCAAAGGAAAAATAAACAAATGGGATTATATCAAACTAAAAAGCTTCTGCACAGGAAAAGAAACAATTAACAGAGTTAAAAGACAACCAACAGAGTGGGAGAAAATATTTGCAAAATATACATCTGACAAAGGATTAATATCCAGAATATATAAGGAACTCAAACAACTTTACAAGAAAAAAACAAGCAACCCAATTAAAAAATGGGCAAAAGAGCTAAGTAGGCATTTCTCTAAGGAAGATATACAAATGGCCAACAGACATATGAAAAAATGCTCAACATCACTCAGCATCTGGGAAATGCAAATCAAAACCACACTGAGATACCATCTCACCCAGTTAGGATGGCTAAAATCCAAAAGACTCTGAATGATAAATGCTGGCGAGGTTGCGGAGGAAAAGAAATTCTCATACCTTGTTGGTGGGACTGCAAAATGGTGCAGCCTCTATGGAAAATGGTATGGAGGTTCCTCAAACAATTGCGGATAGATCTACCATACGACCCAGCTATCCCACTGTTGGGAATATACCCAGAGGAATGGAAATCATCAAGTCAAAGGTATACCTGTTCCCCAATATTCATCGCAGCACTCTTTACAATAGCCAAGAGTTGGAACCAGCCCAAATGTCCATCATCAGATGAGTGGATACGGAAAATGTGGTACATCTACACAATGGAATACTACTCAGCTGTAAAAACAAATGAAATACTGCCATTTGCAACAACATGGATGGACCTTGAGAGAATTATATTAAGTGAAACAAGTCAGGCACAGAAAGAGAAATACCACATGTTCTCACTGATTGGTGGGAGCTAAAAATTAATATATAAATTCACACACACACACACACACACACACACACACACCCCAGGGGAGGGGGGGAAGAAGATATAACAACCACAATTACTTGAAGTTGATACGACAAGCAAACAGAAAGGACATTGTTGGGGGGGAGGGGGGGAGGGAGGAGGAGGGAGGGAGGTTTTGGTGATGGGGAGCAATAATCAGCCACAATGTATATCGACAAAATAAAATTTAAAAAAAAAAGAAAAGAAAAAGAAATTACCCTGTGAGAAGAAGACACTGCTAAAGTGTTCTCTGGATAGATTTTGATCTCTGCAAGGATATGAACTATTATGATCAGAGGGCATCCTAAAATGCTTCAAAAATTGTTAAACCAGGGAATAACTCAACCTGGGCACCCTTTATCTTTTCAAGATTGAATGCTAGTGAGCAAGAACTATGGCTAACAGAGTAATGACAGTTTTTGAGTTGTAAGGATAAGACATCGAATAATTAGAGGTTTTTGTCAGCATGGTGTTAAGCTAATTGTGTGTCCTTCAAATAACCCATGCATACATATATACATACATATCATGTTGCAATTAGGTAAAATCAGGTTTTTATCAGTTGAATAAGGTCTACAATGCCATATTAAATAAAAAAAAATTGTTTTGAAAAAGAACAGTGTGGTTTGTTTCCTAAATAAAACAGAGAATTCTAAATCTTGATGTAGATGTATAATTTGTTTAATTTTTATAATTATTTTTGCATAAGTAACAGAAATAGTAAACTTTGAATCATTTATTTAACTTTTTAGTTGTAAAATATGAATTAACACCTCACAAAGAGAATCTTCAAAATTAAAAAAAAATATATATATATATGTATATATATATATATGAAAAACGCACACCACACTGAGGGGTTAAAAACATTAAATTTAACCATTTCTTCTTTTTGTACTCCATAGTATAAAATATATCCCCCATGTATTTGGCAAGTCTATGTTTTTATTAATTTCCTTCATGTACCAAGATACTGGGTAAACCCATGTATAGGAAATATATTTTAATAGTTAGAATAATTTTCATATATTTATTTATTTACTTACTTATCTATTTGTTTGTTTGTTTGTTTGTTATTTTAATTTCTCAATATACCTTGTAGTTGATTTTCATGTCTTTTTACCCATTCCTCTTTCCTCCCTCTGTCTCTCCCCTCCACCCTACTATATCATATCTGTTCACTTGTCTTAACAAGTTCAAAGAATTGCTATGATTGTTGTGTCTTCATCACCCCCACCCTTTATTTGTTTGTTTGTTTGTTTTTAGCTCGTACTAATAAGGGAGAACATGTGGAATTTCTCTTTCTGTGCCTGACTTGTTTCACTTAATATAATTTTCTCTAAGTCCATCCATGTTGCCACAAATGGTAGTATTTCATTCTTTCTTATAACAGAATAGTATTCCATTGTATAGATATACCACAGTTTCCTTATCCACTCATCTGATGATGGACATCTGAGCTGGTTTCAACTCTTGGTTATTGCAAATAGCACTGCAATAAACATGGGAGTACAGGTATCCCTTCGGCATGATGATTTCCATTCCTCTGGATATATTCCCAGCAGTGGAATAGCTGGGTCACATGGTAGATCTATCTGTAATTGTTTGAGTTATCTCCATACCATTTTCCAAATACAAATCACTGAAAAGGAAAATAAAAATTATTCCAACTCGGCTTCTTAAAAAATGGGCAAAGGAGCTGAGTTGGAATAATTTTTATTTTCCTTTTCAGTGATTTATATTTAACCATCAATATGGCTTTTGTGATGCTACATTTTCACTAGGAATTATTTCCTTGAGTAGCAATTATCTAAATTGGCCACCTACACTTACAGTACTGCTAGTTAAAGTTAGGATTACAGTTTATTTCTAACTTTTCCCACAAGTGATTGGAGCTTTGTCACATGAGAATACAACTTAAAATGTCATCAACAGTTCAGTAGTGTTCTAATCAATGTAGATAGTGAGTATTATCAATGTTCAACTAACCTTTTAACTGAGTATGTTCTTTACAAATATTTACCAATTTACCTTTCTTAAAGCAAAAGCTCATTCAAAACACTTGTCTTTGAAACAAGACATTGACTTCTAGTCATAAATCTGCCTGCTATAAGACCCTAACATAAAAACTCCCTTAATATTTCCTTTCTTACTTTCCTCATCAGAAAAAGAGAACACTGGACTAAGCAATTTCTAAGGTCTATTCAATCTCTAAAATGCAAAGTAATAAAGATGTCAAAATAAATTTATTATTCTCTTTTTTACATTTATTTATTTTTTAATTTATCAGTGTACAATGTAGTTGATTTTCATGGCCCTTTACCAATTCCTCTCTTTCCTTAAGTACATGTTTATCCCATTTCTGAATAAATAACTGTAATCTAGATTTGAACATAAGTGCACATATTTATATGTATCAAAAAGGTCACAGAAAACCCTAGACAAAGAAAAAAATCAGAACTATCAGATGATAGGTAAGCCTAAGCAAAAACCTGAAAAGTTTTGGCATCTTAGAATGTAAATAATGCATCAAGATTACTATTATTACTATCAGAATAAACCGAGCATGTCATGTATGCCTCCTAACATGCTAAGTTATTTGAAGCTCTATTTTGTCTATTGCCTAAAAAAAGATTTGGAGTCTGGGGTTTGTTTATATTTTAACATTCTTTTAATGTATTTTAACTAATGTTATACTGTTATACTATAATAATTGTATGTTAAAATTCACATCCTAACTTTTTGTTCCTTAGAAGCTTATAAAACCACTGGCCTAATCATTGCATTTTATTTTCATACTAATAAAACTCTGCATAGTAAACATAATATAAAATAATTTTTATTTGTGGGTTGATATTACACATAGTTATTTTAGGCCTTGTGACTTTTAGACATGTCTGAGAAGTCCTATAAATGAATGCATCAATGAAGAGGCAATTGAAAAATATAAATAATGTATGTAGATTTGTGAAATATTATATAGCCTTACTTTGTAGTAATTTTTGAAATTACCCTTCAGTTTTCTTTCCTTCTGCTGTCAGCCTAGTACAAATCTGTGTTACATCTTGCCTGTGTTCTGTTCCATTAACATCGTTTCAAGTCTTCTGCTTCTAATTCTTTCTAATTCATTTCATTCTGTAAATTTTCACAACTTTATTAAACAACTTTATTAAAGCACTTTTTTTTTTTTTTAGCAGCTGGCCAGTATGGGTATATGAACATATGACCTTGGTGTTATCAGCACCACACTCTCCCAAGTGAGCTAACATTTTCTCAGTGACACTTCTCAAATCAAACTTATACCCTAACTCCCCAAAAGTAATGAAGTTACATTTCTATTCATCCTTCTATATTAAAAGGTTTTCTCGTAGTCCATATCAGCTCCCTCTTCTGTTAGAGGCAAGCTGACTCTTCATCAATGTCTTGACAAAAAGCATCTTCTAGAAAAGGTATGCAAACTATCTGTTCTCAGAGTGGCAGTCTCTGCCTCACCCATCTCTATCAAACAATTAACTTTTTACTAATGCAATCTACCACAGGCCACACTGCTGCATGAAATCCTTTCCATGAGTTCCAGATGAAACTGACTGTGCTGATTGCTAATTTTTAGTGTTGTCTAAAAACCTACATAATACATAAGGTCAGATATTATCAGTTAATCTTCCCTAGTTGTTTTCTATTTATAACTCCAATATCCAATTGACACACTTAATTTGAAGATCCTTATTATAAACATCTCTAGGATAAAATAAAGGACTTAAAGATATCGGGCAAAATCCTGCAGTGTCGTACAGTCTCCTGATACCTTCTGGCCTCACCACTCACATGTCTTTCTTCCCCCTCTGGACACCAGCCCAAAGGATCCTTTCTCACACCATTTTCCCATCCCCATCAAGGTTTGCATACGTGCTGTTACTTCTGCCCAGCATGATCTTACTCCTCCTTTCAATGTTAACTTAAACTCAATGCTTAGATGTCAACCTAGGACACTTTTAAAGGGATGCCTTCTCTGAACAGTACGACTCTTTTGAATCTCCTTCTTCTACACTCTCATAAAACCAGGCACATGACTTTTAGTTCTTAACACACTTGGAATTTTACACACACACACACACACACACACACACACACACACACACACACCCATATATACATGATTATGTGTTTGTCTTCCTTTCCCCCTCAGTTAGAAAAATTCAGTATCTGATATGACAATGTAAAGAATAATGTCTAGCACATAGTAGATACTCAATGAATATTTTCAAATTAAGCCATAACTCTGGTATAGCTCACAGTATTTACAAGTATGGTAGCTATACTATCTTAAGTGAAAAACCCAAAATAAGAGAAATACATCCCCATTTGGTAGGTCACCAAAAACTTGGCTTTTCACTTCAGTTCTCTTAATTGGATAAATGCATCATTAATAAAGAAATAATTTTTTTTAAATAAAGGAAATAAAAGGTCTAAAGCCTGACTATGCATCCAAAATGATTTTCAATACACAGTCACATATTCTACCATGAGCTTAGATTTCCTCAATTTTAAAACTATTATAACATCAACCATTCTTGCTGTGAGAACTAAGTATATATATATTCTTCAAATACATAAAGTTTTGTATAAGTATATGTAAGTAAATATACACATCTATATACTTTAAATATGTAAAATATTACAAAGGTACTTCAAAAAGTTCATGGAAAGATTTGTATTATCTTTTAACTATTTTTCCATAAACTGATGTACCCTCAAATATAAAGAATAAATATAAGTAAATATGTAAATGTAAAATGATATTCAAATATATTAAATTATTATTATATAACATTGTCCTCAATAGCCATTAAAACTTTAAAAAGTCTTTTAGATGCATCAATAACCAAGGATGCGGCCAAAGTTTATCTTTAAAGTAAATTCTGCTGTGTAGTAAAACGTGTTATAGTGAATTTCTGGTGTGTGTGATAAACAAAAGCTGATACGCAACCGGGCTAAACACTAAGGCAGCAGAGGTCGTTAACCCCCATTGTATTAAAATGTCATTGACAGCAGGGAGTGATTATTTTATTGCACTTGTCAGCCTCTACTGTTCACTGTAGAGGGCAGGATTTTGCACAGAGTGAATGCTCAATAGCTCTTATTGTTGTGGTGACTGCTAGATAATGAGTCATAAAGAATAGCTAAATTAGAGTTAGGAAAAATCTGTAGAGCTGTAGCAATATTCATCCTTGTGCTGCAATGAACATCAAGAGACTAGCCAAACAATGACAATGAGAACAAGGTTTGCATATCTGGTAAAAATGTTGCTATGTGGCTATTCAGGAAGTAACAGACTGAATTAATCTGATATAAGTGTGAATTCAGGAATATAAAGTAGAAAACTCATGATCTGTTTTCACAAATTTCAAAGCAATAATCACAGCTAGAAGAAATAAAATCTCACTAGGTATGCTTGAAATTAAATTGCCAAAAGACTTTTCTATCTTATCCTTTGTATTCACCTGTTTTAAATAACATTTTTAGTGAGTTAAATTGAAATGCTTCATGTAGGTATTTATACAACCAAGTGAAAGTAGAATCCAGATATTCCTTCCTACAAAACCAAGCAGAGTCCTAGCTGTTCTTGTAACTTTCAAATTCCAACAGCATTATTTATTTCAGTCTCATGAGCATTTCATGTTATATTTATGCCTAATAGTAATGTCACTACCTCTGTGAAATGGGGACAATGTAATAAAAAAAAATGTGTTCTTAATAACATATCAATTAAGGTAATCTTGAAACACATTTGCGTTTGCAGAAAGATGTAAAGAAGGAACCCTAAGTTGTTAGAATCTCCACTAGCCAGCCAGGGATGTCTATGAGGGAAGCCAAGACTGGATCATAAATACTACACTTAGGCAACTTTAGCTTTAAGTTCCAGAAAGGGAAACAGTGACCAGAGAACAGAAATATGACTGAAAGGAGTAGATGAGACCAGGAGGCCACATGATCTCACAGCCGGATGACGTGGAGAGTGAAGTGAAAGAAGAGGGGAGATGTTATCGTGAGTTTCCTGATTCATCCCAGAAAAACTGAGTGCCCTAAAGAGGACATATATGATTAAATTATGTTGAAGTCAGCAGAAGAGAATAAAGTTATTTTTTCCCATTACACAACAGGTAGGTGCTGATGAGCAAGATCTGAAAATGTTTTCAGAACAGGAAGCTACTATAGTGCTGTGCACATCTAAATATCACTTACCTTTGAATTCCTGTTCCCCCTTTGAACCCAACATTCAGTTATTACATATCATCATTCTGCACAAAGTAGAAAAAGATTTGTAAATTTATGTGTTTTAGGTTGATAGAACTATGAAGAAATAAAGAAGTTTCTAGAAATATTTTTATAAAGTCTTGACCTTCCAGAAAAAGAAAACAAAATCAGAAAATTTCCTGCAGCCTTGGTGTCAAACAAAAGGAATAAATAAAATGTATATAATTACTGAATGATTTTTCCATATTGCTGTCTTATGTTATTTTATTTTTTTACATCCTAAGAGGAATGCATAACTACTGTATAAAAATTTGGAAAATGGAGAAAGTAGTAATGTTGAAATAAAAATGACCCATAACCAGTTTAAATGTATTTGTGCATTGCTTTATAGTATTTTAAAATAAATATTTAGGAACATATTGAATATATAGTAACTTATTAATTTTATTATCTAAAATAATTTAAACTTTTATTTAAAAGTATTCACTAATATTGTAAAGGGTGCATATCACCCTGAGTAGAATTTGTTTGCCTATCTTATAATCTTGGCGTGACAATTCTGTTGTTATATTCAGTGAGGGCCCTATATCCCTAGTAAAATAATTGCCCTTATTTATAAAAAAAAAAATATTTTCTTCCATATATCCCTGAACAGTTAAATTGAGAAAACATTAAAGTGCAAAATTTTGTATGGTTCAACTTTTTCATTTTTTTTTTCATCTTATCACCTATTCTACTCCTCCAATTTATTACCCATCTCCTATTCAACTCTAAAGTTTATCATTTGTTTTTGAATCAGAGTGTTAGTGAGAAGTTCTCTCCATGCTATCACACTTGACTCAAAATGTTTTTCCTAAAATGACACTAAGATATTCTCCCAATAAAGCTCCCAATGATATAAACATATCTTGATGCCTCAGATGCCCCAAACTTACGGACATCTAAGGAGTCACTTGAATCAGTGGTATTTTAGCATGGGTAGACTAATCAGTAGTCATGACATTTGTTTAAGTATCCTGAGTCTTTCCCCATGCTTATTAACACTTCATTGTGTGGTCATACACAATCTACCTTTGCATTAATTAATAATGTGTATCCTTTTCTATTTAGCCATATTTCACACATTACATGGTGTTAGAATCGCATTATAACTTATGAAGCATTGCTTTTTATTTTTAATTAACTTAAGCACTTAAAATATCAAAATTCTCCACTGTTAAATTGAAAACTTTCCTGTAGTTATTTCTCACATCATTTCTCACTCCATGGCTGGTAACTATGTGAGGGTATAGGAGAGGAGATTTCTAATTTACCATTATTTCTGGTCTAGGATATTAAAATATGGTTGCTCTGTTTTGGCATGCCTTATTATTTCTGTGTTAGAATTGTGTGACATAACAAGCAGCTAACCTCCTGGCATTAAACTAAATTATTTAGAGATAGTTCTCCACTATTTTATACTACATCTCTGGTGTGGTGTGATCATATATACCAAACTAGTATTTATGCTTAATATGCTTAGTACCATTTTTTTACATGGTTCTGCATGGGGATATGTTACAGTCATAAAAGTGTAACACTGTTTTATTTGATTTCTAGTGTACCACAGTTAGAAATCCCACCTGCTATAGAAACTGCTCAAATATTATACTGTGCTGAAAATCAGCATTAAAAATTCCAGTTGTCATTCACTCATGTTTTCTATCATGATTAATTCTAAAATGAAATAAGAATTTACTGGCAAGTAGAGAGCATAGAGAAAGAGAGACCAAATTTCAGACTAAATGAAACTCTACTATAGTAAAAAAACATTGTTTAGAATCATTCTTTCCAAATTTCCTTTCTTTTTCATTGTTTATCAAAAGTTATATTGCAGTTAGTAAACATAAATTTTTTTATAAAAGTTAATTTATTATAGCAAGTTGCAGAAAAGCCAAGATCAGCAGGTAGTTTTCTGACACATTGGAGCAGTAAGTACAGAGAACACATTGTAAACCACAACAACCTAAGAATCAAAAGGCCTCTGCCATGTTCCTTATTTCCACAGACATTGTCCATTTAAGAAGCTAGAAATTCTCAAGTATATCAAGGTACTACTCTTTTTAAGCACTGCAAATTCCTTTGAGAATTGTCATTTATTGTATACCTACTGTGTGCTAGCCACATACCAGCAAAATCAACAATAACATGGAACTCTTATGGTTCACTGCTATAGAAAATGAAAATCTCTACGTGTACTTATTCTTGCACCTGGGCAAGACTTTCGTATTTCTATGACTATTTTTCTCATTGCAATTAAATCTGCTATCTCTATTCATTTCAATGTCGATGAATTCAACTTACTGAACAAAAACTATAAGAAAATAATTGTGCTGTCACTTCAAGGAATACAACAACAACAAAATTACCTCTTCCCTATAAAAAGTACATTTTGAGAAATGTTAATCAAGTAATTGTATAAATGAGATAAATGGGAGCTCTTAATTTGGACAAAAACTGTGTTTTATAAAGAAATAGCTTTGAATTATATCCTGCAAAATGGAGAACATTTTGACAGAAGAAAATGTGGAAAAGAGTATTCTGAGTAAAGATCAGGCATGAAGCAGCATATGATTTCATTAGACATATAAGAGAGAGAGAGAGAGAGGTGAGAGGGAAACACATCTGAGGTTAGAGGCAAATAGGGAGTCTACTCCAAGCCAGTGACAAGAACTGACCCCATTTAATTAGGTTGAAAATAGGTCATGTATGTTTTGGGGTATATTGATAATATTGTTAATATGGTGAGCATTACAATTTAGGAGTATGGCAGAGTAGTATTGGTGTATCCCATTTGCAACAACATGGATGAGCCTGGAGAAACTTATGTTGAGTGAAATGAGCAAAACACAGAGGAATAAATACCACATATACTCACTTATATGTGGGTGCTAAAGGAGAAAGAAGGAAGGAAAGAAAGACCACAGTGGTGCATTGGACTTGCAGAGGGAGAGAACATTCTATGGGCTACAAAGTGGAGTGCAGAGGAAGGTGGGAGAGGGAGGGAGGTCGGGGATAATTGGGTGGGGGACCCAGGATACAAATGCAATTTGTGGTAATGGGCATGCTGCCAGTATGAATCTGGCCCCCACATCATGGGCACGAGGGGTGATGATTAGCTTTGTATGTCATGAATATTCATAACCAAGAAAATAATAATAATAATTATTATTATTATTATTTAGAAGTGTAATGTGGCTTTCGAACATTTTGACCATGATTTTCAATAAGAAATATATTTTATTTTAAATCCAATTCATTTACATATACCTATGAATGAATATTTTATAAGTTATTATCTTCACCAGCTACAAAGTACTCTGATATTTCCTCTTCTGTTCTCTTCCCTTTCTCTTCTGTTTCATTACAAAAATATTGGTCTTCTCCCACTACATTTATTTCATGACGTGTATCTAGAATTTGAAAAATACTGCTGTAGGTAGCAATATCAACTCCTGGTAGCATATGGGAAAGATTAACTTACAAGAGAGCATAAAGGTGGGAGGACTGTTTATGAAATAATAAAAGCATAAATTAGATTGTGGTGAGAATGCAATGAAGGAAGTCATGAAACATAAGAGAAAACATATACATGCAGCAGGATATTTTTTACTAAGACTTTAGTGATTATTGTTAATGGAAATAAATGAAATCAATTTACTTACCTGAGTGTGTGTGTGTGTGTGTGTGTGTGTGTGTGTGTGTGTCTGTCTGTCTGTCTGTCTGTCTGTCTGTCTGTCTGTCTCTTGACCTGTCTCCCTCATCAGAACAAGTTTCACTGGGGCACAAACTTTATTAGTCTTGTTCACTGCTATATTCCCAGTCACTAAAAGACTATCAGGCACATAATGAATGCTGAATTGTTATTTATTGAATGACCAAGACAACCAAGGAAGATAACTAAAATATTAAAATAGCAAACATTATCAGCCTAAAAACTCCAAAGGTTTTGCATTCAACAAGCTAAAGTACTCTGTGTGTTTTGTCTTTTGTGTGTGTGTCAAATTACAGTTTGAATATCTTCAATATTTCAACCATTTAAAGAGATTAAAGCTGAAACTGAAATTGTGTATCTCAGCAAGGATTTTTAAGTTAAACCTGCAAATTTATTTATGTCCTTTTATGAAAAACTTTGTACCATTTTCATTTCTTCATACTAAATAAGTTTACTAACTCCCAACTGTGATAAAAATCTACTCTGATATTTGAAATATATAAGCTGTCATATAATGATATAATCAACCTCAGAACTCCACATAAGATTGCGTAGGTAATCAAGAAATTATTTTAGAAAAATAAAATAAATTTATAAAGAAGCAGAAATAGTATCTTAGCTATCCTAGTGTCTCCTAAGCCCAGAAACAGTGCCTGTCACATGATAAGGGCTAAATAAGTGTTTCATATTGAAAAGACTAAATGATCTTTTACTTATTAAACATATCATATATTTTGCAGAAGATTAAAAAATACAAATGAACAAGAATAATAATCAAAGATAACCATGAACATTTCTGTGTGTATGTACAGACACACAAACACACACACATGCTTGTAATTTTACTTCTATTTATTATTAAAAGCACAGAACCACTATTGCACGTACTTTACATCCTTGTTTAAAGTCATTTAACCTTATTAACATTACCCATTTATGGGACTATTATGGAGTGAAAATAAGAAAAATGCATGTATAGCACTTAATATAGCACCTAGCATATAAAAAGAAATCAACAAATGTTAGTTACTACTAATGAGATATGCTCTTATAATCTGTTTTATATTCATGTAACAATGTATAAATATTTTATGCCATTAAATATTCTTCTTCAATGTTATTTTAATAGCTTTAGCATATCCCATTATATATAATTATATTTTCACTGATCGTATCTTGTTGGGCATTTATGTTTTTTCTTTTTCCTTTTCCCTATTAAATCCATGCTTCAAAAAAGATCATTATAAATACATCTTTGCCTATCCAAGTATGTATGCCTATTTACTTAGGACAAATGCTTTTTTTTTTATTTGAAAAATAATATATACTGGTTTAAAAGGCAAATATAATTACAAGGTTTATACTACTACTACTAATTATATAAAATAATATTTATAGTAGTAGTAGTATTAGTAACATATTTTTCTTGTTGTAAAATAACAGCCTTGTGTCATTTTTTCTCATTTTCAGATATTAATTTCATGGGAAATAATCTTCATACCCATTAGTACTATATTCTTAATAAATTGTTTCTATTTATAAAAACTTTTTCTAAAAATTAATCGATTTCTTAGTAGGAACTAAGAAATCTCTCTTAACTACCTTTCATGTCACTATTTTTGATAAACCAATATGTATTGTTTATAATGTAACATCTGTTCACAGTAAAACCCTATAGTATATGAAGATATATTTCTATCTTAAATATCATTTAATACTAATAGGAGTTTATTTGTGACTAATTGCATTATTTTAGCTTTCCATGGATCAACTGCCAACTACTTCACAAACGTTCTTACAAAACCAAAGTTTTCCCTAAAACTTTCTGAATACTTTAGGTATTTTCTGTTTTATTTTCTACCCAGAAACATATTTTCTGGAGCTTTTTCTCCTCAGTAGCTTTCTAGTATATAGTTACATTTCGAAATTTATTTGCCTTTTTTTTTGTATATGTTATATCTACTATTTCCCAGATGTCATGTCTTGCCCTTTTTCTGTGTTTTCTTTTCATTTCATTTTTTTTTTTAATGTTTGTTGATCATATTATCTACTTGATTCCTATGGATGGTAAACTTTTTTGAGACATTACACATCTAATATTTATTTATTCTGTGTCACACTTGATTGATATTGTGGCCTAATATGTAATTTAAGATTGAAAATAAGTTTGTTCTGAGAATTTAGGTATTGCTTCATTATCTTCTCTCACTGAAAATCCGCAATCATTTTGATCCCCAAACATGAGTATGTAACTTATCGTTCACTTTGAAAGCTGACCAAGAGGGCCTTAGTGTTCCATTCAGCTAGACCAGACTTTCGATAGGTTTATTCCTGATTATAGGTCCCTAATGTTCCTTTTCTTAGAGGATTTCCTTCAGGAACTTACAATTGTAAATTCTTTCTCCTCCCCTTTGTGATATAAATCTTCTAAAACCCAGAAATGCCTTTTTCAAGGACCTGGAGCCATCCCATTGAAATGTAATCATCCAAGGAAATAATGCTCCTATATCCCAGTCCCTGTGGAAAGAATGTAAGAGTCTATCTTCCATGAATGCCAATTTCCAACACATATGGCCTAGTTACACAAATGACCCAAACACACCTCCCCAGTGTCCTCCAGTATCTTTCCATTAGCTAACCCCAGCATTAGAAATCTTTCTTACATTTTTTTTCAGTGGAGTTGGGTTCAGTTTTTCCCCTCTAATTGCAATAGTCTTGATCCTTATTGCAATAGTCTTGAATAAAGTCTTCCTTGATGTTTTTAACAATCATCCATTACAATTTTTTGGACATAGCTTTCTGAGTATTCATTTTATTCCTGGTGCTCTGAAATTTATTATAATGTGCCTGGGTGTTCCCTCCTTCCACTCCCTAGTCCCTATACCATGGTATTCTCTGTAGCCTTTCAATCTAGTAATTCATTTTCTACAATTTTAGAATTTTTTTTAAGTAACTTTTTATTTGAGAATCTATTGCTGTCTGTTTTTTGTTCTAGAATTTTTTTCTAAAATACGTATTAGTTCTTGAATCTTCAACCCTGATTCTTTAATTTTCTTGTACATTCTGTAGTATTTTCACGGCTTTGTCTTTTTTGTTTGACTTTCTGGGAAAATTTCTCAATTTTAATTTCTAAATCTTTTAATGAATTTACTGCTGCTATCTCTTTCATTTTAGTTTACAGGACCACTTCCTTTTTCTCTAATTTTTACTTTGTGGACAGATTTTTTTTTCTTTCTTATTTGATTGATACTGTCATACTAGGTTATTTGGTATTATGCTGCTAATTTTGCATTAGTTTTTCTTGCAAATCCTGTACTGTACGTTTTATCTGATTTCCTTTCCCCATTTATATTTATTTGTATCTATTTTTTCTAATAGAGGATTTCCTCAAGTGCCTGATGTCCATTAACCACCATTTTATATTTAAGAGTAAGTCATTAAAATTTGGCTGGAAGCTCTTTGTGCATGTATTGGGTGAGTGCTGGCTATCACTGTGGTATGCTTAGGTAGAGAATCCAGAAATTTAGTTGGGGAAGGCATTTAGTTCCAGTGGTCAGTCCCTTTGGGCAGAGGGGGGGGCAGGGGGGAGAGTTTTAACTATTGCTATGGTCTGAATGTTTGTCTCCTATAAAGCTCATTTGGAAGCTTAATCCTCAATGTGGCAGTGTTGACAGGTGAGGCCTTTGAGAAGTAATTGGATCACGAGGGCTACACCCTCATAAATGGATTAATGAATTCATACATTAATAGTTCAATGGGTTAGTGGATGAGTGGGTTGTCATGGGAGTGCCACTGGTGGCTTTGTAAGGAGAACAAGTGAGCACATTAACATGCACTCTTGCACTCTCAGTATGTGATATCCTCTGCCATCCTGAGACTCCGCAGACAGTTTCCATCAAGGAGGCCCTCACCAAATATACCCCCTGGACTTTGGGGGTACATTTCAAAACTGTAAGAAATATTTTTTAAATAAATTACCCAATTTCAGATATTCCGTTATAAGCAACAGGAAACAAATTAATACAATTACCATCCTGGGAAGAGTAGAATAACCATGCCTTTAAGTTATTCTGAGAAAAAAGTTGAAGCTTTAAAGGAAGGAGGCTGGGTCTGACTTTGTAATATGTAAACTGTTAGTTAATTCATCTGTTATCAGTAGTAAAGTACTTCTTTATTACCCTCATCTGGCCTGATGTCTCCCTGTTCTGAGATTTTGTATTTTAATCTCTCCAGTGTAAACCTCCCAATTTACATTGGAATAAAAGAGAAGCAGTGATCTAGACTTAAGTAGATTTAAGTTTTAAACTTGAAGCTTTTAACCAGTCTGCCAATTATTAGCCCACTCTCTCCCCCTCTTTCAGGGGCAACTGTTACCTCAAATTCATGAGACTTTATTTACAACTCTGACAGAAAGTGGGGTTGGTCCTTGTTGCCCTCCCCCTCCACAGGCTTTTCCTACCTTCAATATGCTAGGCTTGTTCCCACTTGTCTTTGTGCTTTTCTAGATCTCTGCACGTTTTCTTTCCCACAGGCACTTCCCCTAATAAAATCCTTGCACTTTGAATCCCTACACAAGGGGAGAAAACATTTTCATACCATACAACTAACAAGGGATTATTATCAAGAATGTGCAAGGGACTCAAGCAACTACACAGTAAAAAAGACAAATAACCCAGTTAAAAATTGGGCAAAGGAACCAAATAGACATTTTTCAAAAGAAAACATACAAATGACCAACAGATACAAGAGAAAATGCTCAAGATCACTACTCCTCAGTGAAAAGCAAATTAAAACCACACTGAGATATCATCCCAGCCCAGTTAGACAGGCTATCACCAAAAAGTCTGAGAATAACAAATGCTGGTGAGGATGCAGAGAATGGGGAACTTTTCTATACTCCTGGTGGGACTGTAAATTAACGCGGTCACTATGGAAAACAGTATAGATGGAAAGCAACTACAGACAGACCTACCATATGATCCAGCAATCCCACTTCTGGGGATATACCCAAAGTAATGGAAATCATCATATTGAAGGGATACCTGCACTCCCATATTCATCACAGTTCTCTTTACAATAGCGAAGATATGGAACCAACCTAAATGCCCATCCACAGATGACTGGATAAGGAAATTGTGGTACATATACAGAATGGAATGCTATGCAGCCATAAAAAAGAATTAAATCCTGCCGTTCACAGCAATATGGATGAACTTGGAGAAAATTGTGGTAAGTAAAATAATCCAGGCAAAGAGGAAAATATAGCACATGTCCTCACTCATAATTGGGAGCTAAGAGAGAAAGAAGGAAAGAATGAAAGAATACAGTAGTGCATCGGACTTGCAGAGGGAGAGAACAGACCTAGGGTTTCTGGGGGGGTGGCAGGGGGATTGAAGAGAGGTTGTGTGGGGGACGTGGAGAATAATTGTGATTTGTGTGATTTGCAGGTGGGTATGCTAATAGTATTGATCTGATCACATCGTGGACACAGGTGCTGACAGCTCTGTGCACATGAATACACACACACACACACACACACACATACATGTATGTGTGTGTGTATATATATATATATATACATAAAATGAAAATAAAAGAAAATCAGTTGCCAGTACGTGTGAGGGATATTTCTGGATTTATACTTCTATTCCATTATCTATGTCTACCTTCATGTTAGTACCATGATGTATTGATTACAGTTGTTTTATAGTCAGTTTGAAATCAGGAAGTGTGAGTCCTTTGACTTTGTTTTTTGCAAAATTGTTTTGTCTATTTAGTATCTCATCAATTTCCATTTGAATTTTAGCTTCAGCTTGTCAATTATACAAAGAAGCCAGTTGAGGTTTTCAGAAGAATTGTGTTGAATATGTAGATCAATTTGAAGACTATTGCTATATTCACAATATTAAGTCATTCAAGCCATCTTCTGGAGATTTCTGTTTATTTTTCAGAGCCTCTTAATTTTTTTCAACAATATTTTGTAATTTTCAGAGTATAAGTTTTGAATTTCTTTTGTTAATTTTATTTCTATTTTATTCTTTTGATGCCGTCGTGAATGGAATACTTTTTATTTCATTTTCAGCTTGTTTATTGAAAATGTATAGAAAAATGATTATTATATATTAAATTATATCCTTCAACTTTTTAAAACTTGTTTATCAGTCATTAGGTCCAATTTTATTTTTAGAGGATCCTTAAGATTTTCTATATATAAGGTCATGCAATCTATGAATAGAGTTAGTTTTACTTTTTCTTTTCCAGTCTGGATGGCTTTTATTCTATTTTCTTAAGCAATTATCCTGGCTGGAACCTAAGTACATTGTTGAATAGGTGTGGTTGGAGTGGGTATACTTGTCTTATACCTCATCTTAGGGGATACTAGGGTAATACTGGCCTAATAGAATTATTTGGATAGTGCTCCCACCTTTTTTTACTTTTGGGAAAAGTAAATGAAGAATTGCTAGTAATTTTTAATACGTGTTTGGTAAAGTCCACCAGTGAAACCATCTGTGCCAGGGTAGTTTGTTTGTTTGTTTGTCTTTACTGATTCAGAATCTTTATACTAACTATAATCTTATTAAGATCTTTTATTTCTTCTGGAGTCAATTTTAGTAGTTTCTGTCTCTCTAGAAGTTTTTCCATTTCATCTAAGTTGTCTAATTTATTGGCACATTGTTATTCATAGCATTACTTTATAATTTTTTATTTATATAAGACTAGTAGTAATATCCCATTTTTATTTCCAATTTGTGACTAAGTAACTTTATTATTTTTTTGCTCAATCTAGCTAAAAATTTGTCAATTTTGTTGATCTTTACAAAAAACTAACTTTTGTTTTCATTGATATTTCTAATATTATTCTATTTTCTATTTCATTCATTTCTACCATAATTTTTATTATTCCCATCCATATTCTTAATTTAGATTTTAATTAATTTTTCCACTGTCTAATGAGAGTTTATCTTATTAATTTGAAATCTTTCTTTCTATTTTTAATATAAGCATTCTTAGCTCTAAATTTCCTTCTAAGCACTGCTTTATTGGCATCTCATAAGTTTTACTGTATCATATCTTTATTCTCTTTTATCTCAAAATTTGTTTGCAATTACTTGTATAATATTTTCTTTTATATTTTTTTATTTCAAAATATGTTGTTGATTCAGATTCCCATACTGGCCAGCCTCCAAAAAAAAAAAAAGAATATGTTTTTGATTTTCTATGTATTAATGAGTTTTCCAAATTTCTTTTTGTTAATGCTTTATAACATGCTCTGTAATGTTTAAATATTTTTCAGTTATTTAGGTCAATTTTATAGGATAATATATGATCTATCCTGGAGAAGGTTTCCCATGCATTTGAGAAGAATATATGAGGGTATTTCAAACAGTTCATGGGAAAATAGAATCAAAAATCATACAAATCTTTCCATGAACTTCTTGAAGACCACTCATATATTCTGCTGTGCGTGGATAGAGAGTTCTGTAAATATCTTTTAGGTCTAATTTGTTTGTAGTGTGTTGTTCAAATCGTCTTTTTTCTCTTTTTCCTCTGCCTAGCCCTTTTACTGGTACATGAGATAACTGAAGTCACCAATTATTGCTGTTGAATTATACATTTTCCCCTCTATTTCTTTCAGCTTTTGCTTCACATGTTTAGTCCCCACTTGGTAAATGCATGTGTTTTAGCTGGTTGTATCTTCTTAATAAATTGAGCCTTTCATTACCATAAAATGTTCCTCTTTATCTCTAGTAACATTCTTTGTCTATCCTTGTCTATTTTGTATATTTTGTTTGATGTCAGTACAGCCACTCCAGTGCTCTTTGTTTGCTGTTGTGTTAATATACCTTTTCCTACCTTTTTAATTTCAATGTTTTGTACCTTTGAATCTGAAGTATGTCCTCTGTAGACAAAATATAGTTGAATTTTATTTTTATATCCAGTCTGATATTCCATGCATTTTCAGTGGACTGTTTAATCTATTTACATTTATTATTAATAACATGGTTGAATATATGTCTGTCATATTACTTTGGATATTCTATATGTCTCATTTTATTATTCCTCTGTGTTGCCTTATTGTGTTCTTTTGCATTTAGTGACTACATTAAATGCAACACTTAATTATTTTAATAATACTTTTTTTTTAGTTATTTCCTTATGATTTGTTTAGGACTTACCACATACATCTTAACTTATTAGAATCTACTTCAGATTTATACTAACTCAATTTTAGTGAGATATAGAGATGTTATTCCTATTTTTTCTTCTTTATGTGATATTATATATAAACATATATGTTGTATTATTATTACATATTAACATGTATTATATACATATACACAATACATTGCAATAATTATTATACCTATCTAATTATTATATCTATCTAACTATGTAATTATAATATATATTAAATAATTACATTGTAGTAATTATATATACCTGTATACAATAATACATATTACATAATTACATTGTAATAATTGTTATCTATCTATCTATATATAAATACACACATACAGTTTTATACAATAGCAATTAGATCAGTAAAGATAAAAAGAAGAAATATGCATTTATACTGTATTTTACAATTAGATAATTTTTTCTGGCACTCAGTTTTTTCATGCAGATTTTAACTACTGTCTGGGTTTATTAGCTTTCAGTCTGAAGAAATTTCTTAGGAATTTCTTGTAAGGCAAGTTTCACAGCAACATATTTTCTGTTTTTGCTTATCTGGGAATATATTTCACCTTAACTTTTGGAATATAGTTTTGTTGAATATAAGATTTTTCATTTATCTTTATCTTTCTTAGATCACTTTGAATATATTAATCCATTACTCTTTGACTGCTATTATATCTGATGAAAAGTCGTTTATCTTTTTGGTGTTATCTTATACATAATGAGTTGTTTTTCTCTTGAGGCTCTCAAGATTTTGCCTTACCTTTGGCTTTACACATTTTCACTGTGATATGTCTTGTGTGTAGATCTACTTGTATTATCCTGCTTTGAGTGTGTCGATATTCTCAAATGTGTAGATTAATGTTTTTTAAATTATATTTTCTAGTTTTCAGTTATTATTTATTAAAAACTTTTTTTTGCTCCTTTTTCTTTCTTCTATCCTTTCTACTGGATAAACTTTGTGCATTTGTCAATGCACTTAAAGTTGTTCCACATTTCTCTGAGACACTGTTCATTTTTCTTCATTCTTTTTATTCTTTGTTCTTTGGATTGCATAATATCTAAAAATCTTTCTTCTATTTAGTAATATATCTTCTAGTTCAAATTTACTGTTGAGTTCCTCTAGTGTATTTTTCATCTTGATTTTCGTATTTTGAACTCCAGAAATTGCATTTGGTTCTTTTTAATGATTTGTATTTTAATATGCTGTACTGGTGAGACATTGTCATCATAGTTTTATTACAATATTCTTTAAGCATAGTTTTGTTTAGTGCTTTGAATAAGTTTAATAGCCATTATAAATTCTGTATCTAGTCACTCTCACAGAAAATTTCCTTTGCCTGCTTTTTTCCTCGTGTATAGGTTATATTTTCCTGTTTCTTTGTATCGCTTATAATTTTATTTTAGATATTTTAGTAACATTGAGACTATGCCCACTTCTGAATTGTTATTATTATTTGCTTGTTTGTGTATTTAGTGACTGGCTGGGTTATTTCAGTAAATCTATTTCCTCTCAAGGTGAAGCTTCTAATAAGCAGGGCTCTCTTTAACTGTCTCTTTCCTGGACAGCACACAACAGTTAAGCTTCACAAATTGCTGGCTGATTGCTCAGTATTTCTCAACAGTGCCCTCAAGCATAATTTTACAGACTGGCTCAATTACATTTTGGTTCCTTTGCAGGGATAGATTTTGAGATCCATTTTTCAGGTATGATCTGGATCTGGGGGTGGCGGGGGAGGCTCTTCTGAACTATCTCTTTCCCTGATTCTCTTAGGTAAACTAGCTAGTCTGTGGTTTCGCATATATCTCCAATAAAGCTACCGGTCTCCTCTACCTTCTTTCCACCATAATATTCATTGTTATTGAAAGTGTCCTTAGTCTTGAACTTCCTCCACACTCTGTAATAAAGTCAATTCATTTGGGAGGAGCTTCAGAGCTTTCTTTTTTTATGGTCTCCCTCTCTCTTGGGGAAAAAAAAAAATCCCTGAACCAAAGATCTGGACTTGGAGCAGGTATAATCACATCCTTCTTTCTGAGTCACATTCCTGCCATAGGAGCTAAGTGTTGAGATGGGGTCTGTAGTCCCTGGTCTTATCAGCTTTTCTCTCTCAGCATGAAAATTTCACACTACAAAAGTGCCAGGATGACAGCAATAGGGTTTCCGGTTCTCAGCGCAACACTGCATAGTTAGAGCCTTTGCCCCATCAGTGGGATATTGACAGAAGAGAGCTCCTGTTCTCTTTGTTACATTCACCTCAAGCATAAAGATATTACTGAAATTACAAAGGAGTTACATCAAAATAAACCGATAATAAGTTAAAAATGGGAAGACTCAGTTATGGTTCAAATGCCACAGATTGTATTCTTACCAAGTTTCTACATGAATAGAAAGTTTATATATATATATATATATATATATTATTTATTTATTTATTTATTTATTTATACATAAATATATTTTAATAGACATTTTCCATTTTACTGTATGTCACTAGAATCATTTCTAGATACTTTTTTTCTTCTTGTAGTTTTTACCAGTTTCTATAGAAAGCATGTTCAATGAAATGCATTTGAACATGCATTCAATACACCTAACCTATTGAACATGCTAGTTTGCCTAGCCTACCTTAAATGTGCTCAGAACACTTATGTTAGCCTACAGCCGGGAAAAAATCATCTAACACAATCCTGTTTTACAATAAAGTGTTAAATATCTCATATAATGTATTGACTACTTTAATGAAAGTGAAAAACAGAATGGTTTTGCACCATTGTGAAGCTAAAACATATAAGTCAAACCATCATTTAAGTCAGGGACTCTGTGACTCTTTATAAGTCCGTACTCTGCAACTGGCATCTGTGGTGTGTGCTCAGAAATGCTGATGTCTATCCTGTGAAGAGGCTGTAGCTCTCAACTGGGAGCCTGGGGGAGAGGGAGCCCTGTGTTCTTGACTGTACCCATCAACCGCCTGGAATAAAATCTCTGTCACACTCTGCTGGGAGGAGGTAGGGAGGACTCAGTCATGGTTTAAGTGCCACAGACTGTGTTCTTACCAAGTTTTAATACATTTTTTTGAATGGACATTTTCAATGTCATTGGAGCCATGTCCAGACACTTTTTCTCTTCTAATGATTCTCACTTGTTTCATTAATGAGCATGTCCATGGATGTAGTGACACTGCCATTCTTAAAGTGGAAAATTTAGATCTATATTATATTTTTATAATATAATTATGCTTCTAAAATGTACTTTGACATCATTTTTTCACTTAATATATTTTAAACATATTACTACACTAATGAATGTTGAAAACTTTTTTTTATTCCTGGTGGTACAATAAGGTGAACCTTGATCTTGGTGTTGTAACACTGCACACTAACCACCTGAGCTAACCAGACAGCCCTGCCTTCTTCTTTTTAACTCTTGAATAGTATCCTGTTGTTTGATATAGCACAATTTAATTAATTAATCATTCATTTAGTTAATAAAAACTTAGGAATCAGATCATAGGACAACTTCTATCCTTAATAAAGAAGAAAGATAGGGAAAATTAGGTGAAAGAATCCTAGACTGCTGTGCAGTATAAAAAGTTCAGTGAAGACAGTCAGAAAGTCTTGGAACCAAAACTGGCTGTCAGAGGAGTTCCACATCCCCTGATAAGGAGCCTGCCTTAGTGTCTATGCCTTCCTTAGTTATTGACCGAAATTATGTGTGGGCAGCATAACATCAGGTAAATGTCATACATGGTTTTCAGAATGAAGTAAATGAGGTCCTTGACCATGTAGTTAGTTGGGCCTTTATGAGGTACATTTTCTTTATTTACACACACACACACACACACACAAACTTTTAAATTAAAGGAAAAAGTTATAAAGATAATGCATTTACACTTTAATGTGTTTACATCCCAAGGAGAGAATGAGGAATATAGAGGGAGACTTAGATTATTTCCCTATTTTTATAGTTTTATTTTTGCGCACTGATTTGTATTATATTTGTACATTTTTAAAAATGCACACATACTTGATATGCATCCATAAAATATAATTTGGTCATAAGAAAATATGCACAAAATTTTAACAATTTTCATTATCTATTGTTTTTGACTTATTCAAAAATGTTTTTAATCACCAAATTTTTCACAATAAGCATACATAATTTTTTAAATAATAACATGAAACTTTTTAAATGGTGTATATTAATAAAAATAATAAATACCATTATAAATAATTTTTTTAACATCATGACTTTCTGGTGGTTAATTCTCTATGCCAGGTGGGGGCTTTTTTTGTTTGTTTGTTTGTTTGTTTTTGTTTTTTTCCTATTGGATGTATATGCCAAGGCATTCCGTTCTTAAGTATAATTATCTGCATGGCAGGACAAGTAAGACAAGTAATACTTAGACCAAGTTTCTCTCTCTTGCAAGAGGCTCCTTAAGGATGTGGGAAAAGGCATTAAGTGCTGCCCCCAGACATACCAGTGAGAATGTGAACTCGAATGGTGAGGCTTGATGCCAGTCATTTTCATAGTGACTTCAATACTTTATGAAATGTCTTGGGCATATATACATACTAAATGCTTATAGCATAAATAAACAACTTACATGAATGCATATCTGCTATTATTTTGAGAGTAGAAAAGTAAATAAAATCATTAAATAATACGTTTGTTCCTTCCTTGTATTGGACTTTTCTGCATATAAGGTCACAACCACATTCAAAAGAATGTCCAGAGGAAGGCGTGCTTTGCCTGCAATTCTAAAACCTATAATAGCACTTTGGGGCCATTAAGAACTGGATTGCAGTAAAATGAACTGAAGGAATTCTTACAAAGTTTCCACTTCATATCCTGCTTAACTTCAGTGACTATTCCCAAATGGTATTGCAACTGCTTTGAAGAACTTCCAAATATTTTCTACTGAGAGTTAGAAGTTCTTAGACTTGTAGTAAAAAATAAAATGAACTCAGATACCGTGTTGAAAGAAAACAGATATAAAAAAGTACACACACAAAAATAATGGACCAAGATTCTGAGGTAGCCTAAGAGAATTTATCAGTTTATGTACTTAATTATCCATTTCATTCACTTGAAAAGAATATTATTTAACCTATATCACCTTCAGTCTGGGTATCTGAACCATGACAGACCATGTGAATATCCTCAAATATTTATTAATTTACTGAGATAGGAGGTGCTCAGTGTCCCTGGGTTGGAGTTACAGGACACGTCTCTGGGTTATGAGCCTCTCTCCAAGGTCTCAGACCCCTCCTCTAAGTCCTCCCATAGAGGAAAGTTACTGTTGCTATTCTGGCACCAAGAGGAGGAAATTGAGAACTCAGGGGGCTGGCTTATGCAAATCCAGTGGCTGGGCATACTCAGTGGAGGAGGGTTATATAACCCTAGTAGCTGAATGACCTTCCATTAGGAATGCTATAGAACACAGAATGTTCTTGAATATGTCTCTTGCATGTGATGGGATTTGACCAATGTACAGGATCCAAAAAAGAGACCAACTGAGCATGTGCAAGATTACGTTACATAACTGGGAACCACTCCCTTAATTCAATAGTCATTAGATAGCAAAACTATAAAAACCTAATCCCAGCAGAAGGAGGGATTGTTTCTCACTTTCCAGGGGAAGTGTGCATCCTTTTTTTTTTTTGTATCAAACTTACTTTCAGCAAGTGGCTGCTCACTCTCTTGAGCCAGCCTGCACTCTGTACTAAACTGTGTGTGTATTTCTTACTTTTGTATTAACTTGGTGTGAACCCGGCTCAGTCTCTGGAGATATGTGAAATCTCTATCTTTTAAGTCAGTATATTAAACCGGTTCTCACTTTCTACTGTGGTGGAGTCAAGAACCTGGTAAGAGGATGGGATGGGTTGACGCTGACTATTGGGCCCCCCAGACCCTTCCTCAGGCATCACTATTAGACATAAAAACTATTATTTCTGGAGTAAAATAATCTCTTAGGTTTTACCAAGCAGATACAAACAAAACAGTTTCACATTACTAATATGTCAAATGAAGAAAATGTAATGTGTTAATGTAGTGGAGACCCAGAGAGCTATGTAGGTTGGATAGTCAAAGACAGTCTCTTTGAGGAGGTGATGTTTGAGCTGAGATTTGAAGACAAGGAGAAGCCAGTTATCAAGATCTTCGTGGTTGGTGTGAAAATGCAAAAGGGATTAGGTAGCATGAGTGGCATGTGCTTTTGGGTGGTATAAATGAGAAGAGGATGTTAGAACTGGAAACAGAAACAACTGTGAAAAACAGAGAGAAGTATGAATGGGATAGAATAGGACAGTAATCAAAGAGAATGAGTGAAAATATTTGTGCATGGTCAAAGAGAATCCATGGAGGAGAGGGTGAAGCTAAAAGCATAAATAGTAATAAATTGTAACCAGATCAGTTACAATTTCAGCATCTGGGGCCATAGTTACATCATCAATGTGGGCCATAGTTACAGACAAGAACTTTAGTGTTACAGACGTGTGAGCTGTTGTGACCATGGGCAACCTATTTATCTACCACTGAGTATGCTCATATATGAAATGCAAATAACAGTATCTATGTCATGAAGTTGTCGTGAAGTTTACAGAGATGATGAAAATAAAGCATGTAGCATTCTGCTTGGCTGACAGTAAGAGTATAATAAATGCTGTCTATCACTATTATTTAAATGAAATTGATAAAATTTAAGTAAGACACAGAGCATATACTCACATTTCTGCTCTTCCTTTCCACTGGAAAAAAATCTCATGAAACAGCCGTATGTAACTTAATCTTGCTTTAAAATGGATTTGTATTTATTTATTTTTTTATTCATTTTTTGGATTTTTTAAAATTATTTTGTTAAATCCAATTACTCATGTAATTCCCTGTTCTATAACCACTTTTCAGCAATTTTATGTGTAAGGTCCTATGTGGGTTTATTCTAATTTCACTAAATTGTACTTGGAAGACTGCTAAAAGCTGCCAAATCCCAGTTTTATCTTTCCTGTGGGCATTGGTCAACATGACAGGTCTTTTAGCTTTACAGTCACAGCTATTTTTTTTCTCCTCTGGCTCAGCTATAGGAATAGCCATCCCTGTCTGTTTTGACTGGCAAATCCTTTCTAATTTCTTGCTGTCTTTGTGCTCACGAGAGGCTGTAACACTGGTACACTCTCCTATTAGAAGTGAGGCCTCTGGAGAATGACTTGCTCCAGAGGAGAAATGCAGAAGCCAAGAAAACATTGATTTCTAGTACATGAATACCGAGTCTGATCCAATTTTGGAAATATCAGTTTGTGACCTTTTCTCTGATGAGTGAATTTTGCACACCTTAACCCCTGCTCCCCAATCACTTTATGTCTGTCTTTGCTTGCTACAGCATAAGTACTGAAAATTTCAAATTCTCAACTGGATATAATTGGATTTTGATCATGCTTTTGCTATATGAGGGTAAAAGTATGTTTTTCTCTTCTACACATTTTAAAAGAACTATTTGTTACCAAGGTTCCTGTTTCCTACCTATTGACATGGTTGGTACATTCAGGAATATTTTACAGTCATCATATCCTTCCCTTAAATTTCTCATTACGTCATTGAAAAATGCTTCTTTTCCCTCTTGAATGAATGCATTGATGATGATTTCATTTACAAGCTATTATTTTCTGTTATTAAATGGAATAGAATAAAACTCCATCTGTTTGCTTTTAATCTCAGTACTTTAATTAAAGAACACTCTGCAAGTGAAGTGAATGCACGGATTCATTGTTACATATGAATATTTACTCAATAAAACTGAAAACTTAAGGTGGAAAAGTTTCATCACTGATATTTATGTTTTTAATAATAAAAAATTAGAATTCTGCAGAAATAATGTCCATTTTAACATTGTGCCTGTCCATTTAGAAAACTACAAAGTTGTCAACAATTATATTTGACATTTTGAAAACTAGCAAGGCTTCCAAGACAGTATATATTAAAGTACAGTTGTTTCATATGCCCTACATTTTATGATTTTTCATAAGCTTTTTCTTATAGTTGCACTTTAAATAATCATTTCAGTCACAATAATGATACTAGGAAAGCAATAACATTTGCAGAACACAAAATGATAAGTAAATCTTTATAAGTTAAAATAAGTGTCAACTAAACATTTATGATGAACAGCTATATACTAAAAATATCTAATTTTTCTCAAAATATGCCATAAAAAGGTAAATTGTGTTCAAAATTGTAATAAAATCATAATCGTTTATTACAAAATGTTACTTTTTAGAATTTGATGTCAAATCCCATAAATAAAAGCAAAGGTAGTCTTTGAGTATAAATCCAACATAACTTGTAACTTCTTGTTTTTACTATGTATAATCTAGACTTCTATAACATAACATCAAAAATATTTTTTAAAAGACTATATTTAGAATTTTTGTATCACTTACTATCAAGCTTAGTCATTTCCCAAAGTTAAAATCATATCATCCCCTCTCACTTTCCAGATTATCAGCACCATCTTCAAAACAAACAAACAAACAAGACATAATATAAAATAAAATGACAGAGGGGACTAAAACTAGGCTCTATTTCTGGTGAAGGAAGTTATTGGGCTTAGGCAATTAGCATGTAAATAAAGAGAAGATCTGATAAAATTATAATTTAAATATCTCAGCATTTTATGCCACTAATATGACTATGTTTTAAATCAAAATATATAACAAATATGTTCAATTTCCTTCCCTCTAGCCTTATCCTCCGTTATAAAAACATGGTCTCTGTATATTCCATAAAACCAATCCACCATAGCACATTTGCAAAGCTTCTTGTGAATTTACAGTGTTGTAACTTAAGTATTATTTTTAAAAAATAAATATTTATTATTTCATCTGCCAATACATTATTATTACAATTCCTTATACTTAACCATAGTTAAGGAGAGTAAAGCAGAACCTTAAAATATGCTAACAAAAGATTTGATTTTTAATAATAAAATCCAGTCACTTAACATATATCCAAGATTCACCAATTTTCTGAAACTACAGGAAAATTTTCTTAAATGGTCCATGGGTACCTGCTGACAACACCATGTCATGATTTTTTTCTTTCTTATGGGAAATATATGGGGTAGATGGACGGTAATTATTCTTAGGCTAGTCATGCAAAGGCCTATGTGTCCTTTGCTAGTAATCTTTTTTTCTATCATCACTGTGAAAGATATACTATACAATGGTTAAGGTAACTTTATTCAAGTTCTAAGTTTGATATAATTATATTGTGCTTAAAGATTCCATGTCATAAGTCTTTGAGTCTTATTATTAATCCATTATTAATTAATGAGTCGTTAATTTATTAGATTGATTTCCTAAATTAAGAATGATGTTGTTCTCCAAAGTTCTAAACGAGGTAGAGGAGAGTTGTGATTAGATGTCAGAAGGGCCCTAGGGTAGTAAAGCGAATCTGAGAAGGTATCTACAGAAGCTATGTTACATAGTGTGGGTGACACCCTCTGCCATTTTCTTTCCTTTCCTTTTTTTTTTAATTAGTATTTTAATTATTTTTTTAATTTTAATTTTTTATGTTGACTTTTACTTTAACTGGGGTACAGTGCATTGGTTCAACACATGCATACTGCATGAGGATTCATTTAGGGTAGGCAGCACAGTTTTATACCTCTGCCATTTTCATCCTTTGCCAAGTGTGATCATTTCACAGCATCTCAGGGGTTACATTGCTAAAATATTTGAAATCTCCCAACTTTAGGCAGAAGGACAAGCAGCAGTTTGGACAAAGCGAACATTTGGAAATTAAATAAGGTTAAGTAAACTTCGTATTGGGATCTGTTTTATTGTTAGTGGAGAATAAATAATGGTTTTGCCTGAGGGTGTTAGAGGGATGCCCCATTTTGGGGGGCAATTAAAGAGACAAGACACATAAAATCATCTTCTAGTTCTTCCACTGCTAGAGATTAGTACAGCCAAGATTTTCTCAAGTCAGCAGTAAAACATTTGCCCCCATCAAATGGAAATCTTTGCATACGACAGAAAAGCAGGCAGATTGGCGGAAAGTAAAACAAAAGTAAAAACAAAACAAGTCAGAGCTCAGACGCATACCTTCTAGTTCAATCTGTAGAATCTACTTTCAATACTGTCTCATGATTTCTCCTGCCAAAGATCTCCAGCTCAGTAAATTGTAAAGTGTGTAGTGTTTGGGGGGGGGTTATAAGTTGCTCTGATGAATCTAAGGTAAAGCCCCTCACAAATCGATTTTAGGATACACCAGTATTAATTAGATCCCTCATTTCTTCTGAATCTCACAAATCTCACCGCCTACTCAGGTAATCTCAAAAGAATATGGATATGCCCTATATCAGTGTCAAATGCTTACGTTCTAACCCTTAAATGGAGAATCTGACTTTAAACTGTCTGCAAATGTTTCTTATACGTGATTGAAGGAAGTAATGATACTGACAGATTGGCCCACAGTTTTATGATGTAGTAAAGGAGTAAAGGCAGAGATCCAATAGAAAGATCTTAATTTTCTCATCACTTTCTTCACATATAAAATATCCAACTGGTTGGCACTTCCAGTGCTTTATAATACATGACATTTTTTCAAGAAAAAGGTTTTTTGTCTAGCTTTGTTTTATTAGATAATAATGTTATTTACAACATTTTATGAAAAAAAAAAAATTAAAACTGTAATAAGAAATACCCCCGCCCCAAAGTTAGCTGAGCAGTGGAAGGATGCCCAGTCTTCTGAATGATACCATTGACTATTATAAAGGTATATTTGTCACACAAACAAAACTATAATTTAATTTAATTCAAATTAAATTTTAGTCGGATTTTGTTTTAGTAACTTGTTCTACTTATTATGAAATGTGGGTGAAAGAATAATATTTAAAAGTAGGCAATTTAACATTTAAAATAACAGATGAGAAAAAAGGGGGGGGGCTTTCCTTACCAGATATTAATAGGCTTAAGTCCATAAAAATAGAAATAGTGATTTTTTTTTTTTTTTTTTTTTTTTACTGAAAAAAAAAAAGGCAATGGCATGTAAAACGGTGAAAAAGAATACAGAACTCAGAGACAGGCCTGTATGCAATAGGAAACTTAACATATGATACAGCTAGTACTACAATCAACAGGGAAAGTGTGGATTGTTCTGGAAATGATGTTGGGGAAATGACTCACTACATAAAGAAAAATAAAACCAAATTCTACATGGCACCCCATACATAGGGGGTTAAGGATGGATCAAAGATGAAAACCTAATGGTAAAACTATAAAATTAATGCTTTAAAATTATATATTATTTAATGTAATATTGATTACTTTTTTCATCAAACTTAGAAATGTCTCTTTTACAAAGTATACCAACAATGGCATTCCTATAAAGATGAGAGAAAGAAGGAAAATATTTGAAATTTTAAAACTTTTTGCAACAATGGAAAGTACGGCTATGGTGAATTTAAAATGTGACTAGTAAAACTAAGGTACTAAAAATTTTAATTATATTTTTAATTTTACATAATCTAAATCTAAGCTTAAATAGCCATATGTTGCTAGGGACTACAAAATTAGTTATTACAGATCTCCAATATGAAAGGAATTTCCAAAAATTGGTAAGATTTAAAATAAAAATCTAAATAGAAAAATGGAGGGAACATATGAAATGAACACACTATTTACGAAGAATAAAACCCAAAGTTAATCATGCTTATGAAGAGAGTCTCAAACTCATGAGTAATCGTTGAAATGTAATTCAGATAAAAATGAGATTTCGGAGAAATTGTAAAATCGAATTATTCAAGAGTAATTGGGGGTAGAGACAATCTATGCACTGATGATGAAAATGTAGGTTTGCATCCTTTCTGGAAAGTGATCCAAAGGAACTTAGATACCTTTAGTGTTGTATACTCTGTGTCTAAGTAGGTATGCTCCTCAGTGTGTATAAGAGAATATCCAAATGGACCCATGTGAGGATGTGCACAAAGATGTCCCCTGCAGTGATGATTATGCTGGCGATACGTTCAAGGCAACCTGAGGATCCTGTCCTAGGGCTGTGAATAAGTTATATGTAGTGAATACGAGCATAACACATGATGATGCAGCAGTTGAAAGAAACAGATTAGCTGTGCACATGGCAACATGGATAAAGCTTAATAATAGTACTTCAAAATACATATAAAATCTGACCACTAACTAGATCCAAGCCAGCATCATTCCTGTGATAACTTCTTAACTGTCCTTCTCAGTCTATCCTTGTTCCCAAGAGTCTATTCTCACCACACCAGCCAGAGTGAACCTTTTGAAACTGATAATGTTGAACTTCACCTGAGCCCTGTGATCAGGAAAACAGTGAGTGTTTAACAGATCTACCCACTCTGTGATCCAGGACAGGGCACACCGCAAAGAATTGCCCTTCCTCACAGGACTTCCAGAGGTCTTGCAGATGCCCTCCTTGTTTACCTGTGACAAGGCCAGACACAGATCCTCCAAATTTCCATTCTTTGTTTCATAAATAATCACCTGAACCGTTTGTACATAGTTACCGATCTAGACAAAATATGTGGCTGGACCAAACTTTAGTTTCATTTCTCTCCTTCCCCCAGGTGCCTGAACATTCACCCACTTCACCCTGTGCCATCATAAAGCCCGTCTTAAAGTACCTTCCTGAGAATCAGCTGACCTCAAGGAAACACATTGCTTGGTCACCCCAGTCCTCCACAGCTGGCTCTGTCTAACCTTGTTTATCCCTCTCTGTAAAACAAAATTCTTTTAAGCCTAAACATTAAGCCTCCTTCACCTTATCACACTAATCCTTTTAAATAAAGCCTCTCCTACCTGAGTCCAGATTTGTTTTAACTTGACAAAACATACATCAGATCACATCACTTCCCTCCTTGAAATCCTGCCGTGGCTCCCGCTTATTTAGTGTTGAACCAAAGAATTTACAACGGTAAACATGCAAACATTTTCAAGCAGAAAGTAAAAGGCTTCAGGTTGCTTAACTGAACCAAGTGTACAGTTATTCTTTTTTCTTTTTGAGATTCAATATTATGTTTGTGAATTTTTTATTTTGCTGACATTTCCTGGAGTTTTTGAAATACCTCATTTGATTTGTTCCTTAGAACATATTTAAAGATTAGAAATTTAATTAAATACATTTTTTTCCTTAATTTATATTTCTTTTTCCTTTAATGAAGACTCCCTGTGCATTTTGATGGACTTCTCAAGTGTTCACAAATTCCTTTTAAATCGTACTTAAGATTTCTAACTGAGGATATTTGTTTATGAAGCTATAATTTGAAACTGTACAACTTGTTATTTTTTATGATGTTGGAATAAATATTTATGGTAAGAACTATTCTTGTAAGAAAAAAGAATATCTTTTTTGAGGGAAAAAATTTTAAAATCTATTTTCTTCAGACAAATCTATTTTCCTCAAACACACCAAAAAGAAGGGAAAAGAGAGAGTGCTTAATTAAGTTCACTTGTTAATTGCTTTTAGAGATAACATACTCATATCAATCTATGCAGAGAAATTGCTTGTAAGTTCATCTTTTATCCATTAGAGAAATAGAATAATTTTTTTAAAAAAGGGACCTTTTTTTTTTTTTTCCAATTTAAGCCTCACAAATTGGAAAAAAAAGTTTTTCATGTTTGTGATCACATGTAATCTAAATTTTTACACAGATGCTATGTATTTGATGTAATGTTCTTCCACTCACTTGACTATCGCTTGCGTAGTTAAGTGTGCAGAAACTCTTGAAAGGAAATAAAGCTCCAGTGGTGGAGACGGGGCACGGTGAATACATTGTTATTCAGCCTAAAACTGGGCACAGAAATGCTTCCCAACATAAGTAAGTTAAAGGACGGGGAGCAGCTAATGGTATCTTTTGGTGGTTTTCACACTTCAGTCTGTGTAAGGATTACCTGATAATAGTGAAGATTTCCAGAATATACCAGAAATTTTGGAATGCTAAAGGTCTGAAATGGCTCCTGTAATCTGCATTTTTAAAGCCAGGTTATCCCCATGCAGATGATCTACTTACAGACTTTACTGAATGCATTTTTAAAAAAATAATGGCATAGCAGGTACTGTGAAAGAAACTACTGATTTCATATATGTTCAATCGTCTTTATGTTACAAGAACCAAATCTGACTGCCTGACCCCAACAAAAAACCTGGCTTGGCTCACCAAAATCTGTTACCCCAGGGCATTAAGCTCCTGGCTTAGACTTGTCAAAATCTTACCGAACTCAAATCCAGCTGTCTGCCCCCCACAAAAAACAAATGACTCAAAAGTCAATGCTGGTGAAAACAAAAGTCAGCTTTAATTCAGGAATACCAGGGACCTGAGGAGGGATGCTAGGCTAACCCAGCTCGCCAGTAAATATGAAGGAAAGTAGCCAGACTAAAGCCATGTCTAAGACTCAGATTTACTGAGGGGTTTTTAAAGAGGGGATTGAGGGAATATAATGTGGGAAGTTAAAAGCAGGAAGGAGGGGGACATTAACTGTGGGGGTTCTATTCAAGGAGCCAGATGTCAGGTCTCGCCAAGGCTCCCTCTGGTTTCTGTTCCCATTCTTCATGTTGTCTTAGGGTCCTGCTGGAGAAATGGAATCAGCATAGCTTTGTTAATGTCTTCCTTGGTTTCTCAGGGTCGGGATAGCGCATGTCTTATGGCAAGTTTGCAGCTCCAGTCAGCTTTATGTTTATGTAAGTAATATCATCTTGCTCATAACCAAGGTTCAAAATACCAGATAACCATGAGAAAAGAGGGAACTCAGAGAAATACATGCTAAGAAAAAAACTGTGTCTTTTAAAATTTTCTAGAGCCCATGAAGTTTTAGGTCCCAACATGGCTTCAATCCTGCTCATTCCAACATTTACACCTCCAGCTTTCATAGGGGGAAAGTTAGCAAAATGGTATTGTTGAGATTGCAGATTGAATTTTGTCACAGCAAATAGATTCACTAGTTAAAGCAATTACTGCTTAAGGCACTCAAGGAAATTTAACTAGCCCTGTTTACTGAAATGAGTTAAATTGCAGTCTTCCAAAAGATATGTTCATAACCTAATCTCCCTAACCTGTGAATGTGACCTTATTTGGAAAACGTGTCTTTGTGATATAACTAAGGATCTAGAGTTGAGATAATACTGAATTTTGTAGGCGGGCTCTAAATCTAATGCCAGATGTTCTTACAAGAGATAAAAGAGAAGACACAGACGTGAGGAAAAGTCATGTGAAGGCAGAAGCAGAGATTGGAGTTGTGCAGACACAAGCCAGGAAATGCCTTGAGCCATCAGAAACTGGGAGAGACAAGGAAAAGTTCTCCATAGAACCTTCAGAAGGAGCACGGCCCTGCTGGCACATTGATCTTGGATGTCTGTCCCCCGGGACTATGAGAGAATAAATTTCTGTGGTTGTAAACTACCCGTTATGAAGTAATCTGTACAAACCCTCAGAAACTAACATGTGAACTATAAGTGAAGTCTCTAGTTTGTAGGAAGCTACAATGGCTCAGTCGGGTAGAAGCATATTACCACTTTCTTAACCATATCTATTACACTATCTCTTTACTCATTTCCTTTGATACAATATTCTATTCAACTAAAAGGAGTAGACAACAACAAGAAAAGGAAGATTATGGCATAACTTCTAGCCCCAACTCTCACAGAAACAGTACGAATGATTCAGTAACATTTTAAAGCCTTCTCAGGAGTTCTCCTAACATAAGCATGCAAGTGTGTGTCCTTATGTCCTTATGTTCTCTGTTTAGTAGTGAAGAACAGTAGAAATCCCATCTTGGAAGAGACACATGAAATGGGGTAAAAAAAAAAAAAAAATACCAATTTTTTAATTACTGAGGTTTCCAGTATTGCAGGTCACCTTGAAGGAATTTTCTTATGCCCACAGGGTCTCTCCCACAAACACACACAATACATCCCCCAAAAGTAAATTTGAGCCACCGAATTTTACAAACTATGAAAAAGGCCAGGGACAGCCAACCAAAACACCAATTCAGACAGACGATACTTCCCTCCCATAATTTTAGGCAAAGATAATTAGAGGCAAAGAAATTGATTCATGTCTGTAAAAAGGATCAAGGTATATTCACCTGTGTCAGTCTGTATGTCCCTAAGGATGCTTCAGGAATTTTCAACAGATATATAGGCACAGATGGTTTTAAGGGAAGACTTTCAAATTTCTGAGGCATTCATTTATAAAACGGTTCTGCCTTAAAATAGCCTACAGTCCAGGCATTATGGTGGCTTTCTTTTTTACTTTTCTTTTCCTCTTCAGCTCCATCCCACCAACAAAAAATCATCACTAATCATACAGCACATCATCCTGTGGCATAAAATTCTCCAGAGTGTCAAACTGGTAATTGTAATTATGGATGACAATGAAAAATTACATTAACAAGGATCCATAAACTCAATCTTCATCCCAAGGTTTTGAAGAAAATTTACAGAAAACACCTAAGATAAAATCATGCCATTAAAAAATCATTTTACTGAGTTAGAAATGGTGGCTTTAGTTAAAAAATAGCAGATAAAATTAAAAATCATTTAATAAAGTTTGTAAAGCCCTTTTAAATACTCCTTCCTAAAATTGGAAAAGAGACTGAATCTAATGACTGAATAACATATGTTCTTGCAAGTTGGGTAGTTTCCCATTCCTTACTTTCCAAAAATTGAAAGAGGGAGATTTCTGGCTTCACCAAGATAGAATAACTTCAATCCTTCCAGGCCCTCCCACTTAAAACTAAAAACCTCTGGAAATAATATATCAAACAGGCATAAGAAAACTGGGAAAGGTGGAAAGAAGTTGGGCACCTGAGAATCAACACTGGGGCGAGTTCCCTGGTTTTTCTTGCTGCCTCCCATATACACTGGACAGAGCACTGTAGAAGCCTGCAGCCTCCAGCCACCCAGAGGCACAGGCAAAAAAGCTCCAAGGAGAGCCTGGTCCCACTAGCCAAAGGAACAAGAAAATTGTGACCTAACAACAGAAAACCTTTTTAGCAGTGCCCACCTTACCCCATCCGCAGGAAAAAAAAAAAAAAAAAAAAAAATCACCACCAACCACCAGGGTGATACAGAGAATTAATTTTCCACCCCCACCATACCCTCTCTACCCTATTCTACCCCACTAGGGTGAGAGAGGCTGAGCAGAGATCTGGTCTTCCATCCTTCATCTGGCAGAAACAGTTGTCACTCAGATTCCCCTGCCAGGGTGGTATCAATGGCGTCCAGCAGTAGAGGCAATGAAACTTAATGAGATAGTGCAAGGTGGAGCTAGTTATCAATGGGCTTTATTCCTCTCCCTGTGTCAGTGGAGTACAATGGGGATCTGAACCTCAAACTGCTTCTGGCATTAATGAGACTGAACAAGGTGCTATGAGTCAGGGCTTACACGCACTCCATGTTCCACCACCCCTGATATCAGTGAGGGCCAGACATCACACAGGCAGAGGTGGTAGTGCGAGGTGAAACTGACTGGCCCTCTTTTCCCCTCTTCCCTCCTCTGCGGGTGTCCTCAGAGCCCAGCGGGGAGCCGAGACTCCTCCCCACCCTGCTTCAACAAATAAGACAGTAAAACAATGCATTTCCCTTCTGCTTACCTTTGTTTGCTGCATCAGGGCCCAATGGGGATCTGATTTTATATCCACCCTCACCAGCAATGAGGCCTTGCAAATAAATTTCCTGCCCTCTCTGGGAAAGAAGGAAGAGCTGAATTTGTAGGCCACTCCTCTGCAGCAAGGCCCTGTGAGTCAGTGAGTTGAACACACACACCCATCCAGCTCTCATGCTGTACTTTAAAGTGGGGACCACTTGCTAATAACAGTAGACTAGATAGAATCCAGTTCTGTAAAATAATGTCCAAACTGTCCAAGACACAATGGAGAAATTACTCTCTGTGCAAAGAGCCAGGAACATCACAACCACAATGTGAATGAGAAAAGACAGTCAACAGAGGCCATCACTTGGATGAATATGATGTTGGAATTATCTGACAACAATTTTAAAGTAGCCATCACAAAAATGCTTCAGTAAGCAATTAAGAATTCTCTGGAAACAAAAAAAATTGAAGGAAATTCTAGTCTAGTTGTCAGCTGATAAATCATTAAAAATAATTTTTGATGATCGATTATTATATGATTTTTAGCACATAACTTGGTTGGAGTTCAAATAATTAAGTTCCATTGTTATAATAAAATTTCTTCTAATACTCTCTATTTTTTTTTTTTACAAATTTTCTCAGAGTTTACACATTTAAAAGGAAAAAGCAGTAATAGAATTGATGCTAAACCTATTCTCATTCAGGCATTAAAAAATATTCATCCTCAAATAACAAATAATTAGGAGAAAACAATTCTTCTTACATCTTGATAAGAAGCTCAGTTCTAGAAATGTTTATGTTATGTTTAATAATCACCTGTCAAACACTGCACTGCATCACATTGTTTTGATCAGTTGTATACTAATAAATATTGTAATGAAAATTTGGTCCAGTATAACTTTTAGCATATAAAGAAATTATTTTAATGCATATTATAAGGAAATTTGCTGGAGTAAAAGATAAACTACTTTCAAACATAAAATATATTACATTAAAATAAAATTGGGTGAAAGAATTTAAATCAAATATGAATCAGGAGGAAAAATGATGTAAAAGTTATTTCCAGTAAAGATGAGATGTTTTTCTTTTCTTAAATGGATAATCTTAGGTATCAAAAAGAACTAATATCAATTCTTCTCAAAGTCTTACAGAAAGCTGAAGTAGAGGGAATACTTCCAAACTCATTTTACAAAGCCAGTATTGCCCCGATATCAAAGCCAGACAAGGCTACCACAAGAAAACAGAATTGCGGGCCAATATTCCTGATGAACATAGACTCAAAAATGCTGTGGTATTTAGATTCTATTGGAAACATTAAAATTGTGCTGAAATAATTTCATTTTAAAGTTTCAAGATTTTGTAGTATGCTATGAATAACACTATTTGCAACTCTTTAAATATCTTAAAGAAAATTTTAGAAGTCAAATTCAAAAAATCTGAAAGTAGTTAGATTTTCAAAATTTTAAGGGAATGTCAGAATAAGTTTAATGACCAATGACCTATAATTCATAAGGAAAAAGTAAAGGCTTATATACCTTTGCCCATAGGAAACACGGGCCTAATGAAAAAATGAAAGCAGAACATCTTATGTGAAGCTACTGAATGGAAGGAAAGGAGGAAAAGACAGAGAATGGGAGGAGGAAGTAAGATGGAAAAGAGGGATAGAGATGGTGAAGAAAATAATTGCAAACCACTTATATCGTGCTAAACAGGTGCCAAAGCTATTCTAGGATATCATATAATCATCAGAATGAGTATGAGATAGGTGCCATTACAACCTTTATTTTAAAAATTAGGAAACTGGGACACCGAGTGCATTTGCAAGGCTCTTCAATAGTACAGCTGGTTTCAAACCTAGGCTATTTGACTCTAAAATCTGTGATCTTGATCACTATTGCATGCACAGGGGATTCAGAATAACAATGGAGAGTATATGCTAGTGGGTGAAATACATAATAAATAAATGAATGTAGTGTATAACTTTAGGCAACCATAAGTGCTAGAAAGAAAAATAAAGTAGGATAATGTGTTAAAGAATGAGTGACTGGAGGAGGTGTTATTTTTGATGGTGGGAGAGAAAAAGCCTTTTTGATTTTGAACTTGAACAAAATAAGAGAGCAAACCTTGTGAAAACTGCAGAATAAAAAATCACACAGTAATTTAAAATATTTACAAACATTTCAAAAACTTTAAAACACAGTGAGGGAAAAAGAAATCATATCAGCACCACACTCTCCCGAGTGAGCCACGGGCCAGCCCAAAAGAAATCAAATAATGGTAGTTCCATAGTTGTCTTCCACCTTGAGATCTCACTCTTCATCCCTTGCCTTCTATCAAGCTACTGCTTTTCAAACAATCCAGTGGTATCCCTAATATTTGGTCAACTCAGAAGTCTCCATATTATTATATTTACCTATCAGCGATATGAAATGTTTTAATGTATCTCATTTAATAGAAAAAAGGAGAAAGGAGAGAAAGAGCTCCTTGCTGACAATCATTTAGAAAGTACAATAGAATTCAGCTCTAAATTTAGAATTTCTGTTTTTGTATTAATTTTTCTAATCATTTTAGAGTTAAATTCTTTGATAATAAACTACACAAAATACATAACAGAAAAAATAAGGGTATTACGAGTTAGATTTTGAGTGTGGATAAGTGTGGTTTATTTTGTTTGGATGTTTGTTTTTTCCTGAGTATCTATAATACTAAACTATTTTTAAAAGACTAATTTGTAAGTTTCATATGCAAAATAACCTTTGAACTTCTGGCCTTTTGAAAATACATTTATTAATTTTTCTTACAGCAATAATAGGAAAAAACAAGTCAAAAAGCATTTATAGATATATTAATCTCTTTAATCATACTGTATGATGAATCCAATGATTATATACAATTCATTCTTGGTTGTTACTTAGATATATGTGATAACACAGCTTTATCCATAATTGACTTTATCTATGGTTTACTATAAAAGGCATGAGGGAGTGGGATATGAAATTGAAATATTGAGGGCTTTGCCCAAAATTAAGAAATTCACAGTTGTAGAGTTATTTTTGTTTATTTGTTTTGCTTTGTTAGACTTCTTTGTTTTCATATTTACCTCTCAATGTTAAAGACTACAATAAGAGTATTAAGGGCTGATACTCTATTTGGCTCTCAAGTACTAGTCTACACACTCGTCATTTGTTAATTTATTCATATGCTTTGTTTTCCAAACCTAAGTTCATTGGAAATGATTAAAGAGTTATTTTTCCCTACCCATGTATGGAGATTTGAGACATACTCGATGTCTCAGCTTTGAGGTTCTCAAGGCAATGGTCAGGAGGCCATTTTTTTCAAAGATCTGGGCTATTTGAGGGCAATGAGTCAAGTTTTCTCATAGGAGGAGGGAACAAAAACATGATCAGCATGAAAGAGGAAGAATATCTTGTGAGAGGGAACTTGTCGGAGACTGAGGAAGAACAGTTACAGGTTTCCCAGGTGACAAAACCTAGGAACACTTGGATACTTTTCAGTAGAGAGGGCCAATCCCATAAGTGGAGTCTGCTTGTGCACCAAGGTTGGACTGTCCATTAACTACAGTAACCCAGCCCCACCACCCCACACGGCCATTCCTCAAAGTTTCCCATGACTAGGTATATTTGTCCTTGTAATTTTACAATTATTTTTGTGTGAGAAGCTAATCAATAATTCTTATCAGTGCGTTTCAGGATTTTTAAATCACCCTTCTTTAGATATTACTTCTTTATCTTTAATCATGTTTTTTTCTTTCATCTCTTTATTTTGGAACATGCCTTTTAAACATATATCCTAGGGAAGTATTCAATGTCTTGACCTCATGATTGAGATAATTATTAAATTGTATTTATTTTATTTTATTTATTTTTTCTTTGGGTCCTATTGATTTACATTAGATGCTATCTCTCATTTAGAGCACTGTGGTGAAGAATTTTGACTTTTCCTTTTTTTCCTGAGTTCTTCTGAAGTCATCAAAGTGACAGTTCATTTGGGATTTTATATTTCTATTTGAAAGAATGCCCTCAGAGTTACAAAGACAGTGCTAACTCAGCTCTTCAGTTCATAAAGACATGTCACCAGAGATGCCAGAAAATCTCCAGTCTTAGATTTGCTTGTTTAAAAAATCTTGTCTAAAAATATCTTTAAATAGATAAATAAATAAATAATAAAAATACCTTGATTTTTGCTTCTTCGGAAATATTTTTGGGTTATATCCAAATTTATGCTGATGAAGAGATTCTCAGAAGGACCATTACCCTGAAGAAGATGTAACAGATATCTTCACTAACAAATAAACAATGAATAGATGATAGCAAAATAGCCCAGGTAATTGAGTAATTGGAATTTATTTCCAAGTGCTTCAGTCTTAAAATTTATCTAAAGTTTGACTGAGAAAGAAAGGCACCGTGGTCCTAGAGGGGGAATTCACTATCAATCTTTACAAGATTCAGTTTCTTCTAAGAAATCCTATGAAATCATGTACATTAATGGAAATTTGAGAAAATTCTCAGTTAAGAAAAAAATTTAAATCGAGGAAAAGAATGAGATGCCAAGTTAGCAGTAATAGATTTTACCACTTCAAGACGGAATAATTACAACAATGTGGCACCCAGACCAGATGGATGGTGAGGTGGTAATAGAAATCCCCCTGCACTCTGTGAGTGTGTGTGTGTGTGTGTGTGTGTGTGTGTGTGTGTGTGTGTGTGTGTGTGTGTGTGTGTGTGTGTGTTCAAGAATATGACATGATACAGGTGGGGAAAGTATAGACTATGTAATAAAATGATGTTGGAAAAATTTAATGCCTAGGAAATATTTTTGTATTATATTCCTATAGCAATCAAAAACAAATTCCAGAAATACTATTTTAAAAGAACAAGTGAAATTAAAAGTTAATATTCATATATCCTAAAGTGGAAGCAGGGAGCTTAGAAAAAGGTGCTTCTAATAATATTATTAATGATTAAAACTTTAAGATAGAAAATGGATTGTTTTAAAATACACAAAATTTTTAATATGGTAAAATATCATTTACATAAAGGTGAAGTACATATACTAAATAGAAAATATAGTATTATGCTTACAAATATATATATCAGAATTTAAGTGCATGCATTTATCATTTAAATAATTCTTACAACTCAATAACAAATATAAATATATCATATTAAAATAGGCAGAGAATAAAGAAGTAATTGACAAATAAATAATTCAGAAAATACATATTTTGAAGATGTACAACATTATGGTAATCAATGAAACAAATATTACAACAAAAATAAAATACATTTTCATCCATCAGAATGATCAATTATATACATTCTTAGATTTCCTTTTTCCTCGTATCCACTCAGAAGAATTTGCGGAATATCTGGGCTTTTAAAATTCAGATGAATTGGGTTTCACACAAGACTGCTAAATAAGAAATTTCTGAAAAGGACCTGGGAAAATAAACTTTGAATAAACACATTACTTCTTATGATCAGGAACTAATGGCTTATATGGAAAGCAGGAAAAGGTAACTATATATACTGAACTGTTAGCAGTCTTATTCTCTTTATGTTGAGATTAAATGAACTTAATTTTATTTACCATACTTTTGTGTTTTTGTCTCATCTTTCCAAAGAGAATCTAGTACTTTTATAGTGAGAAACTATAGTAAAGCTACAATCAACACAGCAGATGAAAATATAAAAGAAAATAACATTGAGTAAACAAAAAATGAGAAAACACTTATGAAAATAATAATAAATAAAATTTAAATTAGGAAAACTGTAAAATAGTTATATCAAACATTACATTCACAGTGATCTCTTCAATATTAAATCAAACTCTTTTAAACCAAAATGGAAAACAAATGAATAAGAAAAATGTACAAAATAAACAAATAGGTAGTTTATACAGATGCATTAAAAAGGACCAAAAATATATAACATGCAAGCTCATCAGTAATACAAAAGATAGTGATTAAAACAAGGTACCATTTTAAAACCCATCAATTAGCAAAGATCTTGAAAAATGACAATGCCCAATACTGGCAAGTATACTTGGAGAATGGTACTGTCGTATACTCTGAAAAGCATGTGAATTTATACAGATTTTATCTGAAGACTCTGGTAATATATATCAAAAGATTTAACAGTACATTCTACCTGTAGGACACCATTCTAAAGAAATACCCACTCATGTAGGCAAACGTTATATATTCACTACAGTATGTTAATTAAAATTAGGACATCATCTAGGTTTTCCACAAGATGTTAAGTAAATATCCATAAGTCATAATATTTATGATGCAATAGTTTATTTATTTATTTTTTTTCCAACATTGTTTGGGGAGTCCCCTGGCAGTATCCTGGTCTGCAGAGCTGTGTGGACTGGGTGGTTCTCAAGGAAGTGAGGCCAGGCAGGGCTCTTAAGCAATCATTTATATATATATTATTTTTCAGGAATGTTTAATGACCTGTAGAAATACTCAGAATATAATATTAAAATACAAAAACGTCATACAAAATTGTACACAGCAAGTTCCCATTTTCTAAATATATTTGTAAAAATGCATGCCACATAATCAGCAGTGATTTTTTAGCTTAGTAATTTTAATACTTCTCTTAATGACTCCCTGCAATGCCTAAATTTTTAAATGATTGGGCCTACATGTTACTTATAAAATACAAAACTACACAATAATAAAATACGGAAAATAAAAAGAGTAGAGTAATACCATTACATTTTTACACAGATATAAAATATGATAACACATTTAAGTATGTCCCTCATTAACGAATCAACTTGCCAATGAAGATTCAATCTCAGAATTTAGTAGCATTGTTAAATTATCAAAGTTGATTAGGAAGACTTGAATTTTCTACTAAATCCAAATTGGCCATAAGAGCTGTTCCAGCAGATTTCTATGTTGAGAGATGGATTCCCTGTTGTGAAAACAGGTGCACTCAATGTGTCTGATAAAGAGTTATTCTCAAGAGGAGTGGAAAAAATAAAGTGGACAAAATACCTCTACAATGAAAATGGCTCAAAATAGAAAAGTTGCTATGGAAACCAATTACTGATGGAAGCAAGTTAAGTTTCTGATATTCCTGGATGTTGAGAAATTTTCTATTAAATACTACCTTCATCACCATCACATTTTCTATAAGGATGCATACCTGATAGAGATTTATCAGGTTAAAATAAAGAGTTTTTATTCATTCATTTATTCTTCTTAATTTACTAAGCAGCGTACATATTTAATATGATTAAATATTAGGACATCTTAAATAAATAGGGCACAGTTATTGCTCTGGAAAAGAGTCTGCTTTCAGGTCATGGCACAATATAAATATTGTAGAATTACTTTGGAATTCCTACCCCAATATTTTGCTCTATATAGTGTCCTTCACTGGACAGTAAATATTTTTAGGGGTTTTGTTGTTGTTCATCTTTATAAGCCTAAGATGTATATCAAGACGTAAAAGGTTGCGAATACATTTCTAATGAATGAATAAAGATCAGAGAGAACACCTAAAGATTTAAAGGATTTCTAGGGAGCAAGTTACAATAGAAACATTTTCAGTAATACTTGAATTGGGGTCTTAATGCTGAACAGTGGTCTGGAAGAGAAAGGAACATTTGAGAAGGACAGAGAAGGGCATTCTAGAAGAACAGCAAGCTTTAAGGAAGCTAATGAATTTCCAAAGCCAGATAGAATCAGAGTGAGAAACCTCTAGATGCCTGCTTAACTTAAAAGCTCTGCAAGCTCTAAATGTTTACAATTTAGTTGTGAGTCACCAACCTGGGTGTGTTTGTTTTCCTGCTCAAGGAACTATATTTTTTCATTTATGTTATTCATTTCACTGACCATATTATGCATAGGCAATAAGGATGGTTTTGATTTGTAAATAGGCCTTATATTAAACTTAAATATAAGTTGCATTGACAATTATCATGTTTTCTGATTAAAAAAAAAAAAAACCTGAATTCTTTTGCATGATTTAAATAAATTAGTCAAGGTGATGTTCAATGTTCCTAACACAAAGTGACAAATGTTTGAGGTGATGGATAAACTAAGCACCCTAATATGATCATCACATACAGTATGAATGTACCCAAATATCATATTGTGCAACAAAAAAACATACAATTAACATGGGTCAATTCAGAAAAATAAATTAAAAGGGGGGGAGCAAGAAACGGAGAGTAGAGTAGTGGTTACAAGAGGCTGAGGGGCGTGGGGGAGGGCACGGAACCGTTGGTAGACCAGTACAAAGTTACAAAGCTACAACTGGATATTGTCCCCAGGGGGGACAATAGCTAATAGCATTGTATTGTGTCTTTCAAGATAGCCAGAAAAGAGGATCTTGAATGTTATAACCACAAGGAAATAATAAATGTTTACGTGATAGATATGTGACTAGTTTGATTAGATCATTATACAATACATGCACGGAATGAAACAACAAACTGTGCCCCACAAATTTTTACAATGAAAAAATAAATTAATTTTTTTAAAAAAGTAAATACTTCCCCAAATCAGTACTTTATTAGGAGTCACTTTATTATTCACAACAAATTATCAACTTGTATGAAAGCCAGTAGTCAAGCAACAAATATTGTTAAAGAACATAATTTAATTATCTCTTGTGCTTTAAGGTTATAGCAAATTAGGGAAAGCATATCAAAAGAAATATGCTGTATACTTAGTATCTATTAATAGAATTGGAAAGGAAATTTCTAAAAGTACTGTTTTTCTTTATTTCCAAAAGTTTGTCTTCAAACTCTACTGGGCCCCAAACCTCCCTGTTATTTTAATAATATTCAGCTGGGAAATTTAACAACCTCTCCTAGAAACCCCATGTAAGGAGATGCTTCTTTCAGCCTTTTATTTCATAATAAGTCTGCTTCTTCTGGTTTTGTACTTGAGGGGTTTTGAATAAGCTAATTTCCATCTCTTTATGATCATGGTTTATATTCTCCAAGGATATCCTCTAGGGATAACTCCTCTCTGCCACCATGAGATGCTTTGCAAGTTTGCAAGGTATTATAACTGAGACTACCAAAATCCTCTGACATTCATGGAGACGTCCCTCTATCCCTCCTCTCTCTGCTGAATAACCATTCTGTAAACATCAGTACTCTCTCCTAGGCAGATAAAACTGCTTTCCTTTAAAAGCATGTTAGGACATTTGAGATTGTCATATGCTCTATTAAAAAAAAAAAAATACTAATAAAAATGGAACATTTGAAAATGCTTTCTTTTTTATTCATGTGGCATTCTATATTATCAAAGGTGCTCTCCAATTCTCAAGAGAAAAAAAGAAATTGCAAGCATGCCATAGAAAATAAATACATTAATTAATAAATAAGTAAATGGAAGAGAAGTCTTATTTTTACAGAGCATTTACAGTTAAAAGTTAAACAAGCATGGCTTATCTCTCCTTGTTTGAGGCACAAGGTGGCAGCACGTTTACTCTCTTCTCCGAACTAGGCCACTGGACCTTGGCTATCATTTCCAAGGGAATGTCATTTAGCAGTTCAATTAAAAGCATCAATGCAACCATCATCTTTAGTACTCATCATCTCTGGGAAGCTGCAAATAAATGAGATACCAATGTTTGTTCTTATCCAAACTTCCAACCTCAGAAAGTCCTATTTGCTAGCATTGGTAAACACTACTAATTACATTTTCCAGATCAATAGCTCCATACCAGGTACAAGGGGATGTGTTAATTTGCTCAACCAAATTAAACCACATCTGGTATAGTAACTGCGGTTAGAGTCCCACCTGGTTAAACTTACAATAATCCACCATCATTCTTGAAGATTTGTCTGTCTTCTGCACAGGCCAAAAAGGAGAACTGAACAGGATGTGGTGAGAATCACCACCCCTGCATTTTTCAAGTTCTCTATGGTGGCACTAATGTCGGCAATCCCTCTAGGAATGTGGTATTGCTTTTTGTTTACTATTTTTCTAGGTAAAAGCAGTTCTAGTGTCTTCCACTTCTAGTGGCCTTTCCTGCAACAATAGCCTCAGTCCACAGATCATGGAAGGAATGTGAAGATTTTGTTAGGTGCTGAGTATGGCTATTTAATTATGCAGTTTGGAACCAGAAAAATAAGCACAGAATGGGTTCAGGGTCCCATTGTGAAATGAACCCGAGCTAAAACACCATTGATCACCACTGACCCCCAAAAGTCCCTACTATGACTGATAGACCAGCAATGTTTTTGGTCTCCTTTAGGTAGTGTCAGTATAGAGCCAGTGTCCACCAGTCCTCAAAAGATCCAGTCATTTCCTTTTATTCCAATGCACAGTTACCTTGGTAAAATACTGTGTGTTTCTTGAGTAAGATTAGGAGAAAGATTAACAATAAAATTTTTGGCAGCATAACAGGTTTCTTCCTCAGGAAAACCCAACTTTCCTTTCATTCATTCTGGGTCTGCAAACTAAGTCTGAGACTTGAGTGAGTAACTGTGACTCTGTTTTATGTGTCACATTACATTTTTGTTCCCTGGAGCTAGAAGTTTTCTGCTTATACAGATCGAGTAAGAATTTAATAGGCTTCCCATATATTTCACTTCTAGGAACACCATGATCAATTGGCCAACATGATCGGTCTCTGCAAGTCAGACTGTTCTGATTGCTGCTTGGGCTCTGCTGTCCGTCATGGTAGTCACACCCATTTTGTTTTGGCAGTTAAGTGTTACCACTTGGAACCTGCCACCCCAGGATACAAGTACTCCCAGGTGTATAGGTTTTCCAAATCAGTGACCACAGTATCCACTGTAAGGTGTGGCCAACATAGAACCACAATCACGTAGCTCTTTGGTGATGCTGGGGTTCCCCTCACAGATATATTTCCAACAGTTGTGACAAAAGTGGGTCTTCTGGATTTTCCCAAGGTGCATGAGTAGGTCTTAAATGACAAAGCTATTATAACTTTCCAGTCTCCCTAAGCCTCTAAATTCCTTCTTTTACAATAAACCAAATCAGGTCTGTTATTTCTAACTTACTCACTGTGGGCCATGTTTTGGTCCATGTTTCAGCCAACAAATCAACCAAACTGTTAGAGTCCTTTCTAACTCCCTGAGCTGCAACAATGAATTCATTCCCACATCTATTGCCTGGGTTTCTGTGTGCATAAATTAGAATAGCAATTCTGTAGGGATGTAATGCACCTCCTTATGGGTCATACTTTGTACCTACCTCATTTTTAGGGTCTGGGACTTGAGTCTAGTTAAAGGTTTAGAAGCAAAAAAGGGCGGTAGGGATGGGTCCTCAGGAAACTCACCATTGTCTTAGACAGCCACTGCCTCAGTGGAGGCCTTTACAGTTTCCTCAGGCAATGCAGGCTTGATCCTCTCAAAAAGGCATGGAAAGGACATTTTTACTAGGGGTGGGAGGCTTCTCCTATTGGGAATGGAGAGGCTGCTTCTACTGGCAAAGAAGACTCATTAGAATTTAGGAGCTAAATGTCCCCAGCTCCATCAGGGTCTTCCCACATTTCCCCGTTCCTACCTTCAGGATCTAGCTCCTTCCTAATCAATGCCCTTAATTTAAGAGTAGATATCCTGCAAGGCTGGGGATTTGATCTTCATTGCAATTCAACCGGTCACTGGATAAGATTCTGAATTGTGTTTTCAGTTATCTCAGCCCTGAGGCCACAGAAGGTAAAGGTCTCTTTCAAAGCAGAAATAAAAGCGTTGAAATTATTTACGTGGTGCTTGGGCTGAGAATTTGAATCTCTGAGATTATCCTTTTATTTCTCCACATTATCCCGAGTTATTAGGAGCAACAAGACAATTTCATTATACTCATTAGTTTGACAAAAATATTAGAAAGTACTATGTACATAATAACCTGGACCTTTGCTTTTATAAGTGTTTGATAATGAGTATTCAGTGGGGATATTTTGCATATCTTTATTGCCAGATCACACTGTGGACTATTAGTTCTCTCTCTATTACTGGAAATGAGTCATTTGTATCTTTAAATCCAATCCAGAAACCCTAGAACCAATTCAGAAAATTCATTTTTAAGGTTTTGTTTTTCTAGAATCACTCTTGATATCAAAATCTATATTAGTCAAGGTTAGGGGATAAAAACCTTTCATCCAGGGAGGATTTGTGTTTGATTCTTCCATGCAACTATGAACAAAATCCATTGAGGACAACCTCAAACCAATCATGATTTAAAAATATTTAGCTTATCCAGCCTATGGATAACTGGTAGAGTGCTGGCAGCTTTGCAGTGGCTGCAACATCTCAGGGACTTTTTTTTTTTTTACCTTTACTGTTATATCTCTGGTCCATTTAATGCCAACATAAACAATGACACAAAACAAAACAAGCAAAGAACAAAAATGACCAAAAGCCCTTCATCATAGACTGTTGTTGTCAAGATGCTTGGTGGCAGTTATATATCAGGTTTACACATACCCTGAGTCTCATAGCCCTTTAGGATACTAACTTAATGTGGCAAATATTTCTGTTAAACTCCCTCCTGTGTTAGCATTTCTTATCCTCTCACTCTGTGACGCACACACACACACACACACACACACACACAATTTCCCTTCACCCATAAATACACTAAAGGTAAGAATGATATAGATGCCTATACAGTATTTTATTTACTTCATTGGTTTTAGACCTATTTCAGCACAGGCCCTGGAAGTTCCCCACAATCTTGCCAGCTCTTCAGCGTGATTAATTTGATATTTAAAGCATTTTTTCTTAGCATTTTTAGTTGTTTTCAGGGAAGGGGATAGTCTAAATAACTCAACTTACCGTTATTGAAAATGTAATTATATCTTTGTTTTTATATTTTATTTGGCTACATTAAGAAAATTTAATATATCTATATAAAATAAGTAGTATAATTCAAATGAATAAATCCATGAGAGTACTGCTATGGTCTGAATGTTTGTCCCTTCCAAAGCTCATGAGAGAGCTTGATTCCCAATGTGGCAATGTTGAAAAGTGGGGTGATTAGTTTGTGAGGACTATGTTCTTAGAGTAATGGATTAATGGTTTAATGGATCAAGGGTGTGGACTAGTGGCTTTATAAGGTGAGCAAGTGAGCAGGTTAACAAGTGCTCTTGTAATTCTCACCATGAAATATTCTGCACGACCTTGGGTCTCTGCTGGGAGCCACCACCAAGAAGAAGGCCCTCAACAGATGTGCTCCCTGGATCTTGGACTTCCCAGTCTCCAAAACTATAAGAAATAAATTCTGTTTCTTTATAAGTTACTCAGTTTCAGGTATTCTGTTATAAACAGCAGAAAACTAAGTATACAGATATACAAGTCCTTTTAGTTAACTTTTTCCCAGCTTGTACCATTTCAATTATATTTGTAAAATTGTATTTTTTTATATCAGAAAATACTACTTAGTGAAATGCTAGTGCTATGACTAATCTACGTTTTTATTTAAACTCTTCCTTGAGCAGTGTCCTTTTGTTGAAGTCCCAGTTTTTTCTCTTGCCCATCCCCATTACCTATCTCTTCTATCAAGCCAGTGTTAATTCTGCATATTAAAGACACTCTTTACCTTCTAAATAGTGTTCTGAATATTATATCTGCTGAAAGAATAACACAGTTCTTGGATATTAGTGAAATAGAGGCAGAAGTCTAACTTGGCTTTTAGTGAGAAATAAAAAATATTTTCCTGTTTGAGTGCCAAGTGATACTTTCCCAACACTGTTGAATAGAAGGCATCTATTTTGTGATATCTGTGCAATACCTTTACCTGTTTACCTTTAAAAAGCCTTCCCTTCCTATCACTATTTCATCAATTGAACTCCATATACCAATACTGGCATTTAATATCATTGCTGATATCATTACATGCATATTTAAAGATATTTAAAGACTTACTGGTGCAATCCAAAGTGACTTACAGATTCAATGCGATCACTGTAAATATACCAGTGGCATTCTTCGCAAAAATAGAGAAAACAAACAAAAAAATTGTATGGAACCACAAAACACCTCAAAAAACCCAAGCAATCTTGAAAAAAAGAACAAAACTGGAGGCCTCACACTGACTGACTTCAAAACATACTATAAAATTTTAGTAACCAAAATAGTACAGTACTGTCATAAAAACAGACACATTGATAAATGAAACAAAATAGAGAGCACAGGAATAAACTCACATGTTTACAGCCAACTGATTTTCAACAAAGTTGCCAAGAATATACAATGGGAAGAAACAGTCTCTTTAATAAATAGTGTTGGGAAAGCTGAATATCTACATGTAGAATATTGAAACTAGATCCCTATCTCTTACCATACACAAAAATCGATTCAAAATTGATTAAATTTAAGACCCCAAATCTTTAAACTACTAGAAGAAAACATAAAGGAAACGCTTCATGAAACTGGACGGGGCAAGGCTTTTTTGAACAACACTTCAAAAGCGTAGGCTACAAAAGCAAAAATAGACAAATGGGATTCTATCACACTAAAAAGTTTCTATACAGCAAAGGACATTATCAACAAAGTGAAAAGACAACCTACAAAGTAGAAGAAAGTGTTTACAAACTACACATCAGATAAGGGGCTAATATCCATAATATATAAGGAACTCACACAACTCAACAACAAAAAAATAAATAACTGAATTAAAACATGGTCAATAAATAACCGAATTAAAACATTGTCAATAAATAACCAAATTAAAACATAGTCAAAGGATTTGAACAAGCATTTCTCAAAAGAAGACAACAGGCACATGAAAAAATGCTCAGTATCACTAAGCATCAGGTAAATGCAAATTAAAACCACAATAAGAGATATCACCTAATCTTAGTTAGACTGGTTACTGTCAAAAAGACAAAAAATAACAAATGCAGAGGGGTTATGGAGAAAGGGGAACCCTTATACACTGTTGGTAAGAATGTAAATTAGTACAGCCATTATGTTAAACAGCATGGAGGTTGGTTCCTCAAAAAAGTAAAAATAGAACTACTTTATGATTCAGCAACTCACTACTGGGTATAAATCCAGAGGAAATTAAACCAGTATGTCAAAGAGATACGTTCATTCCCACATTCATTGCAGCTCTATTCACAATAGCTAAGAGATGGAATCAACCAAAATATCCATCAACAGATGAATGGAGAAAGAAAATATGCTTTGATCTACTGGTATGTCACCTATTATATGAAATAATCTTATTGATCCCTGTAGTGGTGTTGCTGTTTTATTCCTTGAGGGTAGGATCACTTTATATGTGTGTTATATGAATGATCTCTATTGTTTTCCACTTCGATGTGATATGCTTTCTTTATTACTCTTCCTTCTAGCAATATTATTTAAAACAAATACACATACACACACACAAACACATACTCTGTTCCACTTTTGATGTCCCTGTGATAGCAAAATGGCTTAGGGAGAAAAGCAAATCACTTAGCAATGTTCCAAATTGACACACTACTCTCAAGAAAACTCCCCTTGATGAAGGCATGACAGTTTTTCTGCCCCATAATGGCTGGTGGCTATAAAGGAGACATACTTTTTCTGGAGAAAAGTGATATAAAATAATTGGCTCTGAGCCAACCTAAGCTGCTTCATGCCATCAACCTTTTCACATTTGGATCCAAATTAAAATCTAATTTAGAGGGAGCTTAAATTTAAAAAGCACGCTTAATTCCTTCAATTTGCAGAACTATTCCATTCCATTAGGCAACTAATTTCTACCTGTCAGATTTGGACTGAAAATGGTCTCTCCCAAGAGGAAGCTTTTCACTTGTAGTAATTAGGTATGGGGAGTCTGTGATGATGCCTGTGCTGTGATAGCTGTTTGTGTTTAACTCTCCAAGCTCACGACCCTTGGGTAAACTCAATCGAAGTGTCAGCTTCGATACTCACCTGATACAGAAAGCTAAAATGAGGTTACATATTTCATAATTAAATAACACAACTACTTTAATTGTTATTAGAGAATCATGAAAGGTTACCTTATATAAAGTCCAAGAGCATAAAATCCTTTGTTGATCTATTATTCTAATAAGCTTCTGAAGAAAATCTGAAGAGGTCTTGATCACAATTAGATAACAGCCAGGAGAATGCACGTGTTCAACAGTATCAAAGAAACGTATAAAATCAGCAAGTGAAATGAAGTGTAAGCGCTATGTCATGCTCCTTTCTTTGATATTGTTCTTGACTTGTGCAAGGTGGCATGTTACAGTGCAGGAGCACTAGGCTGGTATGATGGAAGACACGAGTCCCAGGCTCTGCCACTTACCTGTTGTGAAACCTTGGCCAAAGCTCGTGACCTCACTTAGCTTCATTATTCTATCAACAAAGTGATTTTCCCCCCACAAATTCGACAGAGTTAACATTTTATAAATGCATGTGGTCGAATGCTTCTTTCACAGATGCATTTAGCATATTCAGTGATGAATATAAAAGTTCTCATTATCTTAAAGCTACATTTTACCATAAGCTATTTTTATCCAAACTGAATCAACAAAGAAAAACTGTTCTCACGACTACTCAATTTTCATGATAAAACACTTTCTTTTCTTTCTTTCTTTATTTAGTTATTCTGATACAGGTGCATGCATGATGTGGGAGGTGGTATAAACAGGATAATGACCCTATGCAGAATATTTTAAGAAGTTTAAGTATTGACATTTTTATTTACACAAAATATTTTCCAGAACGAAAGTATGTCGGAGAATATTTAAATTCAAGCTGGTCATTGTTCTAGATAAAATGTTTTTCAAAATACAATCAGGGCCGATCCCGTGGCACACTTGGTAGAGTGCTGCGCTGGCAGCGCGGCGCCGCTCCCACCACGGGTTCGGATCCTATATAGGACTGACCAGTGCACTCACTGGCTGAGTGCCGGTCACGAAAAAAGGACAAAAAAAAAAAAAAAATACAATCAAATGTGGGTTACATTAATTTAAAGAATTAAAAGATTTTTAAGACCAACACATGTGAATAATTGGGGCAGAGGGTAAAATTGTGAATTTAATGGTCAGAAACATTTTCATATGAGGCCTAAATGTTTTCGTATTTTTAAAATCTAAATTTTTAAAATGTCTGAATATCCACATTAGAGTAGAAAGGAACTTTTCAAAACATAAAGTATAAAGGATTTTTTTTATATGCAGACTGTAGATTTTGTTTTCAGCAGTTTCATATCCTGACTAATTGTTTCAAGGAAATGAATAGTGAATCACGATGCTCATGCAGTGGTCCTTCATTTCCAAATTATTTTTGCATAATTAATTCAGACATAAATGACTGTACAAAAAATACAGGCAACCCCAAAAAATCAATAATGGCATCATTGATCTAAATAATAACCTATGAAAATAAGGCAGGAAGTAAGAGATGTCTCGGCTTTTTAGGGAGCATTCAATACATTTCTAGTATGAAATATTTCTGATTTTATATATAGTTAACATTAATGAGATGAATGTCACAGAGCCATTTTAAAAGGTGGGTTATTTAAAATCTTTAACAATTAATTGCTAATTAATAAACAAAACAGATTCTTTTGTGCTAAAATAATGATTTAAGTTCAAGTTCTAATATCAATACACTGAGCATTTTATTAAAATGTCTATACAAAAGTGTATTTGATACGTATACATAGTCAGCTAAAAAACACTAAGAATAAGAATTTGCCCACATATACAAAAAACAAAGTTTCTGCTAAATCAAACTGAAAGAATTCAACTGGGTCTTTATTCAGGTCTCTGCTCAAACATCCATTCTTTAGGCTATTCTTAATCCCTGTTTTGAAAATAGTATATATCCTCTTACTCCCTTTCACTTATCCTACTTTATTACTCTTTCAAGCCCTTATTCCTACCTAACATTATATTATATTTATTTATTGGTGCCTAGTTCCTTAATGAGAAGATAAGATTTATTTTACTGTTTTGGTCACTGCCGGATCTCACACTTGGCACACATACGGAATGTACTCCATACAGTCACTGAATAAGGAATACTCCATATATTGAAAAAAGAATATTCCATGCACCAAGAAATGATTTACCCAGGAAGTGAGTAGCTAACTCATGGTCAGCCCTGAACTCAGAAATCCATAAGTTACACCATCATGGGAGGAAGGCAACTGGGATGGATTGGAAAGCCCACCACAGAAGCTGTCACTTGTGTTCCCCATGTGTTAGAGCCCTCCAGTTTTTCTGATAGGTATTGCTACATCATGCAAAAGAATGAGACAAATATAGGAGGAGAGAAAAAATGGGAACTTTTGGTTATCTGCAAAGGAGACTTTTGTGGACAGAAATGACTGTTTTCAACTGCCATGATTCTTAATTGTTAACTAATGTATTCAACTTTCAAATGTTTTAAAAAGCTTATTTTACGTTGAGTTTTAAAGTTCTACTCATAAATCTTAATTTTTATTTTATAAATTTCGTAGAACTTTCAGGACTGTAATTAATTAAATTCATATTACATGTAGTCCCTTCACTTCAATTTGACAAAAATTTAAGCAATCAGTAATATTTTTCTCTTAGTTAAACTATCTGTAAAAAATTAAATTACATACATAAATTTTAACTTATTCTTAAGCTTTTTAGTTGCTTGACATGACAAATATTTAATATTTGTAAATGTCTGTATATTTACAAGATAGAAATATTTAAACCTTGGTAACAAATATGCTAAATACATCAAATGATATTCCTAATTTCTCTGGAATATTTCAGCAGTTTTAAAAACTTTTTCAAATTATATTTTTCAACTTAAAACTATGTCTAAAGTCAATTACAGATACAGAGGAAGTTATCTCTCAATATAACATTTTTTTCACTAGCATAACTTTATTTTACTTGTAAAATAGGAAATTTTTATGTTGAAAGAGAAAATTTTTACATATGTTTTGAAACACTCAATATATTTTTAACAATATATTGTGGCAAAGTCTTGAGTTAGATTCTAAGTATATTCACAGACCAGCAGATTTCTATGTAGTTATTTTGAATTGTGCTGTGTCAACAAAGGATTTGTGCTTTTCATGTTACTGAATCTTCTAGAAGTCATAATGTTGCTTATAAAGTTGCTAACATCTACTTAATTGCCTTGTAATTGGAAAGAGATGTTTTAAGCATGTCATCCTGATATGATAGTTGTTACATTTATGTTAAGTATTTTACTGTGTTTAAATTGCATTCCAAAAGTTGATTGGGGGATTTAGTTTGACACATTGCAGCTAACATATATGCAATAAAACGTAAAATAAAGTAGTTAAAACATCAATCACAGAATAATGTAATATGCAATAACCTTTTAAAATATATCCAACCTATTTATTCTCATGAGTTCCTTCAGTTCCTGACCAGTGTAATAATGAAATAATAAAAGCAAATAATACTTACAAAATAAAATAAGCATCTAAGCAAGTTGAAATTGTTAATAATGTTTAGGAATGGGGGGAAGATGGTAATGATAAATACAGCTTGTCTAAGCAATGTGAAAATGAGACTTCTTGGCCAGACTCACAGGCAATTTAAGGAATCCAGTGATACACACATGGACCTTTCGTTAGATCACCTTTGCAGTTTGGAAAGTGAATTTCCTGTAAAAACCTTTCCAAGTTGTCATAACATACATTTAGATAGTGAGAGTTAAGATAGCAATTGGGAAAGAGAAACCCAGGCAGGATCTGACACCTGGGACTGGCCTGACACTATCAGTTAGACCTTGGTGTTGCCAGAAGCTGCTCTGGCTATCAGAGCCAGGTCTTGGTGTCCTTCTGTTGAACATGCACATAACACCACCACCAAGCAAAGGTCACTCTGTGACCATGATGGTGTTAGACAGAAACAAGACCACTTCACAATCTTGTCAAAACATAGACAAAAATGAAGTCACTGTGCAAAGTACACGAATCCCCTCATTCTGGCTAACACGAGTGCTTCTGCTTCTTTGCCAATCACAAGCATTGGTCTCACTCAATTCTTCTTGCCTTCTAGGCAGGAATAATTCAAACACCCAGTCATAAAATTACTCCCACTTCTTCACAACATCCAATCCAGAGCAAACCTCAATCCTTCCATAATCACTTAATACAAGCCCAAATTGCTATATAAATCCCTTCTAAAACCTTCTCATCTGAAATGCCCAATGTTTCTGCCTGGTGTGAGGCCTACCTCATTGCACTGAGTCAATAAACACAACCCTTTTCAACTATGGGTGTGTTTCTGGTGGTCTTTGTGTAAAGTGTATTAGCACAAGGCATACAGATACATACATTTCAACTGGGTTCAAATTACACAGTTTCCTAAGGCTTCCATAGTTGGATTGAATTCATCTCTATGTGCCTGCTCCTATTTTGAGTTATTTTTACAGTCTTAGTACCTAGCTATTTCTCAAATCTTGAAGATATTTATATGACATTGTGTAGGAGATAATGATCTTTAAGTCTTTTGTGTGGCTTTGCAGACATAAATGTAAAGTCATACCAATGACAAGAAAGGGAAAAATAGGAAGATAGACACCAATACTTTTTCTGTGGACACCTGGAAATGCAAATTATTATCTACAATCCACTGACCTCATCTCCAACCCTGCACTGTACATAGAGTTTTATTGTAGCTGGTGCCAGCTAAGGTATTAGAGAATGAGCAATAGAAATCTTCACCAACACCTTGTTGGATGTGGATAAGCCCACTCTCTTGGGATGTTCGAGAGCAGGGTTGCAAAGATTTTGACAGTTCAAACATTTGAAAGGACTCAGAAAACTCCACAGAGCATGCTCACCTAAGGAAGGCCTTTTATTTGAAGGCAAAAGTTAAGGTGCAGACAAGCACTGGGGGGCTGAGAGACACCCAGACACAAACTCATCAAGATCAATATTCTAACAAGAAGAGCTTTATAACCAGATTGAACCACCAAGATCTGTGCAATGAATCTTGGCTTTGGAAGAGCTCAAAACAAAATCTCAGCATGTATTTTTTGTCCTTCTGGTTATACAGTCAAGCCAGGCTGTCTAACTGGTTATGCCTCTGCTGGGTGTAAACCATCAGTAAGCAAACTGACCATGGAGATCACCAGGGGAGTTTCAACAGTATACAGCATGTCATAAATGCTACTGACCATTTCTTGCCTATGAGTCAAAGACAGGCATACAGGAAATAAAGAGCTTCCCCGGTTCATCTGAAAATTAGCTCCGTACACAAATGTTTTTCAAATTTTAATTCACAGTCCACAGGAATAAATGCATTATACAAAATGACACTTGACATACAAATATAACTGAAATAAAATTTCATAAAACCATAATTACCCCTTCTTCCAACCAACTATTATTGCATTAAAACTCTCCCCAAAGTAGATTTTAAAAGAATAAGTTTCTCAATGTTTTCTGGCCACATAATTGTATACCTGAGATTTCCAATATAATGAAATATCTTTAAAATGGGATATAAAACAATATATTTTGTATCTAAGGGAATTAACCATTTAAAATAATGGAATAGTATAATTTTGTAATATGAATGTAAAACATAAAAACTGAAAAATAAATAAGTCTCTACTGAGAGATATAATGAAGAATTAAGTAAATGAAAGCATGTCATGCTTCTAAAGAGGAGTTCAGGATACTGAAAATAAAAAAGTCCACTCTTCATATTAATATATTAGTTTAACATATCTTTAATCAATATTTTTAATAAAATGCATTTTAGGCATGGCAAAATAATTCTCTCATGTAAAAAAATAAAGTCCGGATTCATATTCAACATAAATAAGCAGGAAAAAGTAACAAAATTTTAAATAGAATGATGTAAATTGTACCTACTCTAGGGAAATATCAAAATATGATACAAACCTGCAATAATTAACATTGTGGTAAAGAATCAGAATAAAAAAGTCAAGAGTTACTCTCATTCACATGAATAAAACATACTATATCATAAGGAAGCTATATCAGTCTGCTCAGGCTGTGATAGATAACAAAATACCATAGACTGGGTGGTTTAAATAACAAAAATTATTTTCTCAAAATCTGGAAGCTGGAAAGTCCAAGATAAAGTTCCTGCCAATTTAGTTTCTGGTAAGGGTTCTTTGCCTGGCTTGCAGACAGCTGCATTCTTGCTATGTCCTCATGTGGCCTTTCCTTGGCGCATGCATGCAGAGAGAAACTGAATGAGCTTTCTAGTGTCTCTTCAGGACTGTAATGTCTCTTCAGGACACTAACAGATCAGGGGTCCTCCATTATGACCTCATTTAACCTTAATTACTTCCTTAGAGGCCCAATCTCCAAACACAGCAACTCTGGGTTAGGACTTCAAAATATGAATTTTGAGATGATTTAAATATTCAATCCATAGCAGTTATTACAGATAAATGAAAATAAAAGCATTAAATGCATATCGTTTGCCTATATCAATTCAGATGCTCGCTTCATACAATTCATACAACTTGTATTATGAGTTAAACATTCAGAGTTAAATATGAATGATAAACAATTTCAACATATCCAGAAAAGAGGATCTTGAATGTTACAATCACAAAAAAAATGATAAATGTTTAAGTGATAGATATACTAACATTTCAGATTGGATCATTATACAGTATATGCATCTATTGAAATAACTGTATTCCATAAACATGTGTGATAAAAAAAAATAAATTTAAAAAAAGAAAATAAATGAATGATAAACAGCAACAGTAAAAATACAAGAAAAAGTAAAAATAAAATCTTAGCCAGCTGGCCAAGTGCACACTGATCAGAGAGGCCCAAGATACACGGAGACTATGCGCCCTGTAGTGACAGCACGTGACCCAGCAGGTAGGCCTTGCTACCACTGCCCGACTGAATCCCCAGCCCGGCCGAGTGTGTGCTGACCAGACAGGCATCACCTTAGAGAGGCCCAAGACCAGAGGTGACCACACACCCGAGGAACCAGTGGGCAACAGAGCAGACACTGAGGAAGTGGTGCCAAATTGGCAGCCCCTGCAGCATCCTAGACAGACAATAGTGTTGAACCAGTGGACTGAGAAATCTCCTGCCACAATGACTAAACATCAAAGGAAAGATACCAGAAATATGAAAATGCAAGAAAGTACACCACCAAAGGATAATAATTCTAAAGCTCTAGATCCTATAGAACAAGAAGCCTTGAAATGTCTGACAAGGAATTTCGAGTGATAATTCTAAGGAAACTAAATGAGATACAAGAAAACTCAGCTAGATAACATGATGAAATGAGGAAAAGTATACAGGACCTGAAAGAAGAAATGTACAAGGAAATCGATGCCCTGAAAAAGAATGTAGCAGAGCTTGCTGAGCTGAAGAATTCATTCAATGAAATAAAAAACACAACAGAGAGTGTAATCAACAGGTTTGAAGAAGCAGAAGAGAAAACTTCTGACTTTGAAGATGGGCTGTTTGAAATAACACAGGCAGACAAAAAAAAAAGAAAAAAGAATTTAAAACATTGAAGAAAATCTAAGAGAGATGTCAGACAACCTTAAGCTCTCAAATATCTGAGTCATGAGTATTCCAAAATGGGAGGAAAAATGAGATTGCATTGAAAACATATTCAACAAAATAGTGGCAGAAAACTTCCCAGGTATGGGAAAAGACACAGATCTTCCGATTCAGGAAGCTCAAATATCCCCAAATGTATTCAACAAAAAAAAGTCTTCTCCAAGACGTGTTATAGTCAAATTGGCAAGATTCAAAGACAAAGAGAGAATCTTAAAAGCTACAAGAGAAAAGCATCAAATCACCTATAAGGGAGCTCCAATCAGACTAACATAAGACTTTTCATCACAAACTCTAAAAGCCGGAAAGGAATGGGATGATATATTCAAAATACTAAAAGACAGAGATTGCCAGCCAAGAATACTCTACCCCACAAAGCTAACCTTCGGAAATGAAGAGAAAATAGTATAGTTCTCAGACAAACAAAACCTGCAGGAATTCAGTACCACACAACAATCCTTACAAGAAATTATCAAGGGAGTACTGGGTTTGGTACCTGAAAAATTACTACCACTGCCATAAAAACTCAAGAAAAATCAAAACCCACTAGTAATATAAAAATGCCAACAATGAAGATAAAAAAAAAAGTTTATCTACAACCCAAGAAACCAACAAAAGCAGAAGACAAACAGTAAATAGAAAGAAAGAAACAAAAGACACTTAAGACATCCAAACAAAAATCAATAAAATGCTAGGAGTGAATCAACAATTTTCAATAGCAACTCTTAATATAAAAGGATTAAATTCCCCAATCAAAAGACACAGACAGGCTTACTGGATTGAAAAGGAGGACCCAACTATATGCTGCCTTCTAGAGACGCACCTCACCTATAAAACTCACATAGACTAAGAGTGAAAGGAGGAACAAGATTTACCATGCAAACAGAAATGAAAAAATGAGCTGGAGTAGCTGTTCTTATATCTGATAAAATAGACATTAAACTAAAAACCAAAAAAGAGATAATGAGGGACACTACATAATGATAAAAGGATTGATCCATCAAGAAGACATAACAATCATAAATATGTACACACCCAATGTTGGAGTAGCCAGATTTATAAAGCAAACATTATTGGACCTAAAGAAGGAAATAGACACTAATCCATAATAGCAGGAGACCTGAACAACCCACTATCAATATTGGACAGATCAATCTAGGCAAAGAATCAGCAGAGAAACACAAGATATAAGCAACACTCTAGACCAATTGGACTTGGCAGATATCTACAGAACATTCCATCTAACGACCTCAGAATATTCATTCTTATCATCAACACATGGATCATTCCCCAGGATAGATCACATGTTAGGTCACAAATCAAGTCTCAACAAATTCAAAAAAATTGGAGTTATCCCATGTAATTGTTCAGATGACAATGGATTAAAATTAGAAATCAGTAACAAATGAAATTCAGGAAACTATACAAACACATGGGAATTAAACAGCATTCTACTTAATGACATATGGGTCCAAGAAGAAATTGAAAAATTTATTGATACTAATGAAAACAATGATACTTCATACTAAAACCTGTGGGATACTGCAAAAGCAGTACTAAGGGGGAAATTTATCACAGTAAATGCTTACTTCAGAAGTACGGAAAGATGGCAAGTGAACAACCTAATATTTTACCTTAAAGAACTAGAAAATCAAGAACAATACAAACCCAAAGTTAGCAGATGGAAAGAAACCATCAAGATCAGAACAGAACTTAATGAAATTGAAAACCAAAAAATCATACAAAAGATCAATGAATCAAAAAGTTGCTTTTTTGAAAACATAAATAAAATTGACAAGCCATTAGCATGGCTAACTAAAAAAAGAAGAGAGAAGACCCAAATACCAAAAATTAGAAATGAAAAAGGTGATATTACAACTGATATGTCTGAAATACAAGGAATCATTTGAGACTACTATAAACAACTATATGCCAACAAATTTGAAAATCTTGAGGAAATGGATAAATTTCTGGACACACACAAGATACCAAAACTGAGCCAAGATGATGTAGAAAATCTGAACAGACCAATAACAATAAAAGGATTGAAGCTGTTATCAGAAGGCTCCCAACAAAAAAAAAGCCCAGGACCAGATGGATTCACAGCAGAATTCTACCAAAAATTCAAAGAGGAATTGACACCAATTCTCTACAAACTATTCCAAAAGATTGAAACAGAGGCAATTCTCCCAAACTCATTCTATGAAGCAAACATCACACTGATACCAAAACCAGGTAAAGATACAACTAAAAAAGAAAACTACAAGCCAATATCCTTGATAAATATACATAGAAAAATCTTCAAAAAAATAATGGCTAACAGAAAACAGCAACACATATGGAAAATTATACATCATGATCAAGTGGGATTCATCCCATGGATTCAAGGTTGGTACCACATACACAAATCAATAAATGTGATACACCATATCAAAAAAATCAAACACAAGGACCATATGATCATCTCTATAGATGCTAAAAAAGCATTTGATAAAATTCAATACTCATTCGTGATAAAGACTCTCTATAAGTTAGGTATAGATGGAAAATATCTCAAAATAATTAAGCCATATATGATAAACCCACTGCCAATATCATCTTGAATGGGGAAAAGTTGAAAGCTTTTCCGTTAAGAACAGGAACTAGACAAGGATGCCCACTCTCATGACTCCTATTCAACATAGAGTTAGAAGTACTAGATAAAGCAATCAGAGAAGAGAAAGAGATAAAGGGCATCCAGATTGGAAAAGATGAAGTCAAACTGTCCCTGTGTGCAGATGACATGATTCTATATATTCAACCGCCTAAAGACTCTTGGAGTTGATAAATGATTTCAGCAAAGTTGCAGGATACAAAATCAACACACAAAAATCAGTAGCATTTCTAATCTGCAATAGTGAACATGCAGAAAGAGAAATCAAGACAGCTTGCCCATTTACAATAGCCACCAAAAAAATAAAATACTTAGGAATTAAGTTAATCATGGATGTGAAAAATCTCTATAATGAGAACTATAAACCACTGCTGAGAGAAATTACAGAGGATACAAGAAGATGGAAAGATATCCCATGCTCTTGGATTGGAACAATCAACATTGTGAAAATGTCCATATTACCCAAAGTGATATACAAATTCAATGCAATCCCTGTTAAAATTCCAATGACATTTTTCTCAGAAATAGAAAAAGCTTTCCAGACATTTATATGGAATAACAAAAGACCATGCATAGCCAAAGCAATCCTGAGCAAAATAAATAAATAAATAAATAAAGCTGGAGGCATAACACTACCAGACTTTAAACTGTATTACAAAGTTATAATAACCAAAACACCGTGGTACAGACATAAAAACAGACACACTGATCAATGGAATAGAATAGAGAATCCAGAAATCAACACACACACCTACAGCCATATGATCTTTGACAAAGGTACTAAGCCTAGACACTGGAGAAGAGACTGCCTCTTCAGCAAATGGTGCTGGGATAAGTGGATATCCATATGCAAAAGAATGAAACTAGACCCATACCTCTCACTACATACTAAAATTAACTCAAAATGGATTAAGGAATTAAATATACACCCTGAAACAATAAAACTTCTTAAAGAAATACAGGAGAAACACTTCAAGAAATAGGACTGGACACAGACTTCATGAATATGACCCCCAAAGCACAGGCAACCAAAGAAAAAAATAAACAAATGGGATTATATCAAACTAAAAAGCTTCTGTACAACAAAAGAAACAATTAACAGAGTGAAAAGATGACCAACAGAGTGGGAGAAAATATTTGCAAAATTTACATCTGACAAAGGATTAATGTCCAGAATATACAAGGAACTCAAACAACTTTACAAGAAAAAAATAAGTATCCCATTTAAAAAATGGGCAAAAGAGCTAAATAGACATTTCTCAAAGGAAGATATGCAAATGGCCAACAGACACATGAAAAACTGCTCAACATCACTCAGCATTCGGGAAATGCAAATCAAAACCACACTGATATACCATCTTACCCCAGTTAGGATGGTAATATCCAAAAGACTGTGAATGATAAATGCTGGCGAGGTTGCAGAGAAAAAGGAACTCTCATACATTGTTGGTGGGACTGCAAAACGGTGTAGCCTCTATGGAAAATGGTATGGAGGTTCCTCAAACAATTGCAGATAGATCTACCATATGGCCCAGCTATCCCAGAGGAATATATACCCAGAGGAATGGAAATCATCAAGTCGAAGGGATACCTGTATTCCAATGTTTATTGCAGGTCTATATACAATAGCCAAGAGCTGGAACCAGCCCAAATGTCCATCATCTGATGAGTGGATAAGGAAACTGTGGTACATCTACACAATGGAATACTACTCTGCTAAAAAAAGAACAAAATACTACCATTCGCAGCAACGTGGATGGACTTAGAGAAAATTATATTAAGTGAAATAAGTCAGGCACAGAAAGAGCAATACCACATATTCTTACTTATTTGTGGGAGCTAAAAATTAATAAGTCCATAAACACACAAACAAATAAAGGGCAGGTGGAAGAGGGCAGAATAACAACAAAAATTCCTTGAACTTTTTAAGACAAGTGCACAGGTACGATGTGTGGGGTGAGAGGAAGGGGTGGAGAGGAACGGGTAAAGAGGCATGAAAATCAAGTACAGTATACTTGGAGGAGTGAAATAAAATAAAATTAAATTTAAAAATAAGTAAATAAATAAATAAACAAACAAACAAATAAATAAAACCTGAAAACTTGGCCTAGTAGAATAATGCTGAGATGATAGGACTGAGTTTTACTTGATACATGCTTGTAGATTTCATAGATAATTTTTGGAACCTCAGTCTAGAAACTATAAATTCATCTTCCCTTTTGTCCTCCTTCCTAGTTTCCTGAAAACTGCACAGCGTGGCCAGTTCTTGCTTTTGCCTAGCCAAGAGTGCTTAACTCTTCACACAGAATGGGAACGGTTAACCCTCCTGCCAGCTCCAATGTCAGGCCAACGTGGACAACCAAGCCTACATCTCTAAAGGTTGCTCTGGCAAATAACAAAATAAATTTTAAAAAAAGAAAAGAAAGAATTATGAACAAGAATAGGATAGAACACCTCTGCAATAAAGTAGTTTATGTGTGCAATGAATTCCTGTGAATATCAAAAGTCACAAACTGATGGACAAATGAGGTGAAGGACAAGAGAAGAGAAGGCCAAGCAAAATCTGCTTCCATAAAAGGAACACCCCTCAGGTCAGGATGAAATATTTATTCAGTTCGTTTATTGAACAAATATAATGTGAGTTGAATGTTGAAATGACCCATTCTGAACATTACGGTTCACTCGTGTTTGGCTCTGTACTGTTAGAGTAATAGCTATAAGAAAACAAATTTTTTAAAAAGTCAACTTTGTCTTTCCCACACTGTTGATTTGTAATGGCTTTGTTAATATTTGGGACTATGTGGCATTTACAATGGCAAATTGGCAATCTTAGTTGCTACAGCTAACATAAATCTGTTTCATTTAAAATTATGTACTAAAAAAAGGAATACGTCTATGACATTTTATTAAGTAGGTTACTAATTTATTACTGTGATATATCCATGACATCTTCCTAAGTAAGTAAAATATAAATTTGATTGTCGTGCTTCAAACTGATTTAAAATTTATTTGATTTCACTTAATACATCATTTTAATTTTTAAAAATTCAGTCAAATAAAATATTATGCAAATAAGTTTTCAAGATTTTTAAATAATCTGACAGCTCAAGTTATGTCATTAAATTTGAACGGTGTTTTCAAGCAGTTAAGTTTCCTTGCTTCACGCATACAATGTGCAAAGTAATGGACCTGACAAGAGAAAGGTCCCAGAATTACTCCTGATATGAGGGTACATTGTGATGAATCACTGGTATACACTTTAGTAGAAGTTTTAAGGTGAAACTATCAGTCAGCACTTCGTACTGCTTACAGTAATCTGTAAATTTCTTTCTCAGTTTCATCTCCTCTGCTCACCTCCCTCTTTTTCTCCCCTGTCCTTGTTTCACAAGTGTTGCTAGCCATGCAGAAGGGTTTCCCATTGAACTCTGCTCAGGATCTCTTACGTAGCAGTTTTGAACCCATGGGGAATTTTAAAGACTCTCAACACCGCTTTTTCACCCAATACCAAATAAAAACCTGTTGTAAAAATCTCTTTGATTTTCAAATTTAATGGATATTTTAAAGTTTTTATTTCTTTTTGACTCATGATGGCATTTTGTGCTGTTGATTACTATGTCTTTAAAATGCTTCTGTACGTACTTCTACTCCATTTTCTTCTCATTCTTGCATCTCATGCTACCTCAGTCTCCCTCAAAGGCTTGTCTTCCTCCAGAAATCTTCTACGTACTGCATTCCATTCTTGGTTCTCTATTCCAGTAAATTTTCACTCTTCACATACTCCCTAACTGATTTCACTTGTATTGGAAGTGTACACCCAAATTGCCAAAACAATGTCGATGCAGAACTCTCTTCCTGAGTGTTTCATAGGCACTAAATATTTTTTTAAAAAACATAAGAACAACTAAGCATATTTTTTTCTAAATCTATTTGGATACTCTATTGCTTATCTAAATTATGGCCTTATTTGTCCTCCTTGTTGCACTCATAAATTTCCACTTTGTCCCTTCCCACCATCATTATTTCATATCAAGCCTTTATCACTTCTCATCCACAATTGCGATATAGTTTTAAGTGTTGTCTTTGCTTTAAACTCTTTAATTGTCTGTTCTCAGTGCTGGCAGAGAGACTTTTCAAATACACAAATATGGCCATAGAATTTTTATATTTTAAATCCTAAAATAGTCTGTGATGTTTGTTCTCCACACTACCAAATCAAATACTTCCTTTTAATAACAAATATAATGTAAAAAACCCAATTATTAACATAATAGAAAATTCAGAGAAGACATACATACCTACTCCAACAATTTTAGAAAATAATATAATGTCCTTAAGATATATAAAGAAAAAATAAAGTAAAATAATTTAAATAAAATTACATTTACTTTAGTATTGAAATATTTGAGAATGACTGCTGTAGAAGATATGTTGAAATAATCAAATACATTTATCCACGGAACCATAATGATTATTGGTAATTAATGTGCCATGAGCAGTGCTACTGATACTAATGGGTACTGCAAAATAGTGGGAAATTCTTCTGTACAAAAGAAAGCATAATCTTCCCTTATTTTGTATGGAAGTTGAAAAACTGAAAAATTCAACATATAGTAAAAAATTTCAAAGTATATATATTTTTTGTGACAAATGGAGTTAGTTCTAGGCACATGTAATTATATACACATGTATGTCTACATGAATATATGAGAGAAGAGACATTGAAAGTTGTGAAGTTGGTGGAACAAGAATTCACTGTGCAAGATAGTGTTGCACATTGTGAGGTGACAAGCGTCATTGGCTCTGGTCCATTAAATACCACCTTGTAAATTTCCATGAGAATATAAATAGTCAGACTCCATTATATAGCCTATGCCCATCTCTCTAGCCTAATCCCTCTCCCTCCCACAAATGCTCCATTTACTGCAGTTTGCAGAACTATTTTGTGCCAAATGGGTTTTGTCGATAACTTGCACATGAAAACCCACAGAAAAACATATTTTCCTGAATTCCAAACCATAAACTTTGAAAGAATCTTACAAGACACCCATTCAAATTGTGTACTACCATTTAATTTCTGATTTTTGGTGAAATCTGTGTTTTTTCCAATATGGCTTTCTTGGGTAAGGCCTAGACACTCATGCCTCAGAGAATGCATATTTATGCCTATGTCTCATAGCAAAAATCAGTTCAAGGACAAGAGAGACTTTCTGACATCTATGCAGTTTTCATTCTGTACCTATACTATGGAGATGGACCTACTTGAGAAATTTGTCTCTTACTTAACTGTTAAAATTATTAAAAACAGTGGGGAAAAATCTATCCTTATAAACCCATAACGTGTATTTTTGTTTCAGTAATACTCAATACCTATGATATGTAACAAAGTAAAATATAGATACAAATACAATTGGTCAATCAAGAATCATTAGGATAAGGGGATTGTCAAACCATGCTAGCATTTCCTTTCTGATTCTATATTTCTTAGTTCAATACAGAAACATGTTATAATATACATCAAAATAATTTAGAGTACTTAAGTTACCACAATCAAATCCATGCTTGAAAAGGGCTACTTCAAGAGACTGACAGCTCCTCTAATATATAACAGTGAGTTTTTATACCTACCATCTTCTACATTCCCTCCTGAATCTCAGTGTCTAGAAGCTTAGGAATTATATTTCCCATACTTCCTTGTTGCCATAATTCTGAATGCAAAGTAGCTCCTGCTAGTGAAACTCACTCAAATGTGATTAGAAAGGAGGAAGAGAGGAGGGGGTAATCTCCCTTTACCTGTGGCACTGTTAGACTAGTGCTGATAGATGGGAGTGATTTCGGTGACCTCTCCCCCTATTCCAGTGATGTGTCGCAGCCTTTCTGGGTGTGAGGAAGTTGTGATGGTGGTTCCAGTGGTAGCCATAGAATAGGAGCTTTCTGACCTCAGGATCACAGAGATGGTGGTTTAGCCTTAAATTAATAGAACTTTGGAACCTTGATTTTCACTCCTCCAGTGAAAATTACTTCTTACCTGAAACTCCATTATAATTGAAATAAACCATAGCCAGCATCACTTAGCACACGTCAGAACTTAACAGGGCAAGGATCAGTAGGAGCCTGAATTGCCTGTTCTCCTGGCATCATGCAGAGAGATATGCTCGGGAGAAGGTACAGATGAACATATCTACAGACCAGATTTAGAAGAGCAACTCTGCCTACCTGTTGTTACTGCTTCTTATGGAACAAAAGAGAGAGCAGCCTTATAAACTGACATTTTGGGTTTAGAGAATCATGCATTCAGACCTTAGGCACCTCCTTCAGAGAAGGCTGCTGGGAGACAATGACTGCCTAAAAATGGAGATTTGCATCATATTCAGACCTTGGGGACACGCCCTGCAGTGGGAAAAAGTGCTCTCAGCACAAGCAGTTGCAACTTCTTCAGCTGGGAGTGACGGAGTGCTGCTCAGCTATCCCAATACCAGGCACCCCAAAGGAATTACAAAGTTATCATTGTTTTCATAAAACCTTGAAATAGCTTCTATTTTCTTCAGTGTTTGATTCAGCCACAACTTTTAGTAAGTATATTAATAAATAGTTTATGTTCTAGGAAGACAGTTAAAAAGTAACTTCAAGTTAAATTATTAGGAAACTCATATGATATGTAAGTTTTAGTATCTAACCATGATAATTAAACTCTTCCAGAGCAGGAAATAAGAGCCTTAAACTAGAACAAAAGTGACATGTCTATTGCTGACTTTCATTTCTCAAATAAAGCTATCACTTATATATTATTAGTCACTGCTAAATTAGAAATCCAAGCATAGACATGAAATAATCATTTTCCTTGGAAAAGTTATTTAGATTTTTCAATGACATATGCTTAGGTCCGTTTGGATCTAATCAGTTAGATCACATAAAAAATATGAAAAATTAGGTTTTTAACCAAGGTTTATTTCCACATGTATAAATATGAATGATATAAACATTCAGCATATAAGAAAAATTAAAAGTAAAATTTCAATAGTGCTAAACTTAAGACCTGAATCTGACCACAGAATTAGAGATGGGAATATCGACAAATTGAATAAGCAATGGTAAAGTAAACATTAAAATAAAAATAATAATAATAATAAAAAGAAATAGCCGAGACCAGCATATGTCTGTATTGCTTAGGTGAGAAATCCTCAAATTGGTAGCAATTAAATATTCTCTGCCTCTGCTGTCTTCCCATTATGATTCTTCTGTTATCCTCATCAGCTGCCTTAGGCTGCTTTGGAATGAGTGACATTTCTAGCAGCTCCATGCTGCTCATTCTACTCTTGCTTTGAACGTGTAGAACCCCCCAAAAGTATAGCTATTTTCTCCTTTAATTTTGTCATGAGAATCCTTATTCCCCATAGAAAAACAAAACCGCATAATAAGAAAGTATTAAAAGCCCCAAATCATACAATCCAAGATACTGATTTAGTTACATGTAAACATATATCATTTATATAACTGATGTCTTTTTAAAATATAGTGTATTTTACAATCACTGTTTGCAACTTAGAATATACTGAACTAAGAAAAAAATCTTTCCATATTATCTTTTTTAGGAGCATAATATATAGCACTTATAGAGCATCAACTATTTTTGACATTTATTCTATCCAATATTTTGATGTTTTGAACAATGCTGCAATACATACTTTTGTATATATATTTTTATGTGCATTTCTGGTTAATTTTCTTATAGTAAATTCCTACAAGGTAGAACACTGGATCAGTGGTTTCCAAAATATGTGAATTTTTAAAAGGTTTAAAAATGTTTCTCTAATGTGCCTTTTGGAGACGCAAATGAAAGCTATGGATTTGACGTAGAAAATTGAACATTTGTACCTACACATAAATTTCTATGAAGTTTAGAGAATGTACGTCTATCCAGAAAACCCATGTATAGTATTAATCCATGGAATTATTTAGCCCATGTTAAGAACACTCACACTACATTATGATCCGATTTTTCTAAAAACATATTCATACAAATATCATAAAAGATCTATTCCAAAAAGTTACTGATAATTTGGGGTGGCAGGGGAGGGAAGGTAGTGGGTAGGAACAAGCGTAATGTTCTATTTTTTTTCATTTGAGTGTGTTATAAGGAGCATGTTCTAGTTTTACAATGGGAGAGAACAAATTATTTTTGAGTGTTTTTATTAGAGAAGCAAACAGACCTTCTCTTGTTTCTCAAATCCCATTCAACTTATAATTGCATCCCTAGTCATTCACAGCCAAAACTCCTGACTGAATTTTTTTTTTTTTTTTTTTTTTTTTTGTCTTTTTCGTGACCAGCACTCAGCCAGTGAGTGCACCGGCCATTCCTATATAGGATCCGAACCCGCGGCGGGAGAGTCGCCGCGCTCCCAGCGCTGCACTCTCCCAAGTGCGCCACGGGCTCGGCCCTGAATTTTTTATACTAAGTGTATTTACTTTCTTAAAGGCTACTCACCCCTCCTTTGACTGCTATCAGGCTTTTCCTCTTGCCTTTGAGCTTTTCATCCTGTAATTCTCTTGAAAATTTTCTTAACAAGTAAACAATGACCTTCAATTTCTTAAAACAAATGCACAAGTTTTCTGGCTTCTGGTAATGGTGGAGAAACTAATCATGGGCTGACCATTCTGACAATTACAGTTGTAAACAAAAAACAAGAAATATCTGTTCAAGGCAATTTGCATCAAAATCAAGATTCGATAACCCTTAAAAGTAAGGAAATCCCAGGAATATGGTAAAAACTAAAACAGACTCACAAAAAGAAGAAAAAAAAGGGGGGGGGGGCAAAAGTAAGCCTCTTGACGTTCAAGGGAATATTAATAGTCCTAGATATAAGTAATTTATCTGCTTGCTGAGACAAAACACAGAGCTCTCTAGAGAAAGATAACAAAATACAGTCTCTACAATATATCATTCATAATATCCATTACACAATTAAAAACTTGCTGCACATGCACACACAAAAAAATGTGATCTAATCATTCAATAGACACTGACACTCAGACCACCAGGATGGTGGAATTAGCAGAACAGCATTGATGAAGAACTACAGTACAGATGTTAAGGAATCTGCAGGAAGTAACAAGCATACTAAGTGAGGGAGAACTTCAAAAGAGATATGGAAACTGAAAGGAAAGTGAAAACAAATACACATGCTAGAAAAAATATTAACCAATGTTTGAAAAAGTACATATCGCATGGGGCTGAATAATAGTTTGAACACAAGAGAATGAAAGACTGGTTAGCTTAAAGAGAAGTCTGTAAAAATGATTAAAAATGAACAAAATTCAGTAATATCAATGTTTTCCCAAATTTGCTTTAAAATGCAGCCCACATTGCAGGAAATATAAAGAAAACACTCTTAGGCATATTGCATATCCATCAAAAAAAAGTCTCAAATGAAATAAAGACACCACACAAAAACACAAAAGCTGTCAGAATTTTAGAATTCTTTGAAAGTAGATCTTCACTACAAGAAAAGAATATATAAAAATAAACATATGCATATACATATAAATATATATTTGGTTCCTCTAAAAGAAGGGAAATAATACTAGATAAAAATTTTGGACCTACAATAAGGAATAAAGAATGCTAAAGAGGTAAACGGTGAGTAATTACAAAATATTTTTTTATTTTTTTAAAAGCTTTAAAAATCAATTGCTTAAAAGCAAAAAATAGTAGCCATGTGTCATAGAGTTAATACCATAAGTAAAAATAAAATATATGACAACAATAGCACAAAAGATAGAGATAGATGTAAATGAAATTAACTTGATATATGGTTCTTATAATTGAAGTGTAATATTAGTTCAAGGTGGGTAGTGGTAAGTGAAAGATGAATATGATAGTTCCTAGCACAACTGATAACATATAATTCAAAGAATTGTAAGTGAAATGCTGATAGAGAAAGTAGACTAAATATGTAAAAATATTCAATTAACTTGAATAAGGGCAAGAAAGGAAAAACAGGAAGGGTGGGGCCAGCCAGAAACTAATAGTGGGATGGTTAACGTAAACGTATCAATAATTACAGCAAATAAAAATAAATTAAAAATTTGTATTAAAATCCAGAGATTGGAGATTGGAGAAAAATAAGCATAGTTCAATAATATACTGTTTCTAAAGAGACACTTTAAATAAAAATCTAATAAACATTTCATAATTCTCATCTCACTTAGTATGACATACATGTACACTTTTAAGGAATTGTTTTCTCACATCAATCACTGCCAGCCACCTAAGTGAATAGTTATAATAGTTACTCAGTAGTAGTTTGTTGTAGTAATAATAGCTAAAACTTATGAAATACTTACCATGTACTCCCAGGTGTTAAAGTTGGTTTGTAAAGATAATTTCATTTAATAATTAGATCAAAGTACTACGTTGTAGTAATTACATTATTTATTTCATAGATGAGTTAACAGATACAGAGGAGACCAGAAACTTACTTAAGGTCCCACATCTAGTAATTAAATTCAATCAGTGTAATTTCAAAGTTCTCTACAGTCTCTCAATTTTCCAACATCTGTCCACTTTTCTATACATCTTTCTAGATCCATATCTAATCACATCACTCTGCTACCTAAACCCTGGTCTTTATCGGTAGTATTGACTTGAAGCATTATTGACACTGGATAGTCTTTCAGGCTGCAAAGCCCCTCACATCCTGCCCCCTCCCCACCACCCCTTCACTTCTTCTACATCTCCCATTCTCCTTTCACTGTGGTCCTGGTTTGTGTACTGAGCAATGTTATTGAAAGAAAGTGAGCCAAGATGCCGGGTACCATTCAAGGATTTATTAAAGGAAAAGAATCTGCCTGGCTGCATGGAAAGGGGAGAGGTCAACCTGGGGCTGCCCTCAAAATGGAAGGCAGCACTAGATGTGTGGGGTGGGAGAGCTTATATGGACTGATACAATCAAGGAGGGGCATTATGCTAATGTGGATTGGGGGTGGAGTACTGCATCCTTGTGAAAGCAAAAGAGGTTTCTGTTTAAATCATGAGGCTTCTCATAAAGGGAAGTGGAGAGGGGTTTAGTGCTGGAGTGGAAGACAAGGCCAGCGGCTATTTTGTGCTTATTGTGTCCACAATGGTGCTGGTCACGTCCAAAATCCATCAGTTATATTTGTATACCATGTGTTATGAGTTCAGATCTTTTCTTTTCTTTTTGCAAATTTTACTTTATGCATGTATCCCAAATGATAATCCCCAGCTATAATAAGAATTTACTATAATTTGGGATTGCTTTTTCTCTATTTTCTATTAGACAATAAACCATATGAAGGCAGAAATAATTTCTATTAATCATTGATTTCTTAACCTCCAGCTCAGTGCCTAGTTCATTGATCAGTCATTTTTGACAATAACAAATGTATGGCCAGAAAGTCAGTAGCAGCATATTTAATTTGATGAAATTGGCATCAAATAGTTGGCTCATCCTCCAATATATGAGTCTATGCAATTATGAAAGGAATGAATATTATTAACTTCTGCATCATCACAGCTTTTCTCAACACTGTGTTTCCCACCAATATCAACAACAGAAACAGAAATGTTTATATTTTTGTTTGAATCCTAAGATTGTGTAATGGAAAACTAGGGCAAGGGGTGGAGAAAGGCACAAATGATGAAAGCACATGTAGGGATTTACAGTGTAAAACTGTATGTTTGAATTAGGTGAAAGAAGCAAGAATGATGTTTTATGAAAAAGTTGAGAAGGGAGAGAAAGAGACATGCATATACAAATTGTGACAGAGAGAAGTATTTTAGGGGGAGTAGAGAGATTTGGGGGAAGAGATGCCATTTATTTAAAGGGTAGGTGAGGAAGTAGAAAGGTATATAAAACATCTTGAAGTATATTTTCATGTATCTCCCATGCTTGTGCTGGTAATTATTGAGAGACCACTTATTTGATTGCTATTTGGTCAAATTAGTTCTAATTTTAAATTACATCACATTTGTAGAAAAACAACTTTCATGGAATTTTTTGAAAGAAATTAATTTGGTCAGTATCAATTTTTTTAAACTTTAGTTGAGACCACTTTCGAAATAAATGTATGTGTTTTATATAAAAACAGAGAAATACACACTTGACATAAAACATCTTGCAAATGTAGAAATTCTATTAGTGTTGTATAGCCAGCTCTTCTCTTTCAAGGACTTTTCAATATTTCAAAATGTATTTGGTGGGTATTTAAACTTTAATTGATGATTATACACATTTCACTTGTATTTTCTTTTTCTGTCCTCAGCCCACACTAAAAGACATTAAAGTTAATCACCTCAAGATCCCTGGTCTCAATTGTTTTATCAGACCTTTTAATTTTTCACAAGATTAAAATAACAAGAGCCCCTTTGAGATTCCTGAATCTAGGTTGGCAGGTGGGTAAATGCTCCTCTGGAGTGACATTCTCTTTTACTGATGAAAGTGCTTCTATCATCTGAGCACCTGTTAGAGGACTGGTAGCATGATTTCAAATAATGGTTTTTGTGGTATCTATAGAAAGCACAGAAGGTATTCCCCCATAGTCTCCCAACCTATGGAGAAAACAGTGGGTGTAGAATCATAAAGTTACTTCTCTTTTAAATGGTCATTTACCACCCAGTGTATATACATGCCATGATCTTAATAAGAACAGGATATGTTGAATAATGTATTTTACCTGCTCTCTCTACAAACCAGGAAGGCAACTTTAAACTGGCTCAATACATAATTGTATCAGAATAAAAAATAATCCCATTATACATTTTCGGCTTATACTTTCTATAATTTCTTTTTAGTTAAATTCCATGCTATTTTTAAAATACAAAGCCATAAAAATAATATTTTATGACAAACACAACTTTCTAATTTAATATGAAAATGTTACTTAAACTTTAAATTTTATTTTCTCATATTTTATAATTGTAAGTAAACCATATCTCTTGAATCAAAGCAATTAGTATATACTAAAATATTTAGCACTTTAGCTTTTAGACAAATGGTCTAATAACAAAAATTGATTAATTTACTTCCTTTACTCTTGGTGTTAACCTTCAGTGGGAGCTTTGCATGCATTTTAATTTATCTTAAATTTATGCAAAAATAGATTAGCATTTCCTAGCAGTCATTTGTTTTGTCTTTTGCTTTCAGCCATTTTTTAAACCACCTGCTGTATGTGCCTTATGCTCAAAGTATGCTGTTGACAATTACTAATAATGCAGATTAAGTTTGCTTATGATGACAGGAAAAACGCTATATAAAAACAAAACAATATAATTCTGCATTCATTTCCTCTGTTTAAATGGTGGCTACAAAGAAACAGATCTGATTTGCCAGAGCATTTAATTTATTACTATTTGGCAAGTTTGATTGGACTGAGATTTAGGAGATATGTGAAAGTGAATCTAATTACACAATTTTTCAAGTATTGGTCTGTTTTATAAAGTTCAAAAATGTGTACTCAGTCTAAGATAAATATATTTAGGTTCTTCTTTCAGAAATAAAGAATTTGCCACTAGGATATAATATCATTAGTAAATAAAAATATCTAGGCTGAACATTTCTGAAGGCACAAATCATCAAGGCAATCATAGATTTTCCATTTTGCATGTGTTTCTGCTTTATTATTCTTGGTGTACCTCTAATAAAAGCATCACAAAACAAGTAATTTTAAAATTTATAAGACAGTGATTAAGAGTTGACACAAGGGACGTTAGTTATACTTTATGGGCCTGTATTTGGATAGTAGCAAAAATGATGGATGCGGTAAATAATTGTCCGTGGAGCCCTTGTATTTTGACCTGCAGATTTAGCCCGGCTTTCACAAACATTTGCTATAAATTGTGGATATCTCTGATGCTTCCATTTATTTCACAAGAAAAATATATTGACACTCATAGTCCTTGCTACATGATTGCTTCTTGGATGCTTTTAACTCAGGGATTAATTCTTTGAATTCATTGAAGCAAAAGCAATATAGGCAAATTAGATTCAATTTATCCCTGTAAATAATGTAGAAATTACAAGTTATTATGCAGCATGTTCATCTATAAATGTCAAGGTATGTTTTCTCATTTTATATTTAACATATTGAATTAGTATTTGCCAATCTATGTTATCCTGATATATATCTTACAGAGGTTTGTTTTAAGGCCATGGATAAATAGACTCTTTATAGAGCTTATCAAAATGTGTTGAAGATTTGGTTTGGCCAATTTAGTATTGAGCCAGTCCTAGCAAGAACAGGAAAATTAAAGTCATATTCAGTATAATGATTTCTAACATTGAGCGCTCTCTATGCGTCAGACTTCGTGCTAAGTTTTTATTCATGATTTATTTAATCCTCAATTGTATATAAAGTTGATAATATTATTTATACCCATTCTGTAGATAAAGAAACTGAGGAACAAAGGGATTTTCTTTGCAAGGGGTAAAATGTGTTGAGTTGGAACTGGAAGACCAACACAACCAAATGATTGGACGCCTGCACTGTAACCACCCGAGGTACTATCTGTGTTACTCCCAACGGTGTAGGAAGAATTGGAAACATTCATGAGGACTCTGGTAGGTCCTCTTTATCATTTCACTTGCCTAAACCTGTTCTTTCTCTTACATGTGACCCAAGAAGGAGAAATGGCAGAGTCTGCAGGAAGGGAGGCTATATAAGTATACTAGAAGCAAAGATCCTGGTTTTAAAAGGGGCGTCTGGTTGCTATCTCTGGGAAGTTTAATCTTTCTGAGCCTCAATTGTCTCATCTCTTTACTGAGGAAAATATCTATCAGCAGATTTCTCAGCAATGCCAGTAAGAGCCAGATGGCAATGGAGTAATATTTTTAAGGTTTTAGAGAAAACAGTTTCAAATAAAAATATAAAAGGAGAATATGACAACATTTTATTGTCATAAGAGAAAATAAAAAGTGACATAAAAAAGAAAGTGACAAAATAAATATGACAACCAACTAAACTTCTAACAAAGAATGAAGCTAAAATCAAATTATTGTGTGGAACCACAACGACTCAGAGTTTACCACTAACAAATACTCTTTGAAGGAATTCTGAGAATGCATTTCAGAAAGAAGAAATTGAGGGCGTAAGGAAGGAATGGCATGCAAGTAAGAAGAGTGCATAAAAATTTTAAAGATGGGTGCAAACCTAAACAGTATTGATTATGTAAGCTCTGGCCAGTTTTTCACTAAGTTTAAGACCTAACAGGGAGGTAGACCTTGAGTAATTCTTGATAATTCTCCTGGGTGGAAAAATGGTTGTAGAGTATATAAGGATACTTCATAGATTATATAAGGGTACTTCATAAAGTTAGTGGAAAAATGGAATTAAAAGATAATAGGAATACTTCCATGAACTTTTTGAAGATCCCTTGTAGATAGAGATATAAGCAGCATTCTTCTTTCTGAGAGTAAATGAGATAATCTAATCTAATATATGCTCCATGTGCATAATTTAAAGGCCGTTAAAGCATTTGAACATGAAATAGATGCTTTCACCACCAATCTCACCTCCTATCCCTAGCCATCAACTCCCCTTCTTTAGATTGCACTTTTTCCAAACACACCGCACTGTTGCTTTCAGTCTTCACTAGCACATATTGGGGGAAGCTACACTTTCACTTATTTCATTCATCTACCTCATGCAGATTCAACTCTGGGCCATCTCCTCCTGGAAGCCTTTCCTGTCTTCACCTGCTTCTTTCCAACTTCATTTAATTAAGTTAGATACCCCTCATTGGTGCTCTCAGAGTATACTCTGTATAGCTCCTTCTTAAGTTTTCATAAATTATATTAAATGTATCTGTTTTTACGGTAGTACTTCCCACTAGATGTTAAATTATTCTAGGGAAGATAATATAGTATTAATGCATATTTTTTTAATCATCACCTTTGGCCCCATTTGGGGAAACATTGTCTTACTCAATTACACAAAATATAAAGCCCAATGTCATTAGTGTTGCAGATAGAAACAAAAATGCTGAGATGACCAGATGGAATGTCAAGTTATATATCAAAAACAACCTAATTACTTTGCAATATTTAACCAATAATTTAGTAAGTTGAAGCAAAAACAACAAAAGTAGCAATGTAAAAATATTGCTGAAAGGTCTGACATAACTCCAACAAGTTTCTGAAGCTCTGTTGACAAGTTTCTTAGATTTTACAGTGGAGTACTCTTTAATTGTTTATCTTGAAGTAATTTCAAACTTACAGAATAGTTGCAAACATCATACACAAAACCTGCCTTATACTCTTCATCTGTAATCACCAATTGTTTGTATTTTGCCACATTAGCGTTTTCTCAATCTATAAATGATTATTATTGGTGACATTATTTTTCTGAACTATTTGAGAATAACTGAAGTGTGTATCAGTATGATTATCGAATTTATGAAATTTAAAATGTGCATGTTTTATTACCTAAAAGATAGCCCATATTAAAATTTTTCTAATTGTCCAATAATTTCCTGTATATGTTCTCTCTTTCCCATCCAGAATTCAAACCAAAATGACACATTGCATTTAGCTATCATATCTCTCTGATTTCCTTTAATCTGGAAACAGTCTTTGTCTTTCACGACATTTCTGTTTTTGAAGCTACAGACCTGTTCTCTTATAGATGGGGCTGTCTGATGTTTTTTCATGATTACATTCAAGTTATGTCTCTTTGGCAGGAACACCACATGAGTGGTGCTATGTTCTCAGAGTATCACATTAGGGGGCACATCATCCCGGTTTGTTCCCAGAATTGGTGGCATTAACTTCACTCACTTATGAAGATGTCATCTGCCAAGTTTCGCAATCATAGTGTTACCACTTTCCATTTGTAAAAAAAGAAAAAAATGACTTCAAACTTAGTAAATGTCCAGATTTTCACTTAATGTGTTTAGCATCTATTGATGATTCTTGGCTAAATTAATTATAATTACTATGTTCCAAAAAAGGATTTTCTTATAATTTCCTTTTTTCTACGTCTAGTCATTTACATTCCTCTACAAGAAAGAACTTTCTCCTATTTACTTTTGATTAGCTAATCTATTTATCTATGCACTTATTTATATTATAAGTTTGGTGTCATGGATTCTTATTTTTTTCTTTTGGGATTCCATTATTGTCGATATTTATTGTGGTGCTAAATTGCTTCAAATTTAACTACTGGAAGTCCCTTCAAGTGGGTGTCATGGCCTTTTGTCATGCACTCATATTAGTTTCTTAGTTCTTTACTTTCTGACACCCCAAGATATTTCACACTCACTTTCTCCTTTCCTTCCCTGAATCTTGGAATCAGACATTCCTCCACGGATCCGACTTTCTTTCAGTGAGAACAGTTACTTAAAAACCAAGATCTGTGTTAGGTGAGCTCATATATGCATAAATTTTACTTGCAAACATATAAACTATAACTTTGTACTGATACCTCTATTTTCAATTCAGTACTGTAGAATTATTTCATACTGTCTTCCATGTCATATCAACATGGTCCTTCTGTGTGAGGACTCTGTAGCTACAGCTCAGTAACTACATGGAAACTGTGGCTCCAAGCTTCAATACATTTACTCATTTGCTCAGTCCTACCAAACACACAATGCAGTTTCAGAATTGCTATGCCATATCACTATGAACAACAAATTTATTAATTAGCTTTCAATATTCTTAAAGTTCTTTTTACCTGAGTAAGGAAATATAGTATAAGTACTGTGTTCAAAAGTTACTAGTATTCGGTTTTGTTTGTTTGTTTTTCATCTATGTAGTGTTGTTCACTGGAAATACAATTAGGTTCTTTTTTTCTATTTTTACTCAATTTTACTTTTTTCTCCACTTTTGTTGATTTAATATTACTTATGAATATGCAAATTGACAAGTTCCAAAAGCAAAACTATGCAAAAAAGGCATATGCAGAGAAATATTATTTGGTTCCCTATCCCTTTCCCCTTATTTGAGATCACTTTCTGTTAATATCCCACCTCATAAGTTCCTTGTTACCTTTCCAAGTTTCATTTGCAAAATGAGGAATATGTATGTATAAACACACACATATACATATTTCCCTTTCTTTTCTAACATAAAATATAGCATGCTATCTGTTCTTTTCATTTAACTTAGTATATTTTGGAAACCACAAATCATTACATAAGAATTCACACATTTCAGTCTCCTTTTTTGTACAGCTTCATAATATGCTAACATCCCAGGTACTAGACTCTGGTTATATAAAACTTTTGTAATTAAAAATAATGTCAAACAAATAAACTTGTGCATATACATTTTGTACTAGGAATGATGTTTCTTCATGAGAAACTTATTAGAAGTGAGATTGCTGAGTATGCTTATGTAATTTTGTTAGATGTTTACAAATTCCCCTCTACTATAGATTGTGAGGACTGCACCTTCCTGAATGGATTAATCCATTATGGACTAATGGGTGGTCATAGGTGTGGTTATGATGGCTTTAAAAGAACAATGTGCTGGCTGGTTAGCTCAGGTGAGAGCACCTTGTGCTGATTACACCAAAAACCAAGGGTTTGGATCCCCATATAAGCCAGCTGCCAAAAAATTTTTTTAAAAAAAAAGAGAAAGGAGAGCAACAGAGGAAGTTAGCTCTCTTGCTCAGCTGATTCTCATCATATGATACCCTGCGATGCTATAGAAGGTGGCCCTCACCAGATGCACTCCCAGAACATAGACTTCCCAGCCTCCAAAACTATAAATAAATTTCATTTCTTCATAAATATTCAGTTTCAGATATTCTGTTATAAGCAACAGAAGCAGACTAACACACCCTCCACAGGTATTGAACCATTTCATATGCCTAGCAGCCATGTATAACACTATTTACCCACAGCATTGTACTTCTACTATATTTCCCATTTGGCAAGTGAGAGATCGCTTATCAGTACAGTTTTAATTTGCATTTATCTTATTGTGAGTGTTTTTTGAGTTATCTGTAATTGTCTTTTTCTTAGAGCTTGCATTGATTGCATTAGCAAATCCTATTAGATCTATCTTCAAATTTATTCTAAATTTTATTTCTTACCACTTCTTCTAACATATTTAGTCCGAAGTGCCATAATAACTGAACTAGTTTATTGCAATTGCCTCCTAACCAGATTCCTGCTTCCACCTTTTATCACTATAATATATTCTCAACAAAGTAGTCAGATTGATCTTTTTATATTTTGGCAGGTTATATAACTCCCTTCTTAAAAATCCAGTGGTTTCTCATCTCACACAGAATAAGAGCAAAGTTCCACAAGGCCCTAAAATGGTCTCTGACCTCATTCCACCTGCTACTCCCTGCCTCCCTCTGCTCTGGACACACACACTAGGCCTGCTCTCTCCTTGGGGCTGCACTGCTCTCCTTCCCACCCAGAACACTCTCACCACACACTTACTTGTAGCTAAGGACTCACCAGTTGACTTTGTTTGAACGTCCTTTCTTGATGAGGCTTTTCATGACCACCCTGTTTTAATGACCTCCCACACACCTGCTTCTCTTCCTTGGTCATCTGTTTCCCCCAGAATGTGGAAAGCCTATGAAGGTTGGTAGATCCTGGTGCCCACCAAGTCGCTGCTGAATGAATAAATAAGATAAAAGAATATTATACTTCTGACACCATGAACTGTGCTTTATTTATTTCTTTCTTGTTCCAGTGACCAGGGAAGTAGTTAGATCATAGTTAACATTCCCTAATTATTCAAAAACAGAAAAGAAAGATTGTTTATGGGAACATTTCTGACGTTATTAATATTTACATACATACTTAAATATTAACTAAATGTTACCCCGGTTAATGGCAAGATCCTTAGGAATAATACCAATAAAATTGCCTTTTTTAATAAGTAAAAATGTATATAATAAACATTTATTTTGTATATCATTTCATTTGTGTGTGTGTGTATATATATATATAGTTATTTTAATTACATTGAATTGATAGTAGTTAAGTATATTTTTGTACACCTGTCTTTATAATGTTTAGATTCTACATCAAATATTCTATTTTTAATTGATTTTCAGTTGATATTTTTTGGAGAAGGGGTTGATACTTTATCATACAGGTGAAAAATTACTCCAGTTAGTAATTTATTTTTTTTCTAAATATTTAGCCATTAATAACAATATTATTTATTGAGTAAACTTTTTCTCAATTTATTTCATATGCTATTTATACAGTCCTATTATTAGATCCTATATGCTGTTTTATTAATATCTTCGCCATTTTTTAAAAGAACACCTGTTTTAATTGCTGTCATTTCAAAATCCAGGTTCTTACCTTCCTGTTTTTGGCTACTTTCATAAATTTGCACTTTTCATATGGATTTTCCCCTGCTAATTCCAATAAGAACTTTTAGGTTTGGATTATAAGTCCTCTAGTATGCGTATTACTTTGGGAAGAATTAACAGCTTTAGGATGTTGAACCTTTGTATCTAGGAACATAATTTAATTATTTTAAGTCCTTCTTCAAAATATCATGAAGTACTATTTATTACTTTATGTCATCTTGAAAAGTTTTTGTCTTTTTTTTTTCTTCTCACAGAGGGCTCTAATGGAGTTACTACATTTTTACTATATTTTTCCTGCCCACTTCTCCCCCCCACCTGCTCAATCCTGCAGATCCTTCTCACCTTCAATCTATTTAGAGAAACAGTTGTTAATAGCCAGTACTAACTAAGCTCTTATTAAACTCAAGGGGCATAGGGACTATTTTATCTCTAGTACCTCACCACATGATTTTTACTAAATAAATTATAAATAAGTGGCTTCATAGCAAATTAATGAGAGAGCAGAGAGGTCATAATTCAAATCATGCATTCCATTGCTAAGGCTAAACAGCCCTGAATGTAAAAGGGAAAGTTAAACAACCATAAAAGGTAGATTTTCTTTCCCCATGTTTTAGGAAAAAGATTGAATTTAGTGTATGTCTCTTGACTAGGATAGAGAAATCCCAAAGATCTTTTGTTCTGAATTGAAACAGAATTAAGTTCTGTAAGTTGAGCTGTAGTGCAGTCTTTACTGAAAAGATGAAGGTTGAAAAAGTGCAATACAAGATTCAGGGGAAAAATCAATTAAAAGACTGAAGCATAAAAAAATTAATACTTGGGGAATAAAAAAAATATATATATAGCCCAGACTGAATGGAACCACGATGCCAAAACAGATGTTGAAAAAATCATTTTGAATTTATTCTGAAGTTCAACAGAAAACAAAGAATTATACAATTGGAGTTAAAACTAAAAATCTGTGTGTATGTTTATATTCGTATGTTTTGTGAATGGGTATTGATGCTGAAATATTTCAATGTATACTAAACATATTTTCTAGATATTTTAGATATTATCTTAGCGAGTTAAAAATAGGTATTAATTCTTCAGTTGATACTATTAAGTGCAGAGATTGTTACAAGTACAGAAACAAAACTAAAAAGTTTAAGGTATAGTGAGTGTAATATTCAGAGAACATATAGTTCCATAGATTTTGACATTACAATTAATGATAAAACATAAAATGTGAGAACATTTTCTTATTAGTAACCGAAAACATGTTCAAGCATTTACTGAGTAGGTTATAGAATCTAATTAGAATTCTAAGTCTAATAAAAAAATTAAATTATAAATTCAATCCTCTAAGTCTAAGGGAAATAACACAGTTATTGATTTAAAAAATTAATTCAAAATTAACTCTGATTTTGCTAAAGGAAAAAAAAGCTTACCACAGGAGTAAACTTAGAGATAAATAAAAAGAACTATTTTCCTGATAACCTTCATTTCTCTCAATAAGTAATGAGAGCAAATTAATCTTTCATTATGCCAGCAACAAACATACACATGAAGAACTTCCCCCATACTTAGATCCTGTTTTTCCATAAACCATAATTTTCCCTCATCAACTTATTAATATTCATCAGCTGACAAACTGTAACAAGAACTCCATGACTTAGGACAGCAATTCTCAGCCCTGACTTCACATTAAAATTACGTGGAGGGCTTTTCAAAAATACTGATGTCTAGGACCCATCTCAGACTAATTAAATCAAAATTTTGGAAAAGCTTTCAACTTTTGCCCATTCAGTATGATATTGGCAGTGGGTTTGTCATATATGGCTTTAATTGTATTGAGATATTTTCCTTCTATACCCAATTTATAAAGAGTCTATCATGAACAAATGTTGAATTTTGTTCAGAGCTTTTTCAGCATCTGTAGAGATGATCACACAGTTTTTATCTTTGATTTTGTTGATGTGGTATATCACATTTTTTGATATGCATATGTTGAACCAAACTTGCATCCCTGAGATAAATCCAACTTGATCATGGTGTGTAATTTTATGTAGGTGTTGCTGTATTCTATTAGCTAGTATTTTATTAAGGATTTTGAATCTATATTCATCAAAGATATTGGCCTGCAGTTTTCTTTTTTTGTTGTATCTTTGTCTAGTTTTGGTATCAGGGTGATGTTTGCCTCATAGAATGAGTTTGGGAGAATGGCCTCTGTTTCAATTTTTTGGAAGAGTTTGTAGAGAACTGGTATTAATTCTTCTTTAAAGGTTTGGTGGGATTCTGCAGTAAAGCCATCTGGTCCTGTGCTTTTCTTTGTTGAGAGACTGCTGATAACAGCTTCAATCTCTTTGATAGTTATTGGTCTGTTCAAATTTTCTATGTCATCTTGGCTCAGTCTTGTTAGTTTGTGTGTATCCAGAAATTTATACATTTCCTGCAGATTTTCAAATTTGTTGGCATATAGTTATTTATAGTAGTCTCTAATGATTCCTTGTGTTTCTGAGGTTTTGGTTATAATATCACCTTTTTCATTTCTAATTTTTGTTATTTGTGTCTTCTCTCTTTTCTTAGTTAGCCTTGCTAAAGTTTTGTCTATTTTATTTATCTTTTAAAAAACCCAAGTTTTTGTTTCATTCATCATTTGTGTCACTTTGGGGGTTTCTATTTCATTAAGTTCTGCTCAGATCTTAATTATTTCTTTCCCTCTACTAACTTTGGTTTTGGATTGTTCTTGTTTTTCTAATTCTTTAAGGTGAAGTGTTAGGTTGTTTACTTATCTTTACATGCATACAGACTCTTGTCACTCCTACTCAATAGTGATGGAAGTCCTAGACAAAGCAATTAGGGAAGAGAAGGAAATAAAGGGCATCCAGATTGGAAAAGAAAAGTCAAACTGTCCCTCTTTGCAGATGATATGATCTTATATATAGAACAGCCTTAAAACTCTACAAAATAAATCTTAGAGTGAATAAATGATATTAGCAAAATTGCAGGATTCAAAGTCAACACACAAAAATCAGTAGCATTTCTATGCTTAAACAATGAACTAGCAGAGAAAGAAATCAAGAAAGCTAGCCCATTTACAATAGTCATCAAAAAAATAAAATACCTAGGAATAAATTTAACCAAGATTGTGAAAAATCTCTATGAAGAGAACTACAAACCACTGTTGAGAGAAATTAAAGAGGGCACAAGAAGATGGAAAGATATCCCATGCTCTTGGATTGGAAGAATTAACACTGTGAAAATGTCCATACTACCCAAACTTCTACAAGTTCTACACTCCCCATCAAAATTCCAATGACATTTTTCTCAGAATTGGAAAAAAACTAACATTCATATGGAAGAACAAAAGACCATGAATAGCCAAAGCAATCCTGAGCAAAAAAATAAGTAAAACCAGAGGCATAACACTACCTGAATTTAAACTACACTGCAAAGCAATAGTAAGCAAAACAGCATGATCCCAGCATAAAAACAGACATATGGGCCAATGGAACAGAAGAGAGAACCCAGAAATCAACCCATGCACCTATAGCAATCTTATCTTTGACAAAGGTACTAAGACTATACCCTGGGGAAGAAACTGTCTCTTCAGTAATTGGTGCTGGGAAAATTGGACATTCATATGTAGGAGAATGAAACTAGACCCGTACCTCCCACCATTTACCATATCAACTCAAACTGTATTAAAGAATTAAATATACATCCCAAAACAATAAAGCTCCTTGAAGAAAACATAGGGGAAACACTCCAGTAAGAGGACTGGGTACAGACTTTATGAATATGACCCCAAAAGCACAGGCAACCAAAGAAAAAATAAACAAACGGGATTATATCAAACTAAAAAGCTTCTGCACAGAAAAAGAAACAATTAACAGAGTGAAAAGACTACCAACAGAGTGAGAGAAAATATTTGCAAAATATAAATCTGACAAAGGATTAATATTCGGAATATACTAGGAACTCAAACAATAACAAAAAACAAGTAACCTAATTTAAAAAATGGTCAAAGGAGCTGAACAGGCATTTCTCAAAGGAAGATATAAGAATGGCCAACATACACATGAAAAAATGCTCAACATCACTCAGCATTTGGAAAATAAAAACAGGAGTGAGTCTCTTCCTCTTCCAGACCTTCAGTCTGGTACTGGTACTCCTTTTGACAGAGGCTAACAGGGAACTAGCAAACTAAAAATGGCTTTTCAGCATCCCTGGTGTGCATCACTAAGAGTACAGAATAATGAGTTTAAAGCAAGAGGGAATCACTTAACAACTGGCAAATGTAATACTTTAAGAAAAATGGCCTTCCCACCAAAAAAGAAAAAAAAAAGAAATCACACATGTAGTAGAGCAAATAATGAGAGAATTATTTCATATCAATAATTTTTAATTAAGAAACTAAACTAAAAATCCATAAAATAGAGAATTTATACATCCATCTATTAATAAGATATGAAGCAATAATCAAAATAAGCAAAGTCAAAATTCAAATGATTAAAAAGAAAAAATATATACAATCTGTATCTCAAAAATCTAATTTTCTTAAAATATAAATAGCTTCTACAAATCAACATGGAAAAGACCGATAACTCAATAAGAATATGTAGACAAATTATTTGTACTGGCAGTTCACAAAAAAAAAAGAAATACTTATTTCTCCCTATTCTATGCTCAATGCTCAAACCTTTAAAATAAAAAATAAATAAAATCCAAAACTACACTTAAATAAAACACTATGCTGATAAAAATACAGAGAGAGGGGAAATAATACATTCTGGCGAAAGCATAATTGTATTTTATTAAAATTTCTAAAATCATAGATGTTCAAGACATTTGATCCAACATTTCTTCTTCCAGGAAACGAACTATAGAGATAATCACATCTATAGAACATGCCATATTTAAAAGTGATTCACCCTTACAAAAACAAAAAAAAGAATGAAAATTTATTTATGATTAAGAGGGAGATTTCATTATTGTAATATAAAAGTTAAGCACAGAAAAGCATGAACATTATTATATCTTTTTTTTTTTTTTTTGTCGTTTTTTCGTGACCGGCACTCAGCCAGTGAGTGCACTGGTCAGTCCTATATAGGATCCGAACCCGCGGCGGGAGCGTTGCCGCGCTCCCAGCGCAGCACTCTACCAAGTGCGCCACGGGCTCGGCCCATATCATTTTTGTTTTTAAAAGAGAAATATATTTATAAATTTACTTACAATTTTTTTTTTTTTACTTACATTTTTATAGAATATTCCTTATACTGTATACAAAGAAACCTGCCTGTGGGACGGATTAGTCATTGGATAGAAGACAGAGTGAGAGAAACTTCACTGTATACCTTTCATACTATAGTCCAAAAATAAATAAAAGTAGTATTCTGCATTAAGAACATCCATAATTTAGCAGTACCTTTCATTTTATTTACAGGATCATCGATTAGAGGCATCAGAGATTATTTCTCTGATCCATGTTTTATTCAGACAGGAGAGTAAGAAAGATAGGAAAAGTAGAATGGTGTTATTCTGCAGAAGGAAATATCAATGTCAAGCCTTAACACTGTTCTACAGTGATTTCTGTAACTGCACTGATATGAAATGGTATAATACTTCCCTATATAGATAGATACTACACATTCAGGTTAATGGTAAATGCTTATTAAATTTCCAGTATCTTAGAGTATTGGTGGATTGCATGTTATTGACCTTGGTTCCACATATTTCTTGTTACCTTAGAATTTGATTTGAGAATGTTGGCATTCTTATGTACCTGAATGATAATAATAATTGTTATCACAAGAGTAATTTGAGGCTTTGAGAGATTTGTTGAACTTCTAAAACAATGTTACATTTTTCAAGCCAGTTAGGTTTAGCACAATTAATATTTAAATCTATAAACCATACTTTCTATTCTCCTAATGACAAATAGAATTGATATAAATAAATTAATTATCAGATTTGTAGCTATTTCAACCATCCATAAATGAGCCACAAACCCAGAAATGAGCCCCTAGTAGACATTTATCATATTTTGCTTCACAGGAGAGCCTCATATCAACTTGCTGCATTTAAATACTTATACATAACAATAGTTAAAATAGTGATCACTTGCTAAATCCTTTTCACATTACAAACAATGCACTAATGACCTCAAGAGCACTCTCCAGGTTGCCTGTTATGAGCTAGTTGAGCAGGGGAAAATGGGGCTCCCCCTTTCAGGAAGTGAGGCTATTCTTGACCTCAGTTTGGATGGAAGAAACATCCATGTTCTTCAAAGTTTCCATGGACTGCAGCCAGCATCCTGAATAGTTTGTCTCCAAGATTTTTGTTGCCATAGCAGTCTATTTGTCTCTGAGACCCACAAGTCATCTCCCATGCTCTATTCATTAAAAATAAAACAAAGCAAACAACAACTACAGAGGAGAAGTTCTCTGCTGGAGTCATTCTGCAAAATCCCAATCTCACCATGTGGCTAGCTGTGCCCTAGAGCAAGCACAGCTCTCCAAAGGATGCCAAGAGAACTTGTTCTGTTCTATGAATTCCTACTCCAAATGCTGCTCTTCCTCAAAACCTCTTTCATGACACATTATCTCACTTAATCTTCATAGCAACTCAGTGATATAGTCACAATTGTGACTCTCATTTTACAGATGAGAAGAGTATGTCTTACAGAAAAGAACAGATTAATCAAGATCACACAACTGGCTGATTATAGAACCCATATTTGAACTAAGGATCATCAGCTCATTCTTAATTTTAATTTGCATAATTGTTTATATTTTCATTGTTATTATTTATCTGTTATACATTGTCAATAGATTGGAATAAAATGAGCTGATAGTGAAATCCTAAGATATGAATCAAAAATAAGCATTCTGAAATAGAAATATATGTCACAGTTTCATTTCATGCTAGCTCTTTTAAATGTACTTTAATCTTCATAAATTTTTCATAGAATACACAAAAAAGCTGTCACAGGTTTTCCCACAGGTCTGAAATATAACCGGAATCCTACAGCAAGCTTATTTTGTTCTGTCTATGGACTGTCCAAACATATTTACCTTGCCATACTGGGTGTTCAATAAATTATTCTCCTAGAATCGTGAATTATTGTTTTCTTGGATTTGACGTCAGGATGATCTCCAGATCATGACGTTCAGTATTTCACTCCCAAATCAAGATAAAACTTTTTCTAGCCCCTGAAAAACAGTTTTCCGTATACAATCCTCATCTACCCAGTCCACACTCTCTTGTCACTCGAAGCCCTACACTTCCTTGACAAAAGAGGATCATGAGAGTCTATGTTTCTGCAAATTCATTTTTTTTTTCAATTTAAACAGAGGTTAAACTAAATTTTTGAGTTGGTAATTTTGATAGTTTTGCACAGAATTTCCCTGAATATTGAAGAAATCTTACCACATCATTGTTGAGCATAATTCTTGATCTCATAGGTCAGTTAAATAAGGTCGTTTAATCATGGGAAAGCAATCATCACCATGATATGATTCCAATTGTGTATTAAAAATTTTGCACAAGTAAAAGATAGTCCCTTTTCTTGACACAAGTATAACAATATTCTATCTCATACTGTAATATGAGATACTGTAATATTTAAGAAACATACTATTTTATTCATTGGAAATTTTATAATAATTACTGATTCCCTGAAACATTAGGCTTTATTTGAATTTGACTGCTGCTTGATAAAATTCAGCTCCCTGCTTTAAAAATGACTTTCAACTAAGTTGGGAAAAAACAGTCATCCTCCCCATATTAAGATTTGTTATGTCATGTGTATTTACAAGTAAAATAAAGGATGATGTAAAAGGATTTTCTTGATAAATCATTCAAAAGTTTCTAACTGCTCAGCTATAGCCATGTGCTCGACAATTGTATGTATCACTCCAAATTGCAATTACTTTTTTGATCAGCGACATTTGATACATTGGATTTATTTGTCAAAATATAGCTTTTTCTAAATAAAACGACTATGGTCCCAGAAGAAAATGGGATTATGGAATAAGAACAGAACATAAACAATTGAAACATTTCAAAAGGATGTGCTCTTCTCTAGCGTTCAAATACGGAGCATTAAACATCCTACGGGCATAGGAAACATTCCATCTGATTTGAACTTAGGCGTGGCCTATCATAGATACAATGAAGAGAATTCTGGGTCAGCTCCAGTGTGCTGTAACCTATTAATCCTAATGGGAATCTTTACAGAAGACCAGTCTTCCTCATTTGTACAATGGGAATAATAATCTCTATTTCGTTTTGTTATTTTGAAGATTAAGCAGCAAATGAAAAGTATTCAGTACAAAGCCTGTCTTGTAATAGTAAATAAACCAAAGCTATCTTTCTCTATTAGTTACTTCATGTTCTTAACTAGAACATGAGCTTTTTTGTTTTTGTTACATTTTGTCCGTTTTCTGTAGTTTGCATCAAAATTTTCAGTTTAACTGAAACTCAAGTAAAGATTCTTAGGTAAATGTAAGCTCTCTTTTATAAGAGACACAGCTCAGTAATTTTTTTAAACTTTTTTATGTGGTTATAAATATCTAATATATATGAGCATGTGTGAAGAGATTTATGTACAAAATGAGAAAAATAAAGTTAGTTCTTACTTGAAATAACATCAAAATTAATCCTAGATGGGTTAAAGAGTAAAATGATAAAATGGAAACCATACAATGACTTGAAGAAAATTTAGAAAATTATGTATAACCCACTGGAGTTGAGAATAAAAAATCAAATATGACTTGGGAAAAATCATAAGGGAAAATTTGATACATATGACTATTTAAGAAGTGAAATCAAACTTCCTGACATTAAAACCAACATGTGATAAAGGGTTAATATGCTAAATATTGATGGCCTTTAAAAATAAAGAAAAAAATGACAGCATTACCAAAAGGAAAATAAACTCACAAGTCAAAAAGGAAGAAATAAAAACGATAACAAATGTAAGAAATAACTAAAGTTCAGCTTCTCTAGGATGGAAAAATAAAATCCAACTAGATAAATTTTTTCTTCAGCTTATCATATTGGAAAGAGATAAAAAGGCTAAAAATACACTCTGTTGGCATTGTAGGGCAATTGGCATACTCTGTTTACTGACTGGAGTTTAAACTGATGTAGGATTTGTAGAGGTATTTAAAAATACTATTTATGATTCTATTTAAGGAATGTAAACATTTGTAAAATTGTATCATAAGGCAATAAATTTGCATAACTGTATGTATGAAAATGTTTATGGAAGCATAAATTAAAACAGCAAAAATTAGAAAAAAAGCCACTTACTATTTATCAGCTTAGGATTTATTAAGCAAATTATCACATTACACTTCCAGATGTGAATAAAACACAATCGCTCTTATAAATATCATCAGCTAGGAAAGATTGACCTACTACCAAATAAATTACAATACAGGGTGAAGCATGGCATTAGAAGTACAGTTGAATGATTTATTTGCTTTGCTTTGGTTTCCTTTTGCCTATTTGTTCAGTTCACTGGTTTTCAAACTTTAACATGTAACAACCTGCAGTACGTGTATTATCATAGGTCACTAAAGCTCACCCTCAGAGTTTTTGATCCAATAGGTCTGCAGAGAGGTCTGAGAATTTGCATTTCTTACAAGTTTCAAGGTGATGCTGTTGGTCCTGCTCTGGGATTCACACTTTGCCAACTAGTGATTGAATCTTTTAATGCAACCACTCCTAGTATGTAATACTTAATATACTATATAATACAGCTATAAAAGCAGGAGTCCCCGTATTTGATCATATTTGATCCTTTTCTCCTAGGGTAGGAGCAGGCCTCAGCCTTGGAGGAAGTTTGCAAGGCAAACTTGCTGGCTGAATTCCCCAAAATAGAAATATGCTTGTCTACCTGAGACTAGCGGTATATAAGAGAAGCATAATGGCTAGCTTGGCATGCATTTCTCTTTTCTCACGGTTATTTGATATTTTGAATCTTGGTTATGGGGCAAGATGATATTATTTACGTAAATGTAGAGCTGTTTTCCTGAAAACCTGGAGTTGCAGACTTGCTAGGAAGCACTTACTATCCAGACCCTGAGATGCCCAGCGGAACACCAGTCAAGCTACGCTGATGGCACTGCGAACCAATCAAAATCCAGGATGACTCCCAGACCCTTACTCTCAAAATTTAACCTGTCGATGTTTATGATTCTTAGCCTTTGGCTAGTTCAGGTACAGGATTAGCTGGCCTGTTCTCCTTGGTCGGCACCCTCCAATAAATGCTAGTCTTTCCTACTGCAAATCTTGGTGGACAGTTTATTGGGTGGACTGTGTGTGGGTGGGTGAACTCCTTCCTGTTCATAACAAATTTGCTCCCCAGGTGGGACATATGCCCCTAGAGGAGGCCTCACCCTTGACACACCTGCCCTCTGTTGGTTGTGGGTCCCCAACCCTGTCAAAGCAGCCGCTTGAGCATTTGTTCAATGGATTTGGGGGTTACAAGTGTGGGCCGATCACCATTTGTGACACCACCGAGGGATTTTTCCTTTTGCACTCAAGCTTTTGCTTTTGGTTGTAAGGGAATTCCCCTTACTTGGACCCTAATTAGAAGTACTCTTGAAACTGTCTATGAAATAGTCTTAAAACTTCTTAACTTTTTATTTTTTACTCCCCTTTTTATTCTTTCTTTTTTACAGGTATTAAAGAACATTAAGTTTTAACATCAGTTAGGGTGATGTATAGGAAATGATTCCAATTTATCTGTTTTCCTTCTTGTGATTTACACAAAAGCTCAGCAAAATTCATTCAAATTGACGGCTAAAAATTCTAATCTGCTTTTTAATCTAACAAGTTTTATTCAGCTTCTACGATAGTAACATCATTTTTAGTGAAGTAGCCAATTTTCTTTAGCAAAAGTTGATTTAAATTGAAGACAAAGTGAATGCAAATTAAATAAAACCATGCTGATCGACATATTTTAAAGCTTTCTCCTGAATCACATTGTAAATTTTTCAGATAATCATGAAGATTTCTGTGATCAGTTAGAGAGATAAAACAAAGTTGATAGTCTAAGACAAGGGTTTTTTTAAATGAAACTTCTAATCTGCCTGAAATTTTAAATTAATTATGCATTAAAAACTTTCTGTCTGTAGATATACTTGGCAGGCTTCTTGACTGCAGGTAACCCTCTGTAGTTAACTTAAGCAAAAGGACACATATTTGAAGAATATCCCTTAGCTTTCAGAGTCTACCAGACACAGGCAAGACAGAAGCTCCTGAGCAGTCGGCTGTGGACAGGACTGCTCCCCAGACACTCGCCCTGGGTTGCCACACCTTGACTGCTCCACATCTGTGTATAGTCATCTCTGACCACCCACTACAGCTTTGCTTCATTCTTAAACAATCCAAGCTCCTGTGAATAGATTCAATTGTTCAAACCCTGTCTACTTGAGCATGTCAAACACCAGTAAGTGGGAGAGGGCAGAGCTGATCCTTTTGGTCTGCTATGAAGGAGGGCAGGGCTCTATCTGTATGTGATTTTTTTTTTTTTTCAAACTGAAAGGGGTTTGGATGTCTTCTACACAAAATGACAAATTTCCACTATAATAGGGGTATAGAAAAAAATCATTCCTGCTGTTAACTATTTCCCTTGTGTGTTCATAACTAATTATACACATTTCCCTTATTATCACATAGCACTTCACAGCTCATTAAAACACATTTAAAAACTTTATATGTAGATATAAACTTATTAAATATAAATTTGGTAGAATCAATGAAACGTTATATATAAATAAAATATAATCATTTGATTTCATATCATCAGGGACAGGAATTCAGGGGAAGTGTTACTACTTTTTGAAGAATTAGAAAATCAAACCCTAGGGAAGCTAGGTAACTTGTTCATAAACACAAAGACGAAGATCCAGCAGAGGTAGGCAGCAACTTTTAGCTTCCTTTCTCCCATAACACACCAGTACAATGCTTGGTTTAAAAAATAAACACATGCTTAATTCTTTCAGAGTTGGTGCTATACTTGTATTTGTTAGGATGCTTTTGAATGCAAGTTATAGAAAACACACTAGACCAACCAGTGTTGAACATTTATTATATCACAGGACAAGAAGTCTGGAATTGGGGCTGCTCCCTTTTGGCTAATGTGCTCAATGGTGTCAGATCCTCTTCCCGCTCTCTTGGCTTCTCCTCATGGATGCATCTTCAAGCATAGTGCCTACATATAACCCCGCCCACAGACAGGAAATCACAGGACTTGTCAATCCCTTTCATTGAGAGACCCTCTCAGGCACCCATAGCAGTCTTCCTCTTAAGGACGTAATAGCAATAGTCCAGGAAATGTGTAAGCCAATCACTGACAAGGGAAATGAGATTATCCAGATTGCTTTAGAGAATTACATTTAATCCCCTGGGACCAGAAGTAGGCAGTCATTACCTAAAATAAAACTAACAAGGTTCTGCTAAAAATACAGGAAGAAGGATGCTCATTGAATGGACTACCAAGATGAGCGCAACAGGTGCCTTCCACTCAAACCATGGGCTTCTAGGATTGCAAATTAGAATCCAGTCTTCAGAAGCCTCCCAACAAAGAAAAGCCCAGGGCCAGATGGGTTCACTGCAGAGTTCTACCAAATCCTCAAAGAGTAACTGATACCAATTCTCTACAAACTGTTCCAAAAGATTGAAACAGAGGCCATTCTCCCAAACTCATTCTATGAGGCAAATATCACGACAAAGACGCATCAAAAATAGAAAACTACAGGCCAATATCCTTGATGAATATATATGCAAAAATCCTCAATAAAATACTAGCTAATAGAATAAAGCAACACTTACAGAAAATTATACACCATGATCAAGTGGAATTCATCCCAGGGATGCAAGGTTGGTTCAACATATGCAAATCAATAAATGTGATACACCACATTAATAAAAGCAAAAACCACATGATCGTCTCTATTGATGCTGAAAAAGAATTTGACAAAATTCAGCATCCTTTCAAGATAATGACTGTCCACAAGTTAGGCATAGACGGAAAGTATCTCAACATAATTAAAGCCATATATGATATCCTGAACAGCAAAAAGCTGAAAGCTTTTCCCTTAAAAACAGGAACTAGGCAAGGATGCCCATTCTTACCACTCCTATTCAATATAGTGATGGAGGTACTAGCCAGAGCAATCAGGGAAGAGAAGGAAATAAAGGGCATCCAGATTGGAAAGGATGAAATCAAGCTGTCCTTTTTTTGCAGATGATATGATCCTATGTGTTGAACAGCCTAAAGCTTCTATAAAAAAACTCCTAGAGTTGATAACTGATTTCAGCAAAGTTGCAGGTTACAAAATCAAAACACAAAAATCAGTAGCATTTCTATACTCCACCAGTGAACATGAAGAAAAAGAAATCAAGAAAGCTTTCCCATTTACAATAGCCACCAAAAAAATAAAATATTTAGGAATAAGGCTGACCAAGGATGTGAAAAATCTCTACGAAGAGAATTACAGACCACTGTTGAGAGAAATTAAAGAGGACACAAGAAGATGGAAAGATATCCCATGCTTTTGGATTGGAAGAATTAATAGTGTGAAAATGTCCATATTACCCAAAGTGATCTACAAATTCAATGCAATCCCCATCAAAATTCCAATGACATTTTTCTCTGAGGTGGACAAGGCTATCCAGACATTTATATGGAACAATGAAAGATCATGCATAGCCAAAGCAATCCTGAGCAATAAATAAATAAATAAATTAATTAATTAATTAATTAATAAAGCTGGAGGCATAACACTACCTGACTTTAAACTATATTACAAATTTATAATAACCAAAACAGCATGGTACTGGCATAAAAACAGACACACAGATCAATGGAACAGAAGAGAGAATCCAAAAATTAACCCACACACCTACAGCCATCTGATTTTTGACGAAGGCAGCAAGTCTACATACTGGGGAAGAGACTGCTTTTTCAACAAATGGGGCTGGGAAAACTGGATAACCATATGTCGGAGAATGAAACTATACCCATATCTTTCACTATATCCCAAAATCAACTCAAAATGGATTAAAGAATTAAATATACACCCTGAAACAACAAAACTCCTTAAAGAAAACATAGGGGAAACACTCCAGGAAGTATGAGTGGGTACAGACTTCACGAATAGGACCCAAAAAGCACAGGCAACTAAAGGTAAAATAAACAAATAGGATTATATCAAACTAAAAAGCTTCTGCACAGCAAAAGAAACAATCAACCGAGTAAAAAAATACAACCAACAGAGTGGGAGAAAATATTTGCTAAATATACATCTGACAAATGATTAATATCCAGAATATACAAGGAACTCAAACAACTTTACAACAAAAAAAACAAATAACCCAATTAAAAAATGGGCAAAGGAGCTGAACAGACATTTCTCAAAGGATGATATATGAACGGCCAACAGACACATGAAAAAGTGCTCAGTACCACTCAACATCCGAGAAATGCAAATCAAAACCACACTGAGATACCAATATCATCTCACTCCAGTTAGGTGGCTAACATCCAAAAGACTGAAAACAATAAGTGCTGGAGAGGTTGTGGAGAAAAAGGAACTCTTCTCCACTGTTGGTAGGACTGCAAAATGGTGCAGCCTTTATGGAAAATGATGTGGAGTTTCCTCAAACAATTACAGGTAGATCTACCATATGACCCAGCAATTCCACTGCTGTGAATATACCCAGAGGAACGGAAATCATCATGCCAAAGGGATACCTGTACTCCAATGTTTATTGCAGCTCTATATACAATAGCCAAGAGCTGGAACCAGCCCAAATGTCCATCATCTGATCAGTGGATAAGGGAACTGTGGTACATCTACACAATGGAATACTACTCTGCTATAAAAAGGAATGAAATACTACCATTTGCAACAGTATGAATGGACTTAGAGAAAATTATATTAAGTGAAATGAGTCAGGCACAGAAAGAGAAATACCACATGTTCTCACTTATTTGTGGGAGCTAAAAATTAATAAGTAAATAAGCACACAAATAAATAAAGGGTGGGGGGAAGAAGACAGAGTAACCACAAAAATTCCTTGAACTATTTAAGCCAAGTGCACACATATGGGGGGGGGGAGGAATGGGTAAAGGGGCATGAAAATCAAGTACAATGCATTTTGAGAAGTTAAATAAAATTAAATTTAATTTCAAAAAAGGAATCCAGTGTTAAAACATATTCACACTAAAAAATGGACTTGTGTACAAAAAAAATGGTTTCAAACTGTACCGTTAACTTGAGGCATTTGAAAATTTAGGATTTTAAATATTTAGTTGTCATATCTAAATATATTCTAAGTTAAAAAACTAAATTCATGAGAACTGCAGTTACCAAGTAATTACTGTGAGCAGATATTATCCTAAGCAGATTTACATGCATTATCTCATTTTATTCTTACATCAACTCCATATGGAGGATACTAATCCTAAGTTTATTTACAGGAAAGAAACAAGCTGGATGAGTTCAAATAATTTGCCCAATATTACACAGCTAGTGAGAAATCAAGCTCTTTTCAAATTCCTATTTGTTTGATGCCAGATCTTTTAACCATGTTGCGGAATTTCCTCAAATGTGCTATGCACCAAATAACACATTGGAGAGTACATATATGTTTACATATGTAATGAGAATTATTTTATTTGAAGATATGGAATACATTTCCTCCTTTTAAAAGATTTCTTATAAATGTGTCAATAATTAGAAAAGTAGCTATACGTATATATATATATTTTATTGTGGCCGTTGTATTCTGGTTCTTGTAAAATTGTTCAAGCCAGTAGACAACTACAGCACTCATGGCCACATGCCATAAAATGCCATCAGGGGTCGAGCGCACTTGATCTGTGTATGCAGTTGAAATGGCATGGGTTTAACACATTGTGCCATGTCAGACATCCTATTAATCTTTTTAGGGTTTTATTTTGTTTTGTTTTCTGTTAACAGTGTGAGTGTTCCCTGTCTGACATTTAAATTTATGATTAGGAACGCTGGCATTTGTTAGGTATTGATAGTGATGCACTTTTGAAAAGAAACTTTCCTAATACTTGTTTTTTCAAATTTCTGGATTCCTTTAATGGAACAGGACATTGAAAGAGTAAGACAAATTGTTTCTAAAACCTGTCCATTTGCATCTTAAGTGTGAGAATCACTTTGGAAGGTGGGAAATGTTGTGGGGGAAACAGGGATAAAAAGCGTTTATGTGTTTGTTTTGAAAAACAGAAAATATGTTTTTAAAATAATATAAAATATATAGACTCCTAAGCTCCAGTTGTAACATAAAACAAGCCTGTGAAATCCAATATGTTAGTCTACCTCATCAAGATGGAAAAGAAAGATAAGAGAAATTTTCTATTTCAGTTACCTCAGGAAAAACTCTAATAAATGGAGTGAAATGCTCTAAGATCAAAGTTTGCGTTTGCATTTTCTTCTATCATGGGTAAAAAACTTTCTCCCAATTTTTTCTCATTAGTGGGAAGAGGTAAGCTTGGTAAACATAATAGTGTAACCATTTAAATATATAAGCCATGTTGCTTATAGGAAATTATATTCATATGTTTAGTAAAGTTACATACTTATAGCATGTTAAACATGTTTATTTAAGCTGAAACGTAATCACGTGGGCTTTGTTTTTGTTTTTTTAGGTCCATATTGTATGAATTTTTTTTCCCCTGCTACTTTAGAAAATTTAAATCTTTGGGCCTATTTCTATTTTTCAAATTTGCAAAACACAAGTCAAGGAAAAAGTACTCTTAATGGATTCATGTTCAAACACAACTTGAAGCCTTGTTGTTGCACATTTTTTCTTCAGTGGTGACAAAGAACTAACGAATGAAAAAGAGACAGGTTTCTTCAGTTTGATAGTTTAAAAAAAGCATCTATTTATTCATCCAATAAACACTTATTGAGTGCACTGTATATGCCAGACAGCATTTTTGTCAGGTAGTTTCAGACTTTGTTCTGGCTGTTGTCAGGTAGTTTCACACTCTGAAAGCAGCTGAGGAACTAAATATCAAAGTTTGAACAGAGATTGTGGCACTTGTGCCCATTTGTCCACATTCATTGGCCTTAGGCCACATTCTCTTCCACCGTGTAGAAAGCTCATAGCTCATGGATCCGAATGCGTTGGCTATGTTAGCTTAGTCTTGGAATTTAGAATGTGTGTCCAGAGCCCTGAAGTCTTACCCAGCAACTTCCCATTCTCAGAGACCGGGACTGGATGGGTCAGCCACTCTTGTTTAAAGAAAGAATAGGAAGAAGAGAATTATGAGTGATGGGATGGAAGTAGGAGTTAGGATGGTCAAAATACAGTATCAGCAACAACATTCTTAGTAATTTTTGTGCTTCCTAATCTATCAATTACTGTGAAAGATGGTTAAAATCTGCCATTATGATCATGGATATGTCAGTTTCTTCATTGTAATTCTATCATTTTTTATTGCATTAAAATTTCAAAATATGATGTTCATGTTATATTGTTGTTTTTAATAAGTTTTTCTTTTTTTGCTTTGAAGTCTGTTTTCTTTAATTCATACACACTAGTTCTCACTTTCCCTTTTTTTATGTATCTGTATTCATTCTATCCCCTTAGTGCCAAATTTTCTTTTCTCTTAAATTTTAGTTATGTCTTCTGTAAACAGAATACAGAAACAAATTTTGGTTTTGATCAATCTGAAATGTTTTAGCTTTCAAATTTATTATGTATTTGGATACCATTTCATTTTGTGTTTCCTTTGTTTTTTGCTTCTTTTATCTTCTTAACAGTGTACCACTCAAGTTGGTTAAGTAGTCATTATTCTTTATTTTTCTTGTATCACTTATGCATAACATTTCTAATATTTTAATGAGTATGTGCATATTTGCTTTAACAAATTCACACTTAATCAGGACCTCTCACTTTATCTTCACAAAATTGTTTCAAACATTTTAATGCCAAATAGTCTCATCCCCTCTCTTACATATTATGCTGTTTAGTTTTTACTTTTTCCTAGATCATATTCATTCTTACACTTTGTCTCTGTGGTTCTATTATTTCAATGCCTACCCCAGGTGTGAATGTATTATTATTCATAGAATTTATGAATCTGAAAAATCCACATTTATAATCTCTTTGAGTTTTTTTCTGTGTTCTATCCTTCCGGAATTCCTTATAATTGTATGTTGAACTTCCTCATCTTATTTTTTTCCAGCTTTCTTTGAGGTATGTTTGACAAATAAAAATTGTATATATTGAAGGTGTACAATTGATGCTTTGACATATGTATACATTGTGAAATGATTGCCACAATTGGGCTATTTAACATATCTATCACCTCACTAATTTATCTGTATGTAGTGAGAACCCTTGACATCTATTCTCTTGGCAAATTTCAAGTATATAATACATTATCATTAAGTATGAGGAATCTTCAAAAAGTTCATGGAAAGATTCATATTATCACGTAATTCCATTGTTCCATGAACTTATTGAAGTACCCTCATATAGTCAATATGCTGTACATTACAACCTCCAGGTCTTTACCGTTCTGTATGGCTTTTTGTCAATATCCTTTCTATGTCCTAGTTCACCATTTCTCTCTTCATCTGTGTCAAATCTGCTATTTAACCCATGTTCCCACTGAGTTTTAATTTCAATGATGTCACTTTTGTTTCTAGTGCATCTGTTTGGTTTTTTTTATTTTGCAAAACCACACACACATCTGACTGATAAAGCCTTGTTATTTTCTCATCTTTTTTGCTGTCTGTTTTTAAGTTTATAAACAGTATCAGAGAGAGAGATCTATTACCTGAAATTCCTTCACATTCCTATGTTTGTAGTGTCAGTTAATTCTCGGTCATGTACACTGCTTCTTTAGAGCGTATACAATATTAGCTAGGGAGCACACCTACAGAAGAGCATTAATACATGGAAAACTTTTGGGTCCAGGTTCAGGGTGTATTGCTCCAAAGAGGTTTTGTTTTTATTCTACAGGGTATTCAGGGGTAATAACAACTCCAAATTAAAATTTTTGTGAATATGTTTCAGTTTGTTGGCTGCTAAATCACATGGGTAATCTAAAATTGAACTTGGAATTAATGTGAGGGAAAGCCGCTGGTTATGTCAAGGAGTCCTTCCCCTCCCCCACCCCCCAGATCAGAAATAATATAAGCTGCCTACAAATCATTCTAATATGTTGGGCCGAAGAAACAATGTATCAATCCTCTTTTTTTTTTTTTTTTTTTGATGGTGTAGCAGTTTGGTGATTAAAACTATATGTTGTCCCGGTCCAGTTCCAATTCCCACAGCGTGAAGTGGAAGGTCTCATATCCTACCTCTACCATGAATTTAAAAAATAAGCTACTAGACAAAACTTGCACTTGCCCCACAGTGACCACAGTGACAGTTTAACTGTTGGCTACGTGTACCTCCAGGTTTTAATTCTTTCTTTTATTGGACCTGGTAATACCCTTTTTATTTTATAAAAAGCAAATGAATGTATATAAATGCATCCTTTTTACAGTATATTTTATATTTACCAGTTTTATGGATACAAGGTTTTCAGTTTTTTAGTATGCTTTTTAGTTAGCTGAAACATTGGTAATATGACAGTGTGGGAAGTTAAGGCAAATATTCAGTCCATTCCTAGCTAAAGGAAAGTTACCTTCTGCGTTTGAATGAACCCAGACAGATCATTTTTGGCTGGACAATGGCTCACTTTTTATTCCACCTTCTCATATAGTCCAAATAATAATATTTGCTAAATATCTTTTTATCTGAAAATAATGACATAGTCTTTAAAAATACTAATGTTTAAGATTTTAGTAACAGTGAGTGGTATTGAGTTCAGATATCATGGAGAGCTCATATTTGTCAAAACATAAATGTAACAGCTCATTTAGCAATGTGATTTAAAATGCCACCATAATTCATTAAAATTGAATAGTAGCTGTCAGGAAAAAAATTTTAAATGTTTATTTTGTGGTGTGTTATTATTTTTTCCTGAAATGTTTACAAAATATTCAGTTTGGCAATTTTTAATAAACTGCAAATGATCAGGACTTTTTAAAAAGTGTACTTCGATAGTAAGAAGAAGATGTGATAACAAGTTCATTGCCATTTACTACATTGATGGGCAAGAATTGAAATGATTTTTCAGGGCAAGTTATGAAAAAAACAATTTAAACTCTGGAAGGTGCAAACTAAAGAGGATTTCTAGTCCAGACAAGAGTGTATTATCTGGAGTATATATACTCCATATATATATTAAGTATTACTCACATAAGTATTTTCTCAAAAAAGGTGGGGGGTTTTTGTCAATTTTGTTTTAAGGAAAAAAAATGATGCTGGTACCTTTTAAAAATATTGTTTCCCTCAATGGTACTTAAGTGCCCTTACATTTTCTAAAATATTATAGCTAATTTTACACTGAAAGAAAAAAGAGGCCCAAGTCTTTAAGAATTGTAAAATAATTATAGAAGTATATATTTTAAAAATAAAATATTATTTAAAGTCAATAACTTTTTTTCTGAGCAATTTAAAGTTTCTCTGTCAACTTACATTGTCTAAACATCTATCTTCATCCCAGTTCAGATAAAGTACTTAAACAAAAAATTAGAAAATAATAATAATGAGCCCAATCTCTTTGGCTTAGAATTATTTTGAAAACTGAAAATTCAGAAGGTGATTATTTTGGCCTATTGTAAGAAATAATTCTCATCAAGAAAAAAACTTTTCTGATGCCATCCCAAGTTGTCTTTGCTATAGCAAAACAGGGCTATTTCTTATCATTTATAAAATACTTTGTTATCTATGATTTCATTTTATATTTATGGACTGTATAATGAAGGCAGGAAAATTATTATACTGACACAGCTTGCTGGTTCTAGCTCAAATATCTTTCTGGTGAAGGCTTCTATAACCTTCTAAAATTTACAGATGTCTCCCTCTGTGCTCGCATAGTATATTAACAATATTTATTTGATCATTTAAGTACATAACTCAAAAAGGCATAAAATGTATTAAAATATTTATTTAAAAAAACCTAAAAACACACCAAAACAGCTCTTGTTGTCCTGAATATATCCTCTTCAATGGCCTGTTTACACATTCCTAGATGCCTTGAATGGAATTGCCCTCAACCTAATGAAAACAACCTTTCCCCAGAGGTTATGTCCCCACCTAATGACCACAATACAGAGGTACGAACCCCTATCTCGAGAGAAGATGTATTGTACTACAACTCTTGTTCCAGAGCTCCCTGGGATCAGGCTGAAGCTGGTCTCTTTGCTTAAATTTCTTCCCCTGCCCTATTCTGCTTCCCTCACTTCCCTTCTCCTCAGCCCACTTCTGCAATATGTCTCTTAAATAAGAATACCCTTTCAGGGTTCTGCTTCTAAGGAATTTATCCTAACTCATTCCCTAAAGACAGCCCCCATTACTATTCCCCAGAATCAGTCTCTTTCAAGTATTTTAGCAGTTTCTTCACCATATCTGTGATTAGTATACTATTTTGACTTTACTATACACATTTGTTTTTCACATTTTAACATCTTTGAAATCCAGGTTGCCTTATGTTTGATGATCTTATGATTGTTATTGCTGGTGGCATCACGTACTAGTGGCAGACAGTAGATATTTCAGTGAACAAACCACGTAAGGACAACTTGAAGACATGAGTCCTCATTGTTGTTTGAAAGTTTTCTGCTAATATCATTTGTTTAATTCAGTAGCATTGAAATTTGCAGAAAGGAGTTCTACAAATGGCTTCAAAGAAAATCCAAGACAATTATAATCTTTTCTAGAAACGTTATATTACTAATGTTCTTGATAATATAGAATTTCATATTACGCTGAAAACAAATACAGAAACCAATAACCCTGAGATGGAAAGTGGCTTAAAAGAGTCAATTTTGAATGTAAAGAATTTTAAGACTACATTAACAATATCTGGATAAAAAAATATTTCTTTGTAAATAAGTTGAAAAGGTCTTTTCCAATAAGCATAAAATATAATTTCTAAATAGCACAGAGCATTATCTTTTTCCTTCATTAATGTGACATAAAATAATGATGTATCAGTGATATCTGAAATTAAATAAAATATTCTAATATGTTTCTGATTATATTTTTTGGTTTATCAAATTTATGTATTAGCTATTGACTTTCATTACTCTAGATAAAGAATTCATCATAAAACTCCTCCTTGTTTCTTGATATATTCATATCTACTTTCATTAAAGTAAATATTAAGAATTTCCTTTATTATAAATAATGGATAACATTCATTATTTGCATTGTTATGAACAGTACTCTGCTAAATCAGTAGAATACTATGACTGCATTTCTTTTCAAATTTATTTTTTTAATTTAATATCATCTTATGTTTTTATTTGTGTAGCTTTCTATCTAACTGCACTAATTTTTCCCAAATTACTAACAGCATCTTAAAATATTTTTTCATACCATCAGAACCCCCAGATTTTTTTTTTTTTTTCCATTTAATCTGAGGACACTGCTCACAGAGCCTATTGTTCTTTCTTCAGTGTGGTTTAGTTACTTTTCTGGATCTATTCTATAATTGCTGGTCTATGATATCCTTTCACTATCTTTTAGGGAATTCCCTAACTTCTGCCCTTGGTTGCATCACCTGTCACTTGGCTCTCATGTCTTCCTGTAGTTTGCTTTATGCTTGTATTTTCATATTAGATATATCATGTAACTTTCTGAGAAAGGGGATATGGAAAATAAAATGTTAAGTCTCCATGCATCTGAAAACATCTTTACTCTATCCGCCTTTTGGTTTATAGTTTTGCCAAATGAAGAAATATAGGTCAAGAATTGTTTTCCCTCTGAAATTTGAGAGCAATTTTACATTTTCTTCTATCTTCCGATATTGTTGAGAAGTAAAATAACATTGATATTCTACTACTCACATGTATAACAGCCAGTTGTTTTTCTCTGTTGAAGCTTTTAAAATCTTACTTTTCCTTGGTGTTCTGAAATTTTATTAAGATGTATCTTCACATAACCATGTACCTTATTAGTTTAGAGATCTTTTTCCCTCAGTTCTAGGCAATTTTATTATGTTTATGATATTTTAGACCTCTATTTTTCTCCTTTACTCTTTCTGAAATTCCTGTAGTTACCTTAAAGTATTTTTTCTTATTTTGTTTGTCCTGTCTTTGCCTTTTTTTTTTTTTTTCTGTAATTTCCAGAAAATTTCCTCAATTTCATGTGCTTATGTTTTTGTTGACATTTTGGCTATTATATCTTTCATTTCTGGGGGTCCTTCTTTTTCTCATTTTCCCTTTTTTCTTTTAGGAAAGATAATTATAATTTTAGAAGGTTTTTGTTTTTTCATATTCTTCCCTATGTCTCCTTTGTGTTTATGTTTCCATTCTTTGTTTTGGTTTCTCATTTTCCATGCTTTCCTCAGATGTCTTTGATCCTTGATCATTCATTCTGATTTAAGAGGGAACATTTAAAATATGAGTTTTGTCTGTATGTTTGGTTGGGTTTTGTTGGCTAGAGAGTGGACTTCTTTCTGGGCCCTAGAATATATAGGTCTTTTCTCTCTGGACAACAATTATCTAGAGAAGAAACCTCTAATCTACTGCCTGGCTATTTAAGCTTGGTTACCAACATTTTTTTTTTCTTTTTTTTTTTTTTTTTTTTTGTCCTTTTCGTGACCGGCACTCAGCCAGTGAGCGCACCAGCCAGGCCTATATAGGATCCGAACCCGCGGCAGGAGCGTTGCCGTGCTCCCAGCGCCGCACTCTACCAAGTGCACAACGGGCTCGGCCCCCAACGTTCTGGAAATGAGGACAGAGAAGAAGCTTGGAGGTGTATATACTCCTATTTAGTACAAAGATTTTCATTGAATTTTCTCAGTTTCAACCCAAGGCCTCACTCCTACCATTAACCTTGCTATCATCTGTCAAAGAATAAATGTCCTTCAACTTGAGGTGAGGGGAGAATAGTAATTGAATTGCTGTTTTCAGTAGGTATGGGGACCAGAGCCATTAACTATACTAAAACATTCTCTTAATAATGTTCCTTCTTTTCACATTCTGTCTCATCCCCATCCTCTGTGGTATCACATATCTTAAATTCCTGATAGATTATAGGACCCTTGGGATGAGTTGTTTGTTTTCTTGCCACATATACATTTGCAGACACGTGGATTATGTTTCTTCTATTATAAAATATTTACCTTCATTCATTGAACAGATATGCATTATTCAACTAGTACTAGCCAGGCACTGTTTGAACTCTGGAATACAATACTGAACACAAGCAAAAAATGCCATTCCCATGAAGCCTGTATTTTAGGAAGAAGATAAAGATAACCAACTAAATGTGACAATATAGTGTTTCAGAGTGTGAGAGCATTATAAAGAGAATTTGACAAGATATGAGGACAGTAAGGGCCAGAACAATTCAATTGCAATTTTGAACAGAAGTGTCAAAGAAGACCTAATTGAGAAAGTATCATTGAGCAAATTCATGACCAATGTGAGGAAGTGAGCAGAAAGGTAGTTGGGGAAGAGAGTACCAATTATGCAGGACCTTTTCGGCTACTGACAGGACTTTGGATTTTATTCCAACTGAAATGAGGAACTGTTGGTATTAAGCAAAGGTGAAACACGATTGGAGTTATTTTTAAAAAGCATCTTTCTGATTACAATGGGGAGAATAGGCAATGGGTGGAAAGGCAACTATTAGAAATCTAGGTTAGTAATTCAGGAGAGAGATGATGAAGTCTTGGAAAAAATGATGGTGTGTGGTATTAGTGGATATAGAGACATGCAATTGCATTTTGTATGAACTTGTGGGTAGAGAAAATGAAATTTCATGAAATATTTGCATATTAGACATGGATGAAAGGAAATAGAAAAGTAAAGAATTACCCTGAAGGTAATTCTCACACACACAAACACACACACACACACACACACACACACACAAACACTATTTACAAAGTAGGCAGATGTATTCATGAATCTGAAGTTCAGGAAAGAGCCTTGGACTGAAGATATAAATCTGCGAGTAGTCAGAATATAAATTATATGTATATGTGAGGCTATATGATATCATTGGAAAACATTTTAGATGAAAAAAGAAAAGAAATTCAAGGACATAAGACTTAGACCTGGAGCACACCTACTTTAAGTAGTTGAGGAAAGGAGAGGAAATCATTAAATGAAGTACAGCAAAAGCAACCAGTGATGTAGGAGGAAAACCAAGAGAATGTGGTAGAAGCCAAGTGAAAAATGAGTGAGTTCTCGCTCTACTAGTTCCCACGATAGCTTGTTATTTATAGGACCTTGGCACCTTCTCTCTCTCTCTCTTGCTTCCTCTCGCCATGTGATCTGCTTGAACCCGCCAGCTGCCTGCCACTTTCCACCATGATTAGAAGCAGCCTGAGGCCTGTGCCAGATGCAGCTGTCGCAGAATCATAAGCCAAATAAAACTTTCTTCTTTATAAATTACCCAATCTCGGGTAATTCTTTTATAGCAACACAAAACGGACTAATACAGGTAGAAAAGTAGAACATATAGGTAAGATGCTGGTAGGTGGGTTAATGGGAGTCTCGTACTGTTCTCCTCTAACTACTCCAATTTTCAGAGTGGAACAGAAGCAAAGTCATCAACTAAGAGTGAGAATGGGACAAAAGGTTTGGAAGATAAGGGAGAAAAGGAAACCTGTATAATAGTCATCCAGGAATGGAAGAGGATAAAAGTTCTAGACAATATGAACAGGCTACTTGAGGTTCATGGGCCTAAAACACATATCATTGGACTACCCATTATAACCAGTTTGAATACCACAACACTTGGTTTGGAGCTTAGCTCAAGGTACCTTCACTGTTCTAAGTGAACATATAAGCATGAAATCTCCTGAGAGTACAATTTATCTTCATTTCCTTCCAGACTTCTGGAAGACTCCATCTACTCCAGTCTCAAACACTATACATCCTTTTGGCACTCTAAATTTATTTCTGTTTTCCCGTAAGAGCTACTTTTAGTTCATTGCATATTTGCAACACAGAGGTGACTGGCCCTGTAGATAACAGGTAGCTGCTGAGTCAATGCAGGAATGGATGTCTCTGTTTACTGAATTATCAACCCTTCTGAATGTTTAAAAATGAACTCACAGCTACCTTATGATGTAAGCAAAGCAGATGGAATTCTTCATATTGTATAAATTAGGAAATGGGAAGTATAAAGAGATTCATTTTCTTATTAATATACTGGCTATTAAATAGTGGAGGTAGCATCAGGATTAATATCTTTAACTCGGTCTGCAAATCCTATACGATCCCTAGTCTCCTTACCAGCCATTCACCTTCTCTCTGCCACACTCACTGCCCTGTTTTAGCTGCTCTTTCCCTCATATTCTTGCTGGCTCAGTGCCTTTGCAAATGCTGATCTCTTCTGTTGGAACACTCAGCTTTTTACCTGTTAAACTTCAGATCTCAAATAGCACTGCACATCTACAAGATAACCTTTAATGATTAATGACACAAGATCAGGTCATCCTGTCACATATTCTCAGATTATCCTACACTTGTCCTTCATAACATTCATGACTGTTTATAATTAATTTTTATATTGTTACTTTCATCTGTTTTTTGCCCTACACAACAAACTCCATAAACACAGAGATCAGCTTCTGTATTGTTTGTTTGTATTACACCCCTATTACCAGAGTCTGGAATAGTTCCTGGTACACTGTAGGTGTTAAATATGTGTGGAAAGAATGTATTAGGTAACACTCTACCATGCACCCAAGGACTGTACATTTTCAATGCTGAAAGTGTTTAAGCATCTTCTAAAATGTTGGAGAGAGGATTTTCTTCCTGGATGTTATTAAAAGAAGATGACTTCAAAAGCCTCTTCTAATCTCAGTATTTTAGCAATATAATCTTGGCCTAATCAGTTATTCTTTCTGAGTCTTGGTTCCTGGCTCTAAAGGGAAGGATTTTATCTTTATGTCTTTATCACTTCTATCTTCATGATTCTTTGATGCTATGTTAATAGTATAGGCCAAACCTGATTTAAAATACAGATGCAAACCTACGTATAGTTTTCTCTGGTAATTTATGCCTCCTAATGAAATGGTATAGTGATCTTTGATTTTATTATTTTTATTTTCCCTTTTTGTCATTGACATTAATGTTTTCATCTTGTTTAAATATTATGGAAATTAATTCTTAGCAAATTTTTAAAGGGAAATTTTTATTATTGATTAGCCACGTATTGGCTCTGGAATAACTGATTACACAAAAATACGGCCTTCAAGTACCATTAAAGGTAATGTTTTCAAGTAATAAAGAAAAAAAAAAAGCCCTCAGTTCTTTAGAAAAATACAAGAAGCCAAATGAGATTTGCTTCAATAAATATTGATTTACATAGTCTACAAGGACTTGTATAAGTAAATTCAGATTTAATAATTTAGTATGGGTTTCACAGAGAATACTGTCTTTAAAAGGAAATTTTGTGTTCTTGATGAATAAACACTTTAAAACGCATGTGTTTTTCAGGGAACAAAATAATGTTTAAAATTCTAAATATTTTAGCCTATTTCTTAATGTGTCCTGAAAGTCACATGCAAACTGCAGTGGTCTCAAATTCTGCCAAAGGTTTATTTTCCATGTTCTAAAAAAAAATCTGTGGAATCAAATAACAATCTGCTGGTCATGTCCCAATTTTTTACTTTTAAGACTTTCTTCATATTTATTTTCTTGAGAATTTTAATAAATTATTTAAATTAACTGGACCACAAGTTTTATTTCTATATTATGGATTTAAATTTTTCATATTATATTTGATACTTTTCTAACAAATGTGGATCCAAGATACTGTAAAGTCACTAACATTATTTATTGTACTTCCAAATTTTTTATTTTTCTTCCCATTTTTTATCTTTTTTTTTTTTCATTTTTAAAATGCTTTTCCATCTCTGTATGAATTAGGACATATAGCAGGCTCCTCAACAAGTAGAATTAAAAATATAATGGCCCAAACAAAGTAGATTTTTTTTTCACACAGAAAAATTGTATTTGCCTTGGTGCAGCAGCTGGATAGAGCCAGGGTCCTAGACTTTTTCTCTAAGTTCTGCCCCCTTTAGCTGGTGACTTCCACAGGTTACGCACAGTGGCTGCTCCAGCTTCTACCATCACAGGCATCAGGAGGGGGAAAAAAGCAGAAGACACAACCAATTCTTTCACGAGTATAGCCTGGAGATTTTATACCTCACTTCTCTCACGTCTATTGGCCAGAACCTAAAGATACGGTTACACCAGGATGCAGAAGAGGCTTAGAAATTTGATATTAAACTGAGCAGCCATGTGATAAGTTAAAATTTATATTACTAAAGAGTAAGGGGATATTGAAAATTTGGGAGAACTATCCATCTATGTCACAGTCATCTTTTCCACCCAACCTCTACCCATCATCCAAGACCTAGCTTGCAGGTCTTTTATCATTCTCTGAAATTATTGCTTGCACATTTTTCTGTGCTCCCACAACACTTTGTTATTATTTTTCTGTACAGATTTGTCTCTCTCTTTTAAAATGAATGTCTTGAACTGTATTCTCTGTGTCTCTAGGTCTTTTTATTTGTAGTGCCTATGTTTTGTTGAGGGATAAAGGGATGAAAAAATAATAATTTAGCAGATGTGTTAAGTCAATGAGATAAACAATAAAGCCACCAATCTGTTAGCAAATAATGGAGAATAATTTAGTCAGTTGTCTAGAAAATTTGAGGGAAAAAATGAAATGAAATGTGTTTTCATCTAATTACTCAGTCTAGTTGAAGTAGATATTTGCTTAGACATCTTGAATGATTTCTTTTGATACTTTTCTCACATTAGTAGAGTGTATGCGGAAGTTGTATGTGTGCATTTGGATACCTTCACAATTTTGATTTATTTTGCTTGCTTAAAGTTAATTTTATAATTTAGTAAAATTTTAATTTGTGTGTAACTTTGTGACTTAGAAATATTTATACTCATGAAAATTTGTATAATTTATCTGTAAAGGCTTACTTTATAAACTAGTAATCATCTCTATAAATAAAATACATTCAAGGAATAATAATACAGAGCAGGTTGAATTGAATATAGTTGAATATACACTTTATATTTCTAAGACTTCTCTAAAAAAGATGTTATCATCCAAAGACGTATTTCTGAATGTAACTTTCCCTAACCAATGAAAGAAAATTCACAAGTATTAACACACAAATTATACCACCAAAACCAAAAATTATTCACTTTCAATCTAATATAATTAAGGAAGTTTTCATGGGTCCATACTAAGTATAAGCATGGTCTTAAATATTGTAAGGTAAACAAATGCGCTTATGTCATGGAAAACAGCTTCAAAAGTTTATGATATGGGTAAGTGATGGACCACTAATACAGGATTTGTGGGAACTAATAATAATATACCTTAGAGGTATTCAATTTCAACATGTCCAAAATAGAGTTCTTCTTGCTTTTATCCCCAAAATGGTCAATGAATGACACACCATTCACCTAGTTTCACAACCTGAAGTCAAAAATAATCCCTAACTGCTCAGAACTTTACTGTCTATAACCAATTGGGCCCAAAGAACTGCTAAATCTACTTTCTCCATATCTTTCAAATCCATCTATTTCTTAACATCTTCATAGGCAGTAACTTTAACCAATTTTTTTACCTCTCAATTTAATGTTCTGTCTCTTTTCCTCCAATATATTTTCCACATGTAAAGTAAATAATTCTTCTAAAATATAAATGGCTTCCCATTGTCTTTCTAGTTTTGTCTATTAAACAGTTCTAAGGCCAGTGACAACCCAATAACAACAACAACTGCAAGGGCCCAAATCTCCATTTTTAAGTAGTACTTTCAGCCTATAAGGCCAGGGTTCCTTGAGAACATAGCTGATTCTAGTGCTGTGATATCTTTTCCAGAAATGAAGTGGTACTCAAAGACCAATAGGGGCCTGAGAAAAGAATAAAAAGACCACCTTGAAGTGGTTCATACTGTCTTAAATTTGGGACAATATGACCATCAAAAATAATGACTGTAATTAATTGAAATATTGATTAAAAACTTGCAAAAACAGTCAACTTGACCCTGTGGAGGTAATTATTACACTAATTTCTTACTTTTCATATTGGCAAGTGAAGGAGTTAAGCTTTTAGATGGGGAAATGTAGCACATTCCAATTGACAATAAAAATTATTTTTTACAGAAGAATTCCAGCCATAAAAAGAATGAATGACTTAGAAAGTCACCATTTTGTAACACTTAACGGAATATTTGACTCAGAAAAATGATAATTAATAGTTGCTAAAACCATTAGTTGAAATATTTGGGGGGAAGTGTATATTCTCATGATGCTTGAGTATCACAACACTTATGCTTATAAATTAAAGAATAAAATTGTACACTTTTAAAAGGAGCAATCTGAAGTCACTACCTTACTCAAGTGATTGCTAAGTATGAGGGAATCTAATGATGGACCTCCTGCTATGTTGCAGTGTAAATACATATCAACCAAGAATCACTCTTCCAGATAACTATTTAAAATGTATCTAAGCAAGACTTTAATCCTAACTTAAAGATTACAGAAAATAGAGAAAAGTAAATTAATAAATTAAAAGTTACCATAGGAAACAATTAGACAAAATTGATAAGAGAGACAACTGTCATAAAAAAGAGTTGGGGTGAGCATTCTAGTTAAATTGAGATTAAAGAGCAACAAAGTGTAATATAAGAAACTAGATTAAAAGATTAAAGAGCTGCATGGATCCCCAATATACATATTTCTGGTTTAGCAAACCAGGAAGAAAGGATGATTTTTCTCTCACAATTTGTATATAAGTCCTAAGAGAAAAGACTCCCATCGGCCAACTTGTTTCTAGAGCCCAGCCCATTGCATATGCCACTGATAGTGCCCAGGAAGGGAGAGGGGCACATCGAACACCGCCACATTAAATAATGGAAACACTGGTCATAAAATGAGAACTAACCCAGTGCAATGTTGTTACCAAAATATTTGGCAAACAAAAACATTAAATACAAAAAAAAGAAAAAAACTAAAAATAAATAAATACAAAAAAACCTCAATAAATACATCTAAGTACCTAGACACACCCCAAAAATAAATGTTTATACATTTAATTTTGATGAAGGTATGGCTTTAATTTTTACTTTAAACATTTTATTTTGCCTTTGTTTGTTATCACAACCATGACTTACCTCAATAATGCACTAAACATTAAAAATATTCCCATTTTTTAATTACAAGAGTCTGTAATTTCTTCCCATAGACTGAATTTTTTGAAAGCAGAGATTTTTGCTTTTTTTAACCAGATTTTTTTTTTTTTTTTTTAACCAGCAGATTATCTGGAAGTAAAAAATATCTCAAAAAATGTCTGAAGAAAGATTTTGTTTAAAAAAATACTAACTTATGGTTCCTTTTTTTTTTACAATATATTGTTGATCCTTGAACAATGTGGGAGTTGGGGTGCCCACCCTCCACAGAGTAGAAAATCCGTGTGTAACTTTTGACTCCCCAAAAACTTAACTACCAACATCCTACTATTAATTGATTAGCACATATTTTGTATGTTATATGTATTATAAACTGTATTATTGCAATAAAGTAAGCTAGAGAAAAGAAAACGTTATTTAAAAAATTGTAAGGAAGAGAAAATACATTTATAGTACTAGGCAGTATCTATTAAAACACATCCACTTAGAAGTGGACCTGCATAGTTCAAGCCCGTGTTGCTCAAGGGTCAGGTGTAGTGAGGTTGAGACTGTCCATTAATATAATAAATTTTTCTTTAAGACATGTAGTTGAACTTTCCTCTGTATGCTTGTGCTGCACATGTCAGCAGCAAATTGGTTCAGAATTGTTTCTGCAGGGGTTGCTACAATGCTTAAACTTGAGATCTAGCTAGGGTAGACTCCTCTTTCAAAAAGTTTTCTGATGCATACACATGCTGTTTTAACTGACTACTCTGTTCTTTCTAACAGAACATGATTTTTAAAATAAATGTAACTTCGATTACATTAATATAAAATTCATTATATATGCATATGCAATATATGTAAAATTTATAAAGAAACTATACAAAGCTTAAAATAAGAGTCCATATTTTAATAAAGGAATGTAAGTACAGAGTTTTATTGCATTAAAATAAAATGATCCTTAATTTCAGTAATATAATAAGGGTGTTCTTAAAGTAAGTGACAATCATATTTTAAGGGTTAAAATGCACTTACTTACTATTAATTACTTACCAAAAAGAGATAAACAAGTTTGCAATTTTTTATTTAATGACTTCCAATTGGTATTTCCAATTTTCAAGAATTATATATTTATGATAAAAGTCTTCATGTTTTCCAGAATGTGTTTACATTTCAGTGTAGAAGAAAAAAAGGGAATAATGAAATAAAGCACAAACATGCCATCAAAGGAATAATTTATGTAGGATGTTATTTTAAAAATAAAGGCTGGACAAACAAAAAATACATCTCAAAACCACATACATTCACAAATAAAATACTAAACTGAGAAGAAATGGGAAAAGAAAGCAAATAATAAAACTGGCATTTTTCTACTTCATAGAGAGAAACAGCTGCCTTTTTGCTTATTTCAGTCAATTATTCCCATTACAAGGCCCAGATTAGCCCCTTCTCTTTCATTTCTAAGTCACTGGAAAGAATCCATGAACCACTAATTGTAGTAATGAGAACTGAAATTTTTTTACATTAAAGAAAGTTTATGAGAATTTTTTTTGCTATTAAAGATTGTCTTTTAACATCCTTGTTCATAGACTGGAAGAATGAATGTGAAAATGCCCATACTGCCCAAGTGATCTACAGGTTCAATGCAATCCTGAACAAAATACCAATGATGTTCTTCACAGAAGTAAAAAAAAGAATCCTAAAATTCATATGGAACAACAAAAGTTCCTGAATAGCCAAAGCAATCCTGAACAAAATAAATAAAACCAGAGGCATAACACTACCTGATTTTAAACTATACTGCTAAACTATCGTAGCCAAAACAGCATGGTACTGGCATAAAAACAGTCACTTGGACAAGTGGAGCAGAATAGAGAACCCAGAAATCAATCCGCAAACCTACAGCTAACAGATCTTTGACAAAAGCACCAAGAACATACATTGGGGGAAGGACTGCCTCTTCAGTAAATAGTGCTATGAAAACTGGATGTCAAAGTGTAGAAGAATAAAACGAGACCCAAATCTCTTGCTCTATACCAAAATCAACTCAAAATGAATTACAGACTTAAGTAGAAGACTCCAAATTATAAAATTTCTAGAAGAATACCTAGGGGAAACACTTCAGGATGTAGGACTGGACAAATGTTATTTGAATAAGACCCCCAAAAGCACAAGCAACAAAAGAAAAAAAACAAATGGGATTTTATCAAACTAAAAAGCTTCTGCACATCAAAGGAAATAATCAGCAGCGTGAAAAGACAATCATTTTCTACATAGTGGGAAAAAAATATTTTCAAACTATACATCCAAAAAGGGATTAATATCCAGTATATACAAGGAACTTGAACAGCTTCACTGTATAAAACAAATAATCCAATTTTAAAAATGGGTAAAGGAGCTGAATAGACATTTTTCAAAGGAAAACATACAAATGGCCAACAGGTACATGAAAAAAAATGCTTAACATCACTAATCATCAGAGAAATGCAAATCAAAATCATGTTGAGATATCATTTCCCCCCAGTTAAACTGGCTATTATCAAAAAGACTGAGAAAACAAATGCTGACAAAGATGTGGAGAGAGGAGAACCCTGCTACTCTGTTGGTAGAACTGTAAACTAGCACAACCATTGTAGAAAATAGTATGGAGCTTTCTCAAACAACTACAGATAGAACTACCATATGATCCAGCAATCCCACTTCTGAATGTATACCCAAAGGAATGGAAATCATGTCAAAGTGTCACGTCTCACTGTGTAATGGAGATGCAAAGATTACTCAGAGCCCAAATATTAAGAGCGATGAGAAGCCTGAAGGGACTTCACCAGGAAAACTCACTCAGGAAGGGAGAAACAAGGCCCAGCCCCAAGTTGGTATTTGCTTCAGCTTTTATTTTAAAGACAAAGAAATATGAGAGATAAAACAACTTAATCAATTATTTATCAAAGGAGCAAAAAGAATTGGCTATGGGGCAATCTCTGGAAAACATGTCTAGATACAAAGGAAAGGGAGTGAAGCAGGATAAAAAATTACCTTAGTGTTCTAGTCTAATCTAGCAGAAACTATTTGCTGTTTCCAGCATGTGCTGTTTTCAGCACTTAGGTTCTGATAAGTGCATTTAGGACTCTTGCCCTTGGTACACTCCCTGTCCTTTGTCAAGCTTATATGTTCCCACATCAAAGGGATACCTGCACTCCCATATTCATTGAAGTTCTATTTACATCACAATAGCCAAGCTAAGGAACCAACTTACATGTCCATGGATGGATGACTGGATAAGATAATTGTGTTATATGTACACAATGGAATACTACACAGCCATAAAAACGAATGAAATTCTACCATTTGCAGCAACGTGGATGAGCTTGGAGGAAATTATAAGTGAAATAAGCCAGGCACAGAAAGAGAAATACTGCATGTCCTCACTCATAAATGGGAGCTAAGAAAGAAAGAAAGACAACAGTAAAACACTGAACTTTCAAAAGAAGAGAACAGATCTATAGTTACTATAGTGGGAAAGGGTGAGGAGGAGGAGGATTAGGGAGCAATTGGAAAAGGGACACAAAGAATAATTACCATTTATAATGATGAACATGCTAATAACATTGATTTGATCATCACATACTGTACACAAATACTAATAGTCAACTCTGTACCCCATGAAAATGTATAAACAAACAAACAAACAAAAGATCATCTTTCACCTTGCTTAAAGAAAAACTATCATATATTTTATGGCATTTCTAACAATTTTATTTACAACTACATTACATGGGAGCAGCATAATCTAGCAAGTCAATCTACACTCATCAAACCTGTACTCAATACACTATTCCAAGCACGCTTTTGAAATGTGCACTGACATTGACACTGACACTTTCCTTTAACATCCAGGGAGTTATTTTAATTCAAAATGACTTAATCATTTGGAGGAGAAACTCCTACACACAGAGAATAAGTTACTCTTTTTCTAGTATAATGTGTTTTTGCATATCTTAGAAGTTTATATTCAGGTTTGATAAACCTTCATTTTGTAGATTCTATTGTAGGTTATGTTTTCTAGAAGCTGAGTCTGTGGTAGAGTTTAACATGCAAGAAAGACATTTATGAGGGAGTGACCTGGTTGGGATCAACCCCTGTGGAAGGGAGAAGAATGTGGGGGTGGGCAGAGGGACAAGCCCAGCTGGCTGAACAACAGCCTTGATTGTCGTTTGACTGAGCTGGTGCGAGCTGGTGCGAGCTGGTGCGAGCTGGTGCTAACTTACTTGCCATGCTTTTCCTAAATAGCCAGGACTTTATACCTCAACTCCACAGACATTGGAAGTGGGTGTCCCAGGAAGGGCATAACTTGGAGGGAGGCAGCTCTCCGCTGTTGAGGAAACCGCAGAATGGACTGATAGCTGAAGGCTGTCTTTCCTGGAAACTTATCATCTAGTCCTTCCTTGAACCAGGAATTGGACAGTACATTGCCATGTCTACCATAGATTCCAAATGTCATTCTCAGTTGACAACATACTTAAATCATGTAGAATCCAATGCCTAGAAAATTATATATTTATCATGATATCAAAATTGGGCACATCATATAAATAATTAAAGTTTAGATAGGAACTTAAAGAAATAGGAGAAAATGTATCTTAATACATCCAATTTCTCACAGGATTCACATTCCCTGTTGGATGTGAAACATTTTTTTGATTGACAAATCATAATTACATACATTTATGGGTTACGGTGTGATGTTTTGATATAACTATACAATGTGGCCTGATTAAATCAAGCTAGTTAATGTATCCATCACTTCTCTTACCTATCTTTTTTTTTATGGTGAGACACATGAAATTTACTCTCTTCGTTATTTTGAAATATATAATACATTATTTATGATAGTTACCCTTGTGCAATAGATCTCAAAACCTATTCCTCCTGTCAATCTAAAACTTCACAATCTTTGATCAACAATTCCTCATTCCCTCCCTTTCTTCTCCTCCCATCCTCTAGTAACCATCATTCTATTTTCTACTTCCACAAGTTCAACTTTATGAGATTGCACATATAAGTGAGAGGATGTGAAGCATTTGAAAAAGTTTTTTTAGTCATGATAGTCCGATTTAAAAGACTATGGGAGGCGTCAGGGAGTTTCTTATAATGGACCTGAATAATAAAGAATTTTACCAAAATCACAGCATTAGATCACATTTCCCCAATCATTGTGGCTTGTTGCTTTTTAGTCCAGGACAGTCTTGAGCATGCAGTTGGAGTGTAATCTTGTTACCTTTCACCAGGACACAGCATAAAACAGACTTGAACACATTCTTATAGAATCAAAATACATGAAAACAGTTCCGGCTACTTCTCTTTTGTCTTTTCACTTCTGTAAGTGTGCAGTATTCCACCTTTGACCACAGAAATCTTCTGCTAGTGGAGGTTATTAATATGTTTCTCTTTCCTCCACTCACAATTCCTTCTATATAGCCAATTAACTTTTTTTCCAATGCATCTCACCTTTCTCACCCAAAATAATTGCTGTTACCTTACTGCCCACTTTACTCCCCCTTTCGTCCTTTCCTATTTATTGTTTCTAATAAATGCATATGACCCACGCATATGACTTGGGTCAAATGCAACACTAAAACACAAACTAAGTGATTTAAAACATTTGAGCTTATCTTCCTGGACCTCAAAAGAATATTAATTTTCAAGGTGGCAGTATGAAAGTAAACATCTTTACCTTTGTAGATCTTAACTGTCTCTGTCTCCATTAAAAATTATGAATTGACTTATCTGAGAGATTTTATTGTCTATAAAACTCTTCATGGGACCACTAAATTTCTAAAGACTAAAATTCAAAGACACATTATTAGCCTAAAGAGCTCTCTGGAAGAGAAGACACTGGCAAGATACTAAGGGACTTTCTTAATAACTCTAGAATGTTCCACCCAGGAGACCTAGTAATGAGAATGACCTGCTTGATGAATGAAATTAGTAATGAAACCAGACTTTGATTTCAAAACTTTCCACTAACTGTAAATATATGCATACATTTAACTTCAATTACATAAAAATATACATGTATTTATTTGAAATCAGTAAATAGACTGAGGGTCCAACTGAAAGCACACTAGTTTAGATACCAGAGGTGTAACTTTTAAAACATGGACACATATTTTTGACACTTATCATATTATGAAGAGGGGTCCCCTCCCCTTGTATCTGAGTGGGCTGATAATTGTTCTGACCAAGAGAATAGGGTAGAAGTGACTCTAAGATTTTCAAAACTAAGTCAAAAAGTCATATGTCCTCTGCCTTGTTTCCTGGAACATTTGCTCTGGAGTCCTGGGTCATGATGTAAGAAAATCACTCTTCTCAGGCCACCATATTTTGAAGAAGCTCTGGGCACATGGATAACACTCAGGTAGGAGCTCAGGTCAGCAGTCCCATGTGAGGCCAGGCTTTGAGTCAACCCAGTCCAGATGTCAAACATGCAAGTAAAAGACCTTCCAAATGATTCTAGTTTCCAGGCCTTTCAGCCAGCACTAGGTAGCTAAGATTTCCAAGCTGAGCTCCAGACCTGTGAAGCAGAAATATTGCATCCCTGCTATATAAGCCCTAACTCCTTACTCCCTGGATCTCTGAGCACAGTAAAATGGCTGTCACTTTATGCCACTAAATTATGGGGTGGTTGTTCCACAACAATAGGTATCTAAAATCTCAGGTAATACAATTATATGAACTAATCCTATCCCAACAAGAAGAAAAAGAAGTGAAGCTCATGACAGACACTTAACTTTAAAATTGCATGGTTCCCTAATTATAAGATGCTCACAGAGCCAGTCACTGTAATTGTCGATTTTTTGTATACAAATCAATGCTATTTGATATAAACTATAAACTGTTTACTTGAAAATTTTTTTGTACCAAGTTTAACTAGAGGGAAAAAAATTTAAGCAAAGTTTTTAAGTAATTTAAAAATTAAATAACTTTAAGTAATTTAATAAGTAATTTTTAAGTAATTTTAAGTAAAATTAAGTAATTTTACTGTACTAAATATACCCCAAACTAGTTTAGTATATATACAGTAAAAAAATCAGATAAGAAAAGATAAAGCATTTGTTAGTAGTGATTTGGAAAAGATTGCTTAATAACTATTCAAAAAGCACTGTGATGCATGTTACCCAGAAGTAGGCTTTCTATTGATTGAAAATAGACACTTAGTAAAATTATTTTCAGAATAAGATATTGAATAGCTTTTCCTGTTCCTCTAAATAAGGAATTTCACCTTGTGTTAAAAAAAAGAAAAGAAAAAAAAAAAAAAACTTTCCTGACTTAGCATTTTCTTTTTTAAGCATTTCTTCAGACCTAGAGTTTACTGGTTAATCAGCAAAACTCCTGTAAGTACTTATCTAAGAGAAGAGAGAGAATAAGAAATCTATAAGATTACTGTGTAAGTTCAAGTAATTAATAATTTAGAAATATCATTAAAAGTTTGCTGAGAATTCTAAGTCTTTACAAGCCTAAAGTAACATACTGATAGGTCCCCTGTTCAACTCTCAAATGGCATTAGTTTTTTCCTATACTTACTAGGGTGTTTAATAAAATGCCATGGATCATGTGTAACATGTGCAAAGGCCATGTGCTATCAGAACTGGAATGAAACCTGATAGTCTAGTTCAAACCACCAGTTTAGCACTGGAATTGAATTGTCTCACTTGATTGTGTTACTGCCTCACTTACCTTAAAAAGATGTTGCTTGTGTTCTTTCTACTGGATTGGGTTCCAGCAAAGTCAGGAGTAAACATCTGTGGAGTGTGCCTTGGATTCCTACTGTAGACAATCTGTCTGGCAGATTTTAGAGAGTTGGGAGTTAATTGCAGCACAACCAGAATATTGATACCTCCTTTTCCCCTAGTTTTTGAGATTGGTAGCAAAAAAACTAGCAAGATGTTAAACATAAATGTGCATCTATATCTATGTCAAAAGGGCTCATGTTGCAGTATTATCTCACAGAGATTTAATATCAGTTTATGGATATTTGTATTTCTTTGTTAGTAGTTGGCAATTTTTGCTCTAATCTGACATCATAAACTGTCTCTTGTCAAATCTTATTACTGAGAGATGAACATCGACCACAAGGCCAGTCTTTACTAGTCTATTTTATTTCCTTTCTTAAATCTTTATGTTAGTAAAACTTTTAAGGAGAAGTTTGGCATGAAAATTGCAAGCAGCACTGAATTTAAAGTGTCATATAGTATTATAAAGAGAGAGTATAAAATGAATCATATGGTACATATTGAAAATCTGAGACATAAAGCCAGAATTCATTCCTCTTTTCAGATTTTATTGATATTCTGCACCTAAGAGCACCATAATGCTATATGGGAGTCCTTCATGGATTACAAGGTGTTAAGGGGCTAATTCTTCAGAGACAGGGCTATGAGTATACTTCATTACACCAGCTGAGAATAGTGTATTTTATAAGCCCACCAACTTGAATAGCTCAGCTAAAAAAAAAAAAAAAGACTATAATTTCCTGGAATTTGTCATAATTAGAGTAAATGAGTAAACAAATATCATTACAGCAAATATAAAAAATAAAAATAACACAAAATGCAGATATGTTGGATGCCAGACAATTAGTAAGTGCAAATTTGTACTGTACCTTTAGGCTATTGTGCTTTCATATTAAAAGCATGAGGTATTTAAGAAAATAAATATGAGGGGTCTTCAAAAAGTTCATGAAAAATGAATATTATGAAGAAACTATGCATGCATTTCAAAAAAATTTTGCACCAAAATAAATTTATAGTAACTTGTGCTAACATATCTGAACAGGATATAGTCTGAGGCACTGAGACAGATAAGACATTGTTTTGAAAAGAGCCCCTACAGAGCAAAATGAATTATGCTAAAATTGAAGCAAGAAGAAACATCAAATTTATGGTGAAGCTTGCATGTGAAAATGGTGAAATCACTGATGTTTTACTCAAAGTTTATGGGGACAATGCTAAAATAAATCGGCAGTTTACAAATGGATAACTTGTTTTGATAAAGGATGAATATGCTGAAGATGAAGACTAAAGCAGCAGAACAACCAGATCAATTTAGAAAAAAATAATAATAATCTTGTTTGTGCCCTAATTGGAGGGGACTGATGATTGTAGGGACCCAAATACCCCAAGGGATCACACCCCGATCACATAAGCCCTTCTCGGCCACACCCCATCATGGTGCTGGTTGCCCTTCTCTTCCGTATTCTCCTTCCCGCCGGTGCGAATTACACACCAATCAGCTCCCCCCCAAACCCCATGCGGTATGCTAAGTAGGGATTGTATTTTAAGCCAATCAGCTTTCCCTTTAAAGCCCTATATATGTGTGTGTGTGCTGCCTAATAAACGGGCTCTCTCTGGTGGATCGTCAACTGGTGTCGACTCTTCCTTTCATTTGGTGCCGAAACCCGGGATGGAGCTTCTCTCGAGCAGTGACACTTTTCAGATCGCAGTGGCAACATCTTCCAAGTCGCCCCTCAGGGCTCCCTCGAGCTGTAACACTTTTCAGATCACAGCGGCAGCACCTCTCGAGTTGCCCCTCAGGAACTCCGTCCCGCCAGGACCGGCCTCCCTTCCACCGCTCACCATTGACGGTCCACCCTCGTCCATTGTTTTTGGGGCTGGCTTCTTCCACTCACCACTGGCTCATCATTAGGTAAGCCCCCTTTTCTAAAGGGCACCAGCCCTTTTCAGGCTACCACAGGGAGTCTAGATCGTCCGGTAGCCCCTAACACCCATACCCACTCCACCACGGTCTTCACGACCACCATAAATTCCCAAATTATAACAGGTTCCAAAGCCCCGGTAAACTTTTACTTTCATTTTTGGAGGTTAAAAGCCCCATTCTGTTCTCTCCTTCCCTCTTTCACCCTCTTGTCCACCACTCTCTTCTAATGTCTGTCCGATTTTCGTCTCTCTCCACTTCCCGGGTCGGGACCGAACCAGAAATTCCTAGTGCTAGGTTTCCTTCAGGCACCGGGCTTTTGCCCTAGAGAAGTGAAGGTCTGGGTGACGACCCACACCTCCCTTCTCGCCTCCTGGTTCGTACCTGAACCTGCCGGGACTGACGTGACCTACTGGGGACGCCCTCTAGGATCCCGCCTTTCCCAACCGGCCAAAGGATCTGTCTTATCACTAATCTCTGTCCGATTTCTGTCTAAATTCCCATTAAGAGACCAGAATGGGCGCTTCCTCCTCCTCCCTAGGGGACTCTCCACTTCAATGCCTTCTGAAAAACCTCGCCAACCTTTCCCTCAGGCCGGATATTAAGCCCAAACTCCCCACCAAATTCTGCACACAAGATTGGCCTTATTATCCTTTAGATAATCAAAACACATGGCCCCCTGAGGGCACACTAAATTCTAACATTCTACGAGACCTCTTTAACTACTGCCAGCACCTAAAAAAATGGAAGGAGATCCCCTACATCGAGGCTTTTCGCCTCTTGGCTCAGAACCCCACCCTCTGTTCCTCCTGTGCTCCCTCTCAATTCCTTTTAGCCTGTAAACCCTCTTCACAGTCACCCCTCGATTCTTCCACCTTTGACCCTGCTGATGAACCCCCACCCTACCGACCTCCTCCTCCCCCAGTTCCTCCAGCGTCCGCTCCTCCTCCCTCATCATCCGCGTCACCTTCTGCACCTCCTGCGCCATCCACTCCCCCGTCTTTACCCTCACCTACTCCTGACTCACTAAGCCCCCCTTTCACCCATTCCTGAGGACCTCCCCCTGCCCCTTCAACAATCGCCCCACTATGTGAGGTAGCTGGGGCTGAAGGAGTAGTTAGGGTCCATGTTCCCTTTTCCCTAGCAGACCTTACAGAATTAGAAAAAAGACTAGGCTCTTTCTCTACCAACCCTACCACCTACATTAAAGAATTCCAATGGAAACTGCAGGCCTACAGCCTCACACATCATGACATCTTCATGCTCCTGGCGAATATCCTCCTCCCTGAGGAATGCCGCAGGGTCTGGGATACAGCCCAAACCCATGCCACTGACACCCATCGTACCAATCCAGATCACCCGCCAGGCCCCCAAGCAGTCCCAGAACAGGAACCTAATTGAGATTATAACACAGCCCAGGGAATCCAGGCTCGAGACCATTTTGCCTCTTGCTTAATAATTGGCCTCAACAAATCGGCTCGCAAGGTCGTCAATTTACAAAAAATTCAAGAAATTGTCTGAAAAAGGAGGAAACTCCCTCCGAGTTCCTCAATAGATTAACTCAGGCCTTTCAAGAATACACTAACTTAGACCCCAACTCAGAAGATGGCCGGCATGTCCTTATGACATATTTTCTAGCCCAATCCTACCCTGACATTAAAACTAAACTTAAAAAATTAGAGCAGGGTCCTGCAACCCCTGAGACTGAAATCCTGTCAGTGGCCTTCAAACTCTTTCATAATTGAGAGGAGGAAAAGAAACGTCGAAAACAAAAGGCCGACCATGCCAACTTCCAGATGTTGGCCCAGCTTATCAAACCCCCTGGGCGCCCTCCCACAGCCTCCACCTCTAAGCCTCCACCTGGAGCCTGCTTTAAATGTGGAAAGGAAGAGCATTGGGCAAAGGCTTGCCCCACCCCCAGGCCCCCCACCACTCCTTGTCCAAAATGCAAAAAGAAGGGACATTGGGGATCTGATTGCCCCCTCGCCCGAAGGGGTGAGGGACCAACTGCCCCACAGTCCCTCGAACTGTGGACTCCACCTATGGTGGGCCTCGCTGAGGAGGACCGACGGAGTCTTGGGCCCTTCCCAACCATCTCTATAACAAAGCAGGAGCCCAGGGTATCCATGGTTGTGGACAACCACCCAATATCTTTCCTCCTGGACACTGGAGCCACCTTTTCGGTCTTAAGGGAATATAAAGGCCCCACCACCTCCAGCAGCTCTCCTATAGTCGGGGTAGGAGGTAAACAAATCTTTCCCCAAAAAACCCCTCTTTTAATCTGCTGCCTTTAAGGCACTCAATCCGTTTTCTCCCATTCCTTTCTAGTCATGCCACAATGCCCCGTCCCCTTGTTGGGACGGGACATTCTATCACGGCTTCAAGTCTCCATTGCCTTGCCTCTGTCCTCTTCTTCTTCCCCCGTTTCCTTCCTCCTAGCGATAGTTCAAGCCCAAGGTCCTACTAATTCCACCCCTCCAAAAAATTCCTTACCCATCCTGACGCACCTTGTTAACCCCACAGTTTGGGACACTGCCAGCCCCGCTCTGGCCCAGTGTTCCCCTGTACGTATAAAACTAAAAGACCCCTCCAAATATATTTGCCTGGCTCATTATCCATTAACCACAGCAGCCCTCCTCGGGTTAAGTCCCATCATTCAGGACCTATTAAAAAAGGGGTATCTCCATCCCACTCGCTCCCCTTTCAATACTCCCATACTCGCTGTAAAAAACCCTAATGGCGCCTTTCGTCTCGTCCAAGATCTCTGTCTTGTTAATGCCGCTGTCATTCCCATTCATCCCCTTGTATCAAATCCATACACTCTTCTTTCCAAGGTCCCAGCGACCTCTACTCATTTCTCGGTTTTGGACTTAAAGGATGCCTTCTTTTCCATACCCCTGGAAACCGGCACTCAGGACATTTTTGCCTTCACATGGACCGACCCCCATTCCCGCCACTCCGAACAACTCACTTGGATGGTCCTGCCTCAGGGATTTCGGGATAGCCCTCATATTTTCGGGCAGACCCTAGCACAGGACCTCAAATCTTTTCACTTAAACCATCCAGAGTCCACCTTATTACAATATGTGGACGATCTCCTTCTATGCAGTCCTTCATGGGAACAATCCCAAGCTGACACTGCCCATTTGCTTAACTTCCTAGCGGGTAAGGGATATCGAGTGTCCCCCGCCAAAGCCCAAATCTCCTTGCTGTCTGTAACCTACCTTGGTTTTCTCCTCTCCCTGGGAAAGAAGGAAATCACCCTGGACAGGAAACAGCTTCTTACTGACCTGCCCATCCCCAAAACCAGAACAGAAATCCTATCTTTCCTGGGTCTAGCCAGATATTTCAGAGCATGGATCCCCAATTTCTCTTTGCTAGCCCGACCTCTCTATAATATGAGTAAGGGTCCTCCTGAATAACCTTTACTCTCCTCACCTCAGCGCCCTTTTCTCAAGCTTTGGCAGGCCCTTCTAATGGCCCCTGCACTTCATCTCCCTGATCTAACTAAACCCTTTTTCCTCTATGTTCATGAATTTTGAGACAAGCTCTAGGCGTCCTAGGACAGAATTATGGCCCCTCCTTTGCCCCTGTAGCATACCTATCAAAACAGTTAGACCCCACTGTACAAGGCTGGGCACCCTGTCTAAGAGCCCTAGCAGCAGGGCAGTTGCTGCATAAGGAGGCATCCAAATTAACATTTGGGGCACCTCTTACCATTCTCTCACCACATCACCTTAAAGACTTCCTTACCTATAAGGCTCTCCACTCCCTCCCACCTTCCAGAATTCTAACCCTCCTATCCTCGTTTCTGGAAAATCCTGCCCTATCCTTCAATACCTGCCCACCCCTAAACCCGGCTACTCTACTGCCTATACCAGATTCCCCCAACACGCCTTTGCACAGCTGCATAGAAAGCCTTCAAAATTTTATACCTTACCGCTCTTCCAGCACTGAGGGGCCCCTGTCTCATGCTGATCTCGCATGGTTCACAGATGGATCCTCATTCAAGGAAGGAAACACTCATTACACAGGTTATGCCATAGTCTCCCTTGATTCGGTTATAGAAGCCCAACCTTTACCCAGGGGTTCTACCAACCAGCAGGCTGAACTTATCGCTGCCACGCGAGCCTGCGTTCTAGCTGAAGGAAGAACTCTTAACTTATACACTGACTACAAATATGTCTTTCATATACTTCTCTCTCATGCCGCCATATGGAAAGAATGCGGTCTGCTTAACACCAAGGGTAACACAATCACCAACTCAGTTTTAATCTCCACATTAATCGAGGCATCCCATTTACCTTGTGAATTAGGAGTCATTCATTGCAGATCCCACCAGAGGGACGATTTCCCAATCACTTGCGGGAATTGTAAGGCTGACCTCGCCGCACGCACTGCGGCATGGCACCCACAGACACAAAACCAACTTCCCATTCTTCCATACGGCTCCCAAGGTTCACAGACACCCTCTCAGCCTCAACCGCCTAATGATGATAAGTCCTCTCTCTTTCACTTGCTCCATGACCTGTTCCACTCTAGCCCCCAAGTTTTTACAAGCCTTCTTTTCAGTCACCCCATCTGACAAAGCCCTCTTACAAAAAATTTCCTCCTCATGCACAATCTGCCAGCGTACCAATCCTAACACCCCTCTCAAACCTGGGCCATACCCCTCCCACCAGGCCAGAGGTCTCACACCCGCAGCCGACTGGCAAGTCGATTTTACACACATGCCTTCTGTCCGGCGCCTCAAATACCTCTTGGTGTTTGTTGATACCTTTTCAGGATGGTTAGAGGCATTCCCAACATCCAGTAAAAAGGCCTCCACCATAGCCCAGACTCTCCTTTCCCAAATCATCCCACGATTTGGGATGCCCACTTCCATTCAATCTGACAATGGACCTGAATTTACCGCCCAGATAATACAAAAACTCTCCCAGTCACTCTCTCTCCCCTGGCACCTACATTGCCCTTACCGACCTCAGGCATCTGGAAAGGTAGAGAGAACCAACAGAACCTTAAAGGACATACTAACTAAATTGTCTCTAGAATTACACCTTGATTGGGTCCGTCTTCTACCTCTCACTCTACTCAAGACCAGAGCTCTCCCAAAAAAGCCCTCCAATCTTTCCCCTTTTGAAGTCATGTATGGTAGGCCCCTCCTACCCCCGGGGATCACAGCAACTGAAGGACCCATACCACCCACCATGGCCTTACCCTTGCTCTCCCACCTTCGCACCAAATTATGGAAGTACCAGGACTGGCTACTTCCAGATCCGTCACTTTCCAAAAATAACCTTTCACTCAGCCCAGGCCCTTCCTCAACCATTTATAACCACACCTTCGCCCCACCAGGCTCTTTCTTCTGGTGCAATGGAACCCTCTCTACCTCCATCCTGCCTAATCTTACTGCCCCATGCCTTCTTGTCACCATCGTCCCTCAACTCACTCTGTACACCAGTTCAGAACTGTTCTATCTTCTTCACCCACCCTCAAGACAAAAAAGGGCCGCCTCCTCCCAATCATGGTTGGTATTTCCTTAACAACATCAGTGGTCGGAGCCGGCCTGTCGGGAGGAGCCTTAGGACACAGTTTATGGGCAGTCGAAGACATAAATGCTAAACTTGAAGGGGCTCTGACCTCCACTGCCGAATCTCTTTCCTCTCTACAGAGACAGATCACCTCTTTAGTTCAGGTCACCCTCCAAAACCGCAGAGCACTAGACCTCCTCACTGCAGAAAAAGGAGGTACTTGCATCTTCCTTAGGGAAGAATGCTGTTATTATATCAATGAATCTGGTCTAGTAGACGAACCACATCCAGTTCTAACCCCTTTTCTTCTTTTATACTATCCTAACTTGGATTTGGCCCATTTTGGGACCTCTAATCATTATCCTCATAATCTGCCTTTTCTTGCCCTGCATCATTAGGTTTCTCTAATCAGGCCTTTAACCAGCTTTTGCTTAGAAACTACCAGCTTCTAGGTACCAATGAACCCCCCGCCTCATCTCGTGAGCACCTCAGCCGATGCTGAAGAGACACCACCTTACAGAGGAAATGCATTCCTACACGCCCTCGCCACCGACGCCTGGCTGCTCCCTCCAGTCTCCAACTATGAACAATGGAACCAGTGCATATTCAACTTGTGGCTTCAAGGAACGTTTATGGACTTTTCCCCTTTTGAAATTACTTGTTTCTCCACCCTCCTTTGGGGTTTCATAATGGGTATTTATGTACCTTCCTCCTTTTGCCCCCCCCACAATGCCCCAGTTCAGCAGGAAGTAGCTCGATGACTTCAACGTCCCCTTTCCTAAAACAAGAAAAAGGGAGGAATGTAGGGACCCAAATGCCCCAAGGGATCACACCCCCATCACATAAGCCCTTCTCGGCCACAACCCATCATGGCGCTGGTTGCCCTTCTCTTCCGTATTCTCCTTCCCCCCGGTGCGAATTACACACCAATCAGCTCCCAAACCCCATGCGGTATGCTAAGTAGGGATTGTATTTTAAGCCAATCAGCTTTCCCCTTAAAGCCCTATATATGTGTGTATGCTGCCTAATAAACGGGCTCTCTCTGGTGGATCGTCAACTAGTGTCGACTCTTCCTTTCAATGATTAACAGCAGAAACAATAGCAAACACCCTAGACATCCTAACTGATTGACTGAGAAATTAAAAGTTGTGCAAACTTTCCATTTTCCAGGTGCCAAAACGGATGTGCCCAAATCAACTACAGACAAGAGCAGAGCTTATAATGGGAATTTTTAAAAAGTGGTCATCGAGATCCTAAAGCATTTATTTGAGAAATTGTAACAGGAGTTGAAACGTGGCTTTACCGGTATGATCCTGAAGCACAATCAAAACACTGCTACCAGGAGGTGGAAGTGGTCCAGTCAATGAAAAAGTAGACCTGTCAAGAGCAAAGTTCATGACAGCAGATTTCCATGAGGTGGAAGTAATCCAGTCAATGCAAAAGTAAATTTCTCTAGAGCAAAGGTCATGGCAAACATTTTTTGGGATGCTGAGGAATTTTGCATGGGGACTTCCTGGAGGCCCAAAGAATGATAACACCTGCTTATTATGAGAGTGTTTTGAGAAATTTAGCCAAAGTTTCAGTGGAATGCTTGGGAAAGTTTCACCAGAGAGTCCTTCCCCACCTTGCCAATGCTCCTGCCCATTCCTTTCATTAAACAAAGGCAATTTTGCAGGAGTTTCTATGGTAAATCATTACACAACCACCTTAAAGTCCTGATTTGCCTCATTCTGACTTCTTTTTGTTTCCTAATCTTAAAAAAATCTTTAAATCCTTTTTTCTTTAGTTAATAATGTAAAAAGACTGCATTGACATTGATAAATTCCAAAGTATCCAAAAGACTCTTAGCTCTTCAGTAGTAGACTAAATGTCTGGTATCATCACTTATAAAAGTGTCTTGAACCTGATGGCACAAACTAATTTTGAGAAACAATGTTCATATTTTTTTGTTTTTATCTTTTAATTCCATTTTTCCATGAACCTTTTGAAGTGTCTTTGTAGAACTTCCTTCTTCTTCATCCTGATAATATTGTATATTCCAATGGCTAAATGTTCACCCTTCATGTCCTGAAGATTAAAGCACAGGATTTCTTTATTCTATATCTGACAGAGCAATGAGTTTGAGTAAGAACTCAAACTCTGGCACTAGTAACTCAACAAGTAAAAGTTGAAAATGCATCTAATGCCTCTGTATTAGCCAATCTAAAGACAAGTCAATGTTTTGAAAAGACTGTTGTAAACACTTTTTGAAATAAAGAGCATATAACTCTCTTATTCATAGCTTCTCAAAATATAAGGTTTTGTCCTATATGAAAAGAAAAGAAATATTCAATACAACATTTTTGAGGAGATATACACATTTAAGCCAATTTGGTCAATTTGAGTCCATTCATTCTTTCAGTCTCACAAACATTTATTTTATTGTGTGCCTGCTTATTTGCCAGACCCTATTTTTACCCTAAAGTAGAGAGAAAGGAAAAGAGCTCATTCCCAGGAAAGCTGAGGAGGCATTGTGCTTGAGAAGAAAGGCTGGATTGAGCAACCGAAGACCAGAACTGCAGTCTCAGAGCCTTGCTCATAATATGAACACAATCCACAGCTGATAAAAAGAACAGAGATAATCTCTTTCTCTCTCTCATTCTGTCCTTCTTAGTTATTATATTCTTGTTTGCCAGTTTATTTCTTTTTTCTACTCTTCCTTTTTTTTTTGTTTGATTTTTTTTAGATTAGTTCATCATTTTTCCTGTAACTCTCTTCCCTTATGTAAGTTGTTCTTCCGTTAAAATTTCTTCCTATGAACCATAAAGAGTGAATAATGTTTCCCATAGGGACTCCACTTGATAAACCTATGAAAACACTGAAATGTCAAGATGTCAAAAGGAACATACACATATGGAGCCGAGTCACAGAGAAAATCAGTGGGACAGGAGCTAAGATCTTCAGTGAATAAAGTTATGGAACCAGGATGGAGGTTGATGAGGGAATTTTGTCAAGTATCAAAGAATCTAAGCTTTTGGGAAAAATAAATGAGGAGAAATGACTTAAAAGTCACAATGGGGAACAGGGAGATCATCTATTTCATTTCCTGACCCCACTGTATTTGAGAGGCATGCAGGCAAGGAAGCATCTTAAAGATTCAGCCAGATTTAGGTTAGGGCTGGAAGTGATCAGAAAAACAACAGAAGAAAATGACACACCAGAAAATATATATCCTAGGATTCAGGCAAAGATGTGGCAAAAGGAATATGTGACTGCTATTTAAATACATTAAGTTTTTCAAAGACAGATGATATGGACTAAATTGTGTCTCCCAAATTTTATGTATTAGAAGTTTGATCCCTACAGCGATTGTTAGGAGGGTGGGACATCCCATTATGGTAAGAAAGGTGAGGTCTTGAAGAGATGATTAGATGCTGAGGACCGTGCCCTAACGAATGGATTAATAATGGTGGTCATGGGCATGGTTCTAAGGGCTTTAAAATGTAAGAGTATGTCTCTGCTCTCCTATTTCTGCCACGTGAAATCCCTGGGCCACTTTTGCCACCACCAAGCCCTTCATCAGATGTGTTCCCTGGACTTTGGACTTCCCAGCTTCCAGAACAGTAAGCAATAAATTTTGTTTTCTTTATAAATCACCCAGTTTCAGGTATTTATGATATAAGCAACAGAAATGAACTAATACAACTGGAAAATTCAAAAGCTAAGGAAAAATGAGTTTGTGAAAAGAATTACATAATGGATGGGACAGGCATTTTAGAATATTAACAGCAGCGCCATTGCAGATTTTTATGAATAATTTAAAGGAAGAGATGGGGGAAAACTTTTAGCCATAGGCATTAAGATTTAGAAAAATTCTGGGAGAAATCTGCAAACTGTATTCTGTGATGCATGGCATTTTCTTGAAGACCGTAGAGGAGACTTCCAGCTGTCCATATAAGCTCATTCCCTTTTTCTTCCCTTGTAATGAGGAGTGGAGTTCAAGGCTGTCCAGACAGCCTATATTTTCCAGCTCCCTGGCAGTTAGGCATGGTCATGTGACTGAGTTCAAAGCAATGTGCATGAGTACAATAATTAAATTATTAAAATTTAATATATCTCTAGAGTTTCTTTATGGAAATGCAATAGCTATGAATCAATATTTTCTTTTCCCACATTTTTATAAATGTGTAACTAACATACTATACTACTCTCTGCATCCTTTTCTTTTCATTTGTCTTGCATATCTTCCACTGAACTTAGAAAGATGCTCATTGTTTTATTTATTTATTTTTTTCTGTAGTGTTTAGTATTACATTTTATGGATTCACCATTTTTTAAACACTCAGCTTTAATGAATATCTGGGTTCATTTATTTATTCAACAAACCTTTATTAAATCATACCATGTACTAGGCTTACTTCAGATTTTTATCAGTGAACAAAACAGGTAAAGATTAAAACCTTCATGGAATTCATATTCTAAGTAGGAGCGACAGATAACATGGGAACAGTGTTCTAAGCAAAGGGAAGGGCATTATTCTAGCACATGCCTGGCACGTTTGAAGAACAGCAGAAAAGTCAATGTGCCTGGAGCACACAGTAGGTGAAGAGGAGATCAAAGGGCAGCAACTGGCAGTACTTAGATATTTTCTGAGTGGATTGTTAAATTATTGCAGGCTTTAAGCAGCGAGCTGATTTGGCTTGGCTTTTTTTTTTAATCACTGATCATACTGCAATAAATGAACTTGTGCACTTATCATTTAAGTATATGCAAGTATCTTTGTAGAATAATTTCCAGATTTAGGCTTATAGGAAAAAGGATATTTGCTTTTGTAAATTTGATAGATATTGTCAAGAATGATTCTCAACAGAGGCTGAATCATTTCACACTCCTACCAGCAGTGTGAGTATCTGTTTCTGTTTTATTTTTATTTTCTTTTTCTCCTGCCCATGTATGTGTGTTGTCATTGTTGTTTTAGTATGAAAGACCTTACTTTTTTTTTGCTATTTGCTATGGTTGTTCTTCTATTGGACAGAAGAGATGTAAGTAAGCTCTTATGAAGATAGAAAAGTTTCCCGGATTAAAAAAAGGAGCAGTTTTATATTGTACAAGAATGTGAGGTAATTAATACTGTGAAGTTCTGAAGATTCAGGACAGGACACCACTCATAAGTACACGAGCAAATATGCACCTCACATGGGTTGAGGAATTTTCATTTTAATGAAAAGAACGAGTGTGTATAGATGCGGATAGGATTGTCAGTTGGTTAGAAGCCAGAATTGGACTTCACTCCTTGGTGTATCCTGTTTTTTTCTTGATGGGCTGGGGGCACTAGATGATCTATTGAGAATAAAATTGATTATGGAAAAAGGGAAGCAAGTGCAGATGATAAAATATCTCTTAGGGAATGGGAAAGAACATTGCCTAGTGAAATATAATTCAAATGAAATCAGTTAGGACACTGATCAAACAGGTGACCGTGAATGTATAGCTTCACCAATTGATTCAGGTATGTGGTTTTTTTCCCAGCAGTTTCAGATGTCTGTGAACAGACAAAGAAAACACAGGCAGTAGGGTTTACCTAAGATGCTTGCAGGACAGGTGGGACGAAAAGACATCACTTAAAGATTGTTTAGAAATCCTTTAGAGAGAAGTAGAAGTATTAGACTATGAAATCTAAGGTAGAAAGAAAAAATGCATCCTAAAATCTTTAAAGAAAATTTGAATTTCCTTCTTCCATTTTGTACTACATATCATAACCTACATCATCCTCTGTATCACCATAGTGTGACCTGCGCTATATTCAATACAACAGAATTTTTTTGAAATTAACTCTTTAATTGCATATTAAAATTATATAACTGTTGTGTACACCATGATTTTTTGAAATATGTATACATTGTGTCATGGCTAAGTTAAGCTAATTCACATATGCATTACTTCACACACATCATTTTTTTGTGTGGTGAGAAAACTCAAAATCTACTCTCTTGGTGATCTTAAAGAATATAATTCACTGTTATTAACTATAGTTACTATGTTGTACAATAGATCTCTTGACTTTATTCCTCCTGTACGTCTGAAATTTTGTTATTATTCCAAAATGCCTGTCCCAGCCATTGTAGTCAAGGTGGGGGAGGGGCAATCTACTTGCCTGGTCATTTTCCTGGAACAGAGGATGACTCTATGGGTGTGAGTACTGGACTTCTTAATGCATTTTCAACTCCATGAGTGGGAGTGGAGGGCTGCAGACAGTCCAGAAGGGGATAAAGGGCTAGAGCTCACTGAAGTCTCCACCTGCACCAGAAGAACCCTGTTCTGAACCATACAGCTGGCCCCAGATGGGACTCGACACCGGAAGAGAACTTAGAAAATGTTGAGGAAGGCATCCCAGAGTATCGAGTCCCTGTGTCAGTTTATGAGACTACTGTGAAAAAGCACCACAGACTGAGCGACATACAACAACAGGAATTTATTCTCTCACAGTTTTAGAATCTAGAAGTGAAATTAAGGAGTCCGAAGAGCCATGCTCCTTCTGCAGGCCCTAGAGGAGAATCCTTTCTTGCTTCTTGTCGCTTCCGCTGGTTGCCAGCAATCCTTGATGTTCCTTGGCTTAGACATGCCTCACATCAATTTCTACCTCTGTCTTTATGTGGCCTTCTCTTCTCTGTGTCTAAATGTACCTTTTCTTATAAGGACACCAGACATATTAGAGTTAGAGCCCATCCTAACCCAGTATGACCTCATTTTAACTTGATTACACCTGCAAAGACAGTATTTACAAATAAGACCATATTTTGAGATGGTGGGTAGATATGAATTCTGTGAGGAAACTATTCAACCCAGTACAATCTGTGAGCACAAAGCCCTAGATAAAGGCTTCACCTGCCAGGGTCTAAGGACAGTGTATGAACATGAGACAAGTTTCACTAAGAAATTGGGGACTTTTTTTTTTTTTATATAAAATCAGCTTAATGTGATCTGATTCATATTCGCTTTGAAATTTCGCATCTATTTTTACCTTATTGCTACATTCATAACTTCCAATTAATTATCTTATAATAAATATGTATGTCCAGCCAGTAATGAACTTGCAATCATGTCAAGAAAATGGTAAGTTGCATGAAATAACTAGGAAGTAAACATATAATCAGTATTATAATCAAGTAATACACATAAATATAGTAAAAACAACATAAGAAAATATATGGGGCACGGCTAAAGATAGTGGCTAATGGTTATACAACTCTGTGAATATACTAAAAAGCTCTCAATTGTACACTTTAAAAGGGCAAATTTTATATGAATTTTACCAATAAAGTTGTTTTAAAAATGGTGTAAGAATTGTCAGCCAAAGATGAGTTTAACTGAAGCTTACCCTTTGGAGTAAATCCACTTTAAAATGTCTTCAAGAAATTGAAAACTGCAAATTGAAAATTGTAAATTAGTTTTTAAAATACCTACATACTTAGGCTGGGTGTGTATGTGTGTGTGTGTTGCATAATATTCCTGTTTTTGGAAATTATGTTCATATTTAAAATGCTGAATGAGAAACTAAGGTATGATTTGATTTCATGCAAATACTGATATAGGTTCATATCAACTAAATACGATGACATTTTATTCTCATCTTAGAATAAAATGAAGGCTGAGGGAGGATTTCCAGAATCTTTAGATTATCAAAGGCAAGTAGCCTAATTCTTCACAGGACATAGATTAAAACCACATTTTGCTTCCATCAAGAAAAAATATTGCCACCTGGTTGAGGAGAGACACAGGCAGGGTAGGGAGGGCATTGTTAATAGGTTGTAATCTTATTTAACATCTTCATTAATCACCTAGTGGGGAGAGAGATGCAAGCTAATGAAACTTAAATCACAATAAATTGTCAAGTGTTTTAACACCAATTAGTACAGAAATGATAAAAAGGGAACTTCAGTGATGAAAGGGCAAACACAAAATGAGATTCACCTTGGAAAACATAATATGGTTGGCAAGTAGCCCTTGGGAGTAAGAACAAAAATGTGTAACTGTTTTTAAGGTCGCCATTCTAAAGGTATTTAGTGAAGAGTATTTAGTGAACTTGCCGAGCCCTAACTTTTTGCAACATTGATTTAAATGTCGGTTTTTGTATTTTAACTTGGTTTTGTTTTCGGTTATTAAATAGAACACCTTTTCCTGCTAGACAGCTTATGGAATTCATAGGCAAAAAATTGCTCACTATTTACAGCTTTTTGCCTTTGGATTAATATTTTTCCTTTCATAAAAAAAAAATTGGGAATGGTAGGGAAGGAAAATCAAGAGGTTAAGAAAAAAAAATAAAAATAAATTTAAAAGGATTGCTAGTATGAAAATTTCATTAACTGTTGTGTAGAAATTAAAACAAAAAGCTATAAATACTTGATGAAATCTTTAGAGTCAGTTCATCCTATGATGGGTTAAAAAGAACCTTTTAACTGGAGTTATCATCTCATGAAATGGACTTTCACTGATTCACTAAACAATTTCTATTGGCTCTGCAAGCTATTCAGAATAGATTTAGATTTAAAATTTTATAATAATAGCTCCAGTTATTAAACATAATGCTAATTATTACTTGACATACAGAGAGAATAATAAATGTAAACCCAAACAGGAAAATTTGAGCAAACAGCATCTCACTGAGAATATCCACATTTTCATACAGCTATTTCAATGTGATTTTAATCATTACCTTTAGGAAGGACTTCAAATATTAAACTTTGCACAGTTGATCATATATTTTGTCATAACTACATAAAGAAAAAGCTAATTTTGAGAAAGAAGTTACATTTGCATGCCAAAATCTTATATCTGCAATTAACAATTTCATGCCTTACAGGTCTAAGATGACAGTCTTCAAGAATAACTTTTAAAACATATAATAATAAAAATTATAATATATATAAATTGTGCCATTTTTCACATCTAGATATTTTATATTTGGTAGCTAAGGAAAAGTAGCACCTTTACAAAAATTACAAAGTAATTATTTCAACTTCAGATATAGACACCTTTTAGAAATCTTGAAATAATAATATACTTTTATAGTAAAAGATTACAAACAAAAAATATAATAAGTTTTTCGCAGAGCAATCAATGTCTAAAGTATACATATTTTACTGCTTTGCACGAAGTGTTGATTGCTTTAAAAAGTGAGAATTATTTCACTGGAATCAATGCTGCTCCAGTAAAATACTGATATGGTTGAAAAAGGTGAAGATATTTTACACTATCTTATAGGAATCAATTCAATTGCTAAACTTCATAATTTCATTTAGAAAATATATAAGTGCAGTGACTGTATGCTATAAAAATCAATAACAGCTGTTTCTAGAAATCAATCCACGCTGGGCCTGATTTCCACCTACATCTGTAACCCTGCATATCCTTACTGTTTATGGTCCTCACTTTGAAGTTGCTGACTGCATGAGAGCAAGGGAGAAATAAAATCAGGATAAATAGTGAAATTTTCAAAGACAACAGCAGATGGATAATCTGTACTTGTACACTGAAAATACATCTGGCTATACAATGAATTTTATAAACTAAAATTATTTTTGAATAATAATTTAACCTTGGATAGTGTCTGTTGTGCACTTTGGATGCTTAAAATTTAATCCATATTTTTGCCCTGAGTGGATAATATAGGCAGAATTATGTTTTGACCTGAAATTCTCATTTGGTCCCACTTACTCTATTTCAATACACAGACATTCTACTTTGTTTATGATGACATCAAAATGTGTTCCAGTTTAATCTTCTGATTCTTTCTGGAAATGCTGGTATATTTCAACCAATTATAGAACATGCCTCCCCTTTGGTGCCATGTCTGTGGTAAGATAGTTTTTGGTCTTATTGCAAGGAAAGCCAAAGCACAGTTTTGCATGAATCCAGTCATCTCTTACCTTTGTATCTAAAATGAGGGGCTTTTTGCAAGCTCCACAAAGTATAGAGGATGGTGTTCTCACAATGGAGGTGGAGTACCATTAGCACACAAATAAGGAATATTTCAGCTTATGACTGTTGACATTTTGGGGGAGCAAATTTGTGGCTCTCTCATGGGTCCTAAAAATTTTAGAAAGGCTTGAGATTAGAATAAATTCCCTAGAGTAGCCAAAAGGTGCACTTTTGTCATTTTGTGCCCATCCTAATTCAAATAACATCGTAACTCACACAACCTCTGATAGAAAGGTTACATACAGTTGCCAACATTCTTCCTGGTGTCTCTAAACATATCATCTTAGCCTACACATGAAAGGAACATATGAGTGGTTCCAAGCATCCTATTCTACATGAGGGCTATGTTAGGGGATCATTTTCAAAAAATTTAGAAGATCAAGAAATCTAAGTAAAAATTAACTAGCAAATATAATGTGAAAATAATTATTGAAATATTTACACATGAATGTAAGTCATATCAGAGTGAAGATTCCACATCCAAAAGTTAGTACTAAATTTTGTTTTACTTACCAGTCAGCTGCTACATGCCAGGTAATGTCCTCAATGCTTTGATGCAGTGCCACATTTAATTTGTATAGCAACTTTGTAAGGTAATCATTGTTAGATTTAATAAACGTAAGATGAGGAAAATAAGTTTACTAATCATATTAGATTAACTTATGCTGAAGTAATAAACAAAAATTCCCTAAATCTCAGAGTATTAAGACAGTGAGTGCTAACTTTTTGCACGTGGAAATTCCACTGTGGATTTGGGCATCTCTTTAGGGCATCTTCCCTTGATGTATCCATTCAGTCATCCATTCAACCAAAATAGGACTGGAAAACAGGCTTGTAGGTGTTCATGAATGAACAGAAGCCTGGAGCAATGGTAAGTACACCAAGCCTAACTTGGTAGGTTGCAGCATAGCCAACTTGACTTTCAACAAACTCAATTCCTTTTCTTCTTGGCACACAGCTTGATGAAATTTTCCAGCTTCCTTTGTGGCTTTGTGACTGAGTTCTAACAATGAAATGTGAGAAGTAATGATAAATTTCATTCCCAGCTCTGGCACATACACAATTTTCATGCATACTCCCCCAAGATCTTTTCCCTTCCACCTCCTTATTGCAGATAAGCACTGGGACCCTGGAAGCCATATGTTAAAGATAGACCAGACCCAAGATGGAAAGAGTCCGGACTCTTGAATCACTTCTTGGAAGGAGGCTGCCACAATGAGGAACACCCATTGTGTACATTAGTGAGGAATGAATTATTATCTTATTTTAGCCACTATAAAATTTATATAACATAGCCTGCTCATTTCATCAATTCTAAAACACACACACATGCCCATATGTATATGTATATGTGCATGAGTGTGTGTGTATATATGTATATATATATTTTTTTTTAATGTAACACCTCTGATGTCAGGATTCATCAATCAGTGGTGTCTTAACATTATTTGGTAGCACTTTTTCTTTCATTATAAAAAAATTGGTAGTTATTACAGTTAATAGTGTCCCAGATTTGATAAAATATGACAATCCACAGGTCATCTTAATTTCAAAACCTATGATCTCAGTCAGTGCATACATAATCTATTCCCTTAAGTGATGGACTGCATTTTGTGAGATAGCTGTTTGGTTCATGGTATTATGCTTTATTACCAAATTTCACTTCAGAGTATTTCTTCCTTCCAGTTCAGCAGTTCACCTGGAAAACCATGAATGCTATGGGAGACATCCATTTCTAATTGCCAGTGTATTGGTTAAAAATTGATTTTTTAAATGGGGTTTTCCCTACGTAGATAATCTAAAGTCCACTGATAATATTTCACACATTTTCCAGAAAAGCAGCTGCCATTGACTGCAAATGAAATAAGGTTTGGTACAAATTAAAATTACATCTACCATAAATTAGAATTCAAGTACATATAAGAGGTAAAGTCCACAAAGAGGTAAAGTGCACATAGAGATAAAGATCAAATTACCATTTTTTAAAGTTGGTAAATTCTACCATTTAGCAGTAGCAACTCAATGAGAATATGGACTTTGACTCCTATCTCTGTGATGTGTTAGCTTTGTGAACCGTGAGGTGGTATTTAAATCCACTGAGTGTAGTTTACTCATTTGTAAAATTGTAATACTATTTACTTCATAAAATTCTTGTGAGGATAAATATGATATATGAATAATAGGTGTCCAGTCAATGCTAGATCCTTCACCCCATTCTCTTTGACTTACAGGATTTTTAGTTGAACTTTTACGTTTATGTGACTTATGACTTAAATTGACAAAATTGTTTGCAAAATCAGTTGCAATCTCATATTGCTTGTTTCAATGAAAAAAGTGAAAGCAAAACTAAACCTTTTCCTATGTGCCTAGTTAGATCAGTAAAATCTAATTTTCTCTAATTTCTTTCACTTCTTAGGGGAAAGACCAGATGATTATTGAAATTCATGTGAATTTGTACTTGTAAAGATAGTACTTGAATTTACTAAGAAATTTATTATTAAAGGTAGCATTGAATTTGAGTCTGCTTTCAGATCATGTAGATGAGAGGAAGGTGATGGTATACCTTTAGGGAAAATGTCAGATACTTCATCTACTCACTTGTAAAATTTTCTCAAAATTGTTCAAATTTCACAAAAGAACTAAACACATGCTCATATTTATAGACAAAGAAATAGGTCATTTCCAAAAGCAGAACCCATAACAATTCCTCTGGGGTAGCTATGCTTCTATCTTTCCTAAATAGGGACAAGTGAACTGCTGAGTTGGATGTCAAAATATTTGTGAGAATTCATCCTACTTATCACAAGTTAGCAAAGTGCTATAAACTGAAAGAATTCTTGTGTCACCACTAAATTTATATGTGGAAATCCTCACCCCCAATGTAATGGTATTAGGAAGTGGGGCCTTTCAGAGGTGATTACATCATGAGGGCAGAGTTCTCATGAATGGGATTAGTGCCCTTATGAAAGAGACTTTGGAGAGATTGCTTGCTTCTTCCACCATGTGAAAACACATTGAGAAGACATTCATCTACGAACAGGGAAACAGACCCTCACCAGACAATAAATCTGCCAGTGCCTTCATCTTGGACTTCCCAGCTTTACAGATCTGTGAAACATAAAGTTATGTTGTTTATAAGGCACCCAATCTATGGCATTCTGTTATAGCACCCTGAACAAAGACACAGATAAAAACAGAAAATCATTTTTTTACAAATGGTGATAATGGTGTTTTCGCATAGCACTAACAGTTTGCAACAATCTCATATCCTATACTGGTGTTAAGAAATTCAGAAGAGTGCAAATATTCTTTTTCACAATTTATTAATGAAGGAACAGGCACAACAAAATTTTCTACTGCACATCTGGATCTGGAGAAGAAAATGTAGTTGTGTGCTGTGTATGATTTAAGAGGAAAAAAATGATTATAAGTTCCTCCTTTTAAAAGAAGTATTGATTTAGAGAACGGTATAAGCAACCCTGTGAACTTCAAATGATATCTGAGGCAGGAAACATTAAAAAAGGATGAAAATAACAATGAATTTATTAGATGAGATCTTGGGAGCATTATCATTTGATTATTAAAGGAAGTGAGACAGACCAAAGACAAGGAGTTTCTTGTATCATTTTTTTTAATTGAAGCATAACATAAGTATATATAAAAATGGAATACTGCCATAAAAAAGAATGAAATGCTACTATTTGCAGCAACATGGATGAACTTAGAGAAAATTATGTTAAATGAGAAAGAAAAATACTGCATGTTCACATTCATCAGTGTAAACTAAAAAATGAACAAATAAATGAAAAAGAAAGAAAGAAAGAAAGATACAGCAATCATAACAATATGTTGAACTTTCAAAAGAAGAGAACAGAACTGAGGCAACCAAAGATGGGAAACGGGGAGGAGAAGGGAGAGGAAGAGAGGAATTGGTAAAGGGACATGAAAAATGATTACATGATATAATGTTGGATATACTAATTATACTGGTTTGAGCATCACATATTGCACACAGATACTGATATTCAACTCTGTACCCCACAGATATGTACAATCAACTATGTTTCAAAAAAAAAAAAATAGAGCATTATCAGATATCCACCATTATCACTCTCAGATTCACAATCTTCCCCAAGAAAACACCATCTTAACTTCCATCATCACTCATCACTCAGTATTGCTAGTTTTCTGACTTCATATAAATGGAATTACACACTGTGCGTTCTCTTGTTATGGGCTTCTCTTGCTTAATATTATATTTTGAGATTAATTCATGTTGTTATGCAGTGGTTTCTGCACTCTCACTGCCATGTATTAGTCCATTAAATGAATACATAATGTTATTATCCATTCTACTATTTATAAGCATTAGGGTTGTTTCCAATTTGGGGTCATACCAAACGGTACTGCTCTAAATATTCTCATACATGGCTTGTGGTGCAAATTCATACATAATTTGGGGGTCGTATACCTAAAAATAGATTGCTCAGTCATAATATATTCTTATGTTTACACTTAGAGATACAACTTTCCAAAGTGGTTACACTGATTTATACTTCCACCTAAAGCTTATGAGAATTTTTAATAACAATTGGAGATATTTTTCAAAGTGTATCCAGTTTAAGGAAAATGTGATAATATTTTCATCAGATTTTACTTTGCATTTCCTTCACTATTAAATGACATTGAGTGTTTTTTCTTATGTTTATAGGTTCTTTGAACAAACATTTTTGTAAAGCACCTGTTCAAATATTTCACCTATTTTCTTATTTAATTGTGTTCTATGTGCTAACTAATTTGTAGTTCTTATATACTCTGGATATAAAATTAAATTTGGAACTGCTTTGAGCTATTGATAAATTTAGGAAAACTGATATCTTCAAAATATTGAATCTTTCAAACTATAATTGTGGTATATGCTTCCCCTTATTTAGGTCTTTTAAATATTCTCTAATAAAGTTTTGTGGATTCCTATGCAGAGGTTTTGCAAATCTTTTCATTGAATATATTCCTAAATATTCATTATTTTAATATATTATTGTAAATGGTAATTTAGTATTTGATTTTCCTTTCTTCTTCTTCTCTCTCTCTCTTTCTTTCTTTTTTTTTTTTGTTCTGTGTTGCCCTTTGTATCCAAATACTTTGCTAAATTTACTGAAATATCTTAAAATTTGTGTCTATACTTCTCTCTGTTTTCTAAGAACATAGTTATATCGTATGTGAATAATGGCATTTTCACTTCTTTTTAATTCTTACGCATTATATTTTTCTCTGGTTTTATTGTCCTGCATAGAACCACCTGTGAAACAATAAATAACAGCAAGCACCTTTGGGTTCTTTTGTTTAGTCTTTATGGGAAAATCCCCAAGGTTTCACCTGTATTTATATTTCTGTTAATTTTTGTTAATACAATAATCAGGTTAAGAAAGCTTCTTAGAATTCTAGTATGCTGTTTATTTTAAAAAATATAAATGATATTACTTTTTATCAAATATTTTCTTATATCTATTGAGAGGAACATATATTTTTTTCCCCACTACTTCTGTTACTGTAGTTAATGACACTGGTTGATTTTTTGATTGTTAACCCAAACTTTTCATTGATCCAATAAACACAAATAAATTATAATATCTAATCATGTTTTATGTATTACTGGGTACTATTTGCTTATACTTTATGTAGGATGTTTCTGTTTATGTTCATGAGAGAAATTGACCTCTAATTGTATTTCTTCCAATGTTCTCATCGGTTGTTATAGTGGCCTCATAAAATGAAATGTTCTCTCTTTTTCCAGTCTCTGAGATAACTTTTTATAAAATGTTGGTATTATTTGTACCTTAAATGTTTAATTTAATCACCACTACATAGAACTAGTGATGTTTTATAAGAATGTTTTAATATACAAATTCAATTTCTTTAATATGTACAGGACAATTATGGTTTTTGAAATTGATCATTATTTTGCTCCTTATATTTTTCTTGTATGTCTTCATTCTTGGTTGAGATCATGTACCTTCTGACGGAGAATTCTCTTTAGTATATCTTTAAGTATAATTCTGCTTGTGACAGATTCTATCATTTTCTTTGTCTTATTTCTTTTTCTTTTTCTTTTTTCTTTCTTTCTTTCTTTTTTTTTATGGGATAAAATCTTTGTATTTTGTCTTTATTTCTTAAAAAATATTGTTATTCTGGGCATAGAATCATAAATTGGCATTCTTTTCATTTAGCACTTTAATTTCAGTACATTGTCTTTCAGCTTTAATAAGTTTTGTTTAAAAGTCAGTTGATGGTTTTATATGTTGCTATTTTAAGGTTAATGCATCTATTTTCTCTTGTTGCTTTCAAAATGTTTTTTCTTTGGCTTTGGTTCTCAGCTATTGGACTGTGGCATGCCTAGTCAGTCTTTTATTCACTGGAGTTTGAAGAGTTTCTTGGATCTAGGACTTGAAATTTTTTTGGGGGGGGAGGTAGAAAATCTTAAACTATCCCTTGAAAAATTGCTTCTGCCTGTTTGTTCTCTCCTCCTAGGAACCCTATTACACATATGTTAGATATTTTGCTAACACGTGTGTAACAGGATTGTGAAACAGTATGTACATATATAAACCCTATACATATACTGTATATATATATGTGTGTGTGTGTGTGTGTGTGCACTCTATGCATACCCCCCCCCCACACACACATACACACACTCTCTCTCTCTCCATATATTGAGCTCTCCTTTCTGTATTTTAGTCTACATATTTTCTGTTGATCTATATTACAGTTCAAGGACTCTGTGGTCAGAAAATTTATTCTGTACTCTATCAGATCTTTTAAATTTGTGGATACGTGCTTTGTTGTTTTGCCTATTATCAATTTTGGTAAATGTTCTAAGCACATTTGGAAAAAATAAGTGTTCTGCAGTTGTTGGTAGTATTCTATATGTTCAGAGTTTTTTTCAATCATTTTGTTTTATTCTCTGTATCTCTACTGCTTGTTCTGTTACCAGAAGAGATATGTGAAAAGTTTCCAAGAATGTTTGTGATATTTGTTTCATTGTTATTTCTATCAATTTTTACTTTGTATGGTATGAACATATGTAATTATATGTATACAAATCTGGAATTAATAATCCTCCCAACAGACTGTCTGTATTATCATGTTGAAGTATTTCTCTTATGTTCCAGTAATTCTTGCTTAAAGTTTCTATGATGTTAGCATAGCTACAACTTCCTTCTTGTTGTTGTTTGTTTTTTTTTATTTCTTTTTCCATGGTATATGTGCTCATTGTTTTAAAATACACTTTTCTGTGTTTTGTTGTTGCTGTTGTTTTTATTTCAGGCATTTTTTTTAAACAGCCTATATTTAGATTCTCTTTTTTTAATCAAAAATGACATTCTTTTATCTGCTTTTTCATTCCCTTTGGAATTACTGAAATTTCCATTTATTTATGTCTATTATTGCTATTTATCTGGATTTATTTATATCTATTACATTATAAGTTTTTCTTTGGATTAATCAAGTTGCTTTTAATTATTTTCTTTTCTTCTTTATGAGATTGTTAGTTACACATTATTTTACTCCTCTGTTGCACAAAAGATTACAACATAAATCTGTGACTTAATAAGATTTAATTTGAATGAGTACTTTTACTCCTACATCACAAATATTAGGATTTTAAAATAATATGACACCATCTACATCCTTTTACCTTTGTGCTACTATTGCCAAGCATTTTAATTTAATTATACATATAATTTAAACAGTACACATTTTTATTAAAGTTTTGTATATTTGACCTTTTTTTTTTTTTCTTCTCTGTTTTTCCATACCCTTCCACGAATCCCTTCAAGAGCTAGGAATTCAACATAGGAAATAAATCAAAGAAATTGAAAAGGAAAAGAAAAAGTATTAAAATCCATTGACTTACTGCTGTATATCATGTAGTGTACACTGTGTTAATAACAATAAAAATAATCATTTATTTCCAAAATACCATGAGCCAGGCACTGTCCTAAGTTCTTATGCAATATACATTTAAAGCTGCAGAAAAGCCTTCTGGAATTTTGTTTAACCCTTTATGCATATATAAAAATAAGTAAAACTCACCTTTTATTATATATATAGACATATATATATTTATATTTATACATATTTATATTTATATATATAAATATTATATATGTGTGTGTGTGTATACATATACATGTAGCATCCTCTTTTGTTCTAGACACTGTTTGAAGTGCTGGGGATACAGCAAAGAACCAGAAAGACAAAATTCTAGTCATTGAGATGGCTATCTTCTAGTATAAGAATACAGGCAATAAAAAAATAAGTTAATATATGTATGAGTATATGATGTGAGAGATGGTGGTAAGTGCTATGTGGGAAAATAAAGTTTGCATTTGGTTTGTTATCTTATATAGAATGGTGAGAGATGGCCTCAGTGTCAAGGCTTTATTTGAGGAAATACCTGAAAAAATATTAGGCACTAAAAATTAGATAGGGCTCAGAAAATTTTAAAATTACAAAAATTTATGAACCTAATAAAAGGCTGAGTCAGTTTTCCCATTACAAAGTCTAGGCTTGTTTCACTTATCCATAAAGGTAGGAAATACTAAGAAAAAAAAAAAAAAAATCAGGCCTTGACAGAAATTTTAGACTTTTTCAGATAAATAGACTTTTTGTAAGCCTATCACTCTTTATTTTCTTATTTCATCTGTCTTCCTTCTTGTTTAATGACAAGAAAGGTTCTTATTTTCCAAAATATTTATATAAGTGATGTCCCCAAAATCTAAGCTCTAGATGGATAGATATATGGATTCTAAGCTCTAGATGGATAGATATATAGATAGATTTATCTACTTACTAATATCAATTAAAAATGTATAAATGGGGACAAAAAGAATTCTACTCTACTTTATGTAAAGTGGAAATAGATGTTGTGTTTGTAAACTTCTATTGTTCATGTTTCTCCTATGTCTCTCAAAATACTTTACTAAAAACTATTTTACAATACAAATATCTCTTTGTGGCAGGGAGGGTGCAAAGGGAGAACAGGGGCTAAACTCCATGAAAGAGTAATCTAGTATGTATGTAGGGTTGTCAAATAAAATATAGAACACCTAGTTAAATGTACCAAATAAACAATAAAATAAAAAACAAATACTTTTTTTCTATAGGTTTGTCCCAAATATTTCATAGGACAGACTTACACTAAAAAAAAAAAAAAAAAAAAATCAAATTTTACTGGACATTCTGTATTTTTATTTCCTAAATATGGCAACCCATACAAAAGGAATAGCTCCTCAGATAATACAGAAACTGAACCAATTCAGAAGGAAGAGAACTTGAAGTCAGAAGTGAAATGGGACAGGCCTCTGATATTTCACCTACGCTATCTCTACCTCCCTGGTCAGAGCAGAACTGGGCTGAGGGCAAGGAGTAGGTAAAGAAAAACATCTGCTTAAGGAAGGGGCTGAATTCCTGGAAGTAACTGTATAGCTTGGTCAACAATAAGTTAAGAATAATGTTAGATAAGATACTTTTCCCTAAGGCTAAACAAAATCTCGGGGCCACCAGATGTTTGTTCCTCAGTAAATAGCTTAAGATAATATCAGTAAGTGATACCAGACTGAGTTCTTGGGTCTCAAAGTCATAGAAATGAGCAGTGCACCCAGCAGTAAAGAGCACAACACTTTATTTAAAGAGAAGAGAGCTTATGCATAAGGGGGATAGCTATAGGGAAGCTAGCTCCCTGAGGGAAGTTTGGAAGGGATTTTGAAGGGAGGAATTCCTCAGTTGAGTTCAGCCTCTTGCTTTGATGAACTCTGGTATTTTTACAGTGGTCACGAGGGAGGTCAGTGGTTGCAAGGGAACATCTTGCATGTAATTCCAAAAGGGGTCTTAAGGTTAATCTGTAACTTAATCTTTACAATTTCAGGAAAAGAAAAAATAGGTACATAATGATAAGTTTTAAACAAAGCTGACAGTTATATTTTAACATAAATATAACCCCCTTCCTTGGGGAAGGGGTTCTGCAACTCAGTATGTATCTGTCCTTCTCTTATCTCAGTTTATTTTATCCAGGTGGTTACACCCAACCAGTTTCTTTCAGTCACTTTTATCAGGGCCATGGGGTAATAATGTGCCCTGAGGGGTGTCATGACTGAGGAGTGGAAAAGTACAGCTTGTAACAAAATGTCCTCTACAGGGAATATGGAGGCAGTTTGGTTCACAGGGCTAGCCCTATCCTGTCTCATAAGAACCCTCTTCAGTTGCTTTACATAACTGCTATCAACTAAAAGCCTGCTTTGAAGCATGTATCCTCCAGATACATGAAGAAGTCAAGAGGACATGTCAAGATGCCAATTGTGCTGACTTTACTCTGACCAATTTGATTCCCTCACAACTCCCAAAACTGCTACTCATGATTTTGCTCTGTAAGTGCTTGCAATTTTAAGTTATTTAAACTTAAATTTAAAAGGCGCTTGAGGTTCTTTAAGCACATTTAGCTGCCTCACTCTCCTTTGGCTGGCCATTCAAATAAATGCTGTTCTTTATCACTGAAAATTTCAGCATGAGAGACTGTTTAGTCAATTGGCATGGCAGACAACAGACCCCTGCTCCCCCTTGGTTTGGTAACAGCAGGAAAATAAAGACTCCCATGAAGCAGGCTGACTTACTACTTTCTGTGACTTCAGCAGTTTTAGGTGTCCAGAAATAGTAGATGCAACCCTTGGAGGAGGGGCAGAGGGATAGTGAAAAACCATCTAGCTATGGGGTTTAGGTACAGGAAATCCCACAGGAAATTTTACTTTTGTTTACACAAGAAAACTTTACAACATTCCTTCCTCTGAAAGCATGATGTTGGTCAGGTTTTCAATTTCATTTAATTGACTGAGTTTTAATATATATCTCTCTTGTCTTAATCTCTTTCCCTGAGTACTTTAAAATATTCTGGCTCTACCTTTTCATTTTGTAGAGGTAAATTTACTCAAAACTGCTATTTGTAGATGACAGAGCACCCCTGAATTCCACTTAACTACTTGATCTCCTAAAGAGTCTAAGGAGAACTGTTTTAATGATTATTTATCACAAAGTTGACTCTATTGTTAGTGTAATTATCGCTTGCATGGTATATTTTAGAAAACATTCCATTTCACTTATCAATTGGTACATTTAAATATAAATAAATATAAATATATAAATGTATGCTTAAGTTATACATGTAAAGTCAAAGTAATTTTACTACATTTGTGGGCAAATTCTTCAGTACTTGAAACTATATTATTCTAAAATGTGTTATATAGATATAGACTCCAAGTTTTAAATTGTTTATTAACATTTGTAAAGATTTAAGAAAAGACAACGAAGAACAAAAAATTCTTAAATGATATTGATGCTAATTTGACTAAATCTTTGGCACAAATTACTATGACATGTAGTATTATATTATTTGCCAGTTAAGTACTACCTGGGTATAGTAATTGATCATGTTTTTAATCATTTAATCAGTTTTACAGAGAATAAATAGGCAAAGTGGTGATCAAAATTAGTAATTAAGCTTATACTATACATTTGTATTTTTCAATGTCATAATGCATTTCTTATTATATAAAAAGTTATTCTTTGATTAAAGTGATTAATATTCTTCACAACTGTAATAAAAATATAGAAAGTGATGAAAACCAAATCATATGGCACATGCCCTGCAGCGCCAGCACATAACTGAGCAGGTAGGCCTCACTGCTGCCGGACCCTACCCCCAGCCCTGACGAGTGCATGCCAACCAGAGAGGTGCCCCCAGAGAGGCACAAGACCTGTGGAAACCATGCGCCCGAGAGGCCAGCACGATACCAAGCAGGAACTGAGGCAGCTGTGCCAAATTGGCAGCCCCAGCAGGATCCTGGCCAGACAACAGTGTCGAACCAGTGGACCATGAAATCCATTGCCACAATGACTAAACATCAAAGGAAAGATACTAGAAATATGAAAAATCAAGAAAGTACACCACCAAAGGGTAGTAACTCTCGAACTCTAGATCCTACAGAACAGGATCCTCTAGAACATTGTGCCTCACATATTGTAAATGCTGTATGGGTGTCTGATATTAGTATTTCTTTTGCTCATAATGGATATGCACTTCTTTAATTTTGTTGATATTTGATAAACATGTTCTAATCACCAAAACATCCGCAAGTGTCTCACTGGAGTCATGACTGCCATCTCCACATGTCAACTTTCTAATATGAATAAATGAATTCATTCATTGGTAACTTTTGAGTACCATTTTGCTGAAGATCACTGTGCTGTATCATGGATTCTATACCATGTCCATATGGAAAAGAATTAGATAGAGTTACTGTCCTCAAGGAACAATGGGTGATAAAGAATGAACTGTACAATGTTATAAATACAGTGTATGTCAGATCTTTAGAGAAAGTTATAGCTAACTTTCCTTTGGGAGTAAGAAAATTAATCATTTATCTTTCTGAATTGTGATGTATGAACTGAAATTTAAAATACGAATAGGTTCTTGCCAGACACATGTATCAGGGAGGGGAGGAGCGTGTTGGGATGTGAGTGGAGCTTGTGCGCTCCATAGAAGGAGACAACAATGGGGAAGAGTGTGGTGACATTGGGGAGCTTTAAATGCTTACAGCAAGGAATGCAATTCTGAACAGCGTGAGAAGTGAGGGGTGAAAGGAATGAAAAGGCAGGGTCCTGAAATACCTTGTATGCCAAGGTAGGGAGTTGAACTTTCTCCACTAGTAAAATGAAAGCAATTTAAAGAAGAGTAAAAGAACTAGATTTGTCATTGAGAAAAATCCTTCTGTGTCGGTGAAAAACAAAGATCTGAGAGCAAAATTGGGAAAAGGAAACTTGTTATATGACATTACTGAAGTCTAAAAGATGGAAAGTGAACCAAGAGAGCAGGCAGTGAAAAATAGAGATTTTCTTAAAGAAACATATGACTGCAAAGTCTCAGATTGAATTTGAGATGCATTTCCAGTCATGTGGGGAATAAGAGATAATAAGTAGAATATCCTATATATAAATCTTTATTGGTGTTAATTTGGACAAAAATAAATAAATATATATGTGTGTGTGTGTGTGTGTGTGTGTGTGTGTCTGTGTGTGTGTGTGTATACATATATATACACACACACAAGTATATATACCTGTATGTATGTATATATGAGTTGCTACATCTTAAGTAGTACTAGTATTTTATTTTCAACTTTTGAGGAAATAGAACACCTTGCAGTATTAACAAAGTAATTTTTAGGAAAGGGCGCTGGCAGTGTTTGATCTGAGGCATGTAACAGTTGATTATTTTCCTAGATTATCATGATTCAAAGAAAAATCATTTAGGGTGTACTGTTACTGCCACCAATGTTTCACTATGATTTAACATGTTGTTAGTGAATATACTCTGAATACTAGAATTGGGTTTTGCCCATAGAATTGATAAGACATGGCAGAGCAGGTCGTTACTTACCATCATTGCCACTGATCTTTAATGTTGACCTGAAGAGTCTCATTCTTGGGAGAGAAGAGAGCTGTTCAGTATGAATGCTCACCTGAAATTCACCTCTGTACAGACAGCAATAACCACTTTGTCAATTATAGTCAACACAATTTCCTTATCTTCATAAATACCAGAAAATTTGTTTCTACATTCCTAAGGAATGTATTTCCTCCTATCCCTTCCCTACCCCTAGTTACTTTTTGATTCCTCTCTATAAAAAATTGTATCAAATTCCCTGATAAATCACGTTTCCTGAAATCTAACATGGAAGTCTGGAACCAAAGGCCAACTTTGCATGGAATAATTTATTCAAAAATCATTGAAATTGAATATTACAATAGAAAAATGTCATTTGCATATGAAATTTTGAGAGAAGACTTTATTAGATCAGCTGAGGTTTAAATGGATTTTGGAGGAAGGAAAGAAGTCTGCTAGGAGACAGAAGGGCATATTATATACAAATCATGCTATAACCCAAATCAATATGTGATAAACGCAAGATGAATTCAGTAGACAGTTTTTAATAAATTATGATTGAGATGAGAGGGTTCAGAAGGGAAATTTTAGATAAATTTGGAAGGGCAGTAGAGACTAGAATATAAAAGCCTTTTAATTGCAAACATGAGAATTTGAATATTATTGTTTAGGCAACAAGAAGTCTGAGTAGTTTTATAAGCAAGGAGGCAATTTGATTAAAGAAGCTTTTTAATAATATTACACTGTGGCATTTATGCAGGATAAATTGATAGGAGGGGAAAACAAAGGAAGGCACAGCTCTTCAAACTTTTTCAATTTCCAGGTAGGAAGGGGAAGTGTTTAAAGACAGCATTTGTAGACACAAGTGTGAAAGATGTTTCAAGGAAAGTAGTCAAAAGATATCATGACTATTTACTGAGAATAAAAGAAAACACAAAATTAAATGTGATTTTAAGGGCCGAGCCTGTGGCGCACTCAGGAAAGTGCGGCACTGGGAGCGCGGCAACGCTCCCGCCGCGGGTTCAGATCCTATATAGGGATGGCCGGTGCACTCACTGGCTGAGTGCCAGTCATGAAAAAGACAAAAAAAAAAAAAAAAAAAAAAAAATGTGATTTTAAGTTGTTTAACTTGCAAGGCCATTGACAGTGTTTATTAAATAATGGTAGGAGAAGGGAAGGTTATTTAAATATATTTGGGCTGAGTTCTTCACAAGAAACAAAAGTTAAAATTTCCTTAAGAAATATATAAATAAGTGACAATGAAGTGAATAAGATGAGGAAGTTCTGTGACATGTTTGTTGAAGAGGAAAAAGATGTAAATATGCTGGAGAGAAAGAGTGAAGTAAAGAACTGCACCACAACTCTGACCATTTTTCCTCCAGGCTACTAAAACACTCTGTATTCATAGTCAACAAAAGGTATTTGTTCTTGCTTTTTTTTTTTTTTTTCTCTGTCTTGAATGTGAACTCATATATCATCATAATTGGCATAAATCATGACCTCCAGAAGAATGAAGAAAAATACAAGAAAATTCTTAGCAGTTAATGAGATAATATGAGTTAAAAAAATAATCTGAAAAAACAAAATTAATTTGAAGTAAACAAATTACTATGTCAAATATTATAATTACAAGTGACTTATCCAATAAAATACTTTGTATTGTCAAGAAAGAATACCCTGTTACACTAGATTTTCACATTCTAATATATTATTTGAATGATTTATTAAAGAAATGCCTAGGATGTCCACTTAATAGTGATTCATAAAAATAATAAAAAATATTTCTATTCACCTGTACGAGAAAGGCAGAACCAGTTTCCACAAATCTCATAAAGAATGGATTATATGACATCAACAGAAAAAGTGTTAAAAGAATCTATCTCCCCACCAAAACATCAACTGCCAAACATTATGGAAGTGTAATAGTTTTCTATTGCTCTGTAACAAATTATCACAAATTTAGCAGCTTGAAACAATATCTATTTTTTTAATCCCCACAGCTCTGTAGGTCCAAAGTCCAGGTGTCTTGGGTAGTTTTTCTGCTTTGGGTCTCACAAGGCTGAAATCGAGGTGTAAGAGAGATTAAGCTCTTATAGGGAGGCTCTGAGGAAGAATCTGCTTTAAAGCTCATTCTGGTTGTTGACAAAGTCTAGTTCCTAGTGGCTGTCGGCCTCTGGTCTCTGTTCCTTATTGGCTTTCAACTGGGAGCTGGTTTCAGATCCCAGTCAACTTTCTAGTCCTTTCCACATACCCCCCTACATATTCATGTCATTGGTGGTGCAAGACATCTGTGGTGCACCCATTTGGATAGTCTTCCTTTTGATTTACTCAAAACTAACTGATTAGTAACCTTAATTACATCTGCAGAATACCCTTTCACATAAAATGTAACATATTCGCGGTCCTTGAGATTTTAGAGAAATCTTGGAGGGGCCATTTTAGAATTCCATCTACCACATGGAACATTTGTTTTACTTTTATAATAGAATTTTTAAGTGTTCAAGATCTCATAAATATAATGTTTTTCATATTTCTTTGAATTTGCTATTTATAGTCATCCTATTGGCTTCACTAACGCCATTTTCCTAGATATTAATTCATTATTTTTTTCCTTTTTATTAAGTTTGGTGTCTCACTTTCATGGTGCTTTGCTATAACTCAAAGATTTACTGACTGTTTATTTTTGTGATTGAGAAATGCTGTTCAACAGGTGAGGACCTGCAGGGGATGGAGATAGTGCTCGTCTGATGGATGTTGGTGGACTCCCCATGCAGGTGAGTATCAGACCGTTGGAGGATCTCCCTATGACTTAGTTCAAGCACCCCATTCATTTGGCCAAATGCCCTGGTTAACTATGAACAGGACGGGTGAGAAGAGAAGATACCAATTTTAAGCTGCTCCAAGTAGCCTTAGAGCTCCTGCAAATTTCCCCTACTTACACACCCTCTTTTCTTTCTTCTGAATTCTTCCAGGGTGTTTTCTCCGTATATCCAACTTGACCTGCTGTATTAGACAGGGTTCTCCATAGAGACAGAATCAATAGGATATGTTATAAATATATGAAAGGGGATTTGTAAGGGGAATTAGCTCACACAATTGTGGAGTCCCATGATAGGCTGTCTGCAAACTGGATGCCAGTAATGTGGTTCAGTCCAAGTCCAAAGGCTTCAACACCAGGGAAGCTGACGGTGTCGTTGGTGTAAGTGCTGGAACCCAAAGTTAAAGTCTTGAACGCTGATGTCCACGGACAGGAGAGAAGAATGAATTCCAGCTTCAGTGGATAGAGAGAGAGGACCTTTTTTTCTCTGTTTTTAATTCCCTTGAGGCCCCCAGCAGATTGGATGGTTCCCACCCATATTCAGGGGGGATCTTTCTCACCCAGTCCACTCAGACTGTCATACTAATCTGTGCTGGAAACACCCTCATGGACACACCAAAAAAGATAGCTTTACCAGGTTTCTTGGCATTCTTTAAGCTAATCAAGTTGACACCTACAGTTGACCTTCACAATCCACCCCTTGTCAACTTGATGTCCATTTTATCTCCTTAAATTGTGTTTAATCTTCAAATGGTACAGTAACATAATAGTTTCACCCTAATATGATGCAAGTGTCCTGTGTACAACCAAAAATTCATTTATCCCTTACCCAGAAGAGGAGGTAAAGTCCTTAGAAGATATTTACCCTTCTTATGATATCCCATGAGTTAAATGCAAATACTATGATGTAAAGTTAACAATATTTAAATGCTGATATAAAGTCAGTAAGTCCCATGGTATATGATAAAGAATAAGTGGAACAAAAACAAAGATAATTGCTTAACATGTGTGCAGTATGTATACATAGAGACATATTCTTAACACAATAGGGAGGACAATTGCAGTTCTCATTTCTGTAACTGGTCATGTGGTCAAAGCTGGTATTTACAACTATCTTCTTCTACTACCCATTCTGTATTCCCTTTGCCTTCAGCGAGCACCTCTGCTGGTTGTGGTTCTTTACCTGAAAGAGTGACCGAAACCTTCATCCTGAAGAGTCTGGGCCATTCATAGTCTTGCCTGGATTGGGTTGTTGTAATTTTCCATTGACCTTAATCACAGAGCATGGAAGTACTAAGAGATGCCCTAAGGAATCTCCTATATTCCAGATATAATCTTCCTTACTTCTATTGTGAAGTGGTAGTCCAACTTTCCCTTGGTAGTCTGGGTCAATCACCCGAGCCAACACCATCACTCCTTTCTTAACCTGACGACTCAGAGGCCTGAGGAGCTCAAAGTTTCCAGGTGGCAGCCTTAATTTCCAATTCAATGGGATCATTTTTGTATTTCCTGATGGAAGCATTTTTCCCTCTGGAACCAAGACCTCAAAATCAGCAGATCATAAAGTTATAGGGACAGGAAGCAAAAATTTTGCTAGAGGGCCTGCTTTATAGCTTTTATGAATTTCTCAATATGGCATTCTTTCCGGTTTTGTTGTGATGTGGGTTTATTCTGTCATTTTATATAATTTTAAGAGGATAAGAGGATTGTCACTGTGATCTTATCACAGAGGATCAATTTTGTAAAAAGTACATTGATATAACAAAAGATACAGAAATGTAAAAGATGATTTTTTAAATTTTTTTATTTTTTTTGCTTTTGAGGGACTTATAATTTTGTTTTGGAAGAAATAGCAAACAATAAATTTACTTGTTTGATCATACATTCATTAAATATATATATATTTTTTTCTAATTATGAGATACTGTAGTACTTAGATAAGACAATCAATATGGACATAGTGTATGCTCTAACAGAGGTTACAAACTGGTAGATGATACATAAAAATAAACAAGCATTTGCCATTAGGCATGGTAGGTATTATAATAGGAAGAGAGTAGCAGGTTACAGAACACATTGTAGACTAACATACTCTAGAAGTGGTGGGGAGGGGATGGCCATGAAAGAAGTGTGATTCTAATTTGCTGAGAGTTCTTATCATGAAGGGATGTTGAATTTTGTCAAATGCTTTTTCAATGTCTATTGCCATAATCATATGGTTTTTGTCCTTTAGTTTATTGATGTGATGTATCACATTTATTGACTTTCATAGGCTGAACCATCCTTGAATCCCTGGGATGAATCCCACTTGATCATGGTGTATAATTTTTTGATGTTGCTGTATTCTGGTTGCTAATATTTTGTTGAGGATTTTTGCATCTATGTTCATCAAGGATATCGGCCTGTAATTGTCTTTTTTTGTTGTGTCTTTATCTGGTTTTAGTATCAGAGTTATGAGGAAAATATCTCAACACAAAAGCTATCTATGACAATTCCACCTCCAGTATCATTCTGAATGGGGAAAAACTGAAGACTTTTCCCTTAAGAACAGAAACAAGACAAGGATGCCCACTCTCACCATTTCTATTTAACAGAGCAATCAGGCAAGAGAAAGAAATAAAGGGCATCCAAACTGGAAAACACGAAGTCAAGCTGTCCCTATTTGCAGATGATATGATACTATATAAAGAAAACCTAAAGACTCTATCAAAAAACTCCTAGAGTTGATTAATAATTTCAGTAATGTTGCAGGATACAAAATAAATTCCCCCAAATCTGTTGCATTTATATTCTCCAATAATGAGCCAACAGAAAGAGAAATCAGGAAAGTAAGCCCATTTATAATAGTCACACACACACATAAAAAAAATACCTAGGAATCAATTTAATCAAGGAGGTGAAAGATCTCTACAATGAGAACTACAAACCACTATTGAAATAAATTAAAGAAGACACAAAATGATGGAAAGATATTCCATGTTCTTGGATTGGAAGAATTAACATTGTGAAAATGTCTATACTACCCGAAGCAATCTTCAGATTCAATGCAATTCCCATCAAAATACCAATGACATTCTTCACAGAAATGGAAAAAACAATCCCAATATTCATATGGAATAAGAAAAGACCCTGAATAGCCAAAGCAATCTTGATCAAAATATACAAATAAAAATAAAGCTAGAGGCATAACACTACCTGAATTCAAATTACATTACAAATCTATAGCAACCAAAGCAGCATGGTACTGGCATAAAAATAGACACTTAGACCAGTGGAGCAGAATAAAGAACCCAGAAATCACCCCTCAGGCTTACAGCCATCTGACATTTGACAAAGGCAACAAAGACATACATTGGGGAAAAGACTGCTTCTTCAATAAGCAGTGCTGGGAAAACTGGATATCCATATGCAGAAGGATGAAACTAGACATGCACCTCTCACCATATACTAAAATCAGATCAAAATGGATTAAAGACTTAAGATCTGAAACTGTAAAATTACTAAGGAAAAATACAGGTGAAACACTTCAGGAACTAAGTCTTGGCATGGACTTTATGAACATGAGCCCAAAAGCACAAGCACCAAAAGAAAAAATAAACAAATGGGACTATATCAAACCAAAAAGCTTCTGCACAGCAAAGGAAACAATCAACAGAGTGAAACAACAACCTACAGAGTGGGAGAAAAATTTTGCTAACTATGCATCTGACAAGGGATTAATATCCATCATATACAAGGAACTTAAGCAATTACACACTAAGAAAAATATATAACCCAACTAAAATGTGGGCAAAGAAACTGAATAGACATTTTTCAAAGGAAGACATACAAATTTTGAACAAGTACATGAAAAAATGCTCAACATCTCTGGTCGTCAGGGAAATGCAAATTAAAACCACATTGAGAAATCAGCTCACCCCAGTTAGACTGGTTACAATCAAAAAGACAGAGAATAACAAATGCTGACGAGGATATGGAGAGAAGGGAACACTCCTACACTGTGGTTGGGACTGTAAATTAGTACAACCACAATGGAAAACAGTATGGAGGTTTCTCAAACAACTACAGATAGATCTTCCATACAATCCAGCAATCCCACTTCTGGTTATATCCCCAAAGGAATGGAAATCATCATGTTGAAGGGACACCTGCACGCCCTTGTTCATCACAGCTCTGTTCACAATAGCCAAGATATGGAACCAACCTAAATGTCCATCAGTGGACAATCGGATAAGGAAACTGTGGTATATATACACTCTGAAATACTACTCTGCTATGAAAAAGAATGAAATTCTCCCATTTGCAACAACATGGATGAGCTTGGAAAAACTTATTTTGAGTGAAATAAGCAAAGCACAGAGGAATAAATACCATATGTGCTCACTCATATGTGGGAGCTAAGAGAGAAAGAAGGAAGGAAAGAAAGACCACAGTGGTTCATTGGACTTGCAGAGGGAGAGAACATACCTAGGGATACAAAGTGGAGTGGGGAAAGCGGAATGGAGAGGGAGGTCAGGGATAATTAGGGGGATAATTGTGTGGTGGACATGCGGTATAATCACAATTTTTGGTAATGGGCATGCTGCCATTATGGATCTGGCCATCACATTTTAGGCACGAGTGGTGACAATTTCCTTTGTACCCCATGAATATTCATAACCAATAAAAAATAAAATAAATAAATAAAAGAAAGAAGTGCCATTCTAGCCTGAGATTTGAAAAAACAAACAAACAAAAAAAGAGTCAGATAAAGCTGGTGTTCTGAGGAGAGGTGTTTCTCTCTGATTTGAAGTTCCACACCGGTACCTGAATAGGTTTTTTGGCTTTGGCTTCAGTCATTTCCAGATTACAGCAGTCTTCAGGCAACTTTTCAACTAACTCTCAGATGAGAATATACAGTATTCTGTTGCAATTCGTCATATGCCAAGGCCATACTGATATGCACAATATTTGTGTCTTCATAATACTATTTCCTATATGACAAGCAAATCCATAAATTCTTTTAATAAATTATCAAGTATTTTGGAACAATTATATGCTAAGCTTTGTGTAACTATATAAATATGTTTGCTTATATAAATATGTTTGCTTACATAAATATTTGGCACACTTTTAAATAAGAAGAAATAAAAACAAAAAAGAAACTTTACCACTGAAAATTTAGTCAGGCAAGAAATTTCTGTCAAATGATTAAAAGAGAGGAACTTAAATGTTCTTATCAAAAAAAAATGATAAATTTTTACAATGATGAATCTGCTAAGTACATTGATTTGATCACTACATATTGTAAACATGTATTAAAATATAATATAACTCTGTATACCATAAATATGTACAATCAATACATTTCAATTAAATAAAAAAATAAATTATAAGCTATTGATTAATTCTTCTGCTTCACTTTCACTTTCTAAGGAAAATAATGTTTCTGGACATATTGTAGAATTCCCCAAGAGGACTCAATAGCTCCCCTAAATCAGATTATATCCTAACTACATTGCTGAAAAATAAAATCACAACTCCTTAGTAATCTAAGGAAGAAAGACCTTTATAAAGGAATTTCCATTAAGTAAAGGTTTTATTTCCTTACTAAGCTGAGCTGTATTTAATCAAGGCCTGAGCTTACTGCCAAGTTTCTTTTTTACATTTTACAAAGAAAAGACCTTCCAAAATAGATTTCTATTTCTTAGTGTGCTCCAAGTCATTGAATTTCACATCTCAACTAGGACTGTACTTTCACAGGTTAATTCAATTGGAGGGCTGAGGGAACATGCCATATAACTGAAATAAAATAACTCTTAACATAAATGATAGGCTTGTATTCTCTGTATATCAAAAAGAAAAAAATAAGAAAGAGAAAAAGAAAAAGAAAAATGAAGAGAAAGATGGAAGGTAATCCAAATCCCTAACAGAGTGTAACTAACAGTTGGTCTTTCTCTTGATTTTCTTTCATTACCAAGTAAAACTTTGCTTCCTGTCACCTACCCTAAAGGTACATTGGAATAAAATAACAAGAATGCTCCTAAATGAACATATGTTTGAATTAGTTCTACAACAGAGATGGATTAGATACTGAGCTTTGCACAACAATAAATTGCAGATTTAACTGCTGGAAGCAGTAATACCCATGATGCTATTTTATGACAATTATTTTTATGGAACCAATTCAAATAGGAAATTATCAAGATATCTTTTTGAAGGAAGAAATTGCAAGAATAAATTGCACATTTTTTCAACATTTGATTCAGCCTTGAAAAATATACTGAGTGTTGTTAGTAGCTTTTTTTCCCCCACATATGAGGAATATATGTGGTTAAGTAGGTATCGAATTCGGCAAGCACAAGAAGATTAATTTCTTAAAAGGGCCCAAAACTTTTCTATTCACAATTAACAATATAAGAAACCATCACAAAAGAGTACATTTTAAACCATATAAGGCTATGGTTGGATTTATCTCATTTTATTTTCTAAATCATTAATTGTAAGATGTACCATTATTTTATCATACAAGCCATTATTAAAGAAAAAGATGCTACTAATTAAATGACAACTTAGTGTTTTAACAATAGTCATGCCTGACACATAAGAGTCACTAATATCTAATCCATTCTGGGGTTTGTCGATGGCTCCTGCCCTCAGATGCACTGTGGTGAGGAATATTCTATCAGTCTCAACAACAGAAATTTAACAGTTTCTTGAGGCATCTTTCTTTCTGAGATCCTGTAAATATTTGGTGTTGCTTTGCAGTCATTCCTGTAATGATGGATATCTCATTTACCTCCCACTGATCTCTTTTCGTGCCTTCCTGTGTGCATAGTAACTTTTCATTTAATGTCAAATCATGGCATAATCCTTTAAAGACTTTTTAAATGGCAATTAAACTCTATATGTGCTGTAACAACAAAGCACATACTCTTAATTCTATTGTTTCAGGTTGTTTTGGTGCTTGCCAGTACAAGTATTGAACCCTGGACCTTAGTGTTATCAGCAACATGTTCTAACCAACTGAGCTCACCAGCCAGCTCTTGTCATTCTACTGAAGGGAAGAATAAAATACAGCTATGGATAAATCTATCCACATATAAGCAAAGCAACCGTTACTGAACTATGGAGATCCATCCCTTAGAGAGCATAAACCACTTAGAGCAGGGCAGCAGGAAAAGGCTTTACCACTTTCAAGTAAGGAGAACACTGGGAATTGCTCCCAAAGCAGTGTCTCCTCAAACAAGGGAAAAGGGTCATTTTATACAGCCAAAGTTCTCACCTAACTTCCTGCCCAAGTTCTCATTGAGGTCTTCTCATATACGTAAAGGACACAAGCTTATTCGATTTGGATTTGTTGACTATGAGACATAGTTCATTGGTCACTTCTGAATCCAAATTTGCATTTAGACCTGAGAAGGAATGTGACCTTTGGGCAACAGTGGAATCTAAGGAAGTTGTCACAGGGGCTAAACCTTGAGATCTTGGCTAATACAAGTTACAGTCCATATAGGTAGCAAATCGACACTTCCCAGTGGTGGCTGACCCATGACATAAAACAGGGACAGATAGGTGTAGAAGTCCAGGCTCCTCCTTGAGCAAAGATTTTAGCATTAAAATGAGGCAAGTTTATCTCTGAGGCCCATGTTTCACTTTCCGCTGGTATATTTGAGAATAGTAAAGTATTTTGTGGTTCATGACTTCCTGCCACCTCCTGCAACAACAGAAACTAACAACAAAGTGTCATGGCTGGTTCACTTCCTGTTTCAAAGTTTTTAGTGGTGAAGAGCACCTGGGCTTTTAGGAGACTCTGGACCCTAGGTTACACAACTGAATCACAACTGCTACCTGGCCCAAAATGATTATAAGAGGGTATCAATTGTAATTCACAACTCAACTTCAGAGAATACACACACACACACACACACACACACACACACACACACACACACACACACAAAATATACAGCTTAGAAGAAATAAAATATGACTTAAAAAAAGTACCCTGAGTTTCTTAATTTGGTTTATCTGATGTCCTACATAATTAATTTTGATTCTCATTCCCTAGAATTTGTTATGTGGCCACAAAATTTGTATCTTAAATCCTTCCTTTTTCATAATTTAAGCACTAAGGAAGAAAACTTATTAAAGACTTCTTAGGCTGTCTAATAATTCCCAAGATTTTCTTCTCTTAATTAATTGAGCTTAACCTTTGCACACAGTCAATCTGGTGTTTGACTTCCCACTATGGGAAGAAGATACCAATCTACCATCACAATCCTATACCCACCTTCACTAAGCCGCTCCCATAGTACCAGCCATTGTGCTTTTGGACATTTTCTAATATCAACTGTGTTCTGAGAAAGCTCTCAAAAGAGTTAGAACAGTACATTACCTACTCCAGGGAAACAAAATACACAAGGTCTAAATTTCACTTCTGTATTAGTTTCCGACTGCTGCTGTAACAAATGATAATAGACTCAGAGGCTTAAACAACGTTTATTATTACAATGTTCTAGAGGACAGAAGACTCAATAGACTAAAGTCAAAGTGTCTGGAGGTCCTGGAAGTCTCCCTATTTTCATGACTTTTTCAACTTCTAGAGGCTGCCCACATTTCCTGGCTTGTGGTCCCTTCTTCACATAACTCTGACTTCTATCTTCACAGTCTCCTGCTCTGACTCTACTTTAGTTGTCATCTTCCCATCACCTTCTCTGACTGATCTTTCTGATAGAAGAATCCCTGTGATTATGCTGGACTCACCCCAAGAATCCAATATGATTTCTGAATAGCAATATCATTAACTTAATCAAACTGGTGTAGTCTTTTCTGCTATGAAAGGTAACATATTCATAGGTTTCAGAGATTAGGGCACAGATATCTTCAGAAGGTCATTATTCTGTTTATCACAATTTCCTATTCAATTTCCCATCAAAGATTTGCAGTAGCATTAAACAACAACACAAAAATATACCAATATAAAAAGGCAAAATATAAATTCTATAAATTTGAATGGGATTCCCACATTATTATCAAATCACCAATGTGAAAAAAGTACAAATATCTAATACCCTTGCATGAAAGACAAAGGTGCTTTCATGTCAAAATAAAGCCCCCAAATTAAATTATTTTTCCTTTGTGAGTTCAAGTTAAATCAAATAAAAATAAAAATCATTTTCTTCAACTTCCTAATTTTTCTCAGTTTCAGCTAGATACCCACATGCAATTAATTCTTCTTCAGCTTCAGCACCTCAACTAAGGCTGGCTGTCACCTGAATCAGTAGTTCCCTCAGCAATCCAGAAATAATAATGTTGCAGCACCAATTCACTTATGTAATTCTGCTTTGTTTTCTTTTTTTGGAGGGAAAGGAGGGGTCAATTTTAAGCAGTATAATTTGCATATGTTAAAATTCACCCATTTTAGGCAGTCAATTTTTAAATTTTAACAAAAGTATACAGTCAAGTAATCAGAACAAAAATCAGTTTAGCCACACATATTTTGACTCTTGTTAAACTCATAAACATGAAAGATATTATGTTTTCTAGGTGAACTGACACCATTATTATGTAATGCCTTCTTTATATATCTTGTTCTGAAGCCTGCTTTGTCCAGAACTAATATAGCAACTCCAGATTTTTTTGGATTAGTGTTGGAATGATGTACCTTTTTCCATCAGGTCCAATTGAAAGAAATTTTACACTAAAACCCCGTATGGTTTACAGGGCCACAAACTGACATTTGCTTCTCTTAGAACTTACATCCAGCTGAGACTATCCAAGACTTATGCCTTTGCTGAGGTCTGAACAGCACAAGCACCTGAAAATGACAAAATCAGAAGGAAAGAATGCTTGTTCCTCACAGACAACTCACTCCCTAGAGAAAATCCCCTTCCCTCATGGCCTGCAATTAAAGAGGCCAAAGTATTGTCATGTAGACCAAATACCAAATAAACTCTCTTTAAAGGCATTTGAATCTTTATTTTTAAAATTTAATTGACAAATAATCTTTGTATGCATTTACGGGGTACAGTGTGATGTCATAATATGTGTATACATTGTGGAACAATTAAATCAGGCTAATTAACATATCCATCACATCTCATACTTTTTCTTTGTGATGAGAACATTTAAAATCTACTCTTTTAGTATTTTTGAAATTACAATACATTATTATTAACTATAGTTATGTTCTGTGCAATAGATCACCAAAATGTATTTCTCCTGTCTAAATGAGACTTTGTACCCTTTGACTATCTTATGTTCCACGGATGAAAAGCAGCCCTGAAGAGACAGTTACCTGGCTTCTACTACCTGTTCTACTTCTAGCTTTTTCCAAACCCAGGTTGTTTAGCTACTGCTTTGATTCTGTAATTACTCTACAAATTTTAATTAATGTGTTTAATTAGTCTATGCTTAAATAACTCTAGTAATAGAAACCAATTATTTCATCTAATATTTATATTTGTATGTTAAAAATTCTTACTTTTCCTGAGCTGCAACTTGAACTCTATGGTTTTCTCCATTACTCCTATCTCAATCTCCTTACAGGTATAAAAAGAGTTTCAAGTCTTCTTACATATTGCCATTTCTTTGAATTATTGAACTTATTATCTGTTCCATAGTAGTTCTGTATTAGTCTCTAGAACACATTTTGTATGACATGATTCATATCTTTACCATTCTTTTGTAATTATCCCTAACTAATCTTGCTACTCTAAAAGTGAAGGGTATAGAATTGAATATAATACTTTATGTACAGATAAAAATGAGACTCTTAACTATTCCTTAGCTCAAGTCTTTCCTTCAGTGATCTTGTACCCTGTGAACAGAAGCTAAATATGTTAGATATTGGTTTTGAATAAAATCATATTATTTTAAAGATGCTACTGGTAAGCAAAATAACTTCATCTCTTCATTTGTATGGTATTTTTTTATGTTGTAATTTAACCAAAATATGAAATAAAAGAAAAAAAAGGGTGAGAGGGAGTAAAGTTGTAACGGGGTAAGAAAAAGACACCAGGTAATAAATTGAAGCCACAGGAACAAATGAACAGAGGCAGAAATGATAATTAAGAAGTTTGATATAAAAAGACCTTTAAATATGTATTTGTTCTTTCTTCTCTCATCATCTTTAACATAAATAAAATTGTGTAAAGGGATAATTATAACAATGTATTATTAGGTTTTTAATATATTTGAATGTACTATGTGTAGCAATAATAGCACTACAATGGAGAAAAGAGAATAAAGGAATATAGGAATAATGTTTCTATATCTCACTTGAATCAAGTTAGTATAAATAGGAAGTAGATTTTCATAAGTTAAGATATATATGCTAAGGCTTAGAGTAACCACTAAGATAAATTTTTAAAAATAATGAAAATCACTTAAAAAAAATTGAAGTGCTGCACTAGACAATATTCACTAAATGCAAAAGAAAGCAGTAAAGGAAAAAAAAAAAAGAAAAAATATATATGACGCATCGAAAACAAAACATATAATGGCAAGACAATTAGTGAAGAAAAAATAAATAAAAGGCCTCCAAATTGGAATGCAAGAATTAAAACTATCTCTATTTGTGGCTGACATAACATTGTATATAAAAAATCCTGAGGATTTTACTAAAAAACTATTAGACATAATAAATTGGTTCAGTAAAGTTGCTGAAAAGAGATAAATATACAGAAAGGTATTTTACACACTATCAATGAACAATTTAAAAACAAAATTAAAAATTCCATTTAGAATATCATCTAAAAGAATAAATTACTTATGAATAAATTTAACAAAAGAGATGAAAAATATTCTCTGAAACAATCGCCCCCAGTAATAAGCTTAGATGAGATTCTCTCTGGATTTATACTGCTTGGAGTTTGTTGAGATTCTTACCTCTCTGGCTTAATTTTTTTCACCAAATTTGTAAAATTTTCAGCCATTATTTTTTCAAATATTTTTTTCTTTTCTTTTTCTACAGGACCCCCATTACACACACTTTGCTATGTTTGATGTTGCTCTGTTCATTTTTTAAAAAACATTTTTCTCTTTTTTTCAAATTAGGTAATATCTATTGATCAAACTTCAAATTCATTGATTTCCACCACCTCCGATGTCTTGTATCTGTGATTCAGCTCCTCTAGTGGGATTTTTATTTTGACTACTTTACTTTTAAAATCTACAATTGCTATTTAATCTTGTTTTATAGTTTTATTTCTTTATTCTCAAGTAACTCAAAAAACCTTAAAATCAACAAAAAAAGGGTTTTCAAAACTATTTGTTCAACACATACACACAAACACAGTACAGGAGGAACAGAGAGGAACAAAAAAATGAAACATGAGAATCAAAAGTGTCTATCATAATCTGTAGAACCATTAAGTAAATAAATCAACAATATAGTTAAAAATCAACACAATTAATACGGTACATTCAGATGTAAACCCAATCATATTTATAAGTACATTGAGTTTGAGTAGATTAGACACTTCAATCAAAAGGCAGTGATTGTTAGAGTGGATTAAAAGTATGACTTTCCTAAATGCAATCTATAAAGTCACACTTTATATTCAAAGACTCAAATAGGTTGAAGAGACAGAAAAATATATACCATACAAATAAATCTCCAGAAAATAACTGTAATGGCTATATTAATATCACATAAAATAAACTTCCATAGAGACAAAGAGGGACATAAAGATAACAGGGTTAATGATATAATTTTAAATGTATATGAGCCTAAGACTCACAAGAATTATTAATGTTTTCACACATAAATACTCCTCTCATGGGCAGGGAATGAGATGGATTCTGCAGTCTCTCTAACCATATGGCTTTTGTGCCATGAGATCTTTGCAGAAAAATAATTTCCTGTGTTAATGTCTGACAAGTGTGATTTTGCAAGCAATTTTCTAAGAAAAAAGGAGACAGAAATAGCTAAGTGTTGAAGCTGTGTCCTGAAGTTATAAGCATAAAGGAAGAAATCATTTCCTTTTAGTTGATTTGGGAATGATTGGTTCACATACTTTGCTTTATATGAGATTTTGAGCCAACAACTAAAGCACATAAAGTTATTTGGTTTGTGCATAATCAAAACTCTCTTATCTTCAGGTGTTGGGAGGATTCACTCTGCCTAGGCTGAGTCTGAACTGTCCCAAGAATATTGTACATGTTGAGTTTTCACAATACACTCCACTGATTTTTTAATGAGCCTATTTGGGAATTTGTTGTCATGCAAAGATCCAGCTTTAGAGTTATAAACTATGTCATTTTGAGCTCTGCCTTCCTAGATAAAAGCATATGTTTAGCTGATATTTAACATCATATACTTTTATAAAAACTAATGTTCTTAATTTATTTTTCTAGTTAATTTTGGCCGGTGTCATTTTAAAAAAAACACTGGATCATCTTTTCTTTCTCCCCCCCCCCTTTTTTTTAATGATGCAGAGCATAACACATTGTCAGAAGTCTGGTTTGAGACTCTGGAAAGTAATCTTGTGGTGTTTTTTCTGTTCTCTTGCCTTGCCATAGAGTTAATTTTCCCAATAATAGCTGGAATGAAAATAATAAATATAAAAGCTTCATTTCCTCATCCTTCAAAAAGCCTTTTAGCCTACTTTGAAATCCCCAAAGAATATCTAGAAAAATGCCTACCAACTGAAAAATGTCAAAGCTAATGCTCTGCTTCAAAATTAAAGCCCAGAGAAAAAGCCTTCCATAGAGCTGCTAACTTTTCTGCTGTCTCTGAAGCATTCCTGCCAGTGTTAACTCACAAGGGCTCTTTCTGCTGCTGAGGGCACTAACACTGTTTGCTCCAACTTCAGCACACAGCATATCTTTTTCTTGTAAGTAATGGAGTAAAAATATAGGAATTGGGTGTATGAAATGAATAGGTACTCAGCCCTATGTCCCTTGAAGTGAATTAAGCAACTTTAGAAGTGCATTGATATTTCAGACCAATTATCATGAATTGAAGGGGTCACATGTCAAAGAGAATTTTAAGGTTCTGAAACGTAAATGCAAAGTAAGTGACCCTGTATTCCAGGAGCACTGATTCAAAAATGCCAGATTTAAAAGCTAAGTGAAATAGTGATCATTTGATTCTCTCAGGCTAAAAACTTATTTTATTTCAATTTTAAAGCCTTCTACACAGGAGTATCCAAATCTTCTCTGTGGTGTTCCTGGTCATGAAAGATATACATTCAAACTCTAAGGGTAGTCATGAGAAAAGGACAAAAGACAAGCACCCAAGAATTCGGCATTCCCACCAAGGTGGGCTCTAAGTTGTCATGACTCTGCAATTCCCATCCACCTTTGATGGTGTTTTGGACAATACTGATGCTCTGTTCAGAGTCTTGGATATCTTTTTTCCTCTGTGTGTATATTATCTTGGAGGAGGAGGGAGGGAGCCACATTTTGTGCTTTTATTCCCAACATCCTACATGTGCAATTCTTTTCAGTGGGCTGCCTTAGGCTACCGGTGCCCCTGTGCCTGCCTTGTACAGATATCAAGAAGTGTCAGGGAATTTCTATCTCCATCACCTAAGGTTAGCTCAGCTCGGAGGCATAGCTGACATTCCAGGAAGAGTTTGCAAGATGAGGCCAAAGCCACTCTGTGCAGGTCTTTGCCTGAGATGGAACATCACTTTAGTTTTTCCATTTCCTACCCCTTCCTTGTCCTGCTTTCCCTACTCCCTTGCCAGTTTTCTATGGAGCACTTTCTTAATAAAACTCTTGCCTGTAAATCCACACCTTAAGCTTAGGCATCTCAACCCACCTTTGGCGTAGGGATCTCAACCCACTCCCAGCTTTGATGGGAGTTAAAGGGGGGAGGGAAGGGCTAATGCTTCAGCTAGCTAAAGAAAAACAAAAGCGCAGGGTATCCTTTATTCTCATCTATCTTATCTTCACCAAACTTTCCCTTGTAATTTTTGTACCTCTTCAAGACCTCCATGCTTTGAACTTCACCTAGACTTCCCTTATGGGAATGCCATTATTCATTTCACTCCTTGCTGTCCTTCCATCAGAACATACCTGTTCCCTCTTCTAGTTCCCAGGTGTTTGGACACTGTCCCCTAATCTGGTTAATCAATTCTAGAAAGAGGCTATTCATAATTGCTACTACATCAGTTTATATATATATATTATATATATATACAGATGTATATATATGGTTACATATGTATTTCATAAATGCTACTACATTGTTATATATGTATATATAATGATATATATACTTCACAATTGCTACTACATCATTATATATATAATTATATATAAAATGAAGCATATATAATAACCAAATGAATTATATATATATATATATATATAAATGATGTAGTAGCAATTATGAATAACCTCTTTCTATTCATACAGATATTTTGGGATATATATATATACACACACACATATATATAAACCAACACATTAAAATAAAAACATGAAAATAACTGTGCTTCCTAAAGAAATGTAATTTTTTTAGATTAATAAGACAAGTTGCAAAGTAGAACCTTTCAAATTTCATGAGATATATGAACTATTAGTGTTCAAAGAAGGAGAGAAAAGGAGCTATATGGCAAGCATTTTTGCATATTATTTCATTCAAAATGCTAAATTAAATAATATAAAGCACTGGCTCCCACCTTATACAGGTAAGTAAATGAGTTCAAATTAGTTCAGCACTGGTCTGAGGCACATAGTAGGCGAATGACAAAGCGAAGATTGAAAGTACATTTGCATCCAAAGCCTGTGCTCTTTGCTCTACATTGCTTCAACCAAAGACAGCAAAGAATGCCGGGAATTGTCAAACAAAAATTATGGGAGGCTATTGTTTTGGACTGAGCTCCTTCATTAGGCCACTACAGACCAGACCAAACCAAAATGGAACTCATGCTAAATGCCACATAATCAAACTGCAATTTTAAAGGAGCAGATAGTTCCTCAAACAGATAAATTGTTCCTGAAAAGAAGAGATTCCAGTCAACCCGCGTCATTGTAGTAATGAAGTCCATACTGTTTGGACCCTTGCAAAAAAATTAACATGAAATAACCTGATGTTAACCAATCACCTTTTCTCTACCTGTTGTTCTGTTTCCTTATTTCTATCGTAAGGAAAAAAACACTGTTCTGCCATTGCTCAGTGGGAGATCTCATTCTGTTTCGTAGAGCGTAAGCTGTCCCATTCATGAATTACGAAGAAAAGGCAATTAGACCTAGAAATAAATTTGGTGTGGCTTTTGTCTTTTGACGGAATCTAAACTTTAGTTAGAAGTTCAGTCATAGATATCATTTGTCAGGGTTTGAGCTACCTACCTTTTCTGTATTATTCATTCTTGAACTAACTCTGCAGAGTAGTGTGCCATTAACTTAAAAATAATTATGATAACAAAAATCAGAAAAAGTAAAACAGTCACACAGTGAATAAGTGACAGAGATGGGTCTGATCCCAGGTCTTTCTCTGCCAAGTCTGATATTGTACCCAGTTTCCTTTTGGAGACTGAGAGGCAGTTCTATCAGACAGAGAAGAGAGAAGGAGAAAGAAAAACAGAATAAGGAAGTTCCAAGTGTGTATAGGGAGGGGGACATTTTGGCTGGAGTATCTGGTAAAGAGCAGGAGGGTGGCATAAAGTGACAAAATGCTCTGCTGGGCTCTGAAAAGGTTGGACTCAACTTGATGGGCTATGGAGTGTCACTGAAGGTTTTTTAACCAAGGACATAACATGATCAAAGTTGAATTTTAATATGCTTACTTCTCAGAGCTTCTCTGCATTAACCACAGAAATAAGTAACATTTACTGTTTTAGTCAATGTGTTTTGAATGAGATGGATTAATCAGGCTAATTTCCTATTGTGCCTTTCAGTCACACCATATAGGTTAGTGCTTATTTTATCTTTTCCTAGAACAGACTCTTCTTCACCCTCAGATGCAATTTTTACTAATGCCATCACCGTTGAAAAATAGCATAACTTCAGCTGTGAATCTCCAGAGGATCTAAGTCTCTCTATAGGGATGAATGCCTATCAACCAAGTACAATCTAACATGTGGGAAATTTAAACGTAATTCAACAAAATATCAGTGACCAATACTTTCAGTTGAGAGTTCTCAGTAATGGTAGCATTTTGTGTCTTGCATATGCATATCAGATAGGTAGTAGGGGTGAGGGGAAGCTGGCAGAGGCACAAAGAAACATTAAGCAGCAGGAAACTGTCTAGAAGAGTGAGGAAAGGAGGCTGCTGTGGAGCATGAAGAAAGGGCAGATGGCAATTCTGCAATGCTCTGCTGTGACCTAAGGTGCTGCTCATAGGACACATGTGCAGACAGGACGTTTCCAGACCTAGGGATCAGAGAGGAGAATATGAACTCTAGTACCACAGAGAGCTGACACAGAAAGTAATCATGATTTTTGTAAGAGATAATGGGACAGCACAAGAATATAAGTCCATTAATTCTTTCAAACATTCATTCATTCTATAAAAATGTACTATGTGCTTAATAGATGCCAGGCACTGTTCTAGGTGCTTGGGATACAACAGTGCAAAAACAAACAAACAATGAAAGAAAAGGGCTCTTTCCCTCTGGAAGGTTACATTCTTGTGGAAAAGATAGACAATGAGCAAATACAGTAGATATATAATGTGTCAGTTCCTGATAAGTGCTTTGGAACATAGTAATTACTTGTTACAGCAACATACCTTGTTTGTATAAGCCTGGGCTAAAATGCACACCTGAGGAAGAAAGGAGGACAGAAGAGGGGATACAACCCCCAACTGGCTGGCACCAAAGCTGAACGGAAGGAAAGGTCTTTAAAGGTTACAGAACAACCCACAATGTGACCCAGTCACTTGCAGGGCAGGAGGGAGTAGTTATTTGCATAGCAGCATGCCCACCTCTCTGTCATTTATGAAGCAGTAAAGGCACTGATGGGAGGATGTGAGAACGAACCCACTTGCCTCCCCTTAGGGACAGCACGGCACAGTTACTTTGCAGCTTTAAACAGGACATTTGCTTCATCTTTAGAGTGAAATCAAAGTTTATGGTATCACACATCTAGATAGTTAAGGTTTTTTAAATTATCAATTACAGAAATCAGGCTTCTAAATTTAATGGACTGTTACTGTAGGTTTGTTAGAGGAGGACTAATTTTCACTATGTTATAATTTATGTCTCTAATTTGAAAATAATGGAAAGTCCTGGAAATTGCTATTAAACTTTTAAGGCATTATCTGCTACTGAAATATGTACTTCTAAAGCAGAATATCTGTGGCTGTGGAACCAGTATTACTCACGTTACTATTAGCCCTTCTGCGTTGATTAAATACTAATGTGACCCCTAAGGCAATTTCAACTAACTTGTTTTTGCTGTTTTTTTTTTTTTTTTCTTCTATAGACCTCATGCCTCCAAAGCTATTAAGCTACTCTATTCTTCTGCTAATTATCTTAAATGTTATTAATTTAAAGCCTAAAACTCACATAACTTTTTCAAAGGAGCTCTACAATGACAATGGAGTTTAAGGTAAAAATATAATTAAGAGACTGAGAAAGAGGTTTTAATGGTTAATTTTCAAACTTCTAAACCCTAGCACACATGCCATTCTCTTCTTTTGTCTGATTTTTTCTTGTTCCCCTAAATCATTTTGAAATGATGAAATTACAGTCTTCTGCAAAAAGACTGGGAAATAGTCACCATTAAAAAACAAATTGCTTTTATGTGGAAGCTGATTTTTTTTAGCACTTTGGTTCAAAAATCTGTATGATCTATAATCTGTATTATTACCTACCCAGTGCCATCCTCACCCTACCCCCCTTGAACCCCTGAAGTTGAATGATGCCCTCTAGAGTGGAGCAATACTGGTGGCCCTAATCTGGAGCTGTCATTCTTCTGCACCGGCTCCAAGACTCTGGAAATGCAAAGACAAGTCGAACACATGGATTGTATCTATTTGTCTTGGGAAAAGACAAAGATTCAGGTAGTCAGAGATTATGTCTATTTACATCAGAAAGAGACATAAAGAAGTGGGAAATCGGGTATTTCTGTAAGCTGCAGGATAGGCATGTCATTTAAATACTAATTAATTGTGATTTTAATTGTCAATAGCACAATTCTTAAGCATATTAAATGGTCCATAATGAATGAAACCAAGTTATATGAATCTAGTTTGGTTGGCCTCTTGTGTACATAAAACATTTAAATATTTTGATAGCTATTCGTATCAATTAATGTTTCCAAAAAAAAATGAACATTCCTACATATGAAGCACGTTTTGCTTACATCATGTTGGCTCCCTAATATGTTCAGAAGACAGTCATTAAATTCTACTAACTTCCTAATCAGTTAGTAAGCACAGTAGTCTTGACCTAAAGAATGGAAAAAACAGAACAAAACATAATACCAATGTCAAATCAGATTATTTCCTTTCTCTCAAACATATTTTTAAAGCAGTGTAATTTGTAGGTTTACTCTAGCCCAAAACAAATCAAATGTTACTTTCAATTTAAAACTTGGCTTCTATGTTTTTTTTTTTTTTTTACTTTAAAAGAAAAAAAAAAAAAAGGTTTTTTACTCCCAGAGAGACATGGTTTCAGCACATTGACATGATTTTTATTAATCCACTGTTCCTTTATTCAAAGCGTCATTCAGCAAGCATTTATTGATCAGTAATGACTAAGAGCAAGGTGCTTGGATTCAGTTCAAGGGTCTGTCTCTTGATAGAAGGGTGACATTGAGCAATGCATTTAACCTTTGTAAACTTATTTTTCTCATTCGTAACATGGAGAAAATAATATTAACTTCATTGTGTTGCTATCAGTCCTAAATAAAATAATGCCAAGAACAAGTAATCCCCTAACACTTCTCCTGTGCCCTCTATTCCAATTATGTTCATTCTCTTCAATTCTCTGAATGGGATATCTTTTTATTCCTGCTTTATTTTGTTTTTCTATTTGCATTATCTAAAGTGCTCTTTCCTATGTTGAACTCTTATTTAACAGTGAAGTTTTAAATTCCCACAATAAGCTGTAAAATTTTTATTGACTCTGTCTCCTCTCCTCATCCTCTTGTCACATTGAATGGACCTTCCCCACATTTATATGCCCTTAGTGTGTTGTTGAGGTTTCTGTGTTAGCAACCACAAATTTGTGTTTCACTTTTTGTTTACATCTTTGTTTCCTTTATTAAATATAAATTATTTAAGCCTTAGAAATATGAATACTTCTTAGTCATACTTCTTTTTTTAGGGAGGGTGCCTTAAATATAGTGATGTGCAAAGTTTTGAATGGATAACAGCATAAATAAATTTATGTACTTCATTCATAGATATCATTACTATGGCTGTCAGGTGTGTCAGGTGTGTACCAAGGAGTTCCAGAGAGCTTACTCTGTGCATTCATTGGCCTTGGCACTTCACAGAAAGTGCATTATAGAACCCACTGAAAGTTGTATTTATAGGCAAGAAACAATTATTTAAAAATTAGAAACAACTTCCCTAAAATCACAGCAAATTAGGATTGACAATGAAGGCTGCTATGATTTCATGCTTCCAGAGAGAGAGGGAAAAAGAGCATATATGTATATATTTTTTTATTTATAAACTATATAAATATATATGACTATATTATATATGTGCACCACATGCATATATAATATATGTTATAATTATATAATGATATTACATATAAAGTATATATATTATGTTATTGGCTGAATTGTGTCTTCACCCAAATTCCTGTGTTGAAACCCTAAATCCCATTACCTCAGAATGTGACTATATTTGATGATAGAAACCTTAAAAAGTAATTACCTTTTAAAAGGTAATTAAGTTAAAATGAGGCCATAAAGGTGGGCCTTAATTCAATCTGACTTGTATCCTTATAAGAAGAGATTAAGACTTAAGACATTCAGCGAGACACCGGGGATTTGCACACAGTTTCAACTAAAAACAGTAGTCCTCTGCCTCACCCTGGATTCCTATTTCCCAGAGACTACCAATTTCCACTCTTTTAGCCTTTTCCTCATGTATTTTCTTCTTGTTTCTAAAGTACATGCTTATGATATTATTATATTCTATTAATTTTTACATTTCAGATTTAAATGTTATTATTAAATTTCTACCAGAGAAGATGGAGATTTAATTTTCTTACATCTTTCTCTCATCTTATAAAATACATATTTCGTAACTTGGAGAAATGTGTTATGTTAACATGATTCTGATCATAGCAATGTTATTCTCAACACAGTTGTAGAATATTAGGACACTGTATCAATCCTACTGATACCTTCATCCCATGAGAATCAGAATCCTTCTTTTCAGCCTGCAGAGGCCATTTCCGTAATGTACTCCCATGAGACAGTTAGTCACATTGTACAATGAAATAATTTCTCTACCTTGTCACTCGCTGTGTAGTCCTCATTGAATTTCAACCCACAACGTTAGTCAAATCCCAGTATGTTTCAGAAGATCAATTACAAAGTTAAAGCTACAAGAGAGGATTATAAATCAAAAGCATTACAAGATCTTGTTAAACTCTATCAATACAAATCTGGAAAATAGGTGTGGGAATGCATTTTTATGATGTTTAATCAGGCAGAGAACCACTAATTTCACATTAGGCTGAATATCTTAATATGGGTGCACTGGACAGATTCTAGATATAATGTGCAGTTGATAGTAGATTTCTTTCTTTAATTTCACTTTTAATAGATACTTATAGAAGCTTATACTGTGTCAAGTTTTAAACCCTCTGAAAATATTATGCATGATAGGTTCAGTGACTGAAACCTAGACTCATGGTGGCTTATTCTAAGTTAAGGTTGATATACCAGATATTTTTTGGTATAATGTAGATGAGCAATCCAAAGTGTTAGGTGAATAGAAATATTGTTGTGGGTAAAGCTATGTGCACCCCCTATCTGTGTCTATGAGAAAAAGTCTCTTCATCTTGACTTTCAGAAACATACTGATGGAGGTAGAAACAGAATCTTTTAAAAGTGTTGTAATGACTAATTTTTATAGGCCACTGGGCAGTGAGAGATACTTCTAATAAAATGGACATTTATTTTCCTAGCAACCAAGAAGCAGCTCTAATTTATAAGATGAAGATATATTTACTCTACTCAACACCAGAATGGTCTGAACTAAATAAATCTTTGGTGGGCACTTATTGATCATGATGTCCTTCACAAATTTTATGACTACCGACAAAGTTCCTACTTGATTTGTAGAACGTGAAATACTTTACATGTGCCAATCGGAGATCTGATTTGAGCAACCATAATAGCCATGGCCTCGTGCTCCATTCTTGAACCTGTATCAGATTATAGAACCTAAGTCCTTAAAACTAATCTGGGTATAACTGAGTAAGGAAACTCTGACAATATCATAAACTTTATGTAATTTTTTTCCCCCTAGTCTTCCCTTAGAGCTGTTTTTCAGAGCTACTGTGAACCGGGTAAAGAAAAGTACCCACAGTGTCTAAGGGTCATTGGACACTGATTCTAAGCTAATGTTAATTCTTGGGGATCCACAATATCACTGTGGACCATAACTGTAATGGGATCTTATGGGCATCTGAAGATAAATGAATATACTCAACCACTGTCAGAATTCCTGCACCTATTTCCTGACTAATAGAGTTAGTGATACTGGAATAGGAAGTGTTCATTGGAAGCTCCTGGAATTTTCCTTTCCTTCCAAAATAATAAAGCAAAAGTAATACTATATACTTAAAGGATTGTAGAATATAATGCCAACATCAAGACTTGAGAGATGCCAAAGCGATGATACCTGTCACTTTCCCCATTTAGCTTACCTGTTGGGCTTGTGCTGAAGATAGATGTATTTTGGAAAGCAATAACTGCTTATTGTGAATGTAAACACAAGATAATTACAATGGTGCCTTGTCTTAGTCAGTGTGGGCTGCTGTAACTAAGTACCAAAATATGCAGCTGTTACCCTGATAGCGGGTTTACATAGGTCCAGAGGTATTTGAAATGGAGAGTTTGGAATGGCAAGTCTGAAAATTATATCAATAAATTCTATAATAAATTTGTGCCTCCTATCTGTAAATCTGGGCTCCATTGTTTTTGGGTCTTAGTATAACAAAGATTGTTCAGTAGTTAAGAACTGTGAAGGGTCTGAGATCATATCTTACTTGTATGCTAGGAAGTTAGCCGGCTCAGTTTAACAGACGCAGGCAGAAGACACGAAACTCTTGAATCAGAGAAAAAATAACATTTTTGCTCATTTCACAGCAAACAACATAAGCTTAATGGTTGTGCTGTTTTTTTCCCACCAATCCAAGTCCCATGGATTGGCCCAGGTGGATGCTGCACATGCAGTAAGTTTGCATTATGCCTGTTATGGACTGAATGGTTGTTCCCTCCTTCCCTCCCCCCATTAATCTATTAATATGTTGAAGCCCTAACCCTCAGTGTGGCTGTATTTGGACATGGGGCCTTTAAGGAGCTAATTAAGATTAAATAAGGTCCTAAGGATGTGGCCCTGATCCAATAGGAAAAGTGTCTTATAAAGAGAGACACTAGAGAGCTCTCTTGCTCTGATCTTGTATGCACCAAGGAAAGGCTATGTGAACATATAGTGAGGGGCAGCTGCCTACAAGCCCAGAGGAGAAGCCAAAGAATGAAACCCTCCTCAATGGAAGCTTGATCTAGTGAAACCTATCTCAGTGGAAGCTTGGACTTCCAGACTCCAGAATTCTGAGAAAGTAAATTTTTGTTGTTTAAGCCACTCAGTCTGTGGTATTTTGTTATGAGAGCCTGACCAGACTAAGACAGCACCTGAGGAACACCGATCTTAGGAAATCTCAATCTTTTGTAATAGACTGCAATCAAACCTATCCAGAATTTGCCCCTTATGGAAACAACAAACAAGCCTGCCCTTTGTCAGGAGGAAGACACTATTTCCACCTTCCAAGGCTTTTTGCTATGTAGACATGAAACGATAGTCCAGAAAAAAGCTATCAGAGCCTCTGCTAGCAGAATATGCAAAAATGCAAGAAATTCTGGAATACTATCTTCCAATTCTAGTAAACATAAAAAAAGCTCCTACTAAATTAGAATATGTGACTGTATTCTTGTCGTTCCAGGTTCTTCGTGTCTCTAGATAAATAGGTTAAAAATAGGATTTGATGTTGGCTGCAGTGACAGATGCAGATTTTTAAGAAAAATGGAGTTGCTACCATAAGCTGGAATGGCAAAGAAATGCTTGAAACCCCGGGGAGTACACTGATGTGTCTCCAATCCTGCTGTATCTAGTGATAAAAGGTATTGCAACATCAGTGAGCAGGATTACCATGGTGCATGCAGGTCCCTCAGGAATAAAAGTGTGAATAAAGAAAAAATAAATCTTATTCTCAGATAAAAATCCTGCGTAGCTGACATGCTGGTTAGGAGAAGAAGGAAGTGGAAACTGGTAGTGAAGTAAAGAAGTTATAAATGCCAACTACAGACTTGTGACAAGTCACAGACATTAGAAACTAAAATGACTACTACTATTTTCTGCCTTTCTGTATGTAATATTTCCCCTTTGTTTTCAGCCCACAATTCCTCTACAAATTAAATAAGACATACAGATGGTGGATAATTTTAAAATGTAGCAGGAGTTTGATTTTATAATTAATCAATAGATTATATACTATCAAAACCTAGGGATCATCCAAAGACCTGAATTTTAACCTAGATGAAGGAACTGAAAAGCCTTAGTTTATTTCCCTTTTACAGAGAGGGTCTGCTTCCTTTCATTGAATGAGAGAGAGTACCCCCATCTTAAAAGGAACATGTCATTTGTGTTTAGGGAAATGTATGTGCAAGAAAAGACTGTATTTTGATGTTGAGTATCCAAAGGTGGAATAGAATGAGAATCTGTCATTTTTGTAGTTCATGTTTATATTTAACAAATTTGGAAATCCTTTCCTAAGTTTGGGCTGTTTCATATTTGACTTGCACATTCCCAGTGCAAAGGTTTAGTTCCTTTTTCCAGCCTCCCTTGCTGCTAGGGTTCAGGCACATGACCATGGCTTCACCTATAACTCTCATATATAACTATGTGGGACTATTTGAAAGAAAGGGCTTAAGTATACATAAAGTTTATCTTTTGGCAAGCATGGCAGCGGAGGTATAAGCTCTTTAGGGGCTCCAATGTGCGAGTTTCTGGCACCCTGTTCTGAGAATCACGGTTTCAAGCTGTAATTGTTTGTTGTTATTGTTGTTGTTTTGTTTTGTTTTAATAGAATGTGATGTTAGTACCATGTAGGGTGGCAGTGGGGTTTTCACTAGAGTAATGTCCTCAATGTGAATATGTTCCCACTGTGTGTTTTCTGAATTCAGATGTCTAGTCTACCTAGACAGTCTGAGAGCTACACAACATAATGTAATATATTCCTATCTGTTTAAAATAACCCAGGAGGATTTTGTTGGTTACTAAAAATCCTGACTGATACCTCTGAAAATGTCACTAATCAACATGCACACTGTTAATTTGTCTGGGGATAAAATCCTATTTTAGAATTAATTTGCCATGAAAAAACGACAAAAAAAAAAAAAAAAGAATTAATTTGCCATGAACACTTTGGGTTTGATGAAAAGTTTTCAATCACATGTAGACCCAGCATAGTCTGGGTACCAGATAACCCTAAATGTTTTTCCAATTACTTTGGACATCTTTCACTCTGATAAAGCCACACTCGTTCCTTGAATATACTAGGCTTGTTCCTGCCTCAACAGTTTGTACCTGTTCCCTCTGCCTGAATTGTTGTCATACCAAATAGCTGTGTGGCTGGCTCCCTTATCTCCTTCAGGACACTGTTCAGATGTCCTCTTCACAGGTGGGTGCAGACTTTCCTGACAACCTTATTTGAAATTGCAATCCATTTTGGTTTTTTTGTTTTTAATCTTGGAATTCTATACTGGGGGACAGTTGGTACAGGAGATTCATGACATGCAAGCATACCCTATAGAGCACTGACTTGAATTTTATCCTTAACTTTTCCTTTAAGCACAATAAAATAAAATAAAATAAAATAAAATAAAAATCCTCCCGTTCCCCATAACCCAGTCCTCCATCAGGCATAAAATTATTTATACTCTACTTCTACTTTTTCTTTCTTGATAGCAGTGGTTGCCATATAAATTATGGTGGTACAGCACTGTATTGACAGCATAGCCTCTAGCACCAGGTTATCTGGATTCAAATACCAGTTAGAAGCTGTGAAATATTGAGCAAATTGCTTTTCCTCTCTGTTTTTCAGTTACCTCATCTGTAAAATATGGATAATAATAGTACCCACCTCATAAAGCTGATATGAGAATTTAAAAAGTTAGCGCATATCTGTGATGTGTTTAGAAGAGTATGGATTCATCTATTTATGGAGAAAGACATTTATTTCTCTGAGCTAAGTTCTTAATAAAGAGTTTACATCAAAATCATCTTGGTGAGATTTTCAAAGTGCATAAGCCTCAGTTCTGCTCCATACTCTTTGCATTAGAATACCCAGGGCAAGGCTAAAATATAAAATTTTTGAAGCACCACCTGCACATCTAATATATAAAGTTATCAAGAACTGTTTGACTAGAGCAGTTGAGTTAAATAGAGGACAATTTAGTAATATAAACTGGAAGTAATTTTTTTGTGTGGAACTCTGAATTACAAGGTAAGACATGTTTCATTTATTCACTCAATAGATATTTTAAAACAATCTTATATCCCGAGTCATCAATGTCCTCATTCTGTAATGGGGGGATATTACACTCCTTAGTGTATAATGTTCAGGACTGCATTGTCTGTGACAAAGTAAAGGGACACGTGTATTGCCTTGTGAGTACATGATGTGTTCTTTTAGCCTGACATCCAAAATAATAGTAAAACAACAATAACAAACAGCTGTAGATGGTAGGAAATAATGAAGCAGAACCATGATCTCAAGGAGGCTATGACCTTTATAAGAAATCTTCCCCTGCACCCACACGGGGCACACAGTGTAGAAGACATAGTGATACCTTTGCTCTTAGGGATAATGTCATTGATGCACCAGCTTAAGAATGATTGTACAGGCACACTCTACAAATCTAAAATTACCTTCTTGGGTCAAGGGTGGATAGAAGCTGACATTTAAAAAGAAAAAATGAAAAGAGAAAGAGAGAGAGAGAGAGAGGGCAACTTTTGTTTGTTGCTGCTAAAGAAATCCTCTTTTCACCTCCAACTGTCCTTGCAGAGGGACATCTATTGGTATGATAGCTTTGCTTGTTCTTTGCCCTTCACTCACTTCTCCTCAAGGAGATAAGTTGATTACCTGACTGGTAATTTTGGAAGCAACATCTGGGTATTTATAGTGCATCACCTGTCCCAGTCTTTCTTTCTGGAGTTTGCTTATCTGCAGGGAGTATGTATTTTTTTCTGCTCTTTGCCATGCAGTAAAAGGAAGCTGTCCCATTGGGGAAAACCCTGCACTCATTCAACACTACCTAAATGGATGCGTAAGGCTGCTTAACTGTGGAGTGCAATTTTAGAATACTTACTGTTGCTTTACACCTAAACCATATCCTCCAGCAGCTGTATTAATAATAAAGCTTGTATTTTATCTTCCATCTGCCTGATTCTTTTGTCAGGGGTGTCATTCCTCAAACCTCAGCATTGTTAGGTACTTGGATTCTACTAGCAAGGCCTCAGGACTTGGAGAAGAGATTTCAAGTTAGTGCTTCTTTCTACAATGGATGCTTGATAAGCCTTATGCAGTAATGTAGTAATAATAGTAGTAGCATCAGTAATAACTGACATTTATTGGTTGCTTACTACAAAAAAGTCAGATAGGTGCCTTTATTTAATCTTCACAACTCCAAGATATATATATATATATATATATATATATATATATATATATATATATATATAGAGAGAGAGAGAGAGAGAGAGAGAGAGAGAGAGAGAGAGAGAGAGAGAGAGAGAGAGATGTATATATTTTTGATCCCAATTTTAGGGATTAAAAACTGAGCCTTAAAGAGGTAAAGCAATATACTCAAGCTACAAATCAAACAAATCAATAAGAATGAAAGTAGAGTTGAACTAAGGAAGTCTGTTTCTCAGTATTTGTTCCTGATCACTACTTATTCTGAGACATTTTCCTAGTAACTTTGGGGTAATTATTTCATATTTTAAAATTTCTTTGATTTTAATACTTCCTTCTAGACAATGATTAAATGTATTTATAATCTTGATCATATTATACATAATTTTAATCTGTAAATAATTTTACCACCACCTTCATTTAAGAGTTTTGACAATGCTAACCATGTCTTATTTTGTAACACAGCTCAGAAAAAAGTATAGCAATAGTAGAAAGGAAAGTGGGCAGCATTTAAAAGACTTGAGTTCAAATTTTTTCCACGTTACTTATTAGCAAGCATACATACGTCAGGCATGGAAGAGATATATGTATGGCTTGCAATAATGTCTCATTCATTCAGAATTTTTCCAGAAACCATTTGTCATGAGCTTGCTTCCCATTCTTCATGTATTTGATCCCGGTATAGACATCTGAGCTCTTAATTAGCAACTTTAAAACCAGAAATACAAAGAATAGCAAAATATCATATAGTCCCAAAAGTAACTATAATTTAATCAGGTAATTTGCCTGATAATTTTTTGTAAGAGAAAGCATAAAACAGATCTCAATTCTCCAGAAAATATTGTTGTTTTAGCCTATCCCATTGATCCATTTCTCATTTGCATTCTCAAGAGAGAAATCTCAGAGCAAAATTTTCATCCAGACATTTGTGATTTTAGAGCATCGCATATCTGATAATTTATTTGTTGCCTTTGTGAAAAGTAAGTCTGCACAACACCAAATAAAGTAGAAAGTTAACCAATCCTTTGTTCATAAACCAGTTCAGACGAACATGCAGAAACAGTACAAAGCCAAGTTTTCTTCCAGCCTCTCAGTAACCAGTGTGGCTGTAGTGACTCAGAACCATGTGTCTTTCTACTTTTGACCATATTTAGACAATGTCTGAATTCTTCAAAAATCCACAGCCAGATTTATCTGAGAATTTATCAGATTTATTCTGCTACTTCTAGGCATAGGACCAACTAAGGACAATTAAAGCATATGACTTATTTCTTAAAGGCATCCATTGTAGTAATCCAATAAGGTTGTCTATATTAACTGAATAATTGTGCTATTTTCATTTTGACTCACCATATACATACATGGATGGATCAAAGTTCTCAACTAGCTTGTGAATTTTTTTTTTTTTTTTTTTTTTTTTAGTAAAACCCTATCTGCCTAATAAAAATAGAGGAAAATCATTAGTGTGCCTTGCCTGCCTCTGGTTAGCAATAGCACTCAACAATCACTAACACTCACATAGGACTCACTGTGAGCCAGGCTTCTCCAGTAGATCAGTTTTGTAAAATGACTTTATAAGTAAAGGTCTGAATATTGATTTATTAATAATTTCCAATGCCTTCAGTGCCTATATACTCCTTGGGAAGTCCCCACTTCGAGAAAAAAAAAAAACCATAATTTTCAGGATTCTCACTCATCATTCCCCTACTTCTCTTTCCAGCTTCATTGCTACATGTGCCATTCATTAATCACTGCCTCATATACATTTCAAACAGATCAGGTCCTTATACTTTCTCTTTCTCCCTCTCTCTTTTTCTTTTTTCCTTTGCTGGACAACACTTTGTCTTCTATTTCCCATGGAAAATTTTTACTCATTTTAAAATTCCATTTATGAACATAATTTCCTTGGGAAAATATTTAGGTGGTCCTAAAGACATGACATTTCTTTAGAAAATATTTATTCAATAAACATATGAATTTGCTCTTGACTCTAACTGTGATTGTAATGTCTCTAATGTTACCTACTTGAGTATATCTACCATTGCTCTTAACTAGACATTTTCTCAAAATCTTCCTACGTAACTCACTGTCTGTTATTCTTGATAACTTAATATCCAATAAATGATATTTCTAATAGTTTAGTCTTACTGTCTTTGAGATCCTTTAATCTAATGTCACTTCTATAATATTTCAATCCCTCATTACCATTTTCTCTATTCTGCTATGATCATAGACTTCCTGCTATTTCATTCAAAAATTTCATGTATACATAATGCGACTGTTACTATTAATAATAATAATAATAATAATTACCATTAATTTATTATTTTCCATATGTCAGGCATACATTAAATATATTATATTTTTAGGTAACAACCTTGGGGGGTAGAATATAGGCTCCATGGAAAATTAAGTATAACCATCTCATTCACTATTTGCATATCCAATGAATTGTGAAGTACCTGGCTTATATTTTTTGCTCTATCAAATATTTATTAAATCCATGATTATAAGATATTATTAGTACAATTTATATATAAAGAAGTATAGGCACAAATATGTTCTATAACTTGCTCAAAGCCAGTTACTAAATGGTAAATCTGGAATTCAAAGCAAAGTATTTGACTCTATATTCCACTCTTGAATACTATAATGTATTCATTTTCTCTCATCTTACCTCCATCCTGTCTTGCAAGTCAATAAATCCACTTTTACCTGCATTTTCTTCTGTATCTAACCAGGACTTCATTAATTTAATTACTCTAACTGAAATCTTCAGTATTTTCCTTGTCTAATGACTGCTTATAGAATAAATGACAAATAAACAAACAGAGACCTATGTGTCACTCTGTAAAATAGCACAATAATGTGACTCCATATTAAGACAAGAAGATATGAACCATAGGAGTATGTCTTGAAAGAAAGATATTCTTTACCTGACTTTGTGCTCTCCTACAGAAGAAAGAGGAAGGGAATTAACATGTATTAAATGTACTGGTGGCCCTGTGCTTCAATTAATGTGCTAGTTAATAATTAATTAATTATTATGTTTAATGCTTTAAACATATCAGAGTAGAGCAACAAAAAAAGAATGCTGGTGAAATGGGCAGGCCAGGAGTGAGAATGAAAAGGCACATCACTGTATGAACTACCTTGGTAGTTTATAACGAGAATGCAAATAGTATGGTAAATAACATTAGTAATTTTAATTGTACAACAGAGAAATTCTCTGAGGAATTCCGGGGGGTTTGATTGCAATGCTTTTGATACAAGCAATATGCTGTTCATTTGACACTCTAATAAGTTTTAAAATTGTCCGCATATTTACACATTAGTGTTTCATGCCAACATAAAGACTATTTATGAAGAGAATACTTCCAATATTTGAATGCATGACAGTTTCAAGGACATCAGACACACCCATATCATTAAATTAATGTCTATGATGGTCAGTTTTATATCTCATTACCCAGGTATTAAATCAAATTCTAATCTAGAGATTTTGTAATATGATTAAAGTCCATAATCAGTTGATTTTAAGTAAGAGATTTTCCTAGATAATCTGGTTGGACCTGATACAATCAGTTGCCAGACTGTAAGAGCAAAGCTAAGGCTTCCCTTAAGAAGAAGAAATTCCAGCTGTGGAGAGCAACTTCTGCTTTCCCCGTGTCCAAGAGCTCCAGACTGTCCTTCCCATCTACTTGTCCTGCAGATTTCAGACTTGCTTTCCAAGCTCCCACAGTCTTGTAAGCCTCTTTCTTGTAATAAATCTCTTTATATGCATGTGTGTGTGTGAATATATATACATGATAGATAGATAGATCCTACTGCTTCTATTTCCCTTGTTTAAACCTGACTGATACAATGCCATAAGCTTTTGCAATAAAAATAATGAAACAATTTGTATGTGCGTGTGTGTTGTGTATTCTTATTTATGCATGTAACGTTCCTTATCCTCAAAAATTATTAACAAAGCTTTTCCGCTTTGTGAAGCACAAGGCTGGGCTATGAGTTAGAGTAAATATAAATGTTGTCTTCTAACCTCCATAATACACACAAGTTGAGGGTTTGTCAATATTCCAGTAGAGTCTTTAAAACATTTTTCAGTCAGCATTGACAGTTTCGACAGGATAACTACTTGCTGAATACCAAATGCAGAAGCACTACACCATCATTTTTTAGACAGGTTATGACTTTGAAATGATAATTATTTAAGATAACTTCCTTCCTGCCTTATAACTTCCCTCAGCTTCTCCACCATCTCAGTGGTGAAATGCTTTGATATAAATTTTATCTGTATGCAGTATATTTAATATTGATGCATTTAATAAGTAGATCTTTGTATTCAAAGGATGTTTGATTATTCCTAATACATCAAGGTAAGAGAGATGCTACAGTCTGTTTATATTGCTATTGTATTAATACTTTAACATGCCAAATGGAAGTTCCTATAGAAGTTGATGATTATGTTGCCATAAAATATGTTTTAAAAATCTTTTCTCCAGGATCCATGTCAAGTGTCATTATAAAATCAAATTTCAAACAATGTCAAACTTTTCCAATAATCAGGGAGTACAAATTTTTGATTGTTATATTTTTTCAATTAAGATTAGAAAAAGCTTATTGCAAATTTTATTGAAAAGGGGAGTGCAGAAAAATATACATGAGAACTGAAGATATACATACATAGAACGAAACTATTTCTACATCATTACATATGCATAGGTTTGATTCACCCTGGTTATGAGTTTGTATTCTTCAGGGAAAGATAAGAATAAACTCGTCAGCTAGGGAAAAAGTGCATTTGCATGATATCAATCCTATAACTAATTAGAGCTCTTCTAATCAGCTCATCTGAATAAGAGATGATGGTGATGATGATGATGATGATGACGAAAATGAAGATATAAAAAAGCAATAACTATTTTTGCATAGTAAGGCTTGTCTATAAGAGTATAGTCCAATTAAATGGAACAAAAACATTTATCCCATGTGATTTGTCTATGCAGCTGCATGATGTTGATGGAAATCAAGAATACTAGTTTTATTGTTTGTTCACCACTTTAAGGCTGCCTCTAGTGATTTGGATTTTCAATCTGATTTACCCACAGCAAACTAGGATGGATTTCTCAACATAATTCAGACCTAAATTCATTTATGAACAACCAGTAACTGCAATTGCATTGGTAACTCTTATAAAGGAAGAAAGAAAAGAATAAATAATAGCATGAAGAAAATATACTTAAAATAACAGCAGAAGTTTCCAATAAAAATTGATATTAACTAACATACAATTTATCAAGAAGGCCAGCCCATTTACAAAAGTCACAAAAAAAAAAAAAAAACTTAAGAATAAAGTTAACCTAGGAAGTGAAAGACCTCTAGAACAAGAACTACAAATCACTGTAGAAAGAAATTAAAGAGGACACAAAAAGATGGAAAGATATCCCACACTCTTGGATTGGAAGAGTAAACATTGTGAAAATGTCCATACTACCCAAAGCAATCTACAGATTTAATGCAATCCCCAACAAATTACCAATAATAATTCTTAACAGAAATAGAAAAAAACAATGCCAACATTCATATGGAACAACAAAAGACCCCAAATAGCCAAAAAAATCCTGAGGGAAAAAAAAAAAACCCAGAGGCATAACACTACTTGACTTCAAATTCTATCATAAAGCTATAGTAACAAAAACAGCATGGTACTGGCTTAAAAACAGAAACACAGACCAACGGAAAAGGGAGAATCCGGAAATCAACAAACACACAGCAAACTGATCTTTGACAAAGGCATCAAGAACGTACACTGGGGAAAAGACTGCCTCTTCAGTAAATGGTACTGGGAAAACTGGATATGTAGAAGAATGAAACTAGACCCATATCTCTCACCATATACCAAAATAAACTCAAAATTAATTAAAGGTTTAAATACATGTCCTGAAACTACAAAACTCCTAAAAGAAAATGTAGAGGAAATATTTCAGGAAGTAGGACTGGGCAAAGACTTTATGAATACCACCCCAAAGGTAAAGGTAACAAGAGAAAAAATAAACGAAATGGGACTACATCAAACTACAAATCTTCTGCACAGCAAAAGAAACAATTAACAGAGTGAAAAGATCACCTGCAGAGTGGGAGAAAATATTTGGAAACTATGCATCTGACAAAGGATTAATATCCAGAATATACATGGAACTCAAACAACTTAACAGTAAAAAAAAAAAAAAAAAGGGCCGAGCCCATGGCACACTCGGGAGAGTGCGGTGCTGGGAGCGTGGCGACGCTCCCACCACAGGTTCGGATCCTATATATGGGAATGGCCGGTGCACTCACTGGCTGAGTGCCGGTCACGAAAAAGACAAAACAACAACAACAACAACAACAGCAACAACAACAACAACAACAACAACAAATAGCCAATTAAAAAATTGGCAAAGGAACTGAACTGGCATTTCTCAAAGACATATGAATGGCCAACAGACACATGAGAAGATTTTTTTCTCTACAATTTCTTAGTTAATAGATACTGATAATGTTCCCATTTTGAAGCTGATTGATTGACAAGCATATGAGTATTTGTTTTATTATTATTTTTTAAACTATTCATAATTATAGTTTTTACAATGATTCATTTTGAGTTCACTCTGTATTAGGCGTGAGGTTTAGTTTGACGTTCATTTATTTGTCAGTGGGTGTTCAATAGCTCCTACACTATTTATTGAAAATGCTATCCTTCCTTCATTGAATTATTTTTGCATCTCGTCAAAAATCAGCTGGGAATATTTACACTGGTTTATTACTGAGTTTTCTCTTCTGTTTCATTGATCTGTTTTTCCATTCCTATAACAATAACTCATTCTAATTTCTGTAGTTATATAATAGGGCTTAATGTAGAGTGGTTCTTTCCATTTTATTTCTCCATTTTAATATTATTTTAGCTATTCTAGGACCTCTATTTTTCCATATAAATTTTAGAATTAGCATGTTTTTATATACAAAAAAAGTTTGTAGAGTTTTTATAGAAATTGCATTAAACCTATAGATCAATTTGTGGGTAACCAATATCTTTGCTATATTGAGTCTTCAAATCCATAGAGATGGTATGTCTCTCGATTTACTTAAGTTTTCTTAAATTTCTCTCATCAGCATCTTGTAAATTTCAGCATATAGAATCCACACATTTTTTATGTTTATTATAAGTGTTCCATTTTCTCTGAAGTCAATTTAGATGTTATTATGTTTTTGCCATTTCTTCTACTCATTGTTAGTATGTACAAATAAAATTAATTTATTTTGTGTTTTGTAAATGTTCTTTTTAAATGACGTATTTTATCATATTTACTTACATAGAGCAAAGCAATTTATATTGACTTTTTAAAATTGATTATGCATATTCATGGGGTACAAAGCTGACCATCACCACCTGTGCCCAAGATGTGATAATAAAATCAACACTATCAGCATGCCCATTACCACAAATTGCAATTATTCTCTGTGCCTCACATGCAATTAATACCCGACCTCCTTTCCCACCTCTCCCTTCCCTGAGCTCCACAGCCCTAGGTATGCTCTCTCCCTCTGCAATTCCAATATGCCACTGTGGGTCTTTCCTTCCTTTTTTCTCTCTTATTTCCCACTTATGAGTGAGGACATGTGGTATTTTTCCCTCTGTATCTGTCTTATTACACTTGACATAATTTTCTCCAAGCTCAGCCATGTTGCTACAAACTGCAGAAATTCATTCTTTTTTATGGCAGAGTGGTATTCCATGGTGTATATATATATATATACCACATTCTGGTTCATCAATGGACACTTAGGTTGATTCCAAATCTTGGCTATTTGAGATTGGGCTGCAATGAACATAGGAGTGTAGGTACCCTTTTGACATGATGATTTCCATTCCTTTGGCTATATACCCAGAAGTGGGATTGCTGGATCATATGGTGGTTTGCTGGATCATCTGTAATTGTTTGAGAAACCTCCATACTCTTCTCCATAGTGGTTGTCCTAATTTATAGTCCCATCAACAGTGTAGGAGCATTCCCTTCTCTCCACATGCTTGCCAGCATTTGTTTTTCTATGAGTTCTTGATTATAGCCAGTCTAACTGGGGTGAGATGATATCTCAATGTGGTTTTAATTTGCATTTCCCTTATGATTAGTGATATTGAGCATTTTTTAAGTGCCTGTTGTCCATTTGTATGTCTTCCTTTGAAAAATGTCTACTTAACTCTTTTGCCCATTTTTTAATTAGGTTATGTTTTCTTTCTTTCTTTTCTTTTTTTTTTTTTTTTTTTTTTGTTTTTACAGCATAGTTTGAATTCCTTGTGTATTCTGGATATTAATCCCTTGTAGGATGTACAGTTTGCAAATATTTTCTCACATTCTGTAGGTTACCATTTCACTCTGTTGATTGTTTGCTTTGCTGTGCAGAAGGCTTTCAGTTTGATATAATCTCATTTATTTATTTTTTCTTTTGTTGTTTGTGCTTTGGGGCTCTTATTCATAAGGTATTTGCACAGTCCTACTTCCTGAAGGGTTTCCCCTATATTGTCCCTTAGTAGTTTTACAGTTTCAGGTCTTAAGTCTTTAATCCATTTTGAGTTGACTTTGCTATATGGTGAAATGTGCATGTCTAGATTCATTCTTCTGCATATGGATTTCCGATTTTCCCAGTACCATTTATTGATGAGGCAGTCTTTTCCCCAGTGCATGTTCCTGTTGCCTTTGTCAAAGATTAGTTGGCTGTAAGTTTGTGTGTTGATTTTTGGGTTCTGTATTCTGATCCACTGGTCTGAATGTCTATTTTTATATCTATACCATGCTGTTTTGATTTTTGTATCTATAAAGCTTGCTAAATTTTCTGTTAACTCAAATAATATTTGTGTAAACTTGGGGGAAATTTTTATGTAAATAATCTGATTTTCTGTGGATATTGACAATTTGTTCTCTTTCCTGTGTTTCCATTACTTTCTATTTTCTTTTTCTAATTTATTCTACTCTCTATTTTTTTACTGTCTAAACTGTTAAGCTGCTTTTAAAAAATTGATAATAGAAAGCTTCCATGTGTTGATCCTCATTTGAAAATAAAGTTTCAGCATTGTATTATTGTTTGGAATGTTATGTTGATATTTATGAGAGATTCCTTTTCTTGTTTGAAAATTTTTTTAAAAGATCTCTTTTATTTCGAGTTTCTTACACATTTTTAAATATAAAATTTTGAACTTCATCTACAGCTATGGAGATGATCATATGTTTTGTTTTGTTTTCCTTTAAAAATTTTACTGTAGCTGTTTAGTCTTTTTCTGGTCTTAGGCTTAGATTGCATTCTATTTTTTATTAGTTATGAATATTCATGAGATACAAAAAAGATTGCATTCTTGAAATAAACACAATTTTTTCATGGTATGTTATCTTTTTTGTAATTTGATGTATTTGCTAACACTTTGTTTAGTGTATTATCATTTATATTCAGGAGTAAGAAAAGCATGTAATTTTTTGGTTGTTCATTAGTCCTTATCTGGTTTTGACAACCAGATATTATCATTCTCATAAAATATATTTGAAAGAGTTTTTTTTTTTATTTTCTCTACCTTGAAAGAATTTGTACAAAATTGAACTTGTCTGTTTATCAAATACTTAATAAAACTATTGTATAATGACATATCAAAAAGACTCTGAAATTCAGATGCACTTTCTTTAATGGTTATTACTCTTTTGGGTTTTCTATTTCCTTCAGAGTCAGTTCTGATAAATTTTATTTTCTACAAATGTAATTCTCCAGGTAAGTTTCTAAATTTACTGGCATAAGAATATTCATACATTTCTCTTAAACATAAAACTTTGTGTTATGATATAACACAAAACAGAAGAGTGCATAAAACAAATAGATTAATAATTCCATAACAAGCAAAACCTTACATATTTTAAATCCATATTATGAATGGCATATTTCCAGCACTTCAAAACCCTGGTATATACTTCCCACAACCCAAAATCCTCCTTAGAAAATTAATTACTCTGATTTTTGTAGTAATCACTTTATTTTATCCCTTTCTTATTATTTCTCTCTTATCTTTTAATTTAGAATTATTAGTCATTATAGTTTAGTACTATCTATTTTTGAACTTTCTATTAATGGAATCCTACAGGATGTGTTGTTTATAGTTTCTTTTGTTAAATATAGTTTTGATAGATTTAATCATATTTTGAAATGTAGTATCTTATTCATTTTCAGTTCTGTATAGGATTATATTATGTGCTTTTGCATAATTTTTGCACTATTTTTTTACATGATTGATTATTTTGTGTTGAAAAGAATTAAGTTAGTTCTTAGTTTTGTCATTTACTAGTTGTTTGAATGTAATAGGTCACTTAATTTTAATGTTATTCCATAAAATATAGAAAAGAAAACCTATTCCATAGATTACATAGGTTAAATAAGTTACTTACAATATAAAATAATCTTTCTTGGGTTTCAAGATGGCGGTGGCAGCAGCGGCTGGCGCGGAGTAGCTGAGGTGGAAAAGGTGGCCACTGGGCCTCAGGCAGTCGGGAAACTTGTGGACCTTCCTCTGGCCATCTCTTAAGGGAGGACTGCTGCTGCTGGCCGGTCGTGGGGGCTCAACGCCACTTTGCCCCCGGCAGGAGAGGCTGCCTCATTTACAGGCAACAGCTTTGAAGTGTGGAGCAGGAAAAGAACTGATTCTTAGCTGCAAAAGCGAGTCTTGAAACAGGGAACACGGCGCCAGGGCTGCTGTGGATGCAGCCAGGATCCCGGAGGCTGGGGCCGCACTGAAGGCGGCCAGCTGCCCTATTCAGGATTCGAGGTTTCAGGCCGGCATTAAAAGACTCCTGGGAGCGCCCGAGCGGCGCCGCGACTGAACAGCCCGAGGCGGCAGCGCCGAGAACACGGAAGGCAACAAACCAGAGACAGAGCGAGCGCCCGACCTGGCACAGCACTGTGAGTGATCCCTGGCACAGCTCTGTTCGGGGGGTGGATGCCCAGGCGGCTCCCGCCTGCACCACCAGGCCACTCACTGCCCCGGTGCTGCCTCCATTTTCCCAGGTGCGGGCAGCTCCGCCCTGCTCGGCCATCACTGAGCCCATTTGCTTGGCCTGGCGCGGGGCTTTCCGGACCCTGCGGGCCGGCCTCCTCTCCCACTCCCTCCGCGGTTCTCTGGCGGGGCTGGGGGTGTGGGGCGTCCCGACCAGTGTTGGGAGGGCTAGGAAGTACGGGCGGGCCAACTGTCACTCCACCACACCCTGGACTCCGGCCCCGGTAAACTTCCTGTTACTGGGAGGCAGATTCCATCTCTGCGACCATTGGAAAAAAGCCTAACGAATTTCTGGTTGGAAATAGTGTGGCAGGAGAGTTCCCAGGTCCGCTTGAACCTGCCGGAGAGCAGGCTGCAGGCGGGCACTAGACTCGGTTTATACCGGGGGGATACAAAGGTGAACAAGAACCGAGAAAGATCTACACAATGCTACAAAGGCACCCAGAGAGACCGGTCGTCTGTGCCTAGCAGAAACCTGGTAGACTTCCTGGGCGAGGCGGTGCTGAGCAGGGTCTTGAAGGCCCAGCTGATAGACGAGGGGTGCAGAAGACACACCCCAGCCCAGCACAGTGTGCACAGAGGGGGGAGACGTGCGGCCAGGGAGGCGGAGACTCCACAGAAACCACACACCCGGTGGGGTCGCCACTGCACGATCTAACAGCCTGGGCCAGAGCACACGGAACGGGGAGAAGTCCTGTACAGAAAGTGAAAGCTCAACAGAGATCACACACCCTGTGGTACGTGATCCACCAGCCCAGCAGAGTACAAGCTGACCAGAAAGGTGGATCCCCGGAGAAGCCCAAGACCCGAGGCAACCACACACACAAGACACTAGAGGCCAACTGAGCAGTCACGGCGGGAGCCATACCAAATTGGCAACCACAGCAACATCCTAGTTAGTCATTAGTCTCAAACCGGTGGACTGTGAAACCCCCTGCCACAATGAATAAACACCAAAAAAAAGACACCAGAAATACAAAAAATCAAGAAAGTACACCACCAAAAGTTAATAAATCTCATACTCTAGATCCTATAGAACAAGAAGCCCTTGAAATAACTGACAAGGAATTTCGAGTGATAATTCTAAGGAAACTGAATGAGATACAAGAAAACTCAGCTAGACATCATGATGAAATGAGGAAAAGTATACAGGATCTGAAAGAGGAAATATACAAGGAAATCAATGTCCTGAAAAAAAATGTAGCAGAACTTGCTGAACTGAAGAAGTTATTCAGCGAAATAAAAAACACAACGGAGAGTTTAACCAGCAGGCTTGTCGAAGTTGAAGAGAGAACCTCTGAACTTGAAGATGGGCTGTTTGAAATAACACAAGCAGACAAAAAGAAAGAAAAAAGAATCAAGGACATGGAAGAAAATCTGAGAGAGATATCAGACAACCTCAAGCGCTCAAATATCCGAGTCATGGGTATTCCAGAAGGGGAGGAAAATGGAGATTCCATTGAAAACATATTCCACAAAATAGTGGCAGAAAACTTCCCAGGTATAGGAAAAATCACTGATCTTCAGATCCAGGAAGCTCAGCGATCTCCAAACGTATTCAACCCAAAAAGGCCTTCTCCAAGACATGTCATAGTCAAATTGGCAAAACTCAGAGACAAAGAGAGAATCTTAAAAGCTGCAAGAGAGAAGCGTCAAATCACCTATAAGGGAGCCCCAATCAGCTTAACATCAGACTTTTCATCACAAACCCTAAAAGCTAGAAAGGAATGGGATGATATTTTCAAAATACTAAAAGACAGAGATTGCCAGCCAAGAATACTCTACCCTGCAAGGCTATCCTTCCGAAATGAGGGGCAAATAGTATATTTCTCAGACAAACAAAAACTGCGGGAGTTCACTAACACAAGACCACCCTTACAAGAAATCCTCAAGGGAGTACTGGGTTTGGTTCCTGAAAAATAACTACCTCTGCCATAAAAACCTAAGAAAAATCTAAACCCGCTAGTACAATAAAAAATGGCATTCATGAAGAGAAAACAAGCTAACAAAAACACTATCTACAACCTAAGAAACCAACAAACAAAGAAACCAAACAGTAAATCAGAAAGCAAGGAACAAAAGACACCTAAGACAACCAAACAACCAATAAAATGCTAGGAATAAATCAACACCTTTCAATAACAACTCTTAATGTTAAAGGCTTAAATTCCCCAATTAAAAGACACAGACTGGCTGACTGGATCAAAAAGCAGGACCCAACTATATGCTGCCTACAAGAGACCCACCTCACCCATAAAGATTCACACAGACTAAGAGTGAAAGGATGGAAAAAGATTTACCATGCAAACAGAAAAGAAAAACGAGCTGGAGTGGCTATTCTTATATCTGACAAAATAGACTTTAAACTAAAAACCATAAAAAGAGACAATGAGGGACACTACTTAATGATAAAAGGACTGATCCATCAAGAAGACATAACAATCATAAATATGTACGCACCCAATGTTGGAGCAGCCAGATTTATAAAACAAACTCTATTAGACCTAAAGAAGGAAATAGACACTAATACCATAATAGCAGGGGACCTGAACACTCCACTGTCAATATTAGACAGATCATCTAGGCAAAGAATCAGTAGAGAAACACAAGATCTAAACAAGACTCTAGACCAATTGGAATTGGCAGATATCTACAGAACATTCCACCCAACAACCTCAGAATATTCATTCTTCTCATCAGCACATGGATCATTCTCCAGGATAGATCACATATTAGGTCACAAATCAAGTCTCAATAAATTCAAAAAAATTGCAATTATCCCATGTATCTTCTCAGACCACAATGGATTAAAACTAGAAATTAATAACAAACAAAACTCTGGAAACTATACAAACACATGGAAATTAAACAGCATTCTACTTAATGACATATGGGTCCAAGAAGAAATCAAGCAGGAAATCAAAAAGTTTATTGAAACTAATGAAAACAATGATACATCATACCAAAACCTGTGGGATACTGCAAAAGCAGTATTGAGGGGAAAATTTATTGCATTAAATGCTCACTTCAGAAGAATGGAAAGATGGCAAGTGAACAACCTAACACTTCACCTTAAAGAACTAGAAAAACAAGAACAATCCAATCCTAAAGTTAGCAGACAGAAAGAAATCATTAAGATCAGAGCAGAACTGAATGAAATTGAAAACCAAAAAACAATTCAAAAGATCAACGAATCAAAAAGTTGGTTTTTTGAAAAGATAAATAAAATTGACAAACCATTAGCATGGCTAACAAAAAAAAGAAGAGAGAAGACTCAAATAACAAAAATTAGAAATGAAAAAGGCGATATTACAACTGATTCATCTGAAATACAAGGAATCATTCGAGACTACTATAAACAACTATATGCCAACAAATTTGAAAATCTGGAGGAAATGGATAAATTTCTGGACACACACAAGCTCCCAAAACTGAACCGTGAAGACGTAGAAAATTTGAACAGACCAATAACAATAAAGGATATTGAAGCTGTTATCAGAAGGCTCCCAACAAAGAAAAGCCCAGGACCAGATGGATTCACAGCAGAATTTTACCAAACATTCAAAGAGGAATTGACACCGATTCTTTACAAACTATTCCAAAAGATTGAAACGGACGCAAATCTCCCAACCTCATTCTATGAAGCAAACATCATCCTGATACCAAAACCAGGTAAAGATATAACCAAAAAAGAAAACTACAGGCCGATATCCTTGATGAATATAGATGCAAAAATCCTCACTAAAATACTAGCAAACAGAATACAGCAACACATACGAAAAATTATTCATCACGATCAAGTGGGATTCATCCCAGGGATGCAAGGTTGGTTCAACATACGCAAATCAATAAATGTGATACACCGTATTAATAAACTCAAACACAAGGACCATATGATCATCTCTATAGATGCTGAAAAAGCATATGATAAAGTTCAGCACTCATTCATGACAAAGACCCTCTATAAGTTAGGTATAGAGGGAAAGTATCTCAACATAATTAAAGCCATATATGCCAAACCCACTGCCAATATCATCCTGAATGGGGAAAAGCTGAAAGCTTTTCCTTTAAGAACAGGCACTAGACAAGGATGCCCACTCTCACCACTCCTATTCAACATAGTGTTAGAAGTACTAGCCAGAGCAATCAGAGAAGAGAAGGAAATAAAGGGCATCCAGATTGGAAAAGATGAAGTCAAACTGTCCCTGTTTGCAGATGACATGATCCTATATATCAAACAGCCTAAAACCTCTACAAAAAAGCTGTTGGAATTGATAAATGATTTCAGCACAGTAGCAGGATACAAAATCAACACACAAAAATCAGTAGCATTTCTTTTCTCCAATAGTGAACATGCAGAAGGAGAAATCAAGAAAGCCTGCCCATTTACAATAGCCACCAAAAAAATAAAATACTTAGGAATAGAGTTAACCAAAGAGGTGAAAAATCTCTATAATGAGAACTACAAACCACTGCTGAGAGAAATTAGAGAGGATACAAGAAGATGGAAAGATATTCCATGCTCTTGGATTGGAAGAATCAACATAGTGAAAATGTCCATACTACCCAAAGTGATATACAAATTCAATGCAATCCCCATCAAAATTCCAAAGACATTTTTCTCAGAAATGGAAAAAACTATTCAGACATTTATATGGAACAATAAAAGACCACGAATAGCCAAAGCAATGCTCAGCAAAAAAAATAAAGCTGGAGGCATAACACTACCTGACTTTAAGCTATACTACAAAGCTATAATAACCAAAACAGTATGGTACTGGCATAAAAACAGACACACTGACCAATGGAATAGCATAGAGAATCCAGAAATCAACCCACACACTTACCGCCATCTGATCTTTGACAAAGGCACCAAGCCTATTCACTGGGGAAGGGACTGCCTCTTCAGCAAGTGGTGCTGGGATAACTGGATATCGATATGCAGGAGAATGAAACTAGATCCATACCTCTCACCGTATACTAAAATCAACTCAAAATGGATTAAGGATTTAAATATACACCCTGAGACAATAAAACTTCTTAAAGAAAACATAGGAGAGACACTTCAGGAAATAGGACTGGACACAGACTTCATGAATACGACCCCAAAAGCACGGGCAACCAAAGTAAAAATAAACAAATGGGATTATATCAAACTAAAAAGCTTCTGCACAGCAAAAGAAACAATTAAAAGAGTTAAAAGACAACCAACAGAGTGGGAGAAAATATTTGCAAAATACACATCTGACAAAGGATTAATATCCAGAATATATAAGGAACTCAAACAACTTTACAAGAAGAAAACAAGCAACCCAATTAAAAAATGGGCAAAAGAGCTAAGTAGGCATTTCTCTAAGGAAGATATCCAAATGGCCAACAGACATATGAAAAAATGCTCAACATCACTCAGCATCTGGGAAATGCAAACCAAACCACATTGAGATACCATCTAACCCCAGTTAGGATGGCTAAAATCCAAAAGACTATGAACGATAAATGCTGGCGAGGCTGCGGAGAAAAAGGAACTCTCATACATTGTTGGTGGGACTGCAAAATGGTGCAGCCTCTATGGAAAATGGTATGGAGGTTCCTTAAACAATTGCAAATAGATCTACCATACGACCCAGCCATCCCACTGTTGGGAATATACCCAGAGGAATGGAAATCATCAAGTCGAAGGTATACCTGTTCCCCAATGTTTATCGCAGCACTCTTTACAATAGCCAAGAGTTGGAACCAGCCCAAATGCCCATCATCAGATGAGTGGATACGGAAAATGTGGTACATCTACACAATGGAATACTACTCAGCTATAAAAACGAATGAAATACTGCCATTTGCAACAACATGGATGGACCTTGAGAGAATTATATTAAGTGAAACAAGTCAGGCACAGAAAGAGAAATACCACATGTTCTCACTTATTGGAGGGAGCTAAAAATTAATATATAAATTCACACACACACATACACACACATACACACAAACCGGGGGGGGGGGGGGGGGAAGAAGATATAACAACCACAATTATTTGAAGTTGATACAACAAGCAAACAGAAAGGACATTGTTGGGGGGGAGCGGGGGAGGGAGAAGGGAGGGAGGTTTTGGTGATGGGGAGCAATAATCAGCTACAATGTATATCGACATAATAAAATTTAAATAAATAAATAAATAAATAAATAAATAAATAAATAAATAAATAAATAAATAAATAAATAAATAAATAAAAATGATACCAAAGATTGATGTAAAAATAAAAATAAAATAAAATAATCTTTCTTTTCATCACTATAGTATATTGTCTTTAGTGCACTCACTGACAAAGTATACCATCTTTTGAACATTTTTGGAAAGTTTTCTTCATATTACATTTGAAATATATATATATATATTTACATTGCAACATCTGGTGCATAAAACAGTATAAAATGTAATGTAGTCATCACTATTTCCCTCCTAAGTAAAATTTTTCAAGTGTATACAAAATTTACCACACTTTTTACTTTTTTATTAGTTTTATATGTTGCTAAAATGTGAGAATTAATTGTTTTAAAATATGTTTTCTCCCTTGGGGAAAAAAATACATATAACCCTTCAAATCTTTTCTTAGAAGTTCTTGAAATTTACTTTTCTGTAATCAGTTTCATATATCTAACACTGAGAAGTTTTCTTTGAGAATTCATGTCCACTTGCAAATGTGCATCACTCTGCCTCTTCCCACTCACACCAAACCTGTAATCTCAGTAAAAATGCTGCACTGATTATGCAAATGCATGTTCAAGACTAGTCCTCCAGACCTAGAGTGACCACATAATTCACCTTGCTTGCACAATCCCCCTTTACATCTGTTGTGCTGGGATTATTATTAATAACAGTTTTACTCCTCAAATATCTCAGTTTGTACAATAAATTATAGTTACCCTACATAGTTTTTCTTTCAATTAAATTGTTTGTGAGAAACCTACTATTTTACTGCTCAGGTGAAATGGCTGCTTTCTTTCTATTTCCCTGACATAGATTTAAATAGTTCGTCTTGCTGTATGAAATGTCTGGAGTAATGGTTTTTATTATTTATTCAAACACAATGAGAGATAATTGAGCTTTTCAAAAATCTTTTGAGATATGTAAGCAAGCTTTATTAATTTGTGCTATCCAGGTAGGAAAATGAGTTGTAGAGGAGCTGAATGACTGTCTCCCAAGTTCAAGGTAGAAGAGAGTACTAAAATCTTCATTCCTGATTTTTTTTCATTAAAGATCAAATAAGCTGGTCATCATACATTGTACACATATATTGACACTCAAGTCTGTACCCCACAAATATGCATAATCAATATGTTTCAATAAAAATAAATAAAATTTTACAAAAAGATTTAATAGCAAATGTAACCTGATTAAATAATGGGCTGAAGGAGTGGTATTGTATAGATTGTGATGAAAGAGGCTCTTGGGAGCAAAAGTAAAAGAATCCCCACTAATTAAGACCTAATGATATTATATTTGTTAGGACAAGAAGAATTATCAGTACATTTTCTTTTCTGAGATATTTGTATTTGGTAACACTGTAAGATGAAAAAGATTTAACCAACTCCATTACTCTAAAGGAGCGTTAGGCATACCCGTTCTCACCGCCTCTTGTTTCCCTTCCTCTTTTTTCTTTCATCTTTCCTTTGTCTCATTGAGTTGGCCCCTTGCCAAATGAAGAATGTGGGAGAGGTTTTTCTTCCACACTTAGCTGGTGGTAGGGAATTTATAGCCCCATGAGACTATTTGATTATATGATTCATGAAAGTTTACTTTCTTCATAGGGGCCACATACTATATGAAAAGGAAGAAATATAGGAAGAAAGGGTAAGATTGCCAGATAAAGTACAGAATGCACAGCTAAATTTGGATTTCTGATAAACAATTAATTTTTTAGCATAAGTCCCAAATGTTGCATGGTTTGCTGTTTATTTGGACTTTAAATTTAACTTGGTGCTCTGTATTTTTCTTTGGTAAATCTGGCAACCCCAGAAAGAGGAATGGCTGTTATAATGCTCAAATTGCTATCCTGGTTTCTGAAACAAAAGACGAAAATCCCTTAACATAAAAATTGGGATAGGAGACTTAGCCAACTATTCTTTTTGTTACTTTTCTTCTTTCTCTCTGTCTTCTTTTTCCTGCACCTCCTCTTCTCTCTATTCTCCATATCTCAGAAATAATAGTAGTAGCAGTAGTGGTAGTAATAACAATAACAATAATAATAATAAAGCTGTCTTTCTTTGTATAATGCATATCATCTTATTTGGTTTTTAGTGATTTATAGATGTATTTTCCATACAGATACTGGGAATGATAAAGAGGAAAAAACAATCACAGAAATGTATTTAATTTTTCTTATTTTAGATGCATTCTTATTGTGAAAGTAGCCTTCTATGTAAGTAGGACAGGTAAAATAACATTGCAAGATAATCCAGATTAATTAAGAGCCCAAAGCTTCCTGTTAATGATTGAAGTACTGGGGTTGCACTTTTTAAATGAGTTCCTATATTAATTTTGTTCTTTAAATGAAAGGATTTTAATTAAATGAATTCACCTTGGCAAAGTATAGGGGGAAATTAAGCAGAGCATATTAGGACAATTCTATGTTAACAAACTGAAGTGGAAAATTGAAGCAAATGTTATAATAAGTTAAACCACTTTTTACTTTTTGGTGTGTATAACTTCAGTAATATAGGTCAAAGTATATGTAAATCTGGTATAGCCATGCAATCAATCTTATTTATATTCTCCCAGGAGTAGAGTAGTAGCTTTAAGTATTTGGTCTTAAATAATATTTGTAGAACATGACAATTATAATAGATGATTCGGAACCATCAGGCAAAACTCACTTTGGTGGACATTGCACTATACTGAGACGGCAATTATTAAAAAGGGGTTACAACATGTTGCTTTTGATGTAACTCACATTGTTTGGATCTATCATTCTATAATTAATATTTGCTGTAAAATTTTTAAACTTGTGCCTGGCACTGTAACAAATGTTTCATTAAGTTTACTGAACTTTTATCTTTTAATATTCCTGTAAGGTACATATTACCCTTAATTTACAAAGGAACAGTGACCTTAAAATGTATTAGCAAGTGGCTCAAAGCCATTCAACTGTATAGTAGTAAAGCTAGTATTCAGACATATTTTCATTTAATTTGAGGCCAGTTTTCTGAAGCTTTACTGAGATATAATGGACATGCAATAATCTCCATATATTTAAAAAGTAAAATTTGATAAGTTTTGATATATGTAAAACCAAAAAAATCATCACCTTGATCAAAATAATGCATATATCCATCTCACCTAAACATTTCCTCAAGAATTTGTCCATTTATAATCTACCCCTTCTAGCCATTCCAGTCACCCTTCTTGTCCCCAGGCAATTATTCATCTGCTTTACATTACTAAACATTTATTTGCATTTACTAGAATTTTATATAAATGAAATCATACACTATGTAATCTTTTTGTCTGGCTTCTTTTACTCAGCATAATTATTTTAATATATATCCATACAGTTCTTTGCTTTATATTACTAAGCAGCATTCCTTCATATTAAGGTATTACTAATGTTTCTCCAAAACCTGTTGCTGAACATTTGTGTTGTTTCCAGTTTGGGACCATTATAAATAAAACTGCTATGAGCATTTGAGTGTAAGTCTTTTGACAGGCATTGCTTTCAATCCTCTTGGGCTAATACATGGGAGTAGAGTGTCTAGGCCATAGATTAGGTGTGTTTTTAATATGTAGAGGAACTGGCAAACTGCTTTAGAAGGTGATCACAGTGCTTTCCAAAGCCTCATCATCAAAACTTGGAATAGCCAGGCTTTCTGCTTTTAGACTTTCAAGTATGTAAGTTGCTGAATCACATAGGTTTTAATTTGAAAATCCTTAATGATTAACAATGTTGAGTGAGCATACTTTCATGTGCTTATATGCCATCCATATACCTTCACTGGTAAAGTGAAATGTCTGTTTGAATCTGGCTCATTTTTTCTTGGATTTTTTTTTATTGAGTATTAAGGATTCATTATATGTTCTGTGTAGAAATATTTTATCTGACGCATAATTTGCAAATATTTTCTCAAAGTCTGCAGCTTCTCTTTTATTTTCTTAAGAGAGAATTTGAGAGTAGAACTTCTCAATTTTGATGTTTAATGTATTCTGTTCCTATCTTTTATGTTTCATACATGCTTTTGGTAATATATTGAAGAAATCTTTCTCTAAAAGTTCACGAAGATTTTGTCCTATGTCTTTGTTTAGAATCTTTGTAGTTTTAGGTTTTACATTTACATCTGTGATATATCATGAATTAGTCTTTGTTCATGGTATGAAACATGGATCAACATTCCAATTTTTTAACATGGATTTTCAATTGTTTTGGCATAACTTGCTGAAAAGACTACCAATCCTTTACCCACTGAATGTCCTTTGCACATTCGTTGAAGATCTACTGACTCTGTGTGTGCGCGCGCATGTGTATTTCTGGATGCTATTCTGATGTATTGCTCTATTTGCTCATCTTCATGCTAATAACACTCTGCCTTAATTACTGCAGCTTTTTGTCCTTTTTCAAAACTGTTTAGGATATTCTAGGTTCTTCACATTTTTGTATGCATTTTAGAATCAGCTTCTCAATTTCTATCCCTAAAAAAACCTGCCTGAGATTGAAATCTACAAATCAATTTTAGGACATTGACAACTTAACAATATTTGAGCATCTAACTCATTAACATGGGATATCTCACCTTTATTTCTAATTGTTAGTACGTAGATTTTATTGATTTCTATACTGATCTTTTATTTTCTATCCTTGAAAAGTAGTAGCTTTTTTTGTACGCTCTATAGGATTTTCTATGTAGATGATTATTCCAGTTGCACATTTACACTGTTTTGTTTATTTCCCAGTTTGAATGCTTTCAATTATTTGTCTTGCTTTAATGTATGGTCTGGAACCTTGAATACAATGTTGAATTGAAGTGGTGGGAATGAACACATTTGTTTTGTTTCTAAACTTGGAGAGAAAACATTCAGTGTTCCACCGTGAAGTATAATGCTAGCTGTAGGTTTTTCACATATACCCTTTATGTGGTTGCAGAGCTTTCCTTGTAAGGTTTCTGAGAGCGCGCGCGCGCGCGCACGCGCGCGCACACACACACACACACACACACACACACACACACACACACACACACACACACACAATCACAAAAGATGCTGAAATTTTTTCCCATGCATTTCCTGCACCTATCGATATAAACATTTGATTTTTCTTTATCTTTCGGTAATATGTTGAATTACATTGATTGGTTTTTGAAAGTTAATCCAACTTTTTACATTCCTAGGAGTAAACACTACGTGTTCATGTTTTTTTATCATTTTCTATCTTTTTTTTTTTTTTTTTGGTTTGCTAAAACTTTATTCAGAATGTTCGTATCTATTTTCATGAGGGATATTGGCCTGTAGTTTTCTTTTCATATTGTATGATTTTGGTATCAGAATAATGATGGCTGCCTATAGTAATTTGAGCAGTATCTCCTCTTAAATATTAAGTAAAAGATTGCATAAAATTGGTAATATTTCTTTGATAAATGTTTGGTGGAATTCACTAGCGAAGCTACGTGGGTTTGGAGTTATATCGCGAGAAGGTTTTTAACTACAAATTCACTTTTATAGACAAAAGTATATAGGTTACCTACTTTATCTTGTGCGAGCTTCATAGCTTGTTTCAAGAAATTTGCTCATTTCACTTAGGTTTTCAAATGTATTGGAATAATTATTAATAATATTAACTTTTTATTCTTTAAACATCTGTAGAATTTTTAGTGATTTTCACTCACTCATTCCTGATATTGGTCATTTGTGTTCTTTTTTCCTGACCAGTTTGGCTAAAGTTTTATCAATTTTATTTATCTGTTTCATCAACCAACTTTTAGTTTCACTAATTTTTGTTATTGTTTTTCCGTCTTCTGTTTCATTTATTTCCAATGTGATAATTATTTGCTTTTTCATACTTTTGGTTTCACTTCTTACCCTTGTTTCTTAAGGTAAAAAATGATGTTTTTGTTTTGAGACCAATGCTTTCTAATGTAAGCATTTGGTGCTAAAAATATTCTTCCAATTACTGCTTAGCTGTATCCCCCAAATTTTGATATGTTATTATTTCATTTTCATTCAGTTCAAAACACTTTTTAATTAATATTTTGTTACCTTGTTTGACAATGGATTATTTAGAAGTACACTATCTAGTCTGTACACATTTGGGGAATGTTTCAGATATCTTTCTACTCTTAATTTATAATATATCATTGTAATTTAAGAACATACTTCGTATTGCTTGAATCCTTTAAATTTACTGAGATTTGTCTTATGGCTCAGAATATAATCTATTTAATAAATGTTTTACATATACTTGTAGAGAATGTGTATTCTGCCTTTGTTCAGCAAAGTATTCTATAAACATAAATTAGGTGAGTTTGGTCTATAATGTTATTCAAATCTGTATTCTCTGATTATGTGCCTAACTGTTCAGTTAATTAATTAGAGAAGGTTTTTGAAATCTCTTACTGTAAGTGTAGAATTGTCTATTTCTCTCTAAAGTTATATCCATTTTTGCTTCATGTGTTTTTAACCTATGTCATTAAGTGTATAAACAGAATCATTAAGTTTTCTAGACATATTGGCCACTTACTCATTAAGTGGCATGCTTTCTTCCTCATAATTTTCTTTGCTCTGAAATCTCCTTTTTCTGATATTAGCAGAGCCATTCAGGATTTCTATTAGTTAATTTAGCATTATAGGTCCTCTTCCTTGTTTTGACTCAAAATATTTGTATTTTTATATTTAAAGTTATTTTCTCATGGTTAGGATAAATTGGGTATTTCCTTTTCATTCAGTCTGAGAATCTCTGCCTTTTAATTGATGTGTTTAAATCATTTATATTTAACATAATGATGGAGTTTGGATGTGTTGTCCCCTCCAAAACTCATGTGGAAATTTGATCTCCAATGTGGCAGTGTTGGAAACTGATTGAGTCATGGGGGTGGATCCCTTATGAATGGATTAATGCTCTCCCTGGGGGAGGAGAGGTAGTGAGTGAATTCTTCCTCTATTAGTTCCCAGGAGACCTGATTGTTTAAAGGAGCTGGCACCTCCTCTCTCTCTCTCTCTCTCTCTCTCTCTTGCTTCCTCTTGCCATGTGATCTCCTCATACCCACCAGCAGCCTGAGGCCCATGCCAGATGCAGCTGTCCCAGAATAATAAGCCAAATAAACCTCTTTTTCTTATAAATTACCCAGTCTCAGGTAGTTCTGTTATAGCACTACAAAACGGACTAAAACAGAAAATTGGTGCCAAGGAATGGGGTGTTGCTATACAGATACCTGAAAATGTGGATGCAGCTTTGGAACTGGGTAATGGTCAAAGGTTGGAGGAGTTTGGAGGACTTAGAAGAAGAGAAAAATATGAGGGAAAGTCTGGAATGTCTTAGAGACTTATGTGGTGGCAAGCAGAATGCTGATAGTAACAAGGAGTAAAGACCATGTGGATGATGAGGTCTCAGATAGAAATGAGGAACTTATCAGGAATCAGACAAAAGATCACCCTTGCTATACCATAGCAAGGAATTTGGCTGCATTGTGTCCATTTCCTTGGACTTTGTGGAAGGTGGGACTTAAGAGTTGTGAACAAAAGTATCTGGTGGAAGAAATTTCCAAGTAGCAAAGCATTAAGGATGCTACATGTTTACTTCTAATAGCCTATGCTGAGTTATGGTGGCAAAGGCATGACATAAAGCCAGAATTTAAAAGGAAAGCAGAGTGTAAAAATTTGGAAAATTTGCAGCCTGGCCATGTGGTAGAGAAGCAGAGAGTGGGAGAAAAATGCAAGGGTGAAGCAGATAAACTGTTTGCTAAAGACATTATCTTGGCTGTAAGGCAGCCAGATGCTAAGAACCAGGACAATGGAAAAAATGCCCTAAAGGCATTTGAGAAGTCTGGAAGGTGCCCCACCCATCACAGACCCTGAGGCCTAGAAGGACTAAGTTGTCCCAGAGGACAGACCTGGGGTGCAGCTGCCCTCAGGAACCTGCTCCCTGCATCTCAGCTGCTCCAGCTGGAGCGGCCCCAAGTGTGATTCATGCAGCAGCCCTGGAGAGTAGAGGCCTGAAACCTTGGTGGCATCCATGTTATGTTAAGTCTGCAGGCCAGCAGAACATGAGAGCAGTGGAAGTGTGGCAGCCTCCACCCAGATTCCAGAGGATGTATGGAAAAGCCTAGGGACCCAGGCAGAGACCTGCCATAGGGGGAGGAGACATCACAGAGACCATCTATTAGAGCAATGCCAAGCAGGAATGTGGAGTCAGATCCCCCACAGAGAGCTCCCACCAAGGAAATGTCTAGTAGAGCCGAGACAGCAGGGCTTCTGCCAGGACCCCAGAACTGCAGGGCCATGGGCAATGTACAACACTGGCCTGGAAAAGCTGCAGGCACCAGCGCTACCCACTGGGCTATGCCTGGCAGAGCTGTGGAAATGAGGTTGCCCAAGGCTTTGGGGCCCAGGTGCCCAATTGTGCCCAGGATGCAGGACTTGGAGTCAAGGAAAATTAATTTGGAGCTTTAAGACACAATGTTTTCCCTGCTGGGTTTCAGACTTGTTTGGGACCTGTTTTCCCTTTCTTCTGGCCTATTCCTCCCTTTTGGAATCGGAATGTATACCCAATGTCTGTTCCACCATTGTATCTTGGCAGTAGATAAATTTGGTTTTGACTTTTACAAGTTCAAAGCTGGAAGGACTTTTGCTTTTGGTCTTAGAGGAAACTTTGAACTTTGGACTTTTAAGTTGGTGCTGGAACAAGCTAAGACTTTTGGGACTGTTGGGATGGAATGACTGTATTTTGTATGTGAGACTAGCACAAGTTTTGGGGGGCCAGGGGCAGAATGATGGAGTTTGGATGTGCTGTATCCCCCCAAAACTCATATGGAATTTTGATCTCCAATGTGGCAGTGTCGGAAACTGATTGAGTCATGGGGGCAGATCCCTCACGAATGGATTAATGCTCTCCCGGGGGGGGGGGGGTGTAGTGAGTGAGTTCTTCCTCTATTAGTTCCCGCAAGAGCTGATTGTTTAAAGGACCTGGAACCTCCTCTCTCTCTCTTTCTTCCTGTCACCATGTGATCTGCTTGTACCCACCAGCAGCCTGCTATTTTCTGCCATGAGTAGAAGCAGCCTGAGGCCCATGCCAGATGCAACTGTCCCAGAAACATAAGCCAAATATACTTCTTTTCCTTATAAATTACCCAGCCTCAGGTATTTCTGTTATAGCAACACAAAATGGACTAAAACACATAATTATTGATACAACTTCTTATTTGTTTTCCCCCATATCTTCTTTGTTCCCCTTCCCCTCTTTTTCTGGTTTCTATTGAATTTGTTGTGTATTTTTTATTTCTTTTTTAATTTTATCTCCTTTCTTCATTTATGAGCTACAACTCTTTGTTGTTGTTACCTTAGTAAGATTCATAGGACACATTTTTAACACAGCACAATATTCCTTCATATGATGTTATACTACTTTTTTTCTGCTAATTCTATCATCTTAATCATTTCTGATTCAGTTTATATTAATATTTCTCTTGATTATGGGTAGGATTTTTCTATTTCTTTGCATGGCTGGTCATTATTTTATCTTTTTTTCACTTCCCAACACTGTGAATATTAGATGCTGCATCTTCTTTATACAGTAGTTCCCCTATATCTGTGATTTTATTTTTCATAGTTTCAGTTACAGGTGGTCAACCATGGTCCAAAAATATTAAGTGGAAAATTCCAGAAATAAACAATTCATAAGTTGGAAAATTCCAGAAATGAACAATTCATAAGTTTTAAAGTGCACACTGTTCTGAGTAGCATGATGGAATTTAGCGCAGTCCCACTCTTTTGCACAGGATGTGAAGCATTCCTTCATCCCACATATCCACATTGTCTACGCTCCTCAGCAGTTAGTCACTTAGTATCCAGTCTTGGTTACTGGGTTGACTGCCATGGTATCACAGCACTTGTGTTCAAGTGACCCTTGTTTTATTTCATAAGGGTCTAAAGCACAAGAGTAATGATGCTGGCAATTTGGAAGCCGAGAGAGAAGCTGATAAGTGCTTCCTTTAAATGAAAAGGTGAAAGTTCTCAACTTAATAAGGAAAGAAAAAAATTGTATGTTGAGGTTGCTAAGATCTACAATGAGAATAAATCTCCCATCTATGAAATTGTGAAGAAAGAAAAAGAAATTTATGCTAGTTTTGCTGTCACTCTTCAAAGTGCAAAAGTTACGGCCACAGTACAATAAAATATTTTGAGAGAGAGAAAGGCCACATTCACGTAATTTTAATACAGTATTTTGTTACAATTGTTCTGTTTTATTATTATTGTTTCCAATCTCTTGCTCTGCCTAATTTATGAATTAAACTTTATCATAGGTATGTGTAGATAGAAAAGAAACATACTATATGGCTTGGCACTATCCATAGTTTCAGGCATCAACTGAGAGTCTCAGAACATAGTCCCCATGAATAAGAGAGAACTATTATATTCCCAAAAGTATTATTGAACTGTATCCTAGCATGGTTAAGTTACCTGGAGAGAGTTTGATCCTTTTTAGTTTTGCCTGTGAACTTCGTTATGTGGCACCAAAGCAGTATTTATACCCTTCTTGGTACACTAAATTATGCTTCATGAATTATTGAGTTTCCCACTCCGACTGTTTGGAACAGGCAATATCCCTGTCCTCTCTGAGGTCCTGGTACTCCTTATTTAATTCTTTCTTTCTTGTCTTGCATAGTTTCCTCACATTCATGAGTTGATCTGCACTGAACTGAATACTTCAGATGAATCCTCTGAAGATGTCTGGGGTTTTTTTGTTTTTTTGTTTTTCCCTGCATGCAGGCTCTCCTTTCAGTTACTCTGTGCTGCAAACTCAAGCTACTTTGATTTCCCTGAACTCTCAATTCAGAGAGACCCTAGGCTCTGACTGGGTCTTTCCTCCCAGCACCACAGCCTGGAAAATTCCTCTAGCAGTATAGATGGAGTAATCATAGGCTCACCTCATTTGTTTCCCATATTTTAGAGAACACTATCCTTTACTGTATGATGTTTAATACATTAAGAGGCATTACTTTATATATATATATAAATAAATATAAATATACATATATATATATATTTGTCTTCCTTTTTACTTATTTTATGCAAAGAGGGCAAATGGGTTCTTGTTACTTTACCTTGGATAAAAGTGGAAGTCTTCCTGAGACGAGTTTTAACTCTTCATGTTAGTATAACCTGAACAATCCATTTGTGAAGCTGTAGTATTTTAATACAAAAAGGAAACAATTTAAGGCAAAACATATACTTACTGTGTGCATACATTGTCTTGTGTTTTAACTTTAATAAAAGTTCTTCAAATTTATTTTCAAATGTTTAAGGAAGTACTCTGTTTCCTAACTTGTCATTCTTAAAGAAAGAAAACACAAATCTTTTCCCCTATTATATGGACTCTGCATCATATATCTATAGTGACTCTGTGCCATGGGCAAATGATTAATTTTTTAAAGTTTGCCAAATTTTTATCAATGCTATTACCACAAACATAACACCTTAAAGGAAATAAAATTTGGTTACTGTGTTTATTAAAATATTTTAGAAAATGTATTTTTATCTTCATTTTAATTACCAGTAGTTATAATTTATAACATGTTTTCAGAGACTAAGATTTCAGTTTCCACAGTAAACAGATACTTAATAAATGATTAATTATTATAAGATCTCCTGTGCTTTTTCAATAGGTGAGAAGAAAAATTGAAACAACATTTGTATATTCAAGTTAAAAATAAATAAGCAAAAACAACAAAACTATTGTTTGAAATCCTAAATACAACAAGGGCTTAAAATGTTGAGGCAATTCCCTATACAAATTAATTTACAAATAAACTGTGGTTTCATGTATCTGGGATAATGTCCATGTTCTACTTTGCTTTCATCTCCACATGTTCAAAGGGGATAAGGGGATTAAGACAACTGTCTGGATAATTCAGGAAAGAATTATAGGCCATGTTAACAATTGTTAGTCAGGATTTACACATAGCATTTATCAAGCAAAGGGCCCACCAAAGACTAAGGTGGGAGAAAAAAGCAATTACTTGATTTTTCATAATTAGGAAAGTGATGCTTCTATTGTAAGCTTCTCCTCATAGGGAAACTGGTGTATTTAAAGTGAACAGAGGGAAATTTCTTTATTAAGCTGGTAATGGAGATATGCTGCCTTATTGACTTAGGTGTAGTATACAGTCAAAATATTTTTAAATGATTTTGATTGTAATATTTTCATTTGCTTTTCCTAAATAACTATGTTAATTGTCAATATCATATGGTTGTTACATACACAGAGATGTGTTACCCAGAAGACTCCCTGAGAGTTAGTGCCCCGTCTGCAAAGAGAACTATCAGTAAACCAACTACATCTATCAGCCCCTTCAGGGTTTGGCTTAGCTATAGAAAGTTGACTGCCCCAAGGTCAGACTATTCTCAGGACAACCTGCATCCAATGACTGATTATTGCACAGGGATTAATACCTAAACATTTAGACCTGATGTGGGACAATTCTAATTGGTGATTTCAACCCACGGGCTCTGTGTGGTTAGGTGAGCCTGATCTCTGGCCTGCATTATAGCTCAAGTTATTTCTCTGTCCAATCCTGCTTCCTTCCCATTCCTTCCCATTCCTTCCATAGGTGCTGTTTTCAAAAGCACTCCTTAATAAGTACTTTCCATTAATCTCTGTATTGGAGTATGTTTGCCAGAGAGAGTACTCTTGGAAATGGTCCACGTGGATGGGTTGTGAAAGAGTTTTAAGGCTAGATCAATTCCCAACCAGGTCTCCATAAGATCACCATCACTGGTGGGAATTGCAATAGAATTGTTAAAACTTCCACTGGTGGTGAATTGGCATCATATCCTAATAAAAGATTGCAATAGTGGGCATGATATATCTGGTTTGAAAAGTGTGAGGGAAATAGTAATAATATAAAGACAATGGAATGGTTTGGCTATTGCTAAATTCCAGTGACATTCTAGATAGAAAAAGATAACAAAATGCTAACAATGATTAGCATTTCACTGTAAACCAAGTATGAAATCCAGAGGCCCTCCTTAGTAGCATACCTTCCAGGAAAAGAGAAAAAAAATGTGATGACCAGAACCAAACCGTAAATGCAAGAATAACCAAGCTTCAAAGAAAATTAAATTTTTAACAAAGAGATCAGTTAGGCTAAAACCATGGTCCCGGTAGAGAAAGAATGGAAAGCTAACACACGGGATGTGGTCATCTAGGTTAATCTCCCCCAAGACCTTGAATTCTCAGGCTTCTCTGAACTCTCTGAGCCTGTAAAAGTGACCTACCCCTCTCCTCTTTATTAAGAGCTAGCTTAGCACACTCACTAAAAATTAATACACAACCTCTTACTGCTACCACAACTACAACCACCATGAAACAACATAATCCCTGTCAGAATCTGTCCATCACTCCTTCTGTTTACTAGGTATAGACCTAAAATTAACTAGGGTTAAGTCAGAGCACAACCCAGTCAAAGGTACATATCTTAAGCCTAATAAGATAGGAAAAGAACTACCTCAAAGGAGTTACAAGACCAACCCAAGACGTACGAGCAGGATATGAAGGAGTACAAGGGTGATTGAATTTAGACTGATTAGGGATTTAAAAAGGCATACTAATGGGGGAATTCTCCTGATATATATTATTTAACTCCTTGCCATAATCTAAGGATATCATATGCACTCTGTATTAGGATGGCTTCTAGAAGCAGGATAAGCAAGAGAAAAGAAAATGTCCATGTGGTGTATATTAGTCAGGGCTCTCCAAAGAAACAGAACCAATATGGGGAGATTTATTATAGAAATTGGTTCATGTAACTATGGAAGCCAAGAAGTCCCATAACCTGCCATCTGCAAGCTATAATTCAGTCCAAGTCCACAGGCCCAAGAACCAGGAGCACCAATATCCAAGAGCAGGAGAAGATGAATGTCCCAACTTAAACAGAAGTAAATTTACCTTTCTTCCACCTTTTTTGTTCTGTTCAGGCCTTCAATTGATTGGATGATGCCTGCCCACACTGGTAAGAGTAGATCTTCTTTATTGAGGCTACTAATTCAAATGTTAATCTCTTCCAGACATACTCTCTCAGGCACACCCAGAAGAAATGTTTCATCAGCTATTTGGGCATCAGTTAGCACAGTCAGGTTGACACATAAAATTAACCTTCACATGAAGTAAGGTAGAAATGCCAGAATTATCAAGGCAAGCAGTGAAAGAGGGATCTAAAGATATATATATAGAAGCTGTCTTTTCTATAGATTCACTGAAGATTCACTGTCAGGTTTGAAAACCCAGAAAATAATTATGCTCTACAAGAAGGAAGATAGAATATGCCATTCACCAAGGTCAAAAGGAATGTATTGTAAGGAGTACATCACTAACAAGCTCAGTTTTGGGCCGAGCCCGTGGCGCACTCGGGAGAGTGCAGCGCTGGGAGCGCAGCGACGCTCCCGCCGCGGGTTCGGATCCTATATAGGAATGACTCACTGGCTGAGAGCCGGTCACGAAAAAGACAAAAAAAAAAAAAAAAAAAAAAAAACAAGCTCAGTTTTGATGGTCTTCAGTAAGCCAGGGCTGATGTAAGAAGAGGTTGTTACAGAAGTACATTCCTAGATAGCAATAGGAATGATAGGATCTTGAAACAATAGAAGACACACAGTGGTGCTTAACCTTCAGAAACAGGGGGACACAATTATCATAATAAAATACAAGATTGGAGTGGCAGCCAAATAGCCTGAACCACAGAGAACTATGCAGATGTTTATTAAAACATGGCATTCCTAGGGACAAAATATATGGAAAACCAACAGGCGTATGACTCATCTTGTACCATTAGAAGCAATTAAGCGTGGATGATAGGAGATCGAGAATAGTTGCTCCAGTAACATCCTTTGCCCAGTTTCCAGGCCTGAGCCATTTTAGGATCCAGAACCTAATAATTGCAAAAAAGAACCAATGCCCAGAAGCAAGGACCATACAACTCAATGGCAAGTATACGGGGTAATAGTACCACCAATCCTATCCTAAAATGTCCCATAGCCAATTATTCAGGTTACTGTACATCAAGGAAAGGGAAGTGGAAACTACCTGGGTTTGTAGAAGTCTTTCAGTAAAAAGAATGTCTCCAGGGGAGAGATAAGTCTCCAGTGTCTCAGAAATAAATTCTCTAGCTTCCTGGGCATGTTTGCTACTTAATTATAAAGCCTGGAAGGTATAGAAATATGAAAATATTCATGGAGCAGTATATATGTAGCTATGAATTTGGTAAATGTATTGTTTTATATTTCTTTCTTTTATAAAAGAGAATCAGAAATTGTATTTCCCTAGAACAGACATTATGCATTTACTCTCCTTATCTCTATCATACTACAGTACAGATATAATACAGTCTGGATATTCCACAGAACATCACAAATATCCACTATAGTGAGATCTTGCTAATCAGGCCAATGAGTAAGAAGGATGTAATACACTGGCAATCACAATAGGATACACAGACTGTAGAATGTGGGAAATGACCCCTATGAAAATTCATGGGCCTGACACATCAGCAAAATTTTAGTGGTTAAGGGCATGTCAGAATATCTCATTTAAAGTAAAATAGATATTACTACATCTTGTAGTATACCCTTCACGCCATGATGAAAGAAGCACAACCCGTGTTGTGCCTCTTCGGATTCCACAGCCAATATATTATACACCAGGGAATACTGCATCTACGGGTATACTGGGTGACATGAAAGTCTGCTAGCTTTGAATGGGCCCCCGAACAGGAATGGGTTAGATAGCATGTCCAGGCTATTTAGGTTACAAGACTAGCAGACCCTAAGCTATCAGAGTTATCAGTGATGGGAAAAAGCGTTTTGTGGAGTTTATAGTAAGCCCCAATAGGAAAACCAAAATGTCAACTCCTGGGATAAGGAGCAAAGCCATGCCATCTTCAGTGCCGAATTTTATTCTTTGTTGGAAGACAAGTTCTGAAATGTTACTGTGCCCTTTTAGAGACAAGGCATGTGACCATGCATATCATGAGGAGGATTCTGTCAGATCCCCTACGTTATAAGGTTGGGCAGGCCCAGCAAAAATGCATTGTTAAGAAGGAAGTGGTGCATATACCAATGACCTTGAATAGGACAGAGGACACAAGCCAGTCGCATGAGCATATAGCCCAGACACCCAAGTCTTTCATCCTTGAGACAACTGTTGAGTTTGCACTACCAGTTGACTTCTCCATCTGTCTAACCCCACTTCCTTCTTATTCCCTCCGTGAATTTTGATCTCAAAGACACTCTTTAATAAACATCCTGTAAACTAAACTCAATCTCAGAATTGGCTTCCAAGAAAACACAACATGCTACAATGGTATAATAGTGAGAGCATACCAATTAGAGTCCAATTAGAGTCATACAGACTTAAGTTTTTAATGTGCTAACTCCATAACCAAGGACAAATTACCTAACCATTGCAGACCCTGGTTTCCACATACATTCTTTTCATTTATTTATTTTTACACAAAGCAAAAGCTCTATTCTATGCATTGTAGTCTAAGAGGAATTGTCTAAATTCTCAAATTTCAGATTAAATCTCAAACACTCCACTAGTGTTCAAGTATATAAAATCACCATCTTGTTTAAATGTGCTTGGACAGACACAATTAGGTAAAGTCTTAATTCCTTCCATTCTTTTGGAGATACCAGTGTTATAATATTTTTAAAGCATTCAGATAAAGTGGTTATGCCTTGAGCCTTCCTCTATCATGGCTGTGTGGTGTAATCCTAGTGCAGAAGAAATGTTTCTTTATCTTGCCAGTAAATTGATTTACAAATAAACTAAAATAGGAAAAGGAAAACAATGAGTGAAAGTATTTACAATTCAAATACTGTCACCCAAATGCACACTAAAACAAGTGACTTTTAGATAGTGTTAATGAACAAAGAGTAATTCAGTTACACAAGTTGAAAAACTGGAATATTCATACATCAAATTAATGTTACCTTTTATATTCAGGTTTAGACAGGTGCAATCTCCTAAAGTATTCATCAAAAACTAAACAGGGATAGAGTTGGATTACTCGATCATGAAAGGGAGCGTTCCTCCTGGTCAATGGCACATGCATTCCTCGGGAGGTACTCTCCTTATCAGCATTTTAGCATGGGAGCAGTGGTGATCAGATTTAAAGTGATCTGATGAAGGTAGAAATATTGATTAACTTTATTCTTTTTTTAAGCTTACAATTAAAATAATAATAATAATAATCATAAGCCCCAAGTATATAACTTCCAAAACAATAAGCCAAAAATAAATTACCATCAAAAAATGCAATGAAAGATGGTTAAAGGAAGCAGAGAAAAAATCAGAATAAATATAAAGCAGAAAATAGGACAAATCACTCACATAATTAAGTAATTACAATAAATGGAAAATAATCCAAGTAGCCTAAAAGATAAATATCCTAATATCAACGTTTTAAAACTATAGCCATATGATTGTATAAGAAATTAACTTAAATATAAAAAAAAGACATCATGTTGAAAATAAGATTAGAAAAAAATGCATGAAGACAAAAACAGTTTAAAAATATATTGATAGAAATATCACATAAAGTAGGCTTTAAGGGAAAATAAAGACAGTATAGTGAAAATACTTAAATTCACCAGGATGATATAAAACTCTAAAACTTGGGTGAGCATATTAATCTATCCTCAAACACTCATATATAAGATGGAATTACACATGTAGATGGATGAATCTAGTATGATAAAATCCCTTTAACAGACTTATTTCACTAATTGTTGCATGAGGTGGACAAAGTAATTAACAAGGTTTTGAAAGGTTTGTTAAAATTAATTGACAAATTGGTGTGAAAAGCAGATATGTATTACCCAGATCTAGCATAGAATCCATATCCTACTCAAGCACACAGTAAACATTTATGAGAAAGTAAAACAATATTGAGGTCATAAAATCTTTTGAAAAATTATTCATATAGATTATGTTCTGTTATTCTACTATAATTCTTTATAAAATGAAATAACAAAAAGATAATGAAATTGTGAACAGTCTGAAAAAGGATAGGGTTAACTTTTGGCCAGTCCCTTAATAGTACTAAGCTTATTGCCAGGGACTCCTAGAAGTCTACTACTGACTCTTGGCCAAGACAGGGATAAAATATACCTGCTAATGATTTGAAATTTATTGTATAAAATCCAAATCTCCAGTGGAATTACTCTGTACTAGCTTGCTTATATTGTTTGCTAAAAATATACACACTGATTGTTTGCACTTGATTTAACCAGTTACCTAGCCTGATTTTTTGACCAGTGGGATACAGAAGACTTCATCAGTGAACTTGTGCCTGTGCTTCCTGAGACCACAAAGTCTTTGTATGTATCTTGTTGGTTAGCAAACTGAAGATGAAGCATTCTGTGCAACTGAGTAAGGTCCCCAGAGCTGCACCTGGAAATTGTTGGCCCTCTCTCTGTTTACTTGTGCTTTCTTTCTCCTGCTGCACCATTACTTTTATTAAAAGTCTTATGTGCATACTCTGTGGAGCCTTGCAAGTCCTTTCAATTATTTCCCTCTGTAATTGCAGCAGTTGGTTCTGCGAGCACATTGATCTGAAGAAAGCTGTTAGGAATCTACTAACTCAGCTCTCACAAATGAGACTGGAAAAAAGGGAAAGTGATTGGGATTATTCAGGAAAACAAGAAAATGATAACAATCATAAGGGATCAAGAAAACCTCTGGAAAATTAAACTGAGTGAAAATGTTTCGATGGCTAATTAAAAATATATTGAAAAGGAGTCTATAGACAGTGTAGCAACTAACATTGTAATGGATCACTATAAGTAAATAGATGATCTGGTTACTCTATCAAACACTCAAACTATGCAAGGACCATATCAGATTCTTTCGGTTTTTTGGTTTAATTTTGGTTTGATGAATATTAAAAATCTGATTATAACCCAAGGAGAAATTTACAGTCCCTCTGAAAACAGTAATGATTAAAAAGGTGTGAGGTAAAGGAGAAGATTATGATTTGGAGAAACAGGATGGTCATGGCTTCTCGTGCAAACTCCAGTAGGGAAATCAAAGCTGTTTGCACTGGTGTGGGTAAAATAGCCAGAGGGAGTGAAGACACCTTTATTAGAATTGCTGGGTACTGGTGCACAATGTATTGTCATAACTTAAATGTACTGATTAAAACTTAAAGGGCAACATAACTAAATTAGAGAGATACGGTTATGCAACTGTAGAAGACTTATATGTGAAGAATGCCTCAAAATAAAAATTTATTAGGAATAGTTGTTGCTTCAGCCCACCAGTGTACATTACTGAGATGATTTTATGCAAGAATGAGGGACTCCCTTTATCCAAACCATTGAGAAAAAAACTTCATACACACCTGTTCTTCATCCTATTTGAAATAGGCATGTAATAATAGAACATTTAGAATTAAATATTTATTAGAATTAATTTAAAATAATGTGGAATACATGAGGGGCATCAAGAAATTCTAGGTTTAATTAAGAATATGTTAGACACTGATATATTAGTACGCACAAATTCTTTCTTTAACAGTACAATAAGGCCTGTGAGAGAAAAACTAATGAATACTGGAGATTGAGGAATACAGAGGTCTATTAAGATCCCCATTACATACAGTGTTAACTCTTCAAATACTGCAACAAGGTACAGGAGATTGGTACTCTGTGATCAATTTGGCTAACGCTTTCTTTCTAAGTTTCTATTTTTGGAGAAAATTAAAGACAATTTGCATCCATGGGTAACCACCTCCTATAAATATTTACTTTGCTCCCATGGGGATATTTAAATTCTTATTGTCATAACTTAAAGAAAAACTTAGATGTGGTTTAATTAAAAATATGTTTTTAAACAAAATTATATTGATGATATAATGTTGATATGTCAATTAGAAGACTAAACTAAAAATAAGATTCAAATCCTGGTTAATCTAATGACCACCAAAGAGTATCTGATAACCTGACTTATGTACAAGGCCCAGCACAAACCATTAAATTCTTATTTCTGCCAGTGCCAGTAGCAACCTTCTTCAAATATCCAAAAATAAGTTATTGTCTCTTTCAATTTCAAAGTCACAGCAAGAGGTACAAAGTTTAATTGTGTCATTTGGTTTCTGGAGAAATCCTATGCCACATCTGGGAATTTTATTACCCTGTTCTTTCAAATAGTTACCAGAAGAAAAACTGAATTTGAATGGGGACTTCATTGGTAAAACGAAACTAGAAAGCTAAAACACAGATACTTATTGTTTTGTACTTTAAAATTGTTGATTATTATTAATATTTTAAAATTAAAATATAAAAACATAAAGAGTACATTTATAGTTTTACTGAAAAAATAAAAAGATAATTTGACATCTTACCACACATCTTCAGAAATAAAACATTGCTCAGTAAATGCCTCTCTGATCCCATACTCTCCCTTTTCCCCCCCAAATTGCCATTATTATAAATTTTTATTTATTATTTTCTTATTTTTTAATGGCTTTATTGTCTTATCACACATGTATGGATATATCTGATAACATACACAAGTTTTTTGCATGTTTTTGACATTTGTATAATTGGCATTAATGTGTGACTTTATTTCATCATTCAAAAATTTTTTTTGAGGTTCAGCTATGTTGATGCATAAAATTGATTACATTTTATTCTTTAACTTAGTGCCTGAATTATTTTATTATTTTTAAAAAGACTTAAAATTTCAGCCCTCTAAATTAATACATTAGAATTTTCAAATATTGCATTATAGGCCTACATCTGTATAAACATGCTATATATTCCTGAAGGTGTGGTGAATTTTAATTTTTCTCCTAGGTAAATTATCAAAATCCCTGGAATCAGCACTCAAGCCATATTCAAAAGTGACAATAACTATAAAAATTCTGTATATGAGTCTGATAGAATACTTACACATCATTCTCCAAAGTGCATGTTCTAGAATATTTTGCTTCCTTCAAAATCCTTTCTTACGTTGCTTTTGAAAAGGCAGCAATGTCTATGATGACAGCCAAACAACATGGACCACTAGCGTTATATATATAATGCTACAAGTAAAGGTCAGCATACAATCTAAGTGTATTGGGCTGCCTTGGAAATATATAGAATTATTTACAAAGAAATGTTCTAATTAAAACTAGAATTTATTATGTGCAGGAATATAATTTTTATATTATTTCTAAAGGCAAAATAATTATGTATAGCAAAAGTCATAAATTAGTTGCTTTTAGCCAACTAATTTACATTAATTAACTTTTGATTAGTTGAGTGAAGAAAAACAAAAGAGAGACTACACAATAAATGCCATAGAATAAGAAATGATCAATTCAAGCAGAAATTTTTCTCCAGGTAGAGCATATATTTAAGAGCAACATAATAGACCAAAATTTTGAGTAAAGATTGTATATAGGAAAACCTAAGATAATCTACAAACCATTAGAACTAATAACAATGCTCAGCAAATTTGTTGTATACAAGATCAGCAATCAGCAATAACTTAAAAATATAGTAGTAAGGAAGAGCCCATTCACAATATTGACATAAACTAAAACATGTAGGAGGAAACAACTGGTAGACCTTTCAAAAGTTCTTTATGAAATAAAGGATTATAAAAAAAATAAATTTTAAAAATCAATAAAAAAAGAAATAAAGGATTATGAAGTTTTTAAATACGTAAAAGAGTCCTGAATAAACACAAGTATATATACTTGTACATTCTTAAATGGAAGACTTGCTATCATAAAGAAGTCAATTCTTCCCAAATTTATTAGTGCAATGCAATTCCAATAAAAATCCCAAAAGAATTTCTTGTGGATCTTGGACAAATTTATCCTAAAGTACATGAGAATGAGACAAAAATACCTAAGATAATTATGAAGGGGGAAAAAAACATAAGCAAGAATGAGGAAAGATTCCATCTTGCCAGATATCAAAAATTAAGTGTAGTTCAGGATCAGAAATAGAGCACAATACAGTGAAATGTGGTGAAGAGCAGCTCAAGGTTTTGTTGTTGTTGCTGTTTTTGTTTTTACTTTTATAATCAGAAAAGAAAGGAAAAATAGTCTTAAAACTCTTGGTATTATGGTTTGGATGAGTTTATTAGTGAAGCAAGACTTTACAGTAAAAAAATATTTAAAGTATATCTTGTTATTGTGGCTCTCACTGTGTTTTTCCATCAAACTACCTGATCCCTTTCTTTCTTATATGCTACTTGTTTGTGCAGGCCAACAAAGTTTTAGCTGTGAGAGAATACTGATTTCTATTATACTGTGTGATTCCATTACTTTTCTTTTTTTTTTTTCTTACCACTGATCTAAATATACCAGTATTTCTTACAACATAGCCGAGAAAAGTCTGCCTTAGATAGTCTTAGAATTTGTTTTTTAAGAATTGTAAAGTGAAATAGATTTTATACCTTCTTTGTTCAAAGTGTTTGTTTAATGTAGCTTGCCTCACTGTTTCAATGATGAACTGGTATCTTTCTTGTTTGTTGACCACTTGTTTCTAACACACCTATGTATTGACTATTTCAAGTGTGCAATATTGAATGAGATCTAATTGCAACCTCAAGGCAGCAAATAAATTGTATGGTGGATTTTCTTTTTCTTTCTTTCTTTTTTTTTTTTTGAGGAAAGATTTTAAAAGTTTTTAAATTTTAAAATTTTTGAATCTACAAATCAACGCTTATGGAAAAGCAGAAGGTGTTATAGGGCTCCAAGCAGAGTTTGTGAAAGAAGAACAAGAAAAATTTGTTCCATTTTCACACTCAGAAATGTGCCTTACTATTACACCCTATAAAAAGGAAAGAAAATCAGTTTGCTCTGGTGGTACGTAATGTTTTAATCTGCCATATAAAAAATAAGTTTTCAGTGCTGAGTCAATGTGAGTGCAGTGCACCCTCTTCTTGTGCTTTGGGGTATTTTCCAGATATGACATAAGTAAAAACTTATTAGTGAAGAATATGTTTCTGTATATGAACCCCAATATTTTTTTTGAAATTAGAGAATAGTCTAACAATGAATGCATTTCAGCTGCTTGAGATCATCTTGACACATTTTTTGTTGTCTTTGCTGCTGTTTTCAGAAATGCAACCATATTCTTGCTTCCTGGAAGTCACTTTAATAATTTTTTTTTACTTTGAGGCATTCTGATCTTCAAGGCACTTTTAGTACGTATTCCTAATTATCATAAATGGACAATAGCTATTTCTTTGGTCAGTTAATTTAAGGCTAAGAGGCATATTATCAGATATTCCAATGCCTATGAAGCAGCTATAAATAAAAATATGGAGCAAAATATGATACAGACATAAACATAAGTTGCTGAAAATAAAATGCTTTACCATTTTTATTTCACTGTATTTAAGGTTTACATTATAGTTTGTGAAAATAAAATCTAAAGAGAGTGTTTACAAAATTTATTATGCTAGCTCTTATCCAGAAACTTATTAGAAGCACATTTAATTATAAAAACTGCAAAATAATTTATATGCAAGGATTGCACAAATTCATTATTCAGCAAATATTTGAGAATCTATGATATTGTCATTTTGTTGTATTTTACCATGTTAAAAAATACAAATGATTTGATTTCCGGAATTGGGGTCTAGGTAATTTTTAAAAATAATTATTTTCATTAAAGAAAAGAGAGGGAGAGAATAAATTTTTTAAAAAGGTGGCATGATGCAAGTAAATAATTTAGTAAGGATCTGAATTGTTTAAGAAGCATTATGGAGATTTACATTCTAAGCTGTTTTGTGGTAAAGGTAAGTTAGCCAAGTAAGCCAAGTAAGGGTAAGTTAGCCAAAAAGCCCAAAATATAAAAATGGTATGGAGAAACATTCACTGCCCACCCCCACCCCCTAGCCAAAAAAGTCTTTTGAGTTAGAACAATATTGGGAAAATTGAAACACAGGTTAGAGAGGTCGACAAAACAAAATAACTCAAAATGAGTTCAGGCACAAACACACATACAGAAAAACAGAAAAAGCTACAGAATGGTTCAGTTAGTTATAAGAAAGTTGTGTGTGTGTGTGTTGAGGGATGATTATAAAGAGTTCTGAAAAGGTTGTTATTGTGGTTTAATTCAGATTATGTATGGAGAGGGAAGGGTGATTGGGATGAGGAGGGGGAGAAGAGCGAGCCACAATATTTGAACATCTGAAATGTGTTACTATAAGACAGTAAACAGAAGGGTGTCTCTGGCTACTGGCATGCCAAATGCTTTCCATGAAAGAAAATAACCAATGCTGATCCTTTCAAAGAAAATACAGGTATGGGCTTAGGAGTTCATCTGGCTGTAATCTCTGATCTATGTCATTTAAGGAAGGTTGAGCAAATTTTTTTTAATTTCATTTATAGGGATGTGTTCCTCGACAGATTAGACTGGCAGTGTCTTAAAAGATGGATTTGAGTGGACAGAAACTTCATTTAAGGGAAACATTATGCAATAATTCAGTTATCAGGCATCCTTATATGTAGCTGGACAATAGCAAAGTTCAAGTAAACTCGGATATCGCAATGTCTTACCTACAGTATCATTATGCAGTAATCCAGTCGATCAGCTCAAACTCCCAACAAGTATTGAAGAATAATATTTAGAAGCAGTCTGCCAATACTATAAACTGGTGACCAGTTAATACCATTCATAAATCCAGTTTTTGTCTAGTTAGCATTATTTTCCTACCTTCCGTTTTTATTCCTCATTGTAATTACTCAAGGTCTGTCTCGTGTTGGGATCATTCAGTCCTGCCGGCAATTATTGGGTTCAATTATTTTGCTTTCTGTATTTGAAATTACCATTTTTAGTAATGATGCTTTTCTGCAATGTGAAACACCCCAAATGCAGCAATGATGAAAATCATTTAAATACCTGAATGAACAAGTTTATCCAAGGGCTATCAATTTTTCTTTTTGAAGTTCCCTGAAACATTTCTTTAGGCATCACCCTTTGTTAACAACTTTATCATGTTTCTAATTAATGTGTCTCCTTCTAGGCCAACAAGTGTGCTAAGGAAGAATAAAGAATTCTAAATCTTTCTCTCTTTGCTAGAGGCCAAAAAGAAATGCTCAAAGTAGCCACCATATCCCGTGCATTTCTGGTGCTTAGCATTCTATTCTTCACCCTTTGCAGAGGTTCCTTCTTAGCACCCAACTCAATGCCTGGCATATAGCAGGCCCTCAACAGTACTGTTTTTTGGGGGTTTTTTTGCTTTTTTTTAATTAGTCAGCTTCTTTGATTCATGAATCGCCTTGAACACTAAAAGTCCTCTCTAGAAACTAATCCCTTTCTCCTTCATGTCTTGGGTCTTTTTATTAGCCACGTTTCTAGCTCCTGTAAACTTGATGCATTAAAAACTGCCCTGTATGCATATGCGGGAAACTCCTTTTTCTAGTCATCCTAATAATATGCCTGAGCCACCTTCCTGGGCCTTCTGCCTCCTTAGTCACCCAGTCCTCCTCTTGAAGGAATGCTTTTCAAATGCTAACTAAGCAATCCAGAGTCTACACCTTTAACCACCTCCCTTTACAGGCTCTCATGCTCAGGGCCACTATCCACCTGCCTTAATCTTCCCAAGGCCAGGTTCCAGACAACTAGGGACAGCCCTTATGCCCCAGAGCCCACTGAAATTAATTAACTAGCCAATTCTAAACCTGCTTACCCTGCCTTAACCATTCTTTCCCTCAAAACTGCAATAAAGGCTCTTGCCCACAGTTTTCCCCTCTCCTTCTGCATGGTGACTAACCCAGATGCTTCCACCATGTGGCCACCCCATGGCTGGAAATTCCCCTCCAGCCATGTTAGTAATAAACTGTCTTTTCAGTGGCAATCATCTCATGATCTGTTGGCCTTACTATAACTCAATTTTCTGTTAATATACTACATTTTAAAACGTCTTTTGACTTTCTTTTTTTTTTTTTTTTTTTTACTTTTCTACTTTATGTCTCCTTAGAATTATTTAAGCCCTCCCAAAGAACTGTATGTTACTGATGCATCTTGGCTCTTGACCAAGTTTCCTAATTTGTCCTGGATCTGACATATTGGTGATTTGGCCCACCCAATACTGATGTCCTCACCATCAGATTCCATATCCAACTGCCTATTGAATATTCTCGTGTATGGTCTGAAAGACATTCAGTCAATATGTCCATGGATGAACTCAGAAGATTTTTAGTTTGATGTAGTCCCAATTTTTGATTTTTGCTTCTGTTGCTGTGCTTTGGTGTCATATCCAAGAATTCATTGCCAAGATGAATGTTATGAAGATTTCCCCCTAAGTTTTCTTGTGGGCCTTTTATAGTTTCACATCTTACATTTAAATCTTGAGTTGCTTTTTGTGCATAGTGTAAGGTAATGGTGTACTTGTATTTTTTTGTATGTGGATGTGAAATTTTTTAACACCATTTGTTGAAGAGACTATCCTTTCCCCATTGTGTATTCTTGGCACCCTTATTAAAGATCAGTTGACCATATATGTATGTGTGGGTTTAATTTTGGGCTTTTTCTTCTGTTCCATTGGTTTATATGTTAAGGATGATTCAACATACACAAATCAATATGAGTAGAAATCACATATCTAAATAGAAGCAGAAAAAGCATTTGACAAAATTCAACACTATTTTGTGAAAAAAACTCTCAACATACTAGGTATAGAAAGAATTTATCTCAACATAACAAAGGCCATATGTGGAAAGCCTACAGCTAACATCATACTTAAATGTGGAAATCTTTCATCTTCTAAGAATAGGAATAAGACAAGGATGACAACTCTTGCCGCTTCTATTCAACATAGTACTGAAAGTCCTAGCCAGAGAAATTAGGCAAGAAAAAGAAATCAAAAGCATCCAAATAAGAAAGGAAGAAATAAAATTATCTTAGTAGTGTTTTCATACATTAACAATAAATTATCTGAAAAGGAAACTAAGAAAACAATTCCATTTACAATAGCATCAAAAAGAATACAACTACTTAGGAATAAAATTAACCAATGAGGCTAAAGTCTTGAATGATGAAAACTATGAAACATTGATGAAACAAAAATTGTAAAGACACAAAAAAAATGGAAAGACAACCATGTTTATGGATTGGAAGATACAATGCTGTTAAAATGTTCATATTACTCAATATGATCAACAGATTTAACGTAAAATCACTATGGCCATTTTTAAAGAAATAGAAAAAAATATATAAAATTTATTAAAAAAAAAAAACACAAAAAAACTTGAATAGCTAAAGCAATCTTGAGCAGGAAGAACAAAGCTACAGGCATCACACTTACTGATTTCAAAACATATTACAAAGCTACAGTAATTAAAACAGTGTGGTAAATTCCCTCTTTAAAAAACTTTTAAATGTGGCAAAATACACATAACATAAAATTTACCTTTTAACCATTTTTTAAGTGCACAGTTTAGTGGCATTAAGTGCATGCACATTATTTTGCTACCACCACTAGCTTTCATCACAGAACTCTTCTTATCTTGTAAAACTCTGTACTTTTAAACAGTTCATTATTTCTTCCTTCTCCCATCTCCTGGCAACAACAATTAATTGTCTCTATGAATTTGACTATTCTAGGTACCTCATATAAGTGTAAGTATAAAGGTTGTCTTTTTGCTTAGCAAAATGTCCTCAAGACTCATTAATGTTGTAGCATGAGTAAGAACTTCATTCCTCTTATAAGGCTAAATAATATACCATAGTGTGTATACATGACATTTTGTTTTTTCTATTCATCTGTTGATGTATACTTATGTTGTTTACACCTTCTGTTTATTGCAAATAATGCTGTTATGAATATGTATGTGCTTGCTTATGAGACATATATTATTAGATTTGAAGCAATACTTTAAAGAAATGACACAACCTGATTTATTTTATTTTATTTATTTAAATCACTCTGGCTACTGCATGGAGAATACATTGGAAGAGCATAAGAGGATAAGAATAGAAGAGAAAGAGTGGTTCAGTCTCAAGATAGCAGTGTGACAGAATTTGGACATGTTGTCCCTGCCAAAAGTCATATGGAAATCTAATCCCCAATGTGGGAGTGTTAGGAGATGTTTGAGTCATGGGTGCAGATCCTTCATGAATAAATTAATGCTCTCCCTGGGAAGGGGTGGTAGTGAGTGACTTCTCTATTAGTTCCTGCAAGATCTGGTTGTTTAAAAGACCCTGGAGGCTGCCGAGAGGTAAGCACAGCAGACCCATGTGGCGCTAGAGACCCCTCCCCACTCCCTGGACCTGGCAGAGAGTACCAGCCCCCACACCTCTGCTCAACCACTGAGAGTGAGCCCAGCAGACCCGCGTGGCACTAGTGACCCCTCCCAACTCATTGGACAGATTCTGGAAAAGACCCAAGATGGTTTAACATAAACCATAACTACAACCACACCTACCATCAAGCAAGGACAATTCATAACCACAGTAGCAACCAGGGCCACTCCACAGCCAACCTCAGCTTAACCAAAGAAGCAAACTCTCTACCAAATGACCAAACATCAACGAAAAAATACTAGAACTACAAATAAACAAGAAGAAATGACACCACCAAAAGAATAGAGTAGTGCTCCAATGTCACACTCCATGGAACAGGGAATCCTTGAAATGTCTGAAAAAGAATTCTGAGCAATGATCCTAAGAAAACTTAAAGAAATAAAGGAAGACTCAGTTAGAGAACACAATGAAACAAGAAAAAATATCCAGATTATGAAGGAGGAAATCTACAAAGAGATTAATACCTTAAAAAAAAAGAGTGTAGCAGAACTTCTAGAAATGAAAGGTTCACTCAGTGAAACAAAAAACACAATTGAGAGCTTGAGCAGCAGGATAGAGCAAGCAGAAGAAAGAATTTCAGAGCTTGAAGATGGTCTTTTCAAAATAACACAGGCAGACAAAAAAAAAAAGGAAAAAATAATTTAAAATAATGAGGAAAATCTAAGAGAGATAGCAGATAACCTCAAGCACTCCAACATCCAAATTGTGGGTATTCCAGAAGGGGAGGAGAAAGGAAAAGGTATTGAAAATCTATTCAAGGAAATAGTAACAGAAAACTTACCATGTGAAGGATGAGATACATACTTTCAGATCCAAGAAGCTCAAAGGTCCCCAAGCAGTTTTAATCCAAAAAGATCCTCCCCAAGATGTGTGATCGTTAAATTTGCAAACCTCAAAGACAAAGAGAGAATTCTAAAGGCAACAAGAGAAAAGCATCAGGTCACTTATAGGGTACCTGCATCAGACTAACAGCAGACTTCTCAACTGAAACCCTAGGCCAAAAGACTTATTCAAAATACTAAAACAAAAAAATTGCCAGCCAAGAATTCTTTACCCAGCAAGGCTTTCCTTCAGAAATGAGGGAGAAATAGTGTATTTCCCAGACAAACAAAAATTCGGGGGAGTTCACCACCACCTGACCAGCCCTGCAAGAAATTCTCAAGGGAGTCATTCATCTAGAATTTGAATAAAGGTGACTGCTATCACAAATACATAAGAAAAAGCAAAACCCACCATTAAAACAAAAATGCCAGCAAGAAAGAAAAAGAAGCTAAATCATCCCACCATAAATTTCCAACTAACATTCAAGAAAAGAAATAAAAGGGGAAACAATGATCAAAAGATATCTAAACCATCTAAACAAGAAGCAATTAAATGACAGAAATTAAGCAACACTTGTCAATAACTACCCTAAATGTGAATGGACTAAACTCGTCAGTCAAAAGACACAGGCTGACTGATTGGATTAAAAAGTTAGACCCAAGCCTTCAAGACAGCCACCTCGCCTATAAAGACACACAGACTAAAAGTGAAGGGATGGAAAAAGATATACCATACAAATGGAAACCAAAAACAAGTAGGAATAGCTATTCTATATCAGACAAAATACACTTTAAACCAAAAAACATAAAAAGAGTCAAAGAAGGCCACTATATAATGCTAAAAGGATCTATCAAGCTGGATGACATAACAACTATAAATATATATGCACTCAATACTGGAGCACCCAGATATATAAAGCAAACACTCTTAGACCTAAAGAAAGAAATAGGCCCTAGTACATTAATAGTGGGTGATTTGAACACCCTTCTCTCAGTATTGGACAGATCTTCCAGGCAACAAGTCAGCAAAGAGACACAGGATTTAATCTATACCTTAGACCAACTGGACCTGGCAGATATATGCAGAACATTTCACCCAACAACTTCTCATCAGCTCATGGAACATTCTCCAGGATAGAACACATATTAGGTCACAAATCTAGTCTCAGCAAATGAAAAAAAATTGAAATCATTCCAAGTATCTTCTCAGACCACAATGGACTAAAATTGGATATTAATAGTAAGAGAAACTCTGGAAACTATGTGAATATATGGAAACTAAACAATAGGCTCCTGAATGACCGACCTATGGGTCCAAGAAGAAATTAAACAGGAAATCAAAAAATTTCTAGAAACTAATGAAAATACAGAAACATCATACCAAAACCTGTTGGATACTGCAAAAGCAGTACTAAGAGGCAAATTTATTGCAAACAATGCTTACATCAGAAGAACAGAAAGACTTCAAATAAATGACCTAACACAATGACTCAGAGAACTTGAAAAATGAAAACACTCCAAACCTAAAGGTACTAGATGGAAAGAAATAAAGATCAGAGCAGAACAAGATGAAATAGAGACCCAAAAAACAATAGAAAAGATCAACAAAACAAAAAGCTGACTTTTAGAGATGATAAATAAAATAGACACACCATTCGCTAGGTTAACAAAAAAAAAGAAGAAAGAAGCCCCAAATAACAAAAATCAGAAAAGAAAAGGAAGACTTAAAATCTGAGACCACTGAAATACAAAGAATCATTAGAGACTATTATAAACAACTGTATGATAACAAATATGAAAATCTGGAAGATATGGATAAGTTTCTAGACACCTACAAACTACAAAGACTGAGCCAAGAAGAGATAGAAAACCTGAACAGACCAATAACAAGCAGTGAGAATGAAGCAATAATTAGCAATCTTCAAAAAAACAAAAGTCCAGGTATGGAGGGCTTTACAGCTGAATTCTATCAGACTTTTAAAGAGGATTTACTGCCTATTATCCTCAAACTATTCCAAACAATTGAAACAGACACTACACTCCCAAAATCATTCCATAAGGCCAGCATAATTCGGATACCAAAACCAGATAAAGACACAACAAAAAAAGAAAATTATAGGCCAATATCCTTGATGAACATAGATTTAAAATCCTCAACAAAATATTAGTAATCAGAATACAGCAACACATTAAAAAAATTATACACTATGATTTAGTGGGATTCATCCCAGGGATTCAAGGATGGTTCAATAAACAAAAGTCAATAAATGTGATACATCACATCAACAACCTCAAGGACAAAGACTGTGATTATTTCAATAGATGCTGAAAAAGCATTTGACAAAATTCAACATCCCTTCTTGATAAAGACTCTCAAAAATTAGGTATAGAAGAAAAGTATCTCGACACAATAAAAGCCATTTATGACAAGCCCACCACCAGTTTCCTTCTGAATGGGGAAAAACTGAGGGCCTTTCCCTTAAGGACAGGAACAAGACAAGGATGCCCACTCTCTCCACTACTATTTAACATAGTACTGGATGTACTAACCAGAGCAATCAGGTAAGAGACAGAAATATAGGGAATCCAGATTGGAAAAGATGAAGTCAAACTGTCTCCATTTGCAGATGACATGATACTATATATAGAAAAACCTGAAGACTCTATCAAAAAACTGCTAGAGCTGGTTAATAACTTCAGTAATGTTGCAGGATACAAAATAAATGCCCCCAAATCAGTTGCATTTATATACTCAAATAATGAACTAACAGAAAAAGAAATAAAGAAAGTAAGCCCATTTATAATTGTCACAAAAAAATAAAATACCTAGGGATAAATTTAACCAAGGAGGTGAAAGACTTCTACAATGAGAACTACAAACCACTTCTGGAAGAAATTAAAGAAGACATGAAAAGATGGAAAGATATTCCATGCTCCTGGATTGGAGGGATTAACATTGTGAAAATGTCTATACTACCCAAAGCAATCTACAGATTTAATGCAATCCCTATCAAAACAACAATGACATCCTCCAGAGAAGTGGAAAAAACAATCTTACCTTTCATATGAAACAACAAAAGACCCCAAATAGCCAAAGCAACCCTGAGCAAAAAAAAATAAAGCCAGAGGCATAACACTTACCTGACTTGAAATCATACTACAAAGCTATTGTGACCAAAACAGCATGGTACTAGTATAAAAATAGACATTCAGACCAGTAGATTAGAATTGAGAACCCAGAAATCACCCTTCAGGCTTACAGCCATCTGACATTAGACAAAGGCAACAATAATCTACACTAGGGAAAAGATTGCCTCTTCAACAAGTGGTGCTGGGAAAACTGGATATTCATATGAAGAAAATCAAACTAAACAAGCACCTCTCACCACACACTAAAATCAACTCAAAATGGATTAAAGACTTAAGTGTAAGACCCAAAAACTGTAAAATTACTAAAAGAAAATATAGGTGAAGCAACTAGGTCTGGGCACAGACATTACAGACAGGAGCCTGAAAGCACAAGCAGCAAAAGAAAAAATAAACAAATGGTACTATATCAAACTAAAAACCTTCTGCACAGCAAAGGAAACAATCAACAGAGTGAAACAACAACGTATAGATTGGGGGAAAATTTTGCTAACTATGCATCTGACAAGGAATTTGTATCTATAATATACAAGGAACTCAAACAATTATATAGTAAAAAAACAAGTAACCCAATTAAAAACTGGGCAAAGGAGCTGAATAGACATTTTTCAAAGGAAGACATACAAATGGCCAACAGGTTCATGAAAAAATGCTCAACATCACTAGTCATCAGGGAAATGCAAATTAAAACTACATTGAGATACCACCTCACCTCAGTTAAACTCTGGGGTATATACCCAGAGGAATGGAAATCATCATGTTGAAGGGATACCTGCACTCCCATATTCATCACAGCTCTGTTTACAGCAACTAAGACATGGACCCAACCTAAATGTCCATTGATGGATGATTGGATAAGGAAACTGTGGTATATGTACACCATGGAATACTATTCTGCCATAAAAAAGAACAAAATTCTCCCATTTGCAACAACATGAATGAACCTGGAGAAACTTATGTTGAGTGAAACAAGCAAAGCACAAAGGGATAAATACCGCATGTACTCACTCATATGTTGGAGCTAAGAGAGAAAGAAGGAAGGAAAGAAAGACCACAGTGGTGAGCTGTACTTGCAGAGGGAAGAACATTCTATGGGCTACGAAGTGGAGTGAAGGGGATGGGGAGAGGGGGAGGGTAGTTGGGGATAATTGGGTGGGGGACACGGGGTACAAATACAATTTGTGGTAATGGGTATACAGCCAGTATGAATCTGGCCCCCACAACATGGGTACGAGGGGTGACAATCAGGTTTGTATCTCATGAATATTCATAACCAATAGAAAAAAAAAACCCTGGCACCTCCTCTCTCTCTCTCTTGCTTCCTCTTGCCATGTGATCTGCTTGTACCCGCCAGCTGCCTGCTGCTTTCCGCCATGAGTAGAAGCAGCCTGAGGCCCGTGCCAGAAGAATCTGTCCCAGAATCAAGAGCCAAATAAACCTCTGTTCCTTATAAATTATCCAGTCTCAGGTATTCTGCTATAGCAACAGTTAAATGGACAACTACACAGTGGCTTTGCCTAAGCTGGCAGTGATGCAGCTGTGGAGAGCAATATATAGCATTTGGAGCACATGTATTAGTCCATTTCCGTTGCTTATAACAAAAGTACCTGAAACTGGTTAATTTGTAAGAAAACTAAATTTGTTGCTTACCATTTCAGAGGCTGGGAAATCTGAAGTACAGGGAACACATCTGGTGATGGCCTTTTTGGTGGTGACAGTGACACAGGAGTGTCATATGGCAGAATGACAGACAGAGAGAGAAACTCTCACATGCTCTCCCTATAAAGCCCTCAGAACCATGCCCATGACCAACACCATTAAACAATCAACTTATTAATCCATTTACTAGGGCAATGGCCCTTACAATTTAATCACCTCTTCAAGGCCCAACCTTTCAATTACCATAATAGAATTTCCCACTCTCTTAATACTGACACAGTGAGGGTTAAGTTTCTAATGCATGGACTTTGGGGAACACAATCAACAGCATTATGCCCCTCTCCCCCAAAGTTCATGTCCTTCTTACGTGTAAATACATTCATTCCATCCCCAAAGTCTGAACTTGTTTCAAGTCAGAAGTTCGAAGTCTCAATGTCCCATCTCTGAAATCAGAAAGACTCATCTACTTCCAAGATACAATGGTGGAACAAACATAGGGTACATATTGCTCTTCAAAAAGGGAGAAATAGGCCAAAAGAAATGGATAACAGGTCCTAAGTATGTCCAAAACCCAGCAGAGCAGGCATCAAACCTCAAACCTGGTGAATCATGTATCTTGACTCCATGTTTGACATCCTCTGCATGCTGGTGTGGGCTTGGGTCCCCAAGTCCTCAGGTAGCCCTACCCCTATGGCTTTCCAGGTCTCAGGTGATTCATCAGCTCTCACAGTCTGGCTCTACATTTCTGGGATCCCCATGATGGTCCCACTCTCATGGCTCCACTAGGAATAGCACTGACACAGCTTCTCTGGGGCAGCTCCAACCCCACATTTCTGCTCAGCATTGTTCTAGTGAAGGCAGTCTGTAGTGACTCCATCCCTGCTACAAATCTCTTCCTGGGTCCCCAGGCTTTTCCATACATCCCTTGAAATCTGGGTGAAGGCTGCCATGTCTTCACTGCTCTTGTGTTCTGCTAGTCTGCAGACCTAATACCACGTGGATGCTGCCAAGGCTTCTGGCTTGCATCTTCCAAAACTGCATATCTGGCCACACCTGGGGCCAATTTAGCCACAGCTGGAGTGACCAAAGTAGTCAGGGTGCAGGGACCAGCATCCTGAGGTGGCCTTGGGCAGTGAGTCCATGGAGAGCACCTCAGGCTTGGTCCTAGAGACCATTCTGTCTCGCTAGCCCTCTGAGCCTGTGATGGGAGGGGCAACCTCAAATATCTCTGAAATGCCTTCAAGGTCTTTTTCCCCTTCTCTTAATAATTTCTTTCTTCTGTGCTAATCTTCTTAGCAAATGGTTGCTGTGCTACATCCTTGCTTTTGTGGCCAGGCTGAAAGTTTTCCAATTTTTTGTCCTCTGCTTTCTTTTGAATCATAAATTCTGGCTTTGTGTTATGCCTTTTCTGCCATAACTCTGGGAAGGCTTTTGTGAGTAGCCATGCAGCTTCCTGAATGCTTTGCTGCTTGGAAATTTCTTCCACCAAATACCCTGGGTCAGCACCTTTAGGCTCCACATTCTGTAAAACTTTTGGGCATGAACATAATGCAGCCAAGTTACTTTCAAGTTCATAGTAAGGATGATCTTTGCCTCAGTTTCCAATAAATCCCTTCTCATTTATATTTGAGATCTTAGAATGGACTTTACTGTCCATATTTCTATCATCATTGGGCTGACCACCATTTAATGAATCTCTAAGAAATTCCAAAGTTTCCCCTCACCTTTTTGTCTTCTTCTGAGTTCTCCGAACTCCTCCAACCTTTGCCCAACACCCAGATCTAAAGCTGCTTCCCCGTTTTCAAGTATTTGCTATAAGCAACACACCATTCTCTGGGACCAATTTTCTGTATTAGTCCATTTCTGTTGTTTATAACAAAAATAGCTGACACTGGGTAATTTTTAAAAGAACAAAACTTATTCCTTGCATTTTCTATATATGAGGATACTTCAAAAAGTTCGTGGAAAGATTAAAATTGTCTTTTAATTGTACTTTTCCATTGAGAGGCTGGGAAGTCCAATGTCTAGGGATCACATCTGGTGATGGCCTAGTTGGTGGTAACAGTGACACAGGGGTCTCATGGGATAGGGCAGAATGGTGGAGCAGAGAGAGAAAGACTCCCACATGCTCTCCTTTTAAAGCCCTCAGAACCGTGTCCATGAACCACCATTAAACCATCAACCTATTAATACATTTATTAGGGCATGTTCCTCACAATCTAATCACCTCTTCAAGGTTCTGCCTTTCAATTGCCATAATAGGATTTCCCACCTTTTAACACTGACAAAGTGTGGGTTAAGTTTCTAATGCATGGACTTTGGGGGACACAATTCACAGCAATGCAGCATTTTGAATGTGTAGCTGATAGCTCTTGCTGATGGATTACAAGTGGGGTATGAGAGAAAAAGAAGAATCAAAGATGACTCCTAAGTTTTTAGCAAAATTTTAGTTCTGAGCATCCGAGTGACTGATACAACCTTCACAGAGAAGTGAGAGACTGTGCGAAGTATAATTTGTGGAGATGAATCCAGAGTTTTATATTGGACGTGTCAGGTTTGAGGTACATGTTTTTTTTTTTTTGTTGGTTTTGTTTTTTTTTATCATTGTCAATTTTATTTTTTAATACTTTTATAATCTTTTTTTTTTTTTTAAGATGACGGGTAAGGGGATCTTAACCCTTGACTTGGTGTTGTCAGCACCACGCTCTCCCAAGTGAGCTAACCAGCCATCCCTATATATAGGGACCCGAACCTGTGTCCTTGGTGATATCAGCATGAGGTACATGTTATCACCCTATAAGGAGATGTGAATAGGCAACTGGATAAGTGAGTGTAAGCTCAGAGGAGAAGCTCAGGCTGGAGAAATAAAGCTGGGAGTCATCAGCAAACTCATCATTTCTTAAAGAGATAAAACTAAGTATCCTGAAGGAAATGAATGAAAATAAAAAATAAAGTGAACCTGAGTCCTGATCCCTAGGTTACTTCAATATTTAGAGATGAGAAAAAAGAAGGTCTTGGAAAAGAGGATGACAAATGGCTGGTGAGGTAGAAGGAAACCCAGAAGACTGAAGTATTCAAGAAGCAATGAAGAGAACTTTCCATGATAAAGGGAGTGAGCCAACGTACTAGAAATGATACTGAATTGGGGAAGAGAATTGGGAATGATTAGCGGATTTAGAAATATGGAGATCCCTGAATCTGTTGATGAGAGTGATTTTTGGCTAAGTAAGACTAAGGAGGATGAACGAATTAAAGTGAGTTCAAGACAAATGGGAGCTGAAGCAGTAAAGAACAATGATTTCAGGGAGTTTTCCTAGAAAGGGTACAATAGCTGGAGGGCTTATGGTCACAGGAGTTTTAGTTTATTCGTTTTATGAGATAAACAAACAGTGCACTTATGCCCAGGTGGGATTGATCTACTGGAGAGAAAAAATACTGGTAATGAAACAGAGAGAAAGTTTAATTATAGGAGCCATTTCTAGGAATGGAAAAGAGGAGTATTAAAAGTGGAGAAGATAACCTTAAATAGAAAGAGGAATACTTTATCCATTGCAACAGAAAAAAAAAAAAAAAAAAAAAAGTACATATAGGTACAAATCAAAATTTATTGGTAGATTTTTTGTGAGAAAATACATAAATTCTCCTTTAATTGCTTCTCTTTCCATTTGTTCAGTAAAATAAGAAATTCCATCAACTGAGATTGGGCAGAGTAAGGGGTTGGAGACTGCGTTAATGAGGGAAATATGGTAAGGTTGTCAGGCATGCTAAGGGCCCCACTAGAAATTCGTGATCCAAAATCTGAAGGGGGACCACTCAGTACATCGTGTATCTTGCTGTATGTGCCGCAGCACAACCGTTCCATTCAAGAGACAGAGCAGAAACAAGGGAGTGGGGAGCAGAAGAGGATTAAAAGACAATAAAAGTGTATTAGACTCAACAGGTTAATTTTCAAATGTTTTTCAGTTTCTTTAGATCCTAGTCACAACTTCATCTTTTGATGACAGTCAGATTGGTGAATGCTGAAGCAAAGAGGAAATAATGGTTGTCTCGTTTTCTTTTTGTAACTGTTATAACACGTCTGGTGCTTCTTAGCAGATTATGCATCAGGATCTTTAATATAAGGGAAAAGGGTTAGTATTTTAAAGACAGACACCATCCTGAAATAATGCAGTGTTTTTGTTTGGACATATGAGAGACTACTGCTCCTGCACATTTTCCCAACTATGCAGATACAGTGTTTAAAGTGGAGAAATATCACTCTGCTGTCAGCAATAGAACCATATGTAGAACCATAAAGAAGATTGAAATTGGAATATGATCAACATAATGTCTCTGTATCTCTGTCTCCATCCCTGTCTCTCTCTCTGTGCGTATGTATGTGTACATACAGACACACATATATACATAAATATATACAAGTATGAATATATACACACACATTTTCCAACTAAGGTAAATTTTACATAATTGAACATAAAATTCATGGTCAGTAATGTCAAAAATGAGTGAGCTTTGGAACTGCTTATTAAACGAAAAAAATGGACATTTTGTAAGTATCTGATAACTGTTTTTCACTATAGAGACACAGTTTGTCTATTACTAAAGTAAACCCCTCAACCACAGTTTCCTGGGAATCTCCCTAAAGGAATTAAATTTGCAAACAAATGGTCTTCTCACACAGTGTTTCTTTGAAATGATTGGTTGCACATGGCCAACTGTTTCTCAGTTTTGCTCTAGAGTTCCTTAAAACCCTTGGTAGATACCATCTGGCCCTGGTGATTAATCTCATTTGCTTTGTCAATTTTGTGAAAACATCTAAGTATTGACCACTATTTGATCTTGTATATATACAACCTGCTCATTTCCTGTAACAATCTGGATTTGAGAATCTCCCTGATACCTTCCTAATTAACATCTAAGGCAAAGAATCAATTCAGTCTATCAGAACTCACGTTTTTATCCTTCAGTATATCATTTACCCCAAAGTCACCAAAAGGTCCCAGTGATGACACTCCTGGTGGATTTCTGCATAGGCTAACACTGAAACACTTTTCATTGTTCTTTGATTCTCCCACAAAGTAGTCTTTGCCCAATTTACTTGTATTTTATATCAGTGAATTTCTCTTTTCTTCTTATTCTGTCCATCTTTACATCTCTCACATATTTTCCAGGCAGTCTATTTTTTGGCAAGTAACTGGTATTTTTGATAATTGGCACATATTTTTTGGATTCACAAAAAGCAATAAGGTGTATATCAACAGTTTCCAAGAAAGAATAATGTTGTACATATTGACTCTGAGAAAGACTCCATAATTTTTTATTTTTTTATTTTTTTTTTGCATGTGAACTTTTTTTTTATCCCTTTCCCACTTAGGTGTTGAATTGAAATTTTTTAATTTTCTGAATTAAATTTTTATAGTAACTTTTACTTAAGATATTAGAAATTATTAATATTAACAAAGATACTTTATTCCTTTTTATAGATGCCTGAAATTCCTGACATTGTCAGTAGCTTTGCTTAGATGTACAGTCTGCATAGAGAATATGATAGGAACGATTTGGGCTTCTTTGTATAATATGTTGACGATGACCAAAGAAGCAGATAGAGAGAAGACCTCAGATTTTTTATGAAATTCCACCGATAAATGAAAATCTAGAAATATCAAATTCAAGGTGACTATATATCAATTAACTTAAAACATACAGGATTAATAACAATAAATATTTACCTTTTTCTCAAGAACTCAAAACACTTAACTTCATCACTTTAAATCTCACAGCAAGAGCTGTGATCTGGGAATGAGTAGGGAGAACAGGTGATCAGGTAATCTGGTCAGGGTGCCCAACCAGGAGTGCTATTTCCTGCTACTGTCTTCATTCTGTTTACAGAGAGACATGCCAATATTTCTGCATGACACCACAAAATATTTCAATGCAGCTGTAATCCACTAAAGCTCTTCACCTGTGCCAACTCCCAAAGTCATTTTACTTTCAGTCATAGCCAGTCAAACATTTATAAATATAGCAAATATAAAACTCTAGTAATTGAGCAATTTAAATTCAGTATTCGTCTATTTAGAAATTATTGCTTGCAGTGAGTCAACAACAAAATCTAATAAGTAAATGAAATTGGGAGACATTAATGAACACAAAGGAAGTATTAGCTGTAGAGAAAATAGTAAAAGTAAGATTTGCCACAGCATTTGTTTCAGCCATACAAATAACTGCTTATCATACTCTCCCTAAGGAATCAATTAAAAATGAGTCTCAGGTGATGGAATGTATTTGCAGCAATGGAGACAGTTTTATTATTTCAACTATTTTTTGCTTATATTCATTAATTAGCATAATCTTATTTTTAATATTATATACATTAAGTAAAATACAAAAAAATCAAATGTAGAAAAACACATACACATACAAATTACACACACATACACACAGACATCAAAACCCATATGTACATTGTGACTTTGTATAGCAGAACCACAGATGAATTTTCACCTTAGATATGTTGCTGACATGCTATGTTGCTTTAGGCAAATTATTTTAATGTATGGATTTAAAAATTCTTTGAAAGCAAGATAATTCACCTGAGATCAGTGTTACTGATCCAGTTACTAAATTGCATTTGCATAATAAGGATGATATTTGAGATGGATACAAATTGATTTGAGTTCCATAGTATACAGTTATAGCACTTGGCCATCCAGGAGAATAGTCAAATCCATCTTTATTTCCGCACTTGATAGCAGACCGCACCTCAGTGCAGCATTTCTATTCATCCTAGTCTTCTGCTTTTGTATTTTGAAGTCCATACTCTCATTTCTGCCTAATTGCTACTTACTATGGACTACAGCAACCCCAAATTCTCCTCTACTTCTTAATTAAAATTTTGACTCTTACCTCCCACCTGCCATCCTTCTCAATGACTACTCCATGTACACAGATAATTTTTTACAACCCACTAAATAATTACACGTATTTGATTTTGTTTCCTGAGGCACCATTTTACCATCTAATTCTCAGGGATTATTTACTTTGTCATCTGCCCTACTTTCCCAATCTAACAAATATGCTTCACACTGTTTCTGGAGCATTACATTTTTCATTACTACACTCTTCTTAGATTGCGATCTTTTTAGCCATATGAAATTTTACTTTCTACACTTAGTGTTTGCTTTAATAGTGCCATTAATAGTAAATAAGACTCATTTCTTCCTCTGACTTTTTTTAGATTCAAAGTTTCTCTTTTGCCAAAAATTTTGTATTAGTCATCTGTATGTTTGCATTAACAATCTTCAGGTTGCTTTGCTCTTTTTTTTTTTTTTCCTTATTTATTTCTTTATTTATTATTTTATGTATTTATGTATTTGTTTATTTGTTATGAATATTCATGAGATACAAAGCTAATTGTCACCTCTCATGCCCATGATGTGAGTGCCAGATTCATACTGGGAACATACCCATTACCAGAAATTACTTTTGTACCCCATGTCCCTGCCCAATTATCCCCCGACCTCCCTCCCCTCCCCCTTTTCCCCCCACTCCACTTTGTAGCCCTAGGAATGTTACCTCCCTCTGTAAGACCAATGCACTACTGTGGTCTTTCTGTCCTTCTTTCTTTCTCTCTTAGCTCCCACTTATGAGTGAGCACATGTGGTATTTATCCCGCTTTGCCTTGCTTATTTCACTCAACTTAAGTTTCATCCATGTTGTTGCAAATGGGGGTATTTCATTCTTTTTTTACGGCAGAGTAGTATTCCATGGTGTATATATACCACAGCTTCCTTATCCAGTCATCCATAGATAGACATTTAGGTTGGTTCCATGTCTTGGCTATTGTAAACAGAGCTGCAATGAACATGGGAGTGTAGGTATCCCTTCGATGTGATGATTTCCATTCCTCTGGGTATATACCCAGAAGAGGGATTGCTGGATCTTGATATATACTCAATAAACTTGTGAAGAGCAACTAAGTAAGGAAATAATGAGAATTATAAAAGGAACTTCCATTTCCAATGATAAATGCATATGTCTATCACCTGTCTCTCCCTGTATCCATCCCACCTAAGTGACAGAAATAATTTTTTTAAAAGAATTAATATACAACAGCCCTGGAAAATAGGAAAGAATTCCTTCAGCTAATTAGAAATTTAGGGAAATTTTTAGGGGAAAAAAATGTTTTTAAAATGATGCTGGAATTCTTTAACCTTTCGAGCTAATTTATTGAATCCCCATTATTTTTTAAATTTTATTTATTTATTTATTTATTTATTTATCTATCTATTTATTTATTTATTTTAATTTATCAGTATAAAATACAGTTGATTTTCATGCCCCTTTACCAATCCCCTTCACCAATTCCTCCTTTTCCTCCCTCCCTCTTCCCCATCCCCCCATCAACATCATATCTGTTCACTCGTCTTAGCAAGTTCAAGGAATTGTTTTCATTGTGTGTCTTCTCCACCTCTCCGTTGTTTGTACATTTATTTATTTATTTTTATTAGCTCCCACAAATAAGTTAGAACATGTGGTATTTCTCTTTCCATGCCTGGCTTATTTCACTTAGTAAAATTTTCTCTAAGTCCATCCATGTTGCTGCGAATGGTACTAAGGATACTAGAGATGGGGTGCAGGGAGGGAAGGAGGTTGGGGAGTTATCGGTTAGGTAAAGAGCATAAAGAATAATTGTGATTTGTAATAATAATATGCTAGTAAAAATGTAGAAAAAATTTCATGAAAAAAAATTGAAAATAAAAAAAAATAAGATGATACTGGAAACAGATCAGAGAAAAAAACCACAGTTCAAACAAAGATATAGAATAGAATTGCTAATGCATAAATGTCCTTCCTCCATAGTAAGCCCTGAAGAAACTCTAAGCTCAGTGTCATAGAGCACAAAAAGTAGAAAGTGGCCCATGGGGCAATCAAAAGAGCAAAGAGTAAAAAATATATATGAAACATGATCACAGTTACAATACATATATAATTTTAATGTGTAGAAAAAGTAGAAAACATTTATGTTTTAAGTGAAATTAAGAAAACTATAAGGTCTAGTTTTGGATTGAAACTGAAGGAAAATACAAAAACTTTCAATCTTTAATGTATAGGTATTGCTTTACTTGCTCTTTTTTTCATACAATAAATTTGTATTTGGCAAAAGAGAGAGAGAGAGAAAGAGAGAGAGAGAGAGAGAGAGAGAGAGAAATACTAGTTTCCTAATACATTTTTATCTTCTTCCCTGCAAGTAAAATTCAATTATCAATGATGTTGGTCTTAAACAACAAAATCTCTCCTGTATCGCAATTTCTAACCCTCTGTAGCAGCTAGAAGTTGGCCTGTGGTTCAGTCTGGCCAGTAGAGCACATTCAGGAATTTGCTGTTAAGGGAACTGAGGTGTTGGCACAGCATTCATCCTCCCTTGAATGAGGACATGATGTTTAGAGCAAAGAAACAAGCATGAAAAATGTCTATTCAGCTCCTTTGCCCATTTTTTAATTGGGTTATTTGGTTTTTTGCTGTATAATTGCTTGAATTCCTTGGATATTATGGGTATTAATCCCTTGTTAGATGCATAATTAGCAAAAATTTTCTCCCAGTCTGTAGGTTGTCATTTCACTCTGTTGATTATTTCCTTTGCTGTGTCAAAGCTTTTTAGTTTGATACAGTCCCATTTGTTTATTTTTTCTTTTGTTGCTTGTGCTTTTGGGCTCCTGTTCATAAATTCTATGCCCAGACTTAGTTTCTGAAGTGTTTGACCTATATTTTTTCCTTAGTAATTTTACAGTTTCCAGTCTTATACTTAAGTCTTTAATCCATTTTGAGTTGATTTTAGTGTATGGTGAGAGATGATATCCAGTTTCATTTTCTGCATATGAATATCCAGTTTTCCCAGCACCACTTGTTGAAGAGGCAGTCTTTTCCCCATGTAGATTTTTGTTGTCTTCGTCCAATATAAGATGGCTATAAGCCTCAGGGGTGATTTCTGGGTTCTCAAGTCTAATCTACTGGTCTGAATGTCTGTTTTTATACCAGTACCATGCTGTTTTAGTCACAATAGCTTTGTAGTATGATTTCAAGTCAGGTAAGTGTTATGCCTCTGGCTTTATTTTTTTTGCTCAGGGTTGCTTTGGCTATTTGGGGTCTTTTGTTGTTTCATATGAAAGGTAAGATTGTTTTTTTCCATTTCTGTGAAGAACGTCATTGGTATTTTGATGGGAAACTAAAAGAGAAAGAAGGAAGGAAAGAAAGACCACAGTAGTGCATTGGACTTGCAGAGGAAGAGAACATTCTTTGGGCTAAAAAGTGGAGTGGGGGGAAAGGGGAAGGGGCAGGGAGGTTGGGATAATTGGGTGGGGGACACAGGGTACAAATGCAATTTGTGGTAATGTGCATGCTGCCAGTATGAATCTGGCCGTCACATCATGGACATGAGAGATGACAATCAGCTTTGTATCTCATGAATATTCATAACCAATAAAAATTTTTTAAAAAATACATTAATGCAAAAGAATACAACTGTTGGTAAAGTTGAAATTTAGAAAGAACCAAATTGCTGATGACCCTGTTGTGTAGCTATATGGCTGGTGGTTCAATCCTTACCTCAAGACTACCTGTTTGATGAGAAAACTTAATCACCATTTGCTTAAATAAATGATCTTTTGGTTATCTGCTAGGTCAATTTCCAGTTAATAACTTCATTGTTTTTGAGAAAGAAATCTAACATGTTGTAGGTCCTCAGTTTTTTTGTAAGTCTAAATAGAAATACAAGATAAATATAAATTGTAAAAGTGCCTACAGAAATATACAAATATATCTAGGTATGAATGTATATTAGCATGAAATAATTTGAAATCATTTTGACCAAGCTTACAAAGCAAGATGAATTGAATAATATTCATGTTAACTTACTATGAATATTTTATTATTCAAAATCTCAAAGATAAAATTAATAACAAGATTTTTTCAGCTGTGACCTCATCCTGTCAAACCCATTCAACTGAAGTCATTTTCACAGCCCTCCATCATCGAATCAGTAAAATTATCTCAAATTTAAAAGAATGTCATCTTTTATCCAGTTTAGCCCTGGAAGGAGATTCTGTGATACTGAGATTTTGGCTCTTCTGAATTGACAAATGTGCCTAAGTCAATTGGTACTGTTATAATGCAAAACACTCCATGCTCATGTGACTCGGGGTCTGCTCTGTTTCTGACAAATGTTGGCACTATCAAATAATCTGTTGATTCTCTTAGATGTGTAATTTTATAGGTGGCTAATTTTCCACACTGTCTAATGAGATTTCGCTAGCAAATAAGTGCCTAAAACATGTGGAGATAATGTTCTTTAGATCAAAGGAAACTGTTATTTTTAGAACTGTCAGAGTTAAAATTTTAAAGGGATAAAACTATTTTGTTTCCCAAAATTAGTTGCTTTTGTCTACTGTTAAACACATATGTTAGGACTAAAGACAGAATTTGTGCTAACAGCTACAACTGTTTGACAATTCATTAAATGGAATCACATTTACACTTTTTTAGGAAACTAAAATCTTGCTTGTTTTATCCAGGCCACCTGAGTTTATTATCAGCAACATTTTCTTAGGAAAACATAATGAACCTCTAAATTCCTGTTATTCTTTGTATCTATAACATGTATTAGGCTCACAATTTTATTTTTAGAATACAATACATCTTCATATATTTACTCTGTCTCTCCAAATGGAGATTTGGCTCCCAAAAGAGAGACTGTACATTAATTTTATTTTTAAGTAAGAACATGTAATTGCTATGCCATACCCCCAGAAAGAGAGTTCAATATATATTTGTGGTTAATGTTGATAATTATGGTCATGATAATGATAGTTGTGGTAAGAATAATATACCTGCATTTCAAAAGTATTTATGGATTGTACATACTTTTCGGTTGAGAAATTGTTTGAAGAAATATATTGTATGTCATCACAGAGTGGGAAATCTCAGGTAAATATTGGCTCACACCCAATCAAATAAATTATTACCATTTGCACACCTGCATAGAATAATTGACAGATAAGAAGTAGCCTAAGTGGGAAGAGTGTTGGTGTTAGTATCTTAGCAATCATCACAGGAAATCTCTGATTGATGGAAAGACACAATCAAGGCAAGGGAAACAACTTCCTTGAATGAAAGATGAAAGTAAAGACAACAAGATGTTTCTTTTTTTTTTTTTTTTTTGCAAAGACCAGGATGTACACAGCAGTCAAATATGCAAGCTCTTCTGGCTTTGAATTACAAGGAATATGTCACAGCTTTCAGTACTGATGAGGATAAATATGGCAGGTCCTTTGAGAAACTCAATCTGGACCATTTGCCAGGTGCTTTAACAGCTTGTGACCCATCCTACTGTTCCTAAAGATATATGGCAATTCCAATACGTGCCAATAGGCTAACCCAAAGGTGAGCTATAAACAACACTAGGCACTATAATCATAGGCATAGAGTATCTTACCTTTGGCGTATTCACTCCTATCACATTACACCTATTATCTATATAAATAAGACCGTCTAGACCTAGCAGGGTCTAATGTGAGATAAATCCTAAGCATCCCTGGGATATAAGCTCATTAGATGTAGACTTCAGCCTAATTCTTCAGGGCTGGATTTGAGTTTGCATCTCTTGTCTTTTCTCTTTACTTACTATGTGATCTTGGATAGATATTTTTACCTTTTGAGTCTTAGGCTCTTCATTTGTAAAAGAGAGATAAAAATGCAATATAATTGAGTGAGGTAGTATGCACAGGACACTTAGCATAGTGCCTTGCATTCTATCATATCTCAAGAGGTGAAAGAAAAGAGAAACTAATTATTTTTGCACATTTACTTAAAACAATGAAATGTTGGTTGGTAGCTCCTATTAGAGTTGCAGACTGGATTTAGTCTTAGGCCCAACGCAATATCAAAGTTGACATCAAAATAGGCAGCAATGTCTATAAAGTTATGATCCAGTGAAATTTTAGCAATGGCACAATATAGATAATCACAATTCTTTTCTCTATCACAATGGTTATGAGTCTACCCTTTGGTTAATGGTGTACCTTAGCTATAGTCTCTGGAATCAAGAATGCAAAGATATTTGGTGATTATGTATTTATTTACAACAACCAATTATTTTCTTTTATCTATAGTGAACCAAATAAGCAGAATCCTATATTTTATATCATGCAGGAATTCTTAAAGCTTAACAAAATAAGGCCTTTGAAGACTTAAATTGAGTTATTTCAGTAGAGCTGTTCTGCTTAAAATATAAATGTGGTTGTAAAATAAACAAAAATATTGGAATGAAGTATTTAGGCTTACCTATTATATTCTATGGCAAATAAGAAAGTATATATTTATAGGTGCCTTGCACCTATTAATAATGAATGGGAAAATTCACCTAACCTGGTTACATGTCAAATCAATGACTACTTTCAAAAAAAGCCAGAAACCAGTAATTAAAGTCAATATTGCCTAAGCTACAATTCATTTGCTTTCTTTAGTGGGAGGTGTTGTAGAATTCATTCTCAGTTCAAGTTTTCGTTACCGGTAATCATGAACCTGGTTCACCACATCACATTGCATCTGTTCTTTCATCTGAACATATTCACAGGGAAATAAAGCCAATGTCAATGGCATCATTGGCCAAAGTGATGTCAAGAAAATCTGACAAGAACATTAGAAAAAGAGAAGACGTAATAGAGAATAGTGAAGGATGATGATGATAAAAACTCCTAAAAACATTAGGCAGTGAAGAGGATAGTAGCCAGAAGCAAGAGCACCGGGAGAAAAAATATCACTTTAATCCCTTGCCAATTTTCACAGATCTGAGCTGTCTGTGGAAACTGAGATATGAAGCTCACTGGCCTTAGGCATATGAAAAACATCAAAAGTAAAAAAGGTCACAGCAAGTTTCCAGAATGCTTGATCTTTATGTTTAAAAAAAAAAAAAAAAAAAAAAGGAAAACCTTAATCTTCTGCTAGCTCAATATAAGATGAGAGATTTCCAGACAAATCACAAATGTTAAGAAAATACTTCTGGAAACAGGAATAGCATTTTTGAAAACATAAAACTAAATGTAAGAAAATAAAACTTGGGGGTACCAAGAAACACGTAAAGATTCACCACTAAAATAGTCACTATTTTTAACAACATTAATATTCATTGATAAAATAAATTTAAAGATAAGATTTTAAGATTTTTTTTTTTCAAAATTAGTAGTTTTTATTCTTAGTCATATGACATTTAATTTACATTTCATTTTTTTTTGTTATTTTTTATTTTTTTTATTTTATTTTATTTTTTTAAATTTTATTTTGTCGATATACATTGTAGCTGATTATTGCTCCCCATCACCAAAACCTCCCTCCCTTCTCCCTCCCCCCCTCCCCCCCAACAATGTCCTTTCTGTTTGCTTGTTGTATCAACTTCAAATAATTGTGGTTGTTATATCTTCTTCCCCCCCCCCCCGGTTTGTGTGTGTGTGTGTGTATGTGTGTGTGTGAATTTATATATTAATTTTTAGCTCCCTCCAATAAGTGAGAACATGTGGTATTTCTCTTTCTGTGCCTGACTTGTTTCACTTAATATAATTCTCTCAAGGTCCATCCATGTTGTTGCAAATGGCAGTATTTCATTCGTTTTTATAGCTGAGTAGTATTCCATTGTGTAGATGTACCACATTTTCCGTATCCACTCATCTGATGATGGGCATTTGGGCTGGTTCCAACTCTTGGCTATTGTAAAGAGTGCTGCGATGAACATTGGGGAACAGGTATACCTTCGACTTGATGATTTCCATTCCTCTGGGTATATTCCCAACAGTGGGATGGCTGGGTCGTATGGTAGATCTATTTGCAATTGTTTAAGGAACCTCCATACCATTTTCCATAGAGGCTGCACCATTTTGCAGTCCCACCAACAATGTATGAGAGTTCCTTTTTCTCCGCAGCCTCGCCAGCATTTATCGTTCATAATCTTTTAGATTTTAGCCATCCTAACTGGGGTTAGATGGTATCTCAATGTGGTTTTGATTTGCATTTCCCGGATGCTGAGTGATGTTGAGCATTTTTTCATATGTCTGTTGGCCATTTGTATATCTTCCTTAGAGAAATGCCTACTTAGCTCTTTTGCCCATTTTTTAATTGGGTTGCTTGTTTTCTTCTTGTAAAGTTGTTTGAGTTCCTTATATATTCTGGATATTAAGTCTTTGTCAGATGTATATTTTGCAAATATTTTCTCCCACTCTGTTGGTTGTCTTTTAACTCTTTTAATTGTTTCTTTTGCTGTGCAGAAGCTTTTTAGTTTGATATAATCCCATTTGTTTATTTTTCCTTTGGTTGCCCGTGCTTTTGGGGTCGTATTCATGAAGTCTGTGCCCAGTCCTATTTCCTGAAGTGTTTCTCCTATGTTTTCTTTAAGAAGTTTTATTGTCTCAGGGTGTATATTTAAATCCTTAATCCATTTTGAGTTGATTTTAGTAAATGGTGAGAGGTATGGATCTAGTTTCATTCTCCTGCATATCGATATCCAGTTATCCCAGCACCACTTGCTGAAGAGGCAGTCCCTTCCCCAGTGAATAGGCTTGGTGCCTTTGTCAAAGATCAGATGGCAGTAAGTGTGTGGGTTGATTTCTGGATTCTCTATGCTATTCCATTGGTCAGTGTGTCTGTTTTTATGCCAGTACCATACTGTTTTGGTTATTATAGCTTTGTAGTATAGCTTAAAGTCAGGTAGTGTTATGCCTCCAGCTTTATTTTTTTTGCTGAGCATTGCTTTGGCTATTCGTGGTCTTTTATTGTTCCATATAAATGTCTGAATAGTTTTTTCCATTTCTGAGAAAAATGTCTTTGGAATTTTGATGGGGATTGCATTGAATTTGTATATCACTTTGGGTAGTATGGACATTTTCACTATGTTGATTCTTCCAATCCAAGAGCATGGGATATCTTCCCATCTTCTTGTATCCTCTCTAATTTCTCTCAGCAGTGGTTTGTAGTTCTCATTATAGAGATTTTTCACCTCCTTGGTTAACTCAATTCCTAAGTATTTTATTTTTTTGGTGGCTATTGTAAATGGGCAGGCTTTCTTGATTTCTCCTTCTGCATGTTCACTATTGGAGAAAAGAAATGCTACTGATTTTTGTGTGTTGATTTTGTATCCTGCTACTGTGCTGAAATCGTTTATCAATTCCAACAGTTTTTTTGTAGAGGTTTTAGGCTGTTCGATATATAGGATCATGTCATCTGCAAACAGGGACAGTTTGACTTCATCTTTTCCAATCTGGATGCCCTTTATTTCCTTCTCTTCTCTGATTGCTCTGGCTAGTACTTCCAACACTATGTTGAATAGGAGTGGTGAGAGTGGGCATCCTTGTCTAGTGCCTGTTCTTAAAGGAAAAGCTTTCAGCTTTTCCCCATTCAGGATGATATTGGCAGTGGGTTTGGCATATATGGCTTTAATTATGTTGAGATACTTTCCCTCTATACCTAACTTATAGAGGGTCTTTGTCATGAATGAGTGCTGAACTTTATCATATGCTTTTTCAGCATCTATAGAGATGATCATATGGTCCTTGTGTTTGAGTTTATTAATACGGTGTATCACATTTATTGATTTGCGTATGTTGAACCAACCTTGCATCCCTGGGATGAATCCCACTTGATCGTGATGAATAATTTTTCGTATGTGTTGCTGTATTCTGTTTGCTAGTATTTTAGTGAGGATTTTTGCATCTATATTCATCAAGGATATCAGCCTGTAGTTTTCTTTTTTGGTTATATCTTTACCTGGTTTTGGTATCAGGATGATGTTTGCTTCATAGAATGAGTTTGGGAGATTTGCGTCCGTTTCAATCTTTTGGAATAGTTTGTAAAGAATCGGTGTCAATTCCTCTTTGAATGTTTGGTAAAATTCTGCTGTGAATCCATCTGGTCCTGGGCTTTTCTTTGTTGGGAGCCTTCTGATAACAGCTTCAATCTCCTTTATTGTTATTGGTCTGTTCAAGTTTTCTACGTCTTCACGGTTCAGTTTTGGGAGCTTGTGTGTGTCCAGAAATTTATCCATTTCCTCCAGATTTTCAAATTTGTTGGCGTATAGTTGTTTATAGTAGTCTCGAATGATTCCTTGTATTTCAGATGAATCAGTTGTAATATCGCCTTTTTCATTTCTAATTTTTGTTATTTGAGTCTTCTCTCTTCTTTTTTTTGTTAGCCATGCTAATGGTTTGTCAATTTTATTTATCTTTTCAAAAAACCAACTTTTTGATTCGTTGATCTTTTGAATTGTTTTTTGGTTTTCAATTTCATTCAGTTCTGCTCTGATCTTAATGATTTCTTTCCGTCTGCTAACTTTAGGATTGGATTGTTCTTGTTTTTCTAGTTCTTTAAGGTGAAGTGTTAGGTTGTTCACTTGCCATCTTTCCATTCTTCTGAAGTGAGCATTTAATGCAATAAATTTTCCCCTCAATACTGCTTTTGCAGTATCCCACAGGTTTTGGTATGATGTATCATTGTTTTCATTAGTTTCAATAAACTTTTTGATTTCCTGCTTGATTTCTCCTTGGACCCATATGTCATTAAGTAGAATGCTGTTTAATTTCCATGTGTTTGTATAGTTTCCAGAGTTTTGTTTGTTATTAATTTCTAGTTTTAATCCATTGTGGTCTGAGAAGATACATGGGATAATTCCAATTTTTTTGAATTTATTGAGACTTGATTTGTGACCTAATATGTGATCTATCCTGGAGAATGATCCGTGTGCTGATGAGAAGAATGAATATTCTGAGGTTGTTGGGTGGAATGTTCTGTAGATATCTGCCAATTCCAATTGGTCTAGAGTCTTGTTTAGATCTTGTGTTTCTCTACTAATTCTTTGCCTAGATGATCTGTCTAATATTGACAGTGGAGTGTTCAGGTCCCCTGCTATTATGGTATTAGTGTCTATTTCCTTCTTTAGGTCTAATAGAGTTTGTTTTATAAATCTGGCTGCTCCAACATTGGGTGCGTACATGTTTATGATTGTTATGTCTTCTTGATGGATCAGTCCTTTTATCATTAAGTAGTGTCCCTCATTGTCTCTTTTTATGGTTTTTAGTTTAAAGTCTATTTTGTCAGATATAAGAATAGCCACTCCAGCTCGTTTTTCTTTTCTGTTTGCATGGTAAATCTTTTTCCATCCTTTCACTCTTAGTCTGTGTGAATCTTTATGGGTGAGGTGGGTCTCTTGTAGGCAGCATATAGTTGGGTCCTGCTTTTTGATCCAGTCAGCCAGTCTGTGTCTTTTAATTGGGGAATTTAAGCCTTTAACATTAAGAGTTGTTATTGAAAGGTGTTGATTTATTCCTAGCATTTTATTGGTTGTTTGGTTGTCTTAGGTGTCTTTTGTTCCTTGCTTTCTGATTTACTGTTTGCTTTCTTTGTTTGTTGGTTCCTTAGGTTGTAGATAGTGTTTTTGTTAGCTTGTTTTCTCTTCATGAATGCCATTTTTATTGTACTAGCGGGTTTAGATTTTTCTTAGGTTTTTATGGCAGTGGTAGTTATTTTTCAGGAACCAAACCCAGTACTCCCTTGAGGATTTCTTGTAAGGGTGGTCTTGTGGTAGTGAACTCCCGCAGTTTTTGTTTGTCTGAGAAATATACTATTTGCCCCTCATTTCGGAAGGATAGCCTTGCAGGGTAGAGTATTCTTGGCTGGCAATCTTTGTCTTTTAGTATTTTGAAAATATCATCCCATTCCTTTCTAGCTTTTAGGGTTTGTGATGAAAAGTCTGATGTTAAGCTGATTGGGGCTCCCTTATAGGTGATTTGACGCTTCTCTCTTGCAGCTTTTAAGATTCTCTCTTTGTCTCTGAGTTTTGCCAATTTGACTATGACATGTCTTGGAGAAGGCCTTTTTGGGTTGAATACGTTTGGAGATCATTGAGCTTCCTGGATCTGAAGATCTGTGATTTTTCCTATACCTGGGAAGTTTTCTGCCACTATTTTATTGAATATGTTTTCAATGGAATCTCCATTTTCCTCCCCTTCTGGAATACCCATGACTCGGATATTTGAACGCTTGAGGTTGTCTGATATCTCTCTCAGGTTTTCTTCCATGTCCTTGATTCTTTTTTCTTTCTTTTTGTCTCCTTGTGTTATTTCAAACAGCCCATCTTCAAGTTCAGAGGTTCTCTCTTCAACTTCGACAAGCCTGCTGGTTAAACTCTCCGTTGTGTTTTTTATTTCGCTGAATAACTTCTTCAGTTCAGCAAGTTCTGCTACAATTTTTTTCAGGACATTGATTTCCTTGTATATTTCCTCTTTCAGATCCTGTATACTTTTCCTCATTTCATCATGATGTCTAGCTGAGTTTTCTTGTATCTCATTCAGTTTCCTTAGAATTATCACTCGAAATTCCTTGTCAGTTATTTCAAGGGCTTCTTGTTCTATAGGATCTAGAGTATGAGATTTATTAACTTTTGGTGGTGTACTTTCTTGATTTTTTGTATTTCTGGTGTCTTTTTTTTTGGTGTTTATTCATTGTGGCAGGGGGTTTCACAGTCCACTGGTTTGAGACTAATGACTAACTAGGATGTTGCTGTGGTTGCCAATTTGGTATGGCTCCCGCTGTGACTGCTCAGTTGGCCTCTAGTGTCTTGTGTGTGTGGTTGCCTCGGGTCTTGGGCTTCTCCGGGGATCCACCTTTCTGGTCAGCTTGGACTCTGCTGGGCTGGTGGATCACATACCACAGGGTGTGTGATCTCTGTTGAGCTTTCACTTTCTGTACAGGACTTCTCCCCGTTCCGTGTGCTCTGGCCCAGGCTGTTAGATCGTGCAGTGGCGACCCCACTGGGTGTGTGGTTTCTGTCGAGACTCCGCCTCCCTGGCCGCACGTCTCCCCCCTCTGTGCACACTGTGCTGGGCTGGGGTGTGTCTTCTGCACCCCTCGTCTATCAGCTGGGCCTTCAAGACCCTGCTCAGCACCGCCTCGCCCAGGAAGTCTACCAGGTTTCTGCTGGGCACAGACGACCGGTCTCTCTGGGTGCCTTTGTAGCACTGTGTAGATCTTTCTCGGGTCTTGTTCACCTTTGTATCCCCCCGGTATAAACCGAGTCTAGTGCCCGCCTGCAGCCTGGTCTCCGGCAGGTTCAAGCGGACCTGGGAACTCTCCTACCACACTATTCCCAACCAGAAATTCGTTAGGCTTTTTTCCAAACTGGTGGTCGCAGAGATGGAATCTGCCTCCCAGTAACAGGAAGTTTACCGGGGCCGGAGTCCAGGGTGTGGTGGAGTGACAGTCGGCCCGCCAGTACTTCCTAGCCCTCCCAACACTGGTCGGGACGCCCCACACCCCCAGCCCCGCCAGAGAACCGCGGAGGGAGTGGGAGAGGAGGCCGGCCCGCAGGGTCTGGAAAGCCCCGCGCCAGGCCAAGCAAATGGGCTCAGTGATGGCCAAGCAGGGCGGAGCTGCCCGCACCTGGGAAAATGGAGGCAGCACCGGGGCAGTGAGTGGCCTGGTGGTGCAGGCGGGAGCCGCGTGGGCATCCACCCCCCGAATAGAGCTGTGCCAGGGATCACTCACAGTGCTGTGCCAGGTCGGGCGCTCGCTCTGTCTCTGGTTTGTTGCCTTCCGTGTTCTCGGCGCTGCCGCCTCGGGCTGTTCAGTCGCGGCGCCGCTCGGGCGCTCCCAGGAATCTTCTTTAATGCCGGCCTGAAACCTCGAATCCTGAATAGGGCAGCTGGCCGCCTTCAGTGCGGCCCCAGCCTCCGGGATCCTGGCTGCATCCACAGCAGCCCTGGCGCCGTGTTCCCTGTTTCAAGACTCGCTTTTGCAGCTAAGAATCAGTTCTTTTCCTGCTCCACACTTCAAAGCTGTTGCCTGTAAATGAGGCAGCCTCTCCTGCTGGGGGCAAAGTGGCGTTGAGCCCCCACGACCGGCCAGCAGCAGCAGTCCTCCCTTAAGAGATGGCCAGAGGAAGGTCCACAAGTTTCCCGGCTGCCTGAGGCCCAGTGGCCACCTTTTCCACCTCAGCTACTCCGCGCCAGCCGCGCAGCCGCCGCCATCTTGAAACTCAAGATTTGAAGATTTAGGTTATGAAAAGATATCTAACTGAATGAAATATAATTATGTAATAAGTTTCATTACTTAGAGTTTTACTTAAAAGGTATTTTTTATAAAGTTGAATTATTCAAAGTAAGATATTTAAATATAATTGTAAACCAAGGCCATAAAATAAATTTGTAATTATTAAAAAATGCATGATTATTGACAAAAGTCAATGTTCCCCTTAATAGTGGCCAATTTATTATAGCTCTTAACCAAAATTCATTTTACTCACAATATTATAATTCCGGATTGGGATGGACAAAGGTAATATACTAAAAGACTGAATCTCTACTAAAACTGATTCATTAGTGCCTACTGATAACCTGAAAGATAGTGTTATCATGTGAAAAACAAAATGCATTCTGGAAATAGAACTGCCACGAGTTTTTTTATTTGTTCACTTAAACTTTTTTTAGTTCTACCTAGTTAAAGAACAGATAGTAGCAGACTATGAAGAACTGAAATTGATAGTCACCTGTGACTTTTTAATGAAGTGCCACCTTAGATTATATGGCAGTAGTTCTCAAATTGAATCCATGCAAGAATCACCTGCCTTAATTAATTTAAATACCCAGATCATGCCCTGGAGATACTGATCCAGTGGTTGATCTAGAGGTCTGGATCTACAATTTTAGTAAGTTCTCCAAGAGGATGAGTTATAGTTGGATATTGGCCCTTGATTTAAGAAAGTATTCTAGATGCTCAAGTGAAAATCTAATTCTCATATTTTCACTCTGGTGACAAAATCCTCGTACCCTTTTTAGAAGGGAGAAAAGACTCTTGCATTGAGAATTTCAGAAAAGTTATGGCAGTGGACTTATATGTCCACGAAAATCTATTCTCCCTTTGCCCACAATAGCTGTAGCTGCGACGTGATTCCCCAGTCAGCCACTCTTACAGACAGGTGAGCCGTGTGATTAAGCTCTCACCAACAGCATAGGTGTGAAAGCAATGCATCCCGTCTCTGCTCAGTGCATTTAAGAAAGAGTTCGTGCTTCTTCCGCACTCTTTCCCCTCTTCATGAGGCTTAAATAGTGACGATAAAAAAAAAAAAAAAAAAAAAACTTAAAAGCCATGTTTTAAAGTTGGAAGAGCTGCCATCAGCCTATCCCCAAATGACGGCCACTTGCTGACATACATTGCTGTCCCTGGACTGTTAACTAAGTGGGAAACCAACTTCTATGTATTAAAACCTCTGAAATATTGTTGGATCGCTTGTTAGTCACACTAACTAATACACGAGGTATAAAGACAAGTGTTATCTTTGTAATAATTTCAGTGTAGTTAATATTATCAAATTCTCTCTAAACACTAAGCTACTGCTTTAAACATTGTCCTATTTCATCTTCCAAACAATCCCATGCATAAAGAGATCATATAAGTGGCTTCAAGTTACTCATCCAGCAAGTATTAAAGTCAGAATGGGCTAGAGTTAGGATTTCAACCCACACATATCAGTTGATACTTTTGCTCGCAACCGCTATGAATTCAGGAAAACTTTTAATATTTGTATTTCACTTCAATAGAAAACTTAGCAATTTGTCGTCTCTTTAAACCTAATGATGATATATATCAGCATCTTATTTGAATTGATAAAACCAAGAAATAGGTCTCTTTCAGTAATAGGGAAATTAGTATTTTAGTGACAGGGAAGGGATTTTAATGGCAAAAAAAAAAACCTGAAGTAGGGTATCCCCAAGAAGACTGACCAACAACAATGTAAAATTAGGGATGATGGGGGTGGGATGGGGTGGGGTGAGGCTGTCTAGGACTGTACCAAGTGCATCATTCTAGCTTTACAACAAGATGAAGTTAAAGTTAGTAAAATTAGTTTCCTGGTCAAGAGAAGAAAATGAATAGAGGTCTGGCTTCTATTTGTATATTAGCTATAACCTGTTTTTAGAAATAAATGGTGGAAATTATAACAAGGACATAATTATCCACTATGTATCAGGCAATGCTGTAAAACACAAGAAATCCAGTGGTCAATCCTATTGTTCCCAGCAGGGTCCTGCTGCGTAGACCTGAAAAGCCAGTTAGAGTTAATAGACCCTTAAGCTCTTGACCAAAAAATTCAGGGTGGCAAAATTACTTTTTCTTTCTCACAGGATCAAATCTCTTAAAGTCTCTGCTGAACTTAAAATTCTGGAGTCTCAGGCATACACTGGCAAATTCCCTTCCTTTTTTTTTTTAGGCAATAGAGAGAATAAACCAGAGTCAAAAAAAATGTTTTTCTTACAGGACAATGAATTAATGACCCTTCAAACAAATGCATTTAAAATAATGACTCATCGATAGTTTAGAAGAAATACTGAGTGCTCTGAAATAGAGGAGAGGAGGGAATGCTGAAGTAGTTCTCCAGCTCACTTACTCTCTTTAACAGGGACAGTTCTGTGGTTAATTCATGGGGTTCTTGCTTCAGAGGGCAGTTTTCTGGGGCATTTTGGAAATGGGTGAGGATTGTCAAGCATTGCTGGAATTGTTGTAAAGGAGCCTTATATGGCAGACATATGCAACGTAAGGGATTTTTTTCCCCACACCATGAGGAACTACTCCTTGTCCCATTGGCCTTTTTGTCGTTGTTGTTATTGTACATATTTAAGGCGTACAACATGATGTGTTGGTACACTTATCCAGACACGTATATAGATAGTGAAGTTAGCGAAGTAATTGCCACAGTTAAGCAAATTAACATACACATCATCTGTAGTTACTTTCTTCCTTTTCTTTTTCTTTCCATCTTTCTCTCTCTCTCCCTCCCTCCCTCTGTCCTTCCTTCCTTCCTTCCTTCTTCTCTTTCTCTCTTTCTTCTGTAGTAAGAGTATCTATAATCTACTCTCTTGGCAAATTACCAGCCCACAGTATAATATTATTAACTATCATCTTCCTGCTGCACATTGGAGCTCTAGACTTATTCATCGTACAAAACTGCAACTCTGTACCCTTTGACTGACATCTTTCCATTTCCCCCTAACCCTCACCCCTGGCCCTGGGAACCACCACGCTATTCTGTTTCCATGTTTTGTTTTGTTTTGGTTTTTTAAGATTCCACATATAACTGAGATAATGTAGTATTTTTATTTTTATGTCTGGCTTATTTCATTTAGCACAATGTCCTTTCGGTTTATCCATATTGTCACAAATGGTAGGATCTCCTTTTTTAAGGCTGAATAATATATAATTGTAAGTATATACCACAATTCCTTTATCCACTTATTCATCAATGGACACTTTGTTTTCATATCTTAGATATTGTGAATAATGTTGCAATGAGCACAGGAGTTCAGACATCTTTACAAGATGGTGATATCATTTCCTTTGAATATGTACCCAGAGAAAGGATTGCTGAGTCATAAGACGGCTCTATTTTTAATTTCTTTAGTAACCTGATACTGTTTTCCACAGTGGCTACACCAATCTACATTCGCACCAAGAGTATACACAAGTCTCCTTTTCTCCACATCCTGCTCAACATGTGTTATTTCTTGTCTGTTTTATAAAAGTCATCCTTACAGGTGGAAGATGATATCTCATTGTGATTTTAATTTGCATTTTCCTGATGATTGATGATATTGAGCTTCTTTTCAAAAATTTGCTGTCCATTTTTATGTTTTTGTGAAAATGCTTGAATAGGGCCTTAACCCCTTATCAGCTATATGGATTGCAAATATTTTCTCCTAATTTCTAGGCTGCTTTTTAAAGTTTTCTCAGTTGTTTCCTTTGCTGTGCAGCAGCTTTTTAGTTTGATGCAGTTCCACTTGTTTATTTTTGTTTTTGTTGCCCATGCTTTTGATGTTCTATCCAAAAAAATTATTGCCAAGACCAATGTGAAGGAGCTTTTACCCTATGTTTTTGCCAAAGAGATTTATGGTTTCAGTTCTCACATTTAGGTCTTTAATTCATGTTGAGTTAATTTTTGTGTGTGGTGTAAGATAAGGGTCCAATTTCACTCTTTTGAGTGTGGACATCCAGTTTTTCCACAACCATTTATTGAAAAGACTATCCTTTCACCATGGTATCTTCTTGGTGCCCTTGTCAAAAATAAATTGTCCATATATGCCCCACTGATTTTAAAAAGTCTTACTGAACCTTTATATGTAAAAATGTAAGACTTTAATAGAACATTTCATCCAACAGCTGCAGAATACACATTTTTTTCAGCAGCACATGAAACATTCTCTACAACAGACCACATGTTAGGACTCAAAACAAGTCTCAACAAGTTTTTAAACGTCAAAATCATATCAACTACCTTGTCTGACCAAAATGGAATAAAACTAGAAATCGACAATGAAAGGGACACTATGAATCCTATGAATACATGGAAATTAAACACTATGCTCCTAAATAATGAATGGGCCAAAGAAGAAATCAAGAAGGAAAATAAAAAATTCCTGGAAACAAGTGAAAATGAAACCACAACATACCAGAACCTGTGGGATACAGCAAAAGCAGTTCTAAGAGGAAAGTTACAGCAATAAATGCCCACACTTGAATAAACAATCTAATGTTACACCTCAAGGAGCTGAACAAACAAGAAGAAACCAAAATCAGTACAAGGAGAGAAACAACAAAGATCAGAGCAGAAATTAAAATGAATTAGAGATCTGAGGAACAATACAAAAGATCGAAAAGTTGGTTTTCGAAAAGATTTAAAAAATCAGTAAATCTTTAGGATTAATGAAGAAAAAAAGAGAGAAGACTGAAATAAATAAAATCAGAAAAGAAAAAGGGGACATTACAACTGGTGCCACAGAAATGCAAAGGATCATAAAAAACTGCAATGAACAATTATATGAAAAAAGTGGCAACCCTAGAAGAAATGGTTAAATTCCTGGACAAGTAAAACTTACAAAAGTTGAATCATGAAGAACTAGAAAACCTAAACAGACCAATAATGAGTAATGAGATGGAAGAAATAACAAAGTCTTCCAACAATGAAAACCACAGGACCAAACATTTAAGGAAACTAATACCAATTCTTCTCAAACTCTTCCAAAAAACTGAAGAGGAAGAAATACTTTCACACTCATTCTACAAGGCCAGCATTACCCTCACAACAAAACCAGAAAAAAACACAACAAAGAAAGAAAACTGTAGACAAATAACCCTAATGAACACAAATGTGAAATTCCTTAATAAAATACTAGCAAACAGAATCCAGCAACAAGTTAAAAAGATCATCCATCATGACCAAGTGGGAATCTTCCCAGGGATACAAAGACGGTTCAACATACACAAATCTATAAACATTTTAAATCACATCAACAAAATAAATGAAAACCCTATATGATCATTTCAATAGATGCAGAAAAAGCATTTGATAAAATGCAGCACCCCTTCATGAAGAAGATACTCAACAAATTAGATGTAGAAGCACCACACCTCAATATAATAAAGGCCGTATGCAACAAACCCACAGCAAATATACTGAATGAACAAAAATTGGAGACTTTTCCTCTAAGATCTGGAACAAGACAAGGATGCCCACTTTCGCCACTTTTATTCAACATAGTACTAGAATTTCTAGACAGTTCAATAAAACAAGAGAAAGCAATAAAGAGCATTCAAATCAGAAAGGAGGGAATCAAACTATCTCTATTTGCAGATGACATGCTCCTATACAGAGAAAAACCCAAAAGACTCCACCAAAAATTTACTAGAACTAATAAATGAATTCAGCATAGTGGCAAGATAGTGGCAGAATACAAAATCAACACACAATAATGAATAGCCTTCCTATACATCAATAACAAAATAGCCAAAGAAGAAATCAAGAAAGTAATCCCATTCACAGTAGCTACCAAAAAAATGAAATGTTTTTGAGTAAATTTAACCAATGAGGTGAGAGATCTCTATAATGAAACAATAAAACACTGGTGAAAAAAATTGAAGAGGACACAAATAAATGGAAATATATTTCATGTTCATGGATCTGAAGAATTTACATCATCAAAATATTCATATTATACAAAGCAATCTACACATTTGACACAATCCCTATCAAAATACCAATGACATTCTTCACAGAAATAAGAAAAACAATCTTAAAATTTGTATAGAACCACAAAAGACCTTGTGTAGCTAATGCAATCTTGAACAAAAAGAAAAAAGTTGGAGGCATCACACTTCCTGATTTCAAGATATACTATAAAGCTATAGTAACCAAACCAGCATGGTACCGGCATAATAACAGACAAATTGACTGGGCAAATAGAATAGAGAGCTCAGAAATAAAAGCTCACATTTACAGCTAACTGATTTTCAACAAAAGTGCCAAAAATATACAGTGTAGAAAGGACAACATCTTCAATAAATGGTGCTGGGAATACTGGATCTATTAGTTCATTTCTGTTGCTTACAACAAAATACATGGAACTGGGTAATTTGTAAAGAAAATGAAATTTATTGCTTACAGTTGCAGAGGCTGGAAGCTCAAGATCCAGGGGTCACAACTGGTGAAGGTCTTGGTGGTGACAATTGGTGGTGACAGTGACCCAATGGTCTCATGCTGCAGAAAGTTGTGAAGCAGAGAGAGCAGAGAGAGACAGGTTCTTCATGCTCCCCTTTTAAAGCCCTCAGAACCATGCCCATGACCACCATTTTTAATCCATTCATTACTGCATGATCCTACAATCCAAACACCTTGCCAAGGCTACACTTTTCAATTACCATAAAAGGATTTCTCACCCTCTTAACAGTCATAGTGGGGACTAAGTTTCTAATCCATAAAACTTGGGGGACACAATTCAAGCTTCAATGAGTTTTGAGGGGACATAATTCAATCTACTACACTGGATATCCATAAGTAGAAGATCAAACCTAGGCCCCTATCTCTTAGCATACACAAAAATTAACTCAAATGGATCAAAAACCTAAATTTATGATCTGAAACTATGAAACTACCACAAGTAATCTTAAGTGAAATGGGACTGGGCAGCACTTTTTTGAGGGAGATTACAAAGGCACAGGCAACTAAAGCAAAAATACATAAATGAGACTACATCAAACTAAAAAGCTTCTGAACAGCAAGGGAAGCTGCCAACAAAATGAACAGACAACCTACAGAATGGGAGACAGTGTTAGCAAACTACATATCAGACAAGGGGCTAATATTCAGAATATATAAGGAACTCAAAAACTCAAAAGCAAAAAAACACAAATAACCCAATCAAAAAATGGGCAAAGGACCTGAGCAGACATTTCTCAAATGAAGACATACGAAAGTCCAACAGGCACATGAAAAAATGTTCAACATCACCATTCATCAGGAAAATGAAAATTAAAACCACAATGAGATATCTCACTCCAGTTAGAATGGGTATTATCAGCAAGACAATGTAACAAATGCTGGCAAGGATGCAGAGAAAAAGGACTCCTCCTACATTGTTGGTGGGAATGTCAGGTGTACAGCTATTGTGGAAAAAAGCATGGAGATACCTAAGGGAACCAAAAATAAATCTACCTTAGGACCCAGCTATCCCACTACTGGGTGTATAACCAAAGGATACGAAATCAATATATCAAAAAACTCCATTCCCATGTATATTGCAGCACTTTTCATAATAGCCAAGAGATAGAATCAACCTAAATATCCATCAACAGATAAATAGATACAATAAAATTGTGGTATACATATACAGTGAAATATTACTCAGCTATCAAAAAAAATAACACCTTATCATTTGCAGCAACATGGATGAAACTGGAAACCATCATGTTAAGTCAGGTAAATCAGGCATAAAAAGACATAATCTCACTCATATGTGGAATCTAAAAAAAAAAAAAAAAGTGGTTGTCATAGAAATAGAGAGTAGAATAATGGTTACCAGAGGTCGGGGGTTGGGGGGAGGGGAAAACTACTGGGTTAAAAACTATCCTATGTACTCTGAGTGAATCATTGTATTAAAATAACATATTGTACCCCACAAATATGTATAAATGAATGTTAAAATATTTTTAAATGTATTTATGATTTTCTAAACATATTTTTGCATGACTTTATTTATTTAAAGAAAGTGTAGTTTTATTATTATTATTATTTTTTTTTTTTACAATCTAAGATGCTGTTGCAGAGCAGTTGGGAGTGATAGGGAGAGGGGAAAGGGGAATGAAATGGGATGGAAGGAGGAGGAAGGAGGAGGGGTGGGATTAAGGCCTGTGGCACGCCCCCTCATTCCCATAGGGGAGACTGGGGGGCTTCCAGAAGTGGCTTGGTCATTGCCAGGCTGGGTGCAGATGTTAGGGGGGTGTGGAAAAGCCCTGTCCCCCCACCACTCCAGCTCGGGAACCTGGACCCTTCTTGCTGAGGCTTGGTGGTCATCATTGGGCTGGCTGCGTGTCAGGGGGGCGTGGCCAAGGCCCTTGGCCCCCAACTGCCCCAGCTCAGGAGAACCCAGAGCACTTCCAGTGGCAGCTTGGTGGTCACTGCTGGGCTGGCTTCAGGTGTCAGAGGAGCGTGGCTGAGGCCTGAGGCCCCCAACCACCATGGCACGGGAGAGCCTGGGGCAATTTCTGTGGTGGCTCAATGGTCGCCACTGGGCTGGCTGTGGGTGTCAGGACACTAAATTTTTTAGTAATCTAGTGGGAAATTTAGGGAAGATTTAACACTGTTTTATTTACAACATTACCAAAAGTTATTTAATATTTAGAAAAATTACATCATGGAGCTTGAGTCACTGTTTAAACATGTCTATCATTGTGAATTTGTCACTGTTGTATTCATGATGATACATACATTTATATACACAAGATAATTATATACCCATTAGTTCTCATTTCAAAATGTCAAATAAAGAAAAAATGTTGACAATATTCAGTTGAATGTTTGAAGTTGAGATTTATAGCTTTACCCACAAATCCAGTTACCAATTATTGACTCTGTCAACACTTTATTATTTCTCTAATTATGCTGTGAAATGGTCAAGATTAAGTGCACATTTTACCAAAAAACCACACCATTGTATTTGACAAAATTGTACCTTCAGGATTTAAAGGAATTTATGAAAGCTGTAATACTGTCCCTGACTGCTTTTAAATATTCTAATCAGAATTATAAAGCACTCCTTTCTTGAAAAAATAGCGAAATAACAAAATATCAAAAGCTACAAAAATTAGAGAAAAAATAATTTTATCAATTACGACAGGCCAAGGGGAAAGAATTCAAATCAAGTTATTTTCTTCTATTGAATCTAACAGTAAACCTGATTGAAAAAGAATCAATGAAATAATGCAATTTTTTTAAAAAAAGATCTAGCAATGTAATGGATAGCAGATAAGCATCTTTTATTTAGAAGTGAATGAAAGCATCCTGCATAAAAACAAAGTTCTGCTTCTTGGAGATATGTGGCTTACCACTAATTAAAAAGTCAGAGAGGAAATGTGATTGTCAGAATTACTCATGCGGCAGCCATGGAAATGAACTGCTCAGTTCTCCTGCTTGCGGAAGCATTGTTCACTGATGGCCTCAGCTGCATCCACCTGCACTCTTATCTATCATTGGGTTCATGCTGAGGCCGTACTTCTTGCAGGCTCTTCCAGTCAGTGATCCAGTACAGTGGGAGTACTAGTGCAGATCCATCTCAATAGTCCACAGGAGTCCTCTAGCAGGTGACATTAGCATGAGGATCTCTGATTTGCCTATACAAAACTTTCTTTCAAGGTTTTTCTTTCTTAGTGTTCCTTCTTTCCCCTGCTCCTTTAACAGTTGTCAGATTTGCATTATATTTTGAAGACACTCCCTGTCTTCTGTTTCCTCCCCTTTATTCTTCACAGGCATTTTCTCCAATAAATTTTTTGAATATCTAATCCTGCCTTGGTGTCTGCTTTTTGGAAGATCCAAACTGACACACTAAGTATAAATGAAATGACGAAATTTATAATCTTTATATATTAGTTCATACAAAATAGGTCCTCTCTCCAATATAGTTGCTTATACAACAGATGCAGCAGTCAGCATATTTAGTCAGTAGAATGGGTTTAAAGCTAAATTTTAAAAATTGCATCAAATATTTTAGCATTTACTTCAATACTCATTCACCACACTTAATCACCAAGAGTTTTAGTCAATGACTTCACAAACTGAAGAATGTTATCAGTGATATTCATATAAGTAATGTAATTCACTGAATGATAGATTTTATAAACTTTGAAAAGATAATGAAATGAATAACTTATCCTAAAATGATTCTAAACAAATTTTGCTTAGTATTGATTCTACTGTAGAATTGTTTTAGTTAATAAAATAAAAATTGAATATCAAAATTAAAACGCTCTAAAATTATATGACATATCTTTAGTATTAACTTGAAAAGATAAATCAGATCTGTCTTATGAGATAAAGCACATAAAGGAAGTATCAAGAAATTTATCAACCATCTTAAACTATCTAAAAAAAACTTTGCTTGCCAAGAACATTCACTTTCTATATTCATAGGAGTTGAATAAGGAAAAGCTTAGGCATACAGAAATGAAACTATATTGCTCTAATTTGTGTGCTGTTTAAAAAATATAATGCTCAAATGTAAAAATCTGTATGAACATGCAATACTAGATTGGATGATTAATCCATTTGAAATGAATGTGAAACATGTTAACCAATAATTCAAGAAAAGTTAATTAAAAAATGATTTTGAAGCCAAAGCATGATTTAATACATCTAATTATGATAGGTTTTGGACCCATTTAAAACTTACATGCTCACTCCTTGGAAAAAAGACTAAACGTATTATCACAGCATTTTCAACTGCATTATTTCAATTAAAATAGGTGTCTTTGTGCAGTTGTACAGTTACTGAAAGGCCAAAAAAAAAAAAACTGCAAATATATAAGAAAGAAATTTGAGTGCTTTTTTTAACAGTGGAAAAAAATTCTGTTAAGTTAGTGGGACATGAAATGCGTGGATATCATAGAACTTTTTTAGTAAAGGTGATTTAAACAATTTTTCATGTTGACTTGTTAATATTTGAAAATTATACATTGAAATTGTTTGTTAGAAGTATTTTATTGTTTTTCAGATTTATACTGACACCCTCTCATCTCCAGTCTATACAAGTTTAAAGCATTTTGTAGTATTGCCTTCTCCATCCTGCCCCCAGACTTTCTTCTAGTTCTGTGTGACCTCTAAGGTTTTTTAAGCTATAAAAACTAAATATTTGCCTCAATGGGGGTGGTGGTGGGTAAGATTTTGCATCAGAGAATCGCTGCTTTTTCCTCTGAGTAATAGATCCCCCTGTGTTTAATCTGGTCACATGGTCATATTCCCAGTCTCTTTTGTAATTAGGTGTGGTCATGTGACTAAGTCTGGGTCAATGGCACAGAGAAGTAATGTCTGCAACTTCTATTTTTTTTAATTCAATTTAATTTAATTTTACTTCTCAAAATACATTGTACTTGATTTTTATGCCCCTTTACCCGTTCCTCTCCACCCCTCCCCTCCCCCACCCCACATCGTATCTGTGCACTTGGCTTAATTCAAGGAATTTTTGTGGTTATTCTGTCTTCTTCCCACCACCCTTTATTTGTTTGTGTGTTTATCTATTTATTAATTTTTAGCTTCCACAAATAAGTGAGAACATGTTGTATTTCTCTTTCAGTGCCTGACTTGTTTCACTTAATATGAGTTTCTCTAAATCCATCCATGTTATTGAGAATGGTAGTATTTTGTTCTTTTTTATAGCAGAGTAGTATTCCATTGTGTAGATTTACCACAGTTTCCTTATCCACACTGAGATAACATCTCACTCCAGTTAGCATAGCTAACATCCAAAAGACTGAGAGTGATAAGTACTGGAGAGGTTGCAGAGGAAAAGGAACTCTCATCCACCGTTAGTGGGGCTGCAAAATGGTGCAGCCTTTATGGAAAATGATATGGAGGTTCCTCAAAGAATCACAGATAGATCTACCATATGAACCAGTGATTCCACTGCTGGGAATGTACCCAGAGGAATGGACATCATCATGCCAAAGGGATACCTGTACTCCAATGTTTGTTGCAGCACTATTTACGATAGTCAAGAGCTGGAACCAGCCCAAATGTCCATCATCTGTCTGCAATTTCTGAAGCAGCTCCTTAATGATGGATCTGCTTATCCTGACCCTGCCTTCCCCACTTGCTCATGGCTGGGAAATAGTGGTACCACTGCCACCTGGAAGTCACATGTTGGAATTGGCTGAGCCCTCCATCTGCCCTGGCTGCTCAAATCTAGAATGTATCATGCCAAGTAAAATATATTGTGTGTATGTGATTACATTTGAAACTCTTTGTTGTAGCAATAGATTTTCAGGTATGATTTGTTTTCTGTGAGACTTTGTTATTGTCCCATTCTAGGTCCTAACACAGAATTATTTTGACACTAACTTACATCTAAGGTCCATTTTGTGTACAAGAATAACTTTTTCCTCCTTTTCTCCACTTTCACAGCCTAACTTCTCTGAGCATATGATTTCTATGCCAATTAAAGTCACTTCCTTATTTCTTTAATCAAATGCATAAATTTTAAAAAAAACTTGACCTATTTTACTTATCCTAATTTTTTATTGTGTATTTTTCTGTACTTCTTGTACAGATGGCTTCTGAATTTTTTTTTAACTTTTCCTACTTCAGCATTAGTATCAGGTTATTTCGTAATGTCTTCTTGGTTAATCATGCCCAAGCAATCTCCATTAAAATACAATATTTTATTTTTAATTACTTTATGTTAATTTGCCTTTGCATTGCAAATAAGAAGTACATGTAATTTTTTGGAAATTTTGTATTTAGTTAGGCTATTTTATCCATAAACTTTATTGCAGGATAGTAAATGGAACATTTCTTGTAACTAACATTTTATAACAACATGTGTTATAAAAAAAGGATACTGGATCTGAAAGTCTTAGAACTCTGGCATGCCCATGTGGCTTATTCAAGAGTATTTCACAAGTACATATATTACTTCTCCTGAGAGGAAATACACTAAATATAATACTCTGGGCCGACGTATTGGTGCCTGATGGATTGGGACCCCACAACTGGGGCTCACCTGAGCCTTCAATTATTCAGCTCTGGAAGAGCTATATCAATGAAAAATGTTTCAAGGAATGAGTATCTTGGGTAAAGTTAGGCTTCAGGTACAGTAAAGTAGTGGAAAGAGTATTAGATGACATCATATATAATGTTTAAGAATCTGTTCTGAAACAGCAGAGGTACCACAAGGACATAGGAGCATAGCATATAAATAGGTGTAGGACAGGATTCTGAAGTCTCCTTAATACTTGTAAGGACCGAAAACTGGGAAAACAAAGGAAGAAAAAAATTTTCAGCTGGACAATAGGAGCATAGGAGGGATTTTTATTTACCGATTCATTTAACACATTCGTGTTGCATCCCTTCCATAGACCAGAAATGAACATTAGAAGGAAAATGTGAAGCAAAAATAATTTAGGATTCTTATTAGTCTCATATTCTAGTGGTTGAAAATATGAACTGAATTGATGCTGAAATAATTATCAGCTACTACTACTGAGAGAATGTCACGGGATTAGCAATAGACCAGGAACTTTCTATATATGAGCTCACTTATTCTCCTTACAATTCTTGAAAGCCAGTATTCCGCACGACTGAGCTGTTTTTAGTTACCAAAAAAAAACCAGCTATGGGGCCATCAAGGGATGGAATCTTGTGAATTCTTTTGGGAGGAAATGAAGAAAGAGAGATAAAGTGAAGTTTGAGTTTGTGACCGATAACTCTGAATCCTCATGTGTGGCTTTTTGGAGCCTCATAAAAAGAAACTTATCATGTTTTTTCCTCATAAAGAAGAAAAACCAAAATGTTTGAGTCCATACCATATGTCAGATCTTCAGAAATGCTATAAAGGCTCATAAAACATGCTTAAGATCATAAAAGTAGAAAAGGACTAGTTCAATATCTATCTCCGTTTTATTTTAAGATGCTGTTGTTCAGCACCACTTCAAATGTGTGTGACAGTGACTTCTGAGTCGGCAAAGAAAGTGACTCTTTAGGAACTCAGTCTCCAGCTTGCAAAATAATTTAGGAAGCTGCAGGGCACTGAGTAGAGGAAGAGAACTAAAATTTAAAATACATCTATATGGTAATGGTAAAGGAGATTTTAGAGTTCATGCATTGTAAACCCCATTACCAAGTATCACAGAAGAACACTGAGGGATGGTGGCCATTGCCAGCCTATCCACCACACACCACACCATTCAAACCACTTCATGATTTCTTTTAGGTTTTGCCTTGAATGTGACTTCCTCATGCTATTCTATTTACTGAATTCTGAATATAATTTGATCTAGAACACCATGATAAAATGAATTATAGTATGTCACATTTATCCCTACACTTCTAGTTATCAAGAGGCAAGACAATTGCTGTGCTTTCTAAGATTTGTTTGTTATCTAGTTCATAAGAAAACAAATAAAATAATTACTAAAAAAATTTTATTACAATATTTTAATAAAATGCTTTAAAAATATTAATAGTTACATCACAAACATAGCTTGAGATATTGTACATATATAATATTTCTCATATAAATATATAGTTTTCTAGCCATAGCAACCAAGGAAGAGAAAGAAATAAAGGGCATCTAGATGGGAAAAGGTGAAGTCAAAGTGCCCCTGTTTGAAGATGACATGATGCTATATGCAGAAAAACCTAAAGACTCTTCCAAAAAACTCTTAGAGCTGATAATAGATTTCAATAAAGTTGCAGGATACAAAACAACATGCACGTGCAAAAATCAGTAGCATTTTTATAGTCCAATAATGAACTAGCAGAAAAATAAATCAAGAAAGCAAGCCTATTTACTAACAAAAATAAAATACCTAGGAATCAATTTAACTAAGGAGGTGAAAGATCTCTACAAGAACCACAAATCACTGCTGAAAGAAATTAAAGAGGACACAAAAGGATGGAAAGACATTCCATGCTCTTGGATTGGAAGAATTAACATTGTGAAAATGCTCATACTACCCAAAGCAATCTATAGAGTCAATGCAATACTCATCAAAACACCAACGGCATTCATCGCAGAAAGAGAAAAAAAAAATCCTAACACTCACGTGGAGCAACAAGAGACCTTGAATAGCCAAAGAAATCCTGAACCAAAAAGAAAACAAAGCCAGAGGCATAACACTCTCTGACTTCAAATTATGCTACTATGCTATAGTAACCAAAACAGCATGGTACTGGCATAAAAAGAGACACTGGGACTAATGGAACAGAATAAAGAACCCAGAAATCAAGCCACATACTCTGAGCCAACTGATATTTGACAAAGGCAACAGGAGCATACACTGGGGAACGGATTTCATCTTCAATAAGTGGTGCTGGAAAAAATGGAGATCCATATGTGGAAAAATTAAATTAGACCTGTACCTCTCACCATATAACAAAATCAGCTCAAAATGGATTAAAGACTCATATATAAGACCTGAAACTATAAAACTACTACAAGAAAACATAGGGGAAACACTTCAGGAAGTAGGACTGGGCAAATTCTTTATGAACAAGACCCCCAAAGCACAGGCAACAAAAGAAAAATAAACAAATGTGATTATATCAAACTAAAAAGCTTCTGAACAGCAAAAGAAACAGTTAAAAGAGCAAAAGGATAGTCTACAGAACAGGAGAAAAGATTGGCAAACTATCTGACAAGAGATTAATGTCCAGAATATATAAGGAACTCAAATACTTTAACAATACAAAAACAAGAACCAGATTAAAAATGGAGAAAGGAGATGAACAGGAATTTCTCAAAGGAATATATACAAATAACTAACAGACACATAAAAAAAGGCTCGACATTACTAAGCATCAAGGAAATGCAAATCAAAACTTCACTGAGATATCGTGTTATACTGTATACAATATACCCCAATTATACTGGCTATTATAAAAAATAATAAATGCTGGCAAGGATGCAGAGAATGGGGAACACTCCTCCACTGTTAGTGGGACTGTAAATTAGTGCAGCTATTATGGAAAACAGCATGGAGTTTTCTCAAACAATTACAGATAGAATTGCCATAAGATACAGCAATCCTGCTGCTGGGTGTATACCCAAAAGAATGGAAATCCTCATGTTGAAGGGATACCTGCACTCGCATGTTTATTGCAGCTCTGTTTACAATAACTAAGAGTTGGAATCAACCTAAATGTCCATCAGCAGATGAATGGATAAGGAAAAGGTGGTATATATACACAATGCAGTACTACTCTGCCATAAGAAGGAAAGAATTCTTCCATTTGCAGCAACATGGATGAACTTAGAGAAAATTATGTTAGGTGGAATAAGCCAGGTACAAAAAGAGAAATACCTAATGTCCTCACTCAAACATGGGAGCTGAAAAAAATTAATAAACCAAAAAATAAAAAAAGAAAGATACAACATCATAAAAAAATTTTTGAACTTTCAAAAGGACTGAACAGAACTGAGGTCTCCAGAGGTGGGAATGGTGCCATGGGTCGGGGGGTGGGGGGAGTTAGGGAATAATTGGTAAAGGACCACAAAGTAATGTCTGCATTATGTACTGATAAAATGTTTAAAAATTTAAAAATTAAAAAAAACCATAAAATTTACCATATCCACATATTACACACACACACACACACACACACACACACACACACACACACACAGTTTTTTACACCTGAAGCTGGTGTTGTGTTAGGATGCTACTTACAGATAACTTAAAGTCCTTCATAGTCTCCACTGATCAATGCAGCTCCAAAAGCAATTTAATCTTCTCTTCTTAACTTGTATTCTCCTGCAAAAAAATGCTAGTAATGGACTGGAAATAGAAAGGTGTGTATTGATACACTGACTCCCACAAAAAGCAAATAAAACTTCAGGGGTTAATTCAGCTTTGGGGCAAAATGAGAAACAAACACTAAATTTGCTTACTCTCTTACTTATACTTACTTATCCTCTGCCTAGAAAAATAGACAAACTATACTAAACAACAGTTTTCAAACATTAAACAATAAGTAGCACAGAGTTGTGAACACTGAGAAAAAGGAAACAAGCAAGGTAAGACTTAAATTAAATCAACTTATTACTTGGAGCCAGTTTCTAGTTTATGCCACAGAAATGGAAAACCCAGACTAAGCACAGAGAGACACTGAAATTGGAGTTCTTGGCTGTGAGAGGAAGGAAATACTTGTCTAATACTGTGAGAAGGTATACCGGAGAGAGGGTAGATACACAGAGAAAGAACTCCAAGGAGCTGCAGAGTAGCTCTGGAATGTTTGACTCAGCAATGATCTGAGCATATGTGACACAAAACTACCTGAAGCTGAGGACAGAACTTCCATAAAGGAGTCAGTAGAACAATTCCTATTTACAAAGACTTGATATAACAAACAAACAAAAAAAAAAGCAAGCCTCAAATGTGTCAACTGATTCCAAAAAAACTTACTTGCATACCAGTATGAAAAATAACACCATTTCAAGGAATAAAACAAAATCCAACAACCAGCAATTTCAATTCACAGTATGAGTCTTCTAATCAAAAATTACCCAGTTATGATGCAGGTAATTATGATCAATGATCAGGAGGAAAATTAATAATAGAAACCGACCCAAAAAGGACAAGGAGTTTAAGATGAGTACATAAAAATACTAAAACAGCTATTATAAATGTAATGAATAGATTAAAGAAGATGGAGGAAAATATGAGCAAGATAATGTTGAGAGAGGCAACTTGCCTTGGTTCCTAAATGTTCTTGCATGTTCTTACTGAATATGCCAAGAAATCAAGGCCCTGATTACTCTTGACTGATCTATTTCTCAAGGTGGCATATGCAGTAAGCAACATTGCTGGATGCAGTAACATCCCCCCTCAGACACCGAGCAGAGTGGTTTTCAGGCTTCTATAAGATGTACATTGCCCAAACTCAGTGTCCCTCTCCTATAAAGCAAACCACTGAATATGGAGGTATCCACTTGGGCCCATTATCCTTGGTATACTCATGGTATACTCAGAAGGCATGGAAAACCAGCATGAACGTGAAGTCCATGTTGCCTGCCAACTGTGCCATAGTAATAAAGCCTTTCTTCTTTGACACAGAAGTCTCGTGTCTTCTGCCAGCATCCTGAAAACAGTAAAAGTCTAACTCGTTAGTTTACCATGAGTTAAAATCTCAGCCCCTATACTACCTCTTAACAATAATGGCAAAGAGGTTCACTTTCTGGAAAAAGGCCACGTTAGAGGAAAAGAGAAGACTCCCTGGTATCTGGATGAAAAAGTTTTTGCTCAAATTGCAGGTAAAGGAAGAAGGATAAGGTTCCCCCTGACCTACCTGTTAATGAATGTTTAAAATCAATACGATGAGATAAAATTGAAATAAGTTGTCCACATGGTGTTATGATTTTTGTTTATTTTCCTCAGGGTATAGGGAGGAGAGGATATTATCATGACAACAGTGCAGCAAGCGCTGGGCCACAGCCCAAAGGCAATACGGCTCTGCATAGCTGTGGCCTTTGAGTCAAAAGGTATACAGATTTGGAAGTGAATGGTGTTAGCAATGAGGATATAAAGCGTTGACTAAAATAAAAACATTAGACGTCTGTCTTTTGAGTCCAAAATGGCAGCTATTTAAAACTAATAGTAAATGCAAAGTTTTGGCTACGGGCCCTGGAGTGAGCTCTCACCCTTTATGTTCCCTGATTCCTCCCTCTAACTTTACTCCAAAATAAACTTCTTTAAAAAAAAAAAAAAGAAAGTCTAGTATTCTAGGGAACTTCAGGGAGTGAAGAGACACAATACTTTTATAGCTTGATTAGATATAGGCACCCAAGTCAATATACTATCCAGTTTCATTGGGGGATGGGGTTTGGGGACAAGAATGGCTGAAGATACCATGGAGAATAGGGCAGAGGTGCAGGATGTGAAGGTGCAGAAGGAAAGAACCCCTGCACTGGGGCACTTTCCAAAACTGGGAGGTACACAGGAGAGAAGTGGCACGCATCCTTTGGTGAAAAGGAAAAAAAAAAAGTTTCCCTTGCCATCCTCCTTCCCTTTTCCCCTTGCTCTTACTTCTTCATGCTCTTGGCCATGGAGACATGAGCTCTTAGCAACTATGAGATTGTCCCTGATAAGCATGATTTAAATGGAAGTTTAAGTCTGCTCCAGTAGGGGATAATAAATAATCTAAATGTGATCAAAAGGGTTTGAGACACATAGGAACTTAGAAAATATTATGAATAGAAAAAAATGAAAACATAAACTATAAAATATTGTGGTATGCAGCTGTATCAGTGCTTAGAATTCTGTAGCACTAAAAAGCTTATATTAGAATGATCTAAGCTGTGGCATAAAAAAATTTTAAAAGACAAAGAATAAATTAATTCATAAATAAGCAGAAAGAATAAAATAATAAATATATGACCAGATTATAAATGAAATAGAGTACAAAAAACGATAAAGGAAATCAAAGAAAACCAAAGCTAATTTTTGAAAAGATTAATAGTAATGATAAAATTCTAGTCAGAATGACTAGGAAATAAAAGAAACAGTACACTAAAATAGGAAGGGAAAAGTCCTACTAATATGTTTATCTTTACATATAACACGGGCATTTACATGATAAATCCTAAGGAATCCACAAAAAAAGTTACTAGCAGTGATAAACGAGTTAGTTAATGTAAATGATACAAGGTCAGTATCTAAAAAATCAATTGTATTACTATATTCTTGCAATAAACAATTAGAAATTAGAATTTTTGAAAATGTCCTATGGAATAATATCAAAATATAAGAAATACTTAGGGATAAATTCAAAAGAAAGACCTGTTTACCTAAAAGTAAATGTATCAGTTTTCAACAATAATTTAAAAAGAATATGTACAAGATCTTCTTACCTAAAACTATAAAATATTGATGAGAAAAATTAAAGACCTGAATAAATGGTGAGAAATATCATGTCTGTGGATCAAAAGATTTAATATTTTTAAGATTTGTTTTTTCTGCAAATTGATCTCTAACTTTAATATGATCCCAAACAACATTCATGCTTTCTTATAGAAATTCTTAACTAAGTTCATCTAAAATATACATGGAAATTTAAATAACCTAAAAAAGGCAAAACAGTTGTGAAAAAGAAAAAGATGGATAACTTACACGACCAGATTCAAGACTTATTATAATCTTCAATACAATGTATTATTCACATAAGGACTGACATATAATTAGGACAGGATAGAGAGTCCAGACATAAAGTGACATATAGATTCATTTGATTTTCAACAAAGCTGCCAAGATATTCAGTGGGAAAGGGGTAGTCTTCTTAACTGCTTTACTCATCTGTAGCTGGACAAGTTGTGTTTATTATTTTCTGTCCTGGAGGAGAAAATACACAATGGGACATCTCAGTTAGTGGGTTTTAGAAATAATTTATTATCAGATTTAGGGTGTATGTTAGGTGATTTGGGAACGGTCCTAAGGAAGTAGGGCTTTGCTGTGGATTAGTTGCTATCAGGAAGTGTGTGGTGGGGGGAGACTTTATAAGTGAATACATTAATAAGTCATATCTAGAAGAAATAGGACTAGACCAAGGCTAAAGATATAATTGGTAAATATTACATATCTTTACCCTTGGTCTAACAACACTCCCATTAGTTAGGATTTAGTCATTTTCATAGTTTGTATAATGTTCATACATTTTGAATTATACATATTGAGTTCATACACTCAATATCAGTAATCATAAACATTAGAAATATAGTTCCCTGTTAATACCTATGAAACAGATGACAGAGAGCCATGTAACTGGAAAAAAATGAAATTGCAATTATAATATCTATTGAACATTTATTATGTGTCAAATACCATGTTGTATGTCTTTTTTATTTTATTTTATTTTATTTTACTTCTCAAAATACATTGTACTTGATTATCATGCCCCTTTACCTATTCCTTTCCACCCCCTCCTCTCCCCCACCCTCACCCCACCACATCGTATCTGTTCACTTGGCTTAAATAGTTCAAGGAATTTTTGTGGTTATTCTGTCTTCTTCCCCCCACCCTTTATTTGTTTGTGTGTTTATTTATTTATTAATTTTTAGCTCCCACAAACAAGTGAGAACATGTGGTATTTCTCTTTCTGTGCCTGACTTGTTTCACTTGATATACTTTTCTCTAAGTCCATCCATGTTGTTGCGAATAGTAGTATTTCATTCTTTTTTATAGCAGAGTAGTATTCCATTGTGTAGATGTACCACAGTTTCCTTATCCACTCATCAGATGATGGACATTTTGGCTGGTTCCAGCTCTTGGCTATTGTATATAGAACTGCAATAAACATTGGAGTACTGGTATCCCTTCGGCATGATGATTTCCATTCCTCTGGGTATATTCCCAGCAGTGGAATCACTGGGTCATGTGGTGGATCTATCTGTAATTGTTTGAGGAACATCCATATCATTTTCCATAAAGGCTGCACCATTTTGAAGCCCCACCAACAGTCGATAAGTGTTCCTTTTTCTCCGCAACCTCTCCAGCACTTACCATTTTCAGTCTTTTGGATATTAGCCATACTAACTGGAGTGAGATGGTATCTCAGTGTGGTTTTGATTTGCATTTCCCAAATGCTGAGTGATATTGAGCACTTTGTCATGTGTCTGTTGGCCATTCATATATCTTCCTTTGAGAAATGTCTGTTCAGCTCCTTTGCCCATTTTTTAATTGGGTTATTTGTTTTTCTGTTGTAAAGTTGTTTGAGTTCCTTGTATATTCTGGATATTAATCCTTTGTCAGATGCATATTTAGCAAATATTTTTTCCCACTCTGTTGGTTGTTTTTTTACTCCGTTGATTGTTTTTTTTTTTTTTTTTTTTTTTTTTTTGCTGTGCAGAAGCTTTTACAGTTTGTGTTTTAAATACATTGACTCATTTAAAAAAACACATTGAGATAGCACTACACAGCTACTAAAACAGTTAAGACTAAAAGGACTGGCAATATGAAGTGGTGGTGCAAACGTGGAGCAACTGGAACTCTCATTCATGGCTGTTGAAAATGAATAATCGAAAACAATTTGGCAATTTTTCATAAAGTTAGATTCACACCTACCTTTAGCCCTCAAATATCACTACTATTATTTATCCAAAATAAATGAAAAGTGTTTATACACAAAGACTTTACCTGAATGTTTGTAGCAGTTTTATTCATAATAGCCAAAACCTAGAAACAACCCAAGTATTTATTAACTAGTCAACAGATCACAAATTTTGGAATAACCACACAATGGAAGAGTACTCAATAAAAAGGAACAATCTACTCGTAAATACAACATGTATGAACCTCAAAATTATCATGCTAAAACCATTATGAACTCAAAAGCAAAAATTACATAATGTATTACTTATTTGTTGTTATATTTATGTAAACAATTCTGTTATTCTATATACATTACATCCACTATTGTAGAAAAGTGAAATCTATAGTGATAGATAGCAGACTAATGGTTGCCAGAGTCTGGAAATTGGGAGGAGCATTGTGGCTTTAAGGGGCACAAGAGAATTTCATGGAAATGTTCTATATAATGACAATTGTAATAACTACAGGACTCATGCATTTGTCAACATTCATTAAGCTGTACACTTGAATTGTAGCTGTTATTGATGTGAATTATACCTCAATACATTTGATTATAAAAAAAAATCCTATGTAGTAATTGTGGTGTAACTGTCAGAACTAAATAGAGAATATTTATCTTTTCAATTTGAGTAGTTCTTATATTGGGAAAGACACATGACTTCATTCATCTGGAGGAATTACCTTAGGCATCATGCTTGATTCAGCTCAAAGGACAGTGAAAGCAAGAAATCATAATGCATCTTTGGGAAAAAGAACAGGTATTAAAAAGGGCATGATATAGGTTAATTCCCTATATTTTTCATTTGCCTGAAGCTGTCCCTGAACAGGCCATTCTGAATCATGAACACTAACTTTGAGACTTTTCCCTCTAGACTTTATTTGCATATGTGTATTTTCTTACTCTGCATTTAAGTAAATCAGACTAATTACTACAAACAAACATACATGAAAAGCAATATTTGGACAGTGATGATCATCTTAGAATGAGACTGCATAAGGTGATTAGAATTTCATTAGAATTAGAAATAGAAGTCCCTGAGCAAGAAACTGTAAATATTAATAAAGTTGACTTTTTGATATTATATTAACTGAACATATTATTATCACAGCAGAGAAGGAATACAATTCTGCCATGCAATCATTCTGCCCACTTAATGTTCTTTCAGCAGAATAAAAAGAGACCAATATTGGATTCATATACGGTTTGAAAAATGTTTACTAATAATGTATTAGTAAATTCTTTAATGTCTTGACATTAAAGAATTATTATTAAAATAGCATTATCACAATTTGAAAGATAGTATTACAAAAGTAAATAATTTCAACGTGTAAGATTGAAATTTCCTATTTTAAGGAAAGTGATATTTAATAAATTTCAGGAATGTACATTTAAATAGAATGATCGGGTCTTTAAATACATATTGCTGAATTCCTATATTACTGACCATTTCACAACTGCTTTTCAGGAAAAAAAAATTAAAAAAAATAAAATGAGAGAGATATTTAAAATTACTTAAAATATTTCAGACAAATTAAGCTTTACATATACAAATAAGCATTCATTTTAAGAGTCTTCAAAGTTTAAATAAAAGAGAATTTTCAGTTTAAGGAAAATAATACCTTAATGATTTTTACTCTAAATAATGATATGTTGATATATATATAGAATTGTTACAATAGTTTTAAAATCTACTTCTATTTTACTGTTACTCCATCTCATAGAACTCCTTCCTTGTCCAGAATAATTTTAAATTATATTCCTAATTCAGTTATCATCATTATAGTATTGTAATACAATTTTAATTATATTAATTCAACAAATACTTACCAAATTCATCTTATGCGTCAAGTGCTAAGTTCAAAAATTAGCCTGTCCTCATGTAGCTACCTTTATATATATTTATTTGTGTTTTTTTTTCCTGATAATTTGTTTAATAGCAATCTTCCTTTCTATATTGTACACTCACTCATGAATATATGGATCAAGTTCATTTTATTGGCCACTTACACTTAGCACATATCACAGTGGATGAACAAATGAATAAATGTTAACAACTTTGCTAACATTGATAAATAATAACCTGTAAACAGACAAAAAAATTATTCATTTATTTTCTCAGAGCTAAAGCAGAGAAACATAATACATAGTGCCTACACTAAATGAACTTAAAGGTTAGTAAGTGGAGACAGACTTATAATCAAATAAGTACACCAAAGCATCATAAGTCTCTGAAGGAATGCATCAAGGCTTAGCTGATCCTCAGTGATTAAATACCAGGCAAAACAAAAGTGGGAAGAAGACTGGTTCTTTCCTTCCTCCTCCCTTCCTTCCTTCCTTTCCTTCTTTCTCTTTCTCTCACTCTCTCTCTTTCTTTCTTCCAATAAGAATCCAAAGAATGATCTTCAGTCATCACTAATATACTTCCTTTCCCCTCTATTGCAATTTGGGATAATGTCAGTTTTATCCCCACTGTATGATTGACATATGGTAATAGGCATTCAATAAGTTGGTAAATTTTGAATAAATGTCAGTATGAGAAACGCTTCAAATTATAAACAATAAGACAAGTTGTTCACCAGAAAAATTAGTACCCATATCACACATATAGGCCTTGATTAAGCAAAGACCAAAATCTGCACTGGCTATCTGCAGTGATATATTTAGCTGCTGTTTATTGGATTTGCGGGATGACACCTCACACCGTAAATATGCAATGTCACCTATTGCAAAATGCCAAATACATTTCCTTGCCTGAGTGACATTAGTAGTAGATTGTTGGGGAAAATAGGATAGAGAAAATGATATTGAAAAGTGTGGCAGGCTCAAAATGCTGGTATTATTTGTATATTATATATGTACTAATATTTAATAGCTATTTTCAACATTTACACAAAAAAGTAATTGTAGTTTTATACCATAAGTCAATAATCAGAACCATATTATTACTTGTGCTCCCAATGATAACTGTTGTATAAGACAGATGAATAAAATGTATTTTACAGTGAACATGAATGATTTGATTTGATACAGTGTTTACATGTTCTATGACCTTGGGGAAGTTATATAATCCTCCTGAGCTTCAATTTCTGCCTATTCTCCATTTTTCATAATATGCTTGAGCATCAGATTATGCAAACAGCTGCAAGCAAGGATGTTTCTGGCACATGGAGGTATTCAAATAAAGGAAAATATCATAAAACCCAAAGAAGTTTAAAATATTGCACGCTCAATGTTGGTGCTTAATAGAGAGTAACTTTACTAGTAAACCAAAACAAAACAAAACAAAATTCCTGACACATTTAAATATCAGAGTATCTTATCAGAAACATTTTTAAGAGAAGTTAAAATCATACAGGTGACAATGTCGAACTTCACCGTAGCCCTGGAAACAGTGATGGTTAAGAATTTCCCCACCCTTTTGTGTGTTCAGAAAAGTTTCCCACAAAGACCATCTCTTTCTCGAATGGCTGCAAAAAGAAAATGATGTCAGTCTGGTCGAGACACCTAAAATGGAGCTGGGAGGCCATCTCAGGTTGAGTTTCAGGCACATCTTAGCAGAGAACACTCTGAGACTTTGCACTCAGCCATGTCCCCAAGATGACAACTACCTAGGTGAACAGCTGCCAGTGAATTTGCTGAGGAATACTTTCTATTACCTCCCCACAGAGCCAGAGGGTCCTTGACCAAAGCCCACCTCAGAGAACTGTTACCACCAATCCCTTATAGGCTAGTACCAATCACAACTCTTGTAACGGCCATCTCCTTTTTCCCGGGTTTTCTCCTTTAAATGTCCTGACTCTCCTTTATCTTTGTTGAGCACGTGTTTCAAGATTTCTTGAACCTGTGTCTCTTGGGCTACAGTCCTAACAAGTTCTCAAATAAACCTTCTTGTTTTATATCTCAACCAGGTGGTTCATTTGGTTGGCATGACTGAGATAAGACGCTGCACCCTTTCTCGTAACTCCCACAGAACTTGCAGATGGCTCCCTTGCTTACCTGGAACAAGACCAAACACAGACCTTTTCCCTTCTGCCTGAACTTCTTGAAAGGCCAGACACAGACACTCCAGCTACCAGTATTTTGTCGCATGAAGGATTAGCTGAGATCAGAACTTTGTCTCCCCTTAAAACTTGGTAAACGTAAGGGATAAACATTTCCTGTTCAGCATACTGAGACTTTCCTTATTGCAAAACAATCCCAACTGTATTCAAAATCTACCACCTTTAACTTGTCTGCCTTTCCCTGTAAGTCTAAGGCAAAATCACCCTGTCGAGACTGATTTTTGGATTTCCCCATTACAATAGCCTGAAAAAAATCAACCTCCTTACTAGCTTGGTTTTTGTAAAAAGAAATACGCATTTATACATTATCTAAATATTTACTGAGTACCTATTATGTGCTAAGCCCTGTTCGGAGTTCTGGGAATTCAACAGTAAACAAAACAAAATGTCCCAAGGGAAAAGAAGATAATTAAAAATGGAAGCACATAAATACTTCCATGTCAGGTAGTGGCAAGTGTTATAGAGAAACAATATAGCAGCATAAGGGATAGATATGTCAGAATGAGGAATGTTATATGAAGGTGTTAACATATGGGGTAAGAGGGATGACCTGAATGACTAGAGAGATTGACATGTGGCTAGCTAGGAAAATGGCATCCAGACAGAAGCAAAGATGACAGTGTGAATGGTACCAAAACAAAGGAAGGCCGAGTGACTGGAGTTGCAGGAGTAAAGAGGAGATGGTAAGAAATGAGATTTTAAAAAAATGGAACCTAAGCTATTTGTTTGTGTTATTATTCCAGTCTCTTCTGGAGTAATAAAAAAAAAAATAATAACATTATAAATGCGGATGACTTTAATTTTTATAACATTGGATAGTAATCTCATGTTAGTATAGACTATAAGATGTACATATCTGTGGTGAGGGTGGGGATGGAGTAGGTGAATTTTGATCCTCAGTTTCCAAGCTGTGTGTGGTGATGTTTCTGGTTATCATGATACTTTAGCAAGATCAGCTCAATAGTCTCTACCTTCAATTTTTTTTTTGAAAACAATGATTGGTAAGACATGGCAGTGCCCTGGTTTGCAAAACTATTAGTCTTTCTGTTATTTTAGTCTGTCATTTTCTCAGCACAACATTAGCATCTGTATGCCTCCCTAGTGATTTTAGGGCAGAGCATCATTGTGAGAGTTCAGGAAAGGGAAGGGTGTATCTTTCTTTCATAAAGTGGGAGAAGGATGACTATGAAAGGAAACTAAATAAAGGAGAATCATCATGAATTATTCTCAGGCAAGAATAAGATGGAGAAAGAGATTTCCCTAAAACAATTTGCCACTGTATCTCTTGAAAATTCTTTGTGGATCTAAATGTGCATGTACACGTCAATTTGAAAATCACTGCTCCAGAGGAAAAGGTTCCAGAAAAGGGAAGTGGTATCCAGAAAGCCAATTGAAGAGTTCTAAGAAGTGGAAAGTGATCAACTGCATCAAATGATGCAGGGTGAGTAAGGTGAGGATCAAGTATTGATTATAGGGTTGAACAATGTGTAGGCTATTGATAAGCTTGACAGTGGAGTTTTGATTTTGTGGTTTAAGAAAGAATTGGATACAAGTTGATGGAGATAATGAGACTATATAAGGTTTCAAGGCAGCAGATAGGTACAAGGAGATAAATTGCAGGTGAAGCAGGGGCAAAATTTTTTGTTTTTCTTATTTTTCAATTGCAGTACATATATATATTATATCTCTGTTTTTAATTAATGCTTATAATTGCAGCATATTTATGTACACACACAACTTATATACTTACATATACACACATCGGGGACACATTCGATCCATAGCAACAATATAATTCATATCAATAATGAGAATCACCTGTATGGAGTGTATACAGGTGATACTCATTATTCACAATTATGTATTTCCAGTTCACCTACTTGCTAAACTTTATGTGTAACACCAAAATCAGCAACTGTGGTGTCTCCCCAGTCATTCAAGGATATGCATAGAGCAATGAAAAATTTGAGTCATGGTACATGAACATTCCCAGTTGAGGTCAAACAAGGCAACACTCTGCCTTCTTGTTTCAGCTCTCCTTGTTAAACAACTATTCTTTTCATGGTCTATTTAGTTCCATTTTTTCCATTTTTGTGCTTTTTGTTGATGATTTTACTATTTAAAATAACCCCCAAGTGTAGTGCTGTCTAGTGTTCCAAAGCACAAGAAGGCTGTCATGTGCTTTACAGAGAAAATACAAGTGTAAGATTAGCTTCATTCAGGTATTAGGTATAGTGCTGTTGGTCATGAGTTCGATGTTGATGAATCCACAATATTGTACATTCAGAAAAAGGAAGTGGAAATTCATTGGTCTATAAGAGGGTGCTTAAAAAGTTCATGGAAAGATTTGTATTACCTTCTAATTCCATTTTTCCACAAAATTTTTGAAGTACCCTCACATGTGAAGCTACTCCAGAAAGTGCTAAAGTAACATCTACAGTGCTTGAAAAATGTCATGGAGAAGATAGGAAAGTGGCTAAATGTGCAGATCCACCAGATGATGACTGATTAAAAATGATGTAGTGGACCACATTGTTGTGAGGTGAAAGCCAAGGAGATTTATGGTCACATTACCCAAGGTCAGGAAAATGTTAAACTCATCTCAGCTAGTGCTGGCTGGCTCTCACATTTCAAAAGGGGATCTGGCATGAAAATGTTAAACTTGAAGCAAGGCAAATTCTAAAGAGCAGGAGGCCATTGAAGAATTTTAAAAATTACAATTTGTAGTAATGGGCAGGCTGATAGTATTGATCTGATCATCAAATCTTGGGCACAGGTGGTGATGGTCAGCTTTGTACACATGAATATGCATAATCATTAAAAAAATAATAATACTTGCTAAATTTTATACAGCCAAAGTGTTATGCAGAAGAGGTTTTCAATGCTGATGAGACCAGTTGTTTTACAAGGATGCTGACAAATGTCCTCTAAAACTTCTAACTTTAAACCATTCAAAACCATGCAACTAATTATTTGTAAGAAATAGATATTAAATGTCTATTTTGATTTCTTTAAACAGACATACACATAAATGGTTGCATAATTGCTAATACAGTGTTCCCAGTAACTTTGTAAAACATAACTCATTAATAATGAGAAATATATATTTCTAGAGACTGAATGTTCATGTTCCCACAAAATCCATAAGTGGAAAACTAATCCCAATGTAATGGTACTTAGAAGGAAGCCTTTGGGGGGTGATTAGGTCATGAGTGCAGATCCCTCATGAATGGGATTAATGCCCTTATAAAAGAGGCTCCACAGAGCTCATTTGCTATTTCCACCATTTGAGGACAAAGAGAGAAGGTGGCCTTCTGTGAACCAGGAAACAGGACCTTGCCAGACGCTGAATCTGCCAGAACCTTGATCTTGGACTTCCCAACCTTCAGAAATGTGAGAAATAAATTTATGTTATTTATAAGCCACCTAGTCTATGGTATTCTCTTATGGCAGTCTGAATGGACTGATACAAACACACATATGCATACACACACATACACTCCTTGGAATGTTTCAGTATATATGAAAAACTGATAATAATTGAAAGAGAAGGAACTATTTAAGAAGGAAAGTCTGTAAAGTAATGAGGTATGTGAATCCAATGCATAGATTGAGCTGCTGTCATTTGATAGTAGCAGCAGCGAGTCAATTCATTGTAACATAAGAAAAACAAAATGTATATGTGCAGATACTTTTGAATTGGTAGACATTTAAATACATACATCTAGAAGTTTTCCAATTCCTCAGTTAATGAACAGCATGATTAGTAACTGAGAATGAGAAAAGAGAAAATGTAATAGAGGTTTGAGAAAAGAGGAGCAGATGAGAGTTGAGTGATAGAGTGAATTTACCAGGAAAATATAAAGTAGGATTGCCTGGCAGAACAAAAGTCCCTTTCAGGTTTGCAATCATGAATTTAAAACAAGTCCAGCCAGGATTTTTATGGCTTTTCTCAATCCACTTTTTTTTTTTTCTATAAATTTTTATTTTGTCGATATACAATGTGGTTGATTATTGTGGCCCATTACCAAAACCTCCTTCTCTCCTCCCTCTCCTCCCTCCCACCCAACAATGTCCTTTCTGTTTGCTTGTCATATCAACTTCAAGGAATTGTAGTTGTTATATCTTCTTCCCCCCCCAATCCACTTTTAATTTTTCAGTTGCCAGAAAAGAATATGTGTAGAGTCACATTTAACCATGATGAAATTTTGTTAGAAGGAATATTGTTAATGCTACAAATTAAATACATTTTTAAAATTTTAGAACTGGAAGAAAATTTTAAAATTTTTTATTATCTTTGGAAGAAAAAACACTTTAGAACACAGATTTCGAAGGTGAGTGAACTTGCTTTCAAATGTCAGATAACGGATGTGCCGCTTGGGAGTTTCAAGATGGCGGCGGCTGCAGTGGCTTGCGCGGAGTAGCTGAGGTGGAAAAGGTGGCCACTGGGCCTCAGGAAGCCGGGAAACTTGTGGACCTTCCTCTGGCCATCTCTTAAGGGAGGACTGCTGCTGCTGGCCGGTCGTGGGGGCTCAACGCCACTTTGCCCCCGGCAGGAGAGGCTGCCTCATTTACAGGCAACAGCTTTGAAGTGTGGAGCAGGAAAAGAACTGATTCTTAGCTGCAAAAGCGAGTCTTGAAACAGGGAACACGGCGCCAGGGCTGCTGTGGATGCAGCCAGGATCCCGGAGGCTGGGGCCGCACTGAAGGCAGCCAGCTGCCCTATTCAGGATTCGAGGTTTCAGGCCGGCATTAAAGAAGATTCCTGGGAGCGCCCCAGCGGGGCCGCGACTGAACAGCCCGAGGCGGCAGCGCCGAGAACACGGAAGGCAACAAACCAGAGACAGAGCGAGCGCCCGACCTGGCACAGCACTGTGAGTGATCCCTGGCACAGCTCTGTTCGGGGGGTGGATGCCCACGCGGCTCCCGCCTGCACCACCAGGCCACTCACTGCCCCGGTGCTGCCTCCATTTTCCCAGGTGCGGGCAGCTCCGCCCTGCTCGGCCATCACTGAGCCCATATGCTTGGCCTGGCGCGGGGCTTTCCGGACCCTGCGGGCTGGCCTCCTCTCCCACTCCCTCCGCGGTTCTCTGGCGGGGCTGGGGGTGTGGGGCGTCCCGACCAGTGTTGGGAGGGCTAGGAAGTACGGGCGGGCCGACTGTCACTCCACCACACCCTGGAGTCCGGCCCGGTAAACTTCCTGTTACTGGGAGGCAGATACCATCTCTGCGACCACCAGTTTGGAAAAAAGCCTAACGAATTTCTGGTTGGGAATAGTGTGGTAGGAGAGTTCCCAGGTCCGCTTGAACCTGCCGGAGACCAGGCTGCAGGCGGACACTAGACTCGGTTTATACCGGGGGGATACAAAGGTGAACAAGACCCGAGAAAGATCTACACAGTGCTACAAAGGCACCCAGAGAGACCGGTCGTCTGTGCCTAGCAGAAACCTGGTAGACTTCCTGGGCGAGGCGGTGCTGAGCAGGGTCTTGAAGGCCCAGCTGATAGACGAGGGGTGCAGAAGACACGCCCCAGCCCAGCACAGTGTGCACAGAGGGGGGAGACGTGCGGCCAGGGAGGCGGAGACTCGACAGAAACCACCCACCCGGTGGGGTCGCCACTGCACGATCTAACAGCCTGGGCCAGAGCACACGGAACGGGGAGAAGTCCTGTACAGAAAGTGAAAGCTCAACAGAGATCACACACCCTGTGGTACGTGATCCACCAGCCCAGCAGAGTCCAAGCTGACCAGAAAGGTGGATCCCCGGAGAAGCCCAAGACCCGAGGCAACCACACACACAAGACACTAGAGGCCAACTGAGCAGTCACAGCGGGAACCATACCAAATTGGCAACCACAGCAACATCCTAGTTAGTCATTAGTCTCAAACCGGTGGACTGTGAAACCCCCTGCCACAATGAATAAACACCAAAAAAAAGACACCAGAAATACAAAAAATCAAGAAAGTACACCACCAAAAGTTAATAAATCTCATACTCTAGATCCTATAGAACAAGAAGCCCTTGAAATAACTGACAAGGAATTTCGAGTGATAATTCTAAGGAAACTGAATGAGATACAAGAAAACTCAGCTAGACATCATGATGAAATGAGGAAAAGTATACAGGATCTGAAAGAGGAAATATACAAGGAAATCAATGTCCTGAAAAAAAATGTAGCAGAACTTGCTGAACTGAAGAAGTTATTCAGCGAAATAAAAAACACAACGGAGAGTTTAACCAGCAGGCTTGTCGAAGTTGAAGAGAGAACCTCTGAACTTGAAGATGGGCTGTTTGAAATAACACAAGCAGACAAAAAGAAAGAAAAAAGAATCAAGGACATGGAAGAAAATCTGAGAGAGATATCAGACAACCTCAAGCGCTCAAATATCCGAGTCATGGGTATTCCAGAAGGGGAGGAAAATGGAGATTCCATTGAAAACATATTCAACAAAATAGTGGCAGAAAACTTCTCAGTTATAGGAAAAATCACAGATCTTCAGATCCAGGAAGCTCAACGATCTCCAAACGTATTCAACCCAAAAAGGCCTTCTCCAAGACATGTCATAGTCAAATTGGCAAAACTCAGAGACAAAGAGAGAATCTTAAAAGCTGCAAGAGAGAAGTGTCAAATCACCTATAAGGGAGCCCCAATCAGGTTAACATCAGACTTTTCATCACAAACCCTAAAAGCTAGAAAGGAATGGGATGATATTTTCAAAATACTAAAAGACAAAGATTGCCAGCCAAGAATACTCTACCCTGCAAGGCTATCCTTCCGAAATGAGGGGCAAATAGTATATTTCTCAGACAAACAAAAACTGCGGGAGTTCACTACCACAAGACCACCCTTACAAGAAATCCTCAAGGGAGTACTGGGTTTGGTTCCTGAAAAATAACTACCACTGCCATAAAAACCTAAGAAAAATCTAAACCCGCTAGTACAATAAAAATGGCATTCATGAAGAGAAAACAAGCTAACAAAAACACTATCTACAACCTAAGGAACCAACAAACAAAGAAAGCAAACAGTAAATCAGAAAGCAAGGAACAAAAGACACCTAAGACAACCAAACAACCAATAAAATGCTAGGAATAAATCAACACCTTTCAATAACAACTCTTAATGTTAAAGGCTTAAATTCCCCAATTAAAAGACACAGACTGGCTGACTGGATCAAAAAGCAGGACCCAACTATATGCTGCCTACAAGAGACCCACCTCACCCATAAAGATTCACACAGACTAAGAGTGAAAGGATGGAAAAAGATTTACCATGCAAACAGAAAAGAAAAACGAGCTGGAGTGGCTATTCTTATATCTGACAAAATAGACTTTAAACTAAAAACCATAAAAAGAGACAATGAGGGACACTACTTAATGATAAAAGGACTGATCCATCAAGAAGACATAACAATCATAAATATGTACGCACCCAATGTTGGAGCAGCCAGATTTATAAAACAAACTCTATTAGACCTAAAGAAGGAAATAGACACTAATACCATAATAGCAGGGGACCTGAACACTCCACTGTCAATATTAGACAGATCATCTAGGCAAAGAATCAGTAGAGAAACACAAGATCTAAACAAGACTCTAGACCAATTGGAATTGGCAGATATCTACAGAACATTCCACCCAACAACCTCAGAATATTCATTCTTCTCATCAGCACACGGATCATTCTCCAGGATAGATCACATATTAGGTCACAAATCAAGTCTCAATAAATTCAAAAAAATTGGAATTATCCCATGTATCTTCTCAGACCACAATGGATTAAAACTAGAAATTAATAACAAACAAAACTCTGGAAACTATACAAACACATGGAAATTAAACAGCATTCTACTTAATGACATATGGGTCCAAGAAGAAATCAAGCAGGAAATCAAAAAGTTTATTGAAACTAATGAAAACAATGATACATCATACCAAAACCTGTGGGATACTGCAAAAGCAGTATTGAGGGGAAAATTTATTGCATTAAATGCTCACTTCAGAAGAATGGAAAGATGGCAAGTGAACAACCTAACACTTCACCTTAAAGAACTAGAAAAACAAGAACAATCCAATCCTAAAGTTAGCAGACGGAAAGAAATCATTAAGATCAGAGCAGAACTGAATGAAATTGAAAACCAAAAAACAATTCAAAAGATCAACGAATCAAAAAGTTGGTTTTTTGAAAAGATAAATAAAATTGACAAACCATTAGCATGGCTAACAAAAAAAAGAAGAGAGAAGACTCAAATAACAAAAATTAGAAATGAAAAAGGCGATATTACAACTGATTCATCTGAAATACAAGGAATCATTCGAGACTACTATAAACAACTATACGCCAACAAATTTGAAAATCTGGAGGAAATGGATAAATTTCTGGACACACACAAGCTCCCAAAACTGAACCGTGAAGACGTAGAAAACTTGAACAGACCAATAACAATAAAGGAGATTGAAGCTGTTATCAGAAGGCTCCCAACAAAGAAAAGCCCAGGACCAGATGGATTCACAGCAGAATTTTACCAAACATTCAAAGAGGAATTGACACCGATTCTTTACAAACTATTCCAAAAGATTGAAACGGACGCAAATCTCCCAAACTCATTCTATGAAGCAAACATCATCCTGATACCAAAACCAGGTAAAGATATAACCAAAAAAGAAAACTACAGGCTGATATCCTTGATGAATATAGATGCAAAAATCCTCACTAAAATACTAGCAAACAGAATACAGCAACACATACGAAAAATTATTCATCACGATCAAGTGGGATTCATCCCAGGGATGCAAGGTTGGTTCAACATATGCAAATCAATAAATGTGATACACCATATTAATAAACTCAAACACAAGGACCATATGATCATCTCTATAGATGCTGAAAAAGCATTTGATAAAGTTCAGCACTCATTCATGACAAAGACCCTCTATAAGTTAGGTATAGAGGGAAAGTATCTCAACATAATTAAAGCCATATATGACAAACCCACTGCCAATATCATCCTGAATGGGGAAAAGCTGAAAGCTTTTCCTTTAAGAACAGGCACTAGACAAGGATGCCCACTCTCACCACTCCTATTCAACATAGTGTTGGAAGTACTAGCCAGAGCAATCAGAGAAGAGAAGGAAATAAAGGGCATCCAGATTGGAAAAGATGAAGTCAAACTGTCCCTGTTTGCAGATGACATGATCCTATATATCGAACAGCCTAAAACCTCTACAAAAAAACTGTTGGAATTGATAAACGATTTCAGCACAGTAGCAGGATACAAAATCAACACACAAAAATCAGTAGCATTTCTTTTCTCCAATAGTGAACATGCAGAAGGAGAAATCAAGAAAGCCTGCCCATTTACAATAGCCACCAAAAAAATAAAATACTTAGGAATTGAGTTAACCAAGGAGGTGAAAAATCTCTATAATGAGAACTACAAACCACTGCTGAGAGAAATTAGAGAGGATACAAGAAGATGGAAAGATATTCCATGCTCTTGGATTGGAAGAATCAACATAGTGAAAATGTCCATACTACCCAAACTGATATACAAATTCAATGCAATCCCCATCAAAATTCCAAAGACATTTTTCTCAGAAATGGAAAAAACTATTCAGACATTTTTATGGAACAATAAAAGACCACGAATAGCCAAAGCAATGCTGAGCCAAAAAAATAAAGCTGGAGGCATAACACTACCTGACTTTAAGCTATACTACAAAGCTATAATAACCAAAACAGTATGGTACTGGCATAAAAACAGACACACTGACAAATGGAATAGAATAGAGAATCCAGAAATCAACCCACACACTTACTGCCATCTGATCTTTGACAAAGGCACCAAGCCTATTCACTGGGGAAGGGACTGCCTCTTCAGCAAGTGGTGCTGGGATAACTGGATATCGATATGCAGGAGAATGAAACTAGATCCATACCTCTCACCGTATACTAAAATCAACTCAAAATGGATTAAGGATTTAAATATACACCCTGAGACAATAAAACTTCTTAAAGAAAATATAGGAGAGACACTTCAGGAAATAGGACTGGGCACAGACTTCATGAATACGATCCCAAAAGCACGGGCAACCAAAGGAAAAATAAACAAATGGGATTATATCAAACTAAAAAGCTTCTGCACAGCAAAAGAAACAATTAAAAGAGTTAAAAGACAACCAACAGAGTGGGAGAAAATATTTGCAAAATATACATCTGACAAAGGATTAATATCCAGAATATATAAGGAACTCAAACAACTTTACAAGAAGAAAACAAGCAACCCAATTAAAAAATGGGCAAAAGAGCTAAGTAGGCATTTCTCTAAGGAAGATATCCAAATGGCCAACAGACATATGAAAAAATGCTCAACATCACTCAGCATCCGGGAAATGCAAATCAAATCCACATTGAGATACCATCTAACCCCAGTTAGGATGGCTAAAATCCAAAAGACTATGAACGATAAATGCTGGCGAGGCTGCGGAGAAAAAGGAACTCTCATACATTGTTGGTGGGACTGCAAAATGTTGCAGCCTCTATGGAAAATGGTATGGAGGTTCCTTAAACAATTGCAAATAGATCTACCATACGACCCAGCCATCCCACTGTTGGGAATATACCCAGAGGAATGGAAATCATCAAGTCGAAGGTATACCTGTTCCCCAATGTTCATCGCAGCACTCTTTACAATAGCCAAGAGTTGGAACCAGCCCAAATGCCCATCATCAGATGAGTGGATACGGAAAATGTGGTACATCTACACAATGGAATACTACTCAGCTATAAAAACGAATGAAATACTGCCATTTGCAACAACATGGATGGACCTTGAGAGAATTATATTAAGTGAAACAAGTCAGGCACAGAAAGAGAAATACCACATGTTCTCACTTATTGGAGGGAGCTAAAAATTAATATATAAATTCACACACACACATACACACACACACACACAAACCGGGGGGGGCGGGGGAAGAAGATATAACAACCACAATTATTTGAAGTTGATACAACAAACAAACAGAAAGGACATTGTTGGGGGGGAGGGGGGGAGGGAGAAGGGAGGGAGGTTTTGGTGATGGGGAGCATTAATTAGCTACAATGTATATCGACAAAATAAAATTTAAAAAAAAAAAAACTGTCCGATAACATTTATTACTAGTCATAGTAGATTACTTTTTCTTAACAGTAAATTGGAAACAATAACATATCTCTTTCAGACTAGTTTAAAGATTAAAATAAGACAAAAATTTAGAGAAGCACCAGTGACAGGACCAAATGCATAATTAGTGTTCAAGACAAGTTAATTTTCTTCTAGTTTTGTCTGCATTTAAAAATGATACACTGGATCATGTAATGCAACCCACCATGTGTGCGGGCATCACCTGGACCTCACTGCATCACCTGCAGGAATTGGAGTCGAGGAACCAAGGCAAGAAAATGATAAATTTTGGCTACTACTATTGCTATGAGTAATAAATTGTCCTTTATCACAGGAGATTTGTCTTTGGTCAGCATCCACAAAACTGTGACAGATTGGACCACACACCCCATGGCACCAGCATGTGACTGAGCAGGTAGGCCTCACCACCACCAGATCCTATCCATAGCCTGGCTGAGCATGTGCCGAACAAAAAGGAGCCCAACCAGAGAGGCCTGAGGCCTGCAGAGACCACACGCCCTGCAGTGCCAGTGCGTGACTGAGCAGGTAGGCCTCGCTGCTGCTGGAACCCATCCCCAGCCCAGCTGAGTGCATGCTGACCAGAGGCCAAAGACCTGAGGTGACTACGCACCCAAGGTGCCAGCGGGCAACTGAGAAGACACTGAGGCAGCTGTGCCAAATTGGCAGCCCTGGCAAGATCCTGGCCAGACAATAGTTTCAAACCAGTGGACTGTGAAATCCCTTGCCACAATGACTAAACATCAAAGAAAAGATACCAGCAATATGAAAAATCAAGAAAGTACACCACCAAAGGGTAATAACTCCCAAGATCTAAATCCTATAGAACAAGAAACCCTTGAAATGTCTGACAAGGAATTTTGAGTGACAATTCTAAGGAAAGTAAATGAGATACAAGAAAACTCAGCTAGACAACATGATGAAACAAGGAAAAGTGTATAGGACCTGAAAGAACAAATGTACAAGGAAATTGATGCCCTGAAAAAGAATGTAGCAGAGCTTTCTGAGCTGAAGACATCATTCAATGAAATAAAAAACACAACAGAGAGTTTAACAAGCAGGCTTGCAGAAGCAGAAGAGAGAACCTCTGACCTTGAAGATGGGCTATTTGAAATAACACAGACAGAAAAGAAAAAAGAACTAAAAGCATTGAAGAAAATCTAAGAAAGATATCAGACAACCTTAAGTGCGCAAATATCCAAGTCATTGGTATTCCAGAAGAGGAGGAAAAAGCAGATTGCAGTGAAAACATATTTAACAAAATAGTGGCATAAAAATTCCCAAGTACAGGAAAAGACACAGATCTTCCAATTCAGGAAGCTCAAAGATCCCCAAATGTATTCAACCCAAAAAGGTCTTCTCCAGGATATGTTATAGTCAAACTGGCAAAACTAAAAGACAAAGAGAGAATCTTAAAATCTGCAAGAGAGAAGTATCAAATCACCTATAAGGGAGCCCCAATCAGACTAACATCAGACTCTTCATCACAAACCCTGAAAGCAAGAAAGGAATGAGAGATATATTTAAAATACTAAAAGACAGAGATTGCCAGCCAAAAATATTCCACACCTCCAGGTTATCCTTCCAAAATGAAGGTCAAATAGTGTATTTCTCAGACAAACAAAAACTGTGGGAGTTCACTACCACATGACCACCCTTACAAGAAATTATCAAGGGATTACTGGGTTTGGTACCTGAAAAATAAACACCACTGCCATAAAAACTCAAAAAAAAAATCAAAATCCACTAGTAAAAAAAAAATGCAAACAATGAAGAGAAAAACAAAGTTTCTCTACAACCCAAGAAACTAACATATACAGAAGATAAACAGTAAATCAGAAAGAAGGGAACAAAAGACACCTAAGACATCCAAACAAAATCAAGAAAATGCTAGGAATAAACCAACACTTTTCAATAACAACTCTTAATGTAAAAGGATTAAATTCTCCAATCAAAAGACACAGACTGGCTGACTGGATTAAAAAGGAGAACCCAACTACATCTTGCCTCCAAGAGACCCACCTCACCTATAAAGACTCACATAGACTAAGAGTGAAAGGATGGAAAAAAATTTACCATGCAAACAGAAATGAAAAATGAGCTGGAGTAGCTATTCTTATATCTGATAAAATAGACTTTAAACTAAAAACCATAAAAAGAGACAATGAGGGCCACTACATAATGATAAAAGGATTGATCCATCAAGAAGACACAACAATCATAAATATATATGCACCCAGTGTCAGAGCAGCCAGATTTATAAAGCAAACTCTATTAGACCTAAAGAAGGAAATAGACACTAATACCATAATAGCAGGGGACCTGAACACCCCACTGTCAATATTGGACAGATCATCTAGGCAAAGAATCAGCAGAGAAACACAGATCTAAAAAATACTCTAGACCAATTGGACTTGGCAGATATCTACAGAACATTCCATCCAACAACCTCAGAATATTCATTCTTATCATCAGCACACAGATCATTCTCCAGGATAGATCACATGTTACGTCACAAATCAAGTCTCAACAAATTAAAAAAAAAAATTGGAATTATCCCATGTAGTTTTTCAGACCACAATGGATTAAAATTAGAAATCAATAGCAAATGAAATTCTGGACACTATAAAAACACATGGAAATTAAATAGCATTCTACTTAATGATATATGGATCCAAGAAGAAATCAAAGAGGAAATCAAAAAATGTATTGAAACTAAAGAAAATAATGATACATCATATCAAAACCTGTGGGATACTGCAAAAGCAGTAATGGGTGGAAATTTATTGCATTAAATGCTTACTTCAGACGAATGAAAAGATGGCAAGTGAACAACCTAACACTTCACCTTAAAGAACTAGAAAAACAAGAACAATCCAAACCTAAAGTTAGCATACGGAAAGAAATCATTAAGATCAGAGCAGAACTGAATGAAATTGAAACCTAAAAAACAATACAAAAGATCAATGAATCAAACAATTGGGTTTTTTTGAAAAGATAAATGAAATTGACAAACCATTAACATGACTAACTAAAAAGAGAAGAAAGAAGACCCAAATAACAAAAATTAGAAATGAAAAAGGTGATATTAGAACTGAGACCTCTGGAATACAAGGAATCATTAAAGACTACTATAAACAACTATATGCCAACAAATTTGAAAATCTGGAGGAAATGGATAAATTTCTGGATACACATAAACTACCAAAACTGAGCCAAGAAGATGTAGAAAATCTGAATAGACCAATAACAATAAAAGGATTGAAGCTGTTATCAGAAGGCTCCCAGCAAAGAAAAGCCAAGGACCAGATGGATTCACAGCAGAATTCTACCAAACATTCAAAGAGGAATTGACACCAATTCTCTACAAACTATTCCAAAAGATTGAAACAGAGGCAATTCTCCCAAACTCATTTTATGAAGCAAACACCACCCTGATACAAAAGCCAGGTAAATATACAACTAAAAAAGAAAACTACAGGCCAATATCCTTGATGAACATAGACACAAAAATCCTCAATAAAATACTAGCCAACAGAATACAGCAACACATACTCAAAATTATACACCATAATCAAGTGGGACTCATCCCAGGGATGCAAGGTTGGTTCAATGTATGCAAATCAATAAATGTGATACACCATATCAATAAAATCAAACACAAGGGCCATATGTTCATCTCTATAGATGCTGAAAAAGCATTTGATGAAATTCAACACTCGTTCATGATAAAGACTCTCTACAAGTTAGGTATAGTTGGAAAGTATCTCAACATAATTAAAGCTATATATGATAAACCCACTACCAATATCATCCTGAATGGGGAAAAGCTGAAAGCCTTTCCTTTAAGAACAGGAACTGGACAAGGATGCCCACTCTCACCACTCCTATTCAACATAGTGTTGGAAGTACTAGCCAGAGCAATCAGAGAAGAGAAGGAAATAATGGGCATCCAGATTGGAAAAGATGAAGTAAAACTGTTCCTCTTTGCAGATGACATGAACAGCCTAAAGCCTCTACAAAAAAACTCTTGGAGTTGATAAATGATTTCAACAAAGTCGCAGGATACAAAATCGACACACAAAAATCAGTAGCATTTTCATTCTGCAATAGTGAACATGCAGAAAGAGAAATCAAGAAAGCTTGCCCATTTATAATAGCCACCAAAAAAATAAAATACTTAAGAATAGAGTTAACCAAGGATGTGAAAAATCTCACGTAGTTCTAATGAGAACTACAAACCACTGCCAAGAAAAATTAAAGAGAGAGAACCCAAGAAGATGGAAAGATATCCCATGCTCTTGGATTGGAAGAATCAACAGCATGAATATTTCCATACTACCCAAAGTGATATACAAATTCAATGCAATCCCCATCAAAATTCCAATGACATTTTTCTCAGAAATGGAAAAAACTACCCAGACATAACAAACACCATGCATAGTGTAAGCAATTCTGAGCAAAATAAATAAAGCTGGAGGCATAATGCTTCCTGACTTTAAACTATACTACAAAGCTAGAATAACCTAAACAGCATGGTACTGGCATAAAAACAAACACACTGATCAATGGAACAGAATAGAGAAACCAGAAATCAACCCACACACCTACAGCCATCTGATCTTTGACAAAGGCACCAAGCCTATACACTGGGGAAGAGATTGCTTCTTCAGCAAATGTTGCTGGGATAACTGGATATCCATATGCAGGAGAATGAAACTGGACCCATATACTAAAATCAACTCAAAGTGGATTAAAGAATTAAAAGTGCATCCTGAAACAATAAAACTTCTTAAAGAAAACATAGGAGAAACACTTCAGGAAATAGGACTGGACACAGACTTTATGAATATGACCCCAAAAGCACGGGCAACCAAAGGAAAAATAAACAAATGGGAATATATAAAACTAAAAATCTTCTGTACAGCAAAAGAAACAATTAACAGAGTTAAAAGACAACCAACAGAGTGGGAGAAAATATTTGCAAAACATACATCTGACAAAGGATTAATATCCAGAATATACAAGCAACTCAAACAACTTTACAACACAAAAACAAGTAACCCAATTAAAAATGGGCAAAAGAGCTAAATAGACATTTCTCAAAGGAAGATATATGAATAGCCAACAGACACATGAAAAAATGCTCAACATCACTCAGCATTCGGGAAATGCAAATCAAAACCACATTGAGATACCATCTCACCCCAGTTAGGATGGCTAATATCCAAAATACTGTGGATGATAAATGCTGGTGAGGTTGCGGAGAAAAACGAACTCTCATACACTGTTGATGGGACTGCAAAATGGTGCAGCCTCTATGGAATATGGTATGGAGGTTCCTCAAACAATTGCAGATAGATCTACCATGAGACACAGCTATCCCACTGCTGGGAATATACCCAGAAGAATGGAAATCATCAAGTCGAAGGTATACCTGTTCTCCAGTGTTCATTGCAGCACTATTTACAATAGCTAAGAGTTGGAAGCAGCCCAAATGTCCATCATCAGATGAGTGGATATGGAAACTGTGGTATATCTACACAATGGAATACTACTCTGCTATAAAAAAGAATGAAATACTGCCATTTGCATCAACATGGATGGACCTAGAGATAATTATATTAAGTGAAACGAGTCAGGTACAGAAAGAGAAATATCACATGTTCTCACTTATTTGTGGGAGCTAAAAATAAATAAATAAATACACAAATAAACTGGTGGGGGGAGGGAAGAAGACACAACGATTACAATTCCTTGAAGTTGACACGACAAGCAAACAGATATGAGGTTGTTGGGAGGGAGGGGTGCGGGAGGTTTGGTAATGGGCCACAATAATCAACCACATTGTATATTGACAAAATAAAATAAAATTTTAAAAAATGATACACTGGAGATGCTTAGAAACATTTTCAGAGCCTCAAAAATATTTATAGCATTTTTCTTCATTACTTCTGACTGTTTTTAAATTCTTCAATGGCCTGGGCAAGACAGAAATTTTAGTAGACAAACTACTGTTTTCTGACTGTTCTTAATCCGGCAGAATTTGTTCTTAATCCGACAGAATTTGCCTTCATTAAGGCCAGAGTGTACAAAATCACTCATAACTTTTCTTTTAGTGATATGTCCTTTTGTATTTTGCTCTTTACATTGATCGTGACCAATATTTGATATTAGGCAAAAGCTTTATCTGTAGACAGTTTAACGTCAACAGAGAAAACAGCAACTCTGAAGCTTCTTCATGAAAAGAGTGAAATGCTTCAAAGAATCATTCCACAGCACCTGAGTGAGAATTAAGTTTTTAGCATAGGGCTTTGGCTCATTTAACAAATCCCCTTTTGGTGATCATTCTTTTCTATATGTACATTCATGTGGTTCTCAGTGTAGACTAACGCCTGTTGACAGTTCAAAGGGTCTGACATTCAAACTTCAGACTTCAATATTGTCATGACTATCACCCAACTGGTTCTATAGCTCAATTCCATGCATAGACTCCTACTTTGTTCTGAAATTATGCTCACCTCAGGTCTAGCAAGGCAGCTCTGGCCTTTGCCCCTCAGAGCCTACCTCTTGATAATACATTTGTAGTCAATCAGAGACTGGGAACCTGTTGCCTCATTCGTACAGCCTCCTCCCTCTCCCACTTCCAACACACAACACAGCAGCTACAGTAATATTATTTTAGTGAGTGCTTACTATGTACAAATTACCCATACTAAGCACTTTTCCTACATCATCTATTCCACATAGTAGAGAACTCTATTACAACAATTTTGCAAAGGTAGATGGTAAAAGGAAAGTTAAATAGCTCTTGCCCTCTTGAATCTAAATTCTAGTGGATTACTAATTGCAAAATTAACCAGTAAATGGCAATAGTAATAAGTACTATAACAATGCCAGAATATACTAGGAATGCATCATATACCGTAGACATGGCTGTTTTGAGGAAGCCTGGAAAGTCAGGGACAGCTTTCTTGAGGAAATGCTATTTGAGCTAAATTCCAAAAGATGAGCTGAAATTAACTCCTATGATGGGAGAGGAGGAGAAGCATGGACATTTCCGAAGAAGAAACATCCCTTCTGAAGACACTGCAGAAAGGACTGAGACAAACACAGAAGGAATAGAGTGTCTGGACTGGAAGGAAGAGTGGCATGAATGAGGCTGGGGATTAGAAGCCAGGTCACACAGGGGCTGCCTTGGGACTTGTTATTTATCCTGAGAGCAAAGGGCAGCGTCTTGGAGTGATTTGGGAAGAATGATGGGAGGTAGTTGGAGTGAAAATAGGCATACCTGTTGGGCAGAGATGGCACTACTCCAACATGACGAAAGATGACAGCAGCATGAACTACTATGGCAGCAGACAGGAAGGGAAACGTAAGTGGGTTTAAGAGAAATTCAATAGGAGGAATCAGCTGGAGATCATGGCTGAATTAGCTACACGGGTGAGAGTGGAGAATGGACACCAGCCAGCTGAATGGAGTGCTCTAAATTTAATGAAGCAGAATGCTTACTTACCTCTTATATCATTCCAAAAGTATTACCTCAGAATATGTTTCAGGGTGTATGAGTTCATTTCTGTTACTTATAACAGAATACCTGCAACTGGGTAATTTATAAGAAAATGCAATTTATTCCTTACAGTTTCAGAAACTGGGAAGTCCACAGTCCAGGGAACATATCTGGTGAGGGCCTTGTTGGTGGGTAGTGACTCTTCACAGCAACTCAGGGAATCACATGGTGAAAAATGGCAGGAGCAAGACACAGCTAAGCTGCTCAGTTGCTCTCCTTTTAACGCCTTCAGAACCACACCCATCACTCCGTGAATAGATCAATCCATTCTCAAGGGTACATTCCTCACAATATAATGGCTTATTAAAGGCCCCACCTTTCAATTACTATAGAAGGATTTCCCACCCTCTTAGCATTGTCACATTTTGATTAAGTCCCAATACATGAAACTTTGGGGGGATACATTTAGCCATAACACAGGGATTTGAAATGTTTTCTGTTGCACTCTCTTTGCCACACTTGGGGTGATGGAGATGCAAAGGATTACTCAAAGCCCATTTCTGAGCAGTGTGAAGCCCCGAAGGGGTTAATTTTCCAGGAACCCTCAAGAGAGAGGCATTCCTCCTTGGAAAAATAACCCTGAACTGGGGTTCTTTCTCAGTATTTATTCTCCAGGCCAGAAAGTTACAGAAAAGGATCATAGGTGGAGTTATGGCTAAGTATAGTTGAACAGTAGAAGCTGGTAACATCAGTGAAATAACAAAATGACATTCCATAATGCAGTTTGCCAAAGGTTAAGTTGATCCACCAACAAAATCCTGTCCTTAGCAAATACTCTCTTTTCCTACAGCAATTTCCTTAGTATTTTTACATAACAATCAAGTAATCTTAGGTTAACCTGCTCCAAGGGCATCTGTCCTTGAGCCAACAACTTTGCTGTGTTACAATTCTTCATCTGCAACAGAGGCTTTAGCCCGGGGAAATTTTCCTCTTTTGCAAGCTTAACATTTCTATATGTAATTTTTAAAAGTTAGGTTATACCTGAAACTACAGGGCTTTGGAAACTAGGCCCTGTGAAATACATTTGCTTTATAAATGTTAGTATACTCCACAGTCTTCTTTCATGGTTCATATCTGTCACCTGAGATTGGGTTACAGATGGAAATCCTAGACTAACAAAATTGAGGATGGAAGTTCAGCCATGGGGAGATCCCAGATAGCAGGTGGCAAAAAGGTCAAAGATTAAAACCAGGGGGTTAATTATTTCACAATGTGGCCTTAGGTTCTGCGTAGTTTATTTAGAGCTTCATATTATTGCTGCCTTTGGATATTATATATATAATCTATGAACACTATAATAGAATAATTACTATTTCTTATCTACTTTCTAAAAGGTATACATATTACCTGATTTTATGAATCCTATGCTAATCCTCTGAGGTAATATTCTCAGGGACAAAGTGGCTCACCCAAGGTTAGAAAGTTTGTAGGTGACAGAGGCAAGATACAACCTAGGTTTGTGTAGCTCCTGAGCCTAAGCTCCAAGTCAATGCAACAAAACTAATCAGTCAGTGAGCTAAGAGTCTCTGTTCCTTCCCACTATTGCCTGTTGTAACTCAAAACTAAAGTTTCAACTGCGCCTCAAATCTAGCTAAACAGAGATGAGGTTCTCAAGGAATTCAAAATCCTCTTCTTTCCTTTCTGATTAGAGTTTCACGTTCCAATTTGTCTCAGAGAAAATGGGTTAGGTCAATCCATTTCTGTCTATTATAAAAAGCCCTATATAGTGGGGAGTGGGCGTAGCTGGAAGATGTATTTGAGATAGGTATGGTCGAAGATGCTGGGTGCATTTGGGGGACATAGATAAGATCTACAGAAAGAAGGATGTGTTATATAAAAAGTACCTAACACTAGTTTGACACTTTCAAAATTACCAAATTTTGAAAGTGTCAAGCACAGTTATAGTTTGTTTTACAGTTACCCTCTAAAAATAAACCTATTGTTCACCTTAAAAGAAAAATCATCTCTAGTTTCTTTCCATGTAGGGAGCACTGAGATTCTTTCCACATATTGTATCAGTGTTCAGATGTCCATATCTTCCAAATCCCTTTTTAGTACTTCTTAAAATTTTCCTCTTTCTAAAAGATTGATCAGATATCTCTGGTTTTAAATGTTTCTTTAGCTCAGGAGATTCTTAAGCTGGCCAGGAACATTTGCAAATCTATGATTTATGGCATGATTTCCCAATTGCCCAATGTGTTTTCTAGTTTGCTTTTTTTTTTTTGGTGCAAAAACTACAGTTTAATCCTGCCTTTAGGTTCAAGTCTGTTGAACCTGCTTTCATGCACATTACCACCCCTAAACTGTCAGATGTATGTAAGTGATTGGTACAAAAAGACAATGAATGGTAAAAGTCAAAACCACTTTTCCTACCCTTCATGAAACTTTCTCTTGAGCTGTGTGTGCGTTCTATCTGTGTGTCCCAATGTTCACCTAAAAGAAATAGCATTCAAATGTTTTGAGTCAAGAACTACCTTTAGAGAAACTGTAAAAATATGTAGCTAAAAAAAATAAATAAATAAGAGGTTTGTTTCTGAAGTGTGCTCTCCATCCACACTCACCTTACCTCACCTCATTCTCCACTAAATGAAGCCCTGCAGAAAAGCTCACAGAGAAAGCCATCCAACTAAACAGCTCACAATCTAAACCCCAAATAAAGGTCCTCAGTATGATTGTCTCCAACTTCCTTTCACTTCTTGTGTGGTTGGGTCAGAGATCTTCATAATGAGGGAACCAAACCCATTTATAATTTTCACATGCACCATTAGAATCACAGAACTTTGGAGCTGGAAAAGCGAACTTGGTAAAGCTGTTAAGATGAAGTCACTCTTTTACCACGCATAATTTTCCTCAAGTAAATCAACAGTAGTGAGCTTTGTTAGCCCTTCGTGGAGCTCTGGGTTTACTTAGGGCCTCACAACTTGAGGTAAAATGCGGGAAGAGAATTACGTGTTTAGACTACACAGACAAAAGATGGCTGCTGTTAGAAAGAAAAACACTGGCCCCAAACATGGGGAAGGACCTTACTGCAAATAAGCTAAGGCAAACTAACTCCCCAGAACACTGCCCAGGAGGAAATTTGCTTCAATTATAAAAACTATTTGGATTAAATAGAAGACCACCAACAGCTTGGTGATGTGGTATATTATAGGAGATTTTTTTCACTATTGAGTCTGAAGTTTCTTTTTATAGATTGCCTACGATTCATTCAGCATTCTAATGAAGAAAAGCAATTATCCTTGTTTTATACTTGGAGAAACCAAAGCACATGGTAGTGTTATGACCTCCCTGGTATCAAGAAGGCTTTTATAGAGTCTCTGAACTAGAATCCAAGTATCTAGGTTTTTAATTTAATACTAGTCATTAGATTATGATGTTGCCTGACCTTAGAACTTATGTAATACCTGAATATATTATTAAAGTGCTTTGCAAAATCTTCCCCGAGGACCTTTAAGAACAACCCACACTGCTGTTTTACTTTTGGTACGGTCCTACTTAGAATGTGGAGAAACAGTCTCTTCCTGTCTTTTTAAGAGCTGAATTTTGTCATCTCAAATTAGATCAACGAAGAGCATGTACTCACCAATACGGGAAGCATTTCAAGTCATCCACAATAGGCTTGAACTTTGAATTCTGCAATAACAGTTTTACATTGGCCTAGTTCAGTTTTGTTTTCTCAAATGGCTACAAGACCGATTGTCTAAAATTGGGTTTGTGTGGTGACAGGATAAAAGGGTCTATAGCAAGCAAAGCAAACTCTCTTTAATCTGATTGTAACTTTAAGAGTGTTAGTTATTTTGCATGTATTTCATCTTATTGGAAATGAAGCACAGGCAGATCATATTAATAAAAATCAGAGATTTAACAATGCTAGGACCAAAAGGATGTTAGAGGCCATCTATATCAATGCTATCCCCAACTCTGGCTCTATGATATAACCACCCAGGGAGTTTTTCAAAATGTAATTCCAGTATCTCATCTTACAAAAACTGAATTTGGTCTGAGTTTAGAGGAATCATATCAGCAACTTTTTTTTTTTTTAAGTTCTCCAGATGATTTAATATGCAGGCAGGTTTGAAAGCCACATATCTTTAAGAGATCTATAAAGAGAAAAAAAGGAACAATCTAATTTCTAAGAGAAAAAACCAGTATCCTATGGATAGGAAAGTGTAAACTGGTTTTCCAACAACCTGCCACTTTTATAGGGAGAGACTGCAGAGGTCTCAGACAAAAGTTTGGACACTATTTCCTTAATCCTTGGATGCTACTATATAAAAATTGAACAGTTTACTTAAAATGAGTGTAGCTATAATTCTGGTAGAAAATATTTGTATTTTTGTTTTTAGCAATTTTAAAGACCAATGCAATACTATATAAAATAGAATAAATAGAATATGCAGTTTTTGAACATCATTGTACAGTCTTGGATGCTCAAAAAAAATTCTCATTTCAATGTGAACTAATGTTTAACTTAAAATACTACAGATGGTTACATATAGAAATATTTATACATTAGTGGTTATATACACATATATCTTCTTGCTCTGTGAGCTGAGAGATCCTAAAATCAGTGACACCACTGTTGTGATGAACATACCTACCACTAAGATCTTGGATTCTAATACCATTGTCCAATAAAGGAAACCAGGACACTTTGGAAAAATAGCTCATTTTAGAACTAGGGAAGGAAGTATACAAAATGAGCCTGGATGATCTTGAGATGCCAGGAAGTAAGTGCTAAAAACAAACAAACAAATATCAAAATAAAACAATGATGGAGTACATCAAAGCCAACTGAAAGAGTTCCCAATGGCCAAACCTGGAATGATTTTAACAACAAAATAAGTAAAATAGAGTTGAATTATGAGCTAAAGTACAAAATAGATATCCATGAATCCAAAAATAAATGATCAAATAAATAAATGGAGGAGAAGAGACAACTCTGCAGTGCAAAAGAATTTCAAATTATTGATGGAGATGCTCTGCCTTTAAGGAGGTAGAGCATAACCACAACTTCTTAAGAGTGGACTGCACATAATGCCTCTTTCAAAGAGTACAATATAGAAAAGGAGGAGAAAATGACTTTATCGTGGAGAAAACTCACAAATACTACCTCAAGTCAGGAGATGAAGTCACCAATAAGTCATAGTAAGTATGTACCCTTGATACAATGTGAGAATGGCACTTTACCTCAGTGGTCCTCCTCCCAAAAATGTATTTTCTCAGTCTAATGAAAAGGAAACATCAGACAAATCCCAATTGAAGGAAATTCTACAAATTATGTGAACAGCTTCACAAAATTTTCAAGATCATCGAAAACAAGTCTGAGAAACAGTTACAACCAAGAGGAGCTTAAGGGGACATGATGAATAAATAAAATGTAATATCCTGGATAGGATCCTGGGACAGAAAAAGGACATTAGATAACAACTAAGGACACCTGAATAAATTATGAATTTTAACTGATAATAATGTATCAACTAATTGTTCATTAATTTTGACAAATGTACCATAGTAATGTAAGACTTTCATAATAGTAAAACCGGAGTATAGGGTATATGAGAACTCTCTGTACTGTTTTTGCAATAATTCTGTATATCTAAAGCTGTTATAAATAAAAGAAATATTAAAAGAAAGTTCTTCCTCTCTTTGGAAAGGATAGATTAATAACCTGTCCTTTGTTCTTGCACACGGTCATACATGATTCTTATCTATCATAGAAAGTCAAGATCATCATGGTCTCTATTTGCAGTTGCCTAAATATTATCAATGATTTCAAAACCCAATCATGGAGAAATTTTTCTACATTAAATCTGGAGCTAACCATTACAAATATTATCTATGCTGTAATAGTTTCACATTACCGGGAACTAGTCTCATATTCTATGTGCCATAATTCAAGTTTTCAAGAAAGAAGTGCCCATGTGTAAATCTCCTAACATTTTTCTCCCACCAGTAATGAAGACTATATTTTGTCATGGTCACTAGCTCTGCCAGGCTATTTTTCTCTTGTATATTCTCATGGATTTTTTTTCAACCATGGCTGCTTTTCAAACTTACATAATAGAATTGTCACACTTTATAAACTATGTTGAATATTCTGATCCCTTTCATTTGAAGAGGTCCTCTATTTCATGCCCAACTAGCTTTGAGGTCCTTCCGAGATAATCAAGTAGTCATTGGCACCTTGCATGTAATAACCACTGCTGCATGAAGAGTCCATAAATTCAATTCTCTGTGTAAAATCCATGGAAAACAGAACCTTCCAGCTTAAATCACTTGCAAGCTACTCTATTAGATTTCTGAGGCTGACCCTGATAAACAAAATTTTGGAGATAATCTTCTATTATCGATTGCACAATGTCAGGTGGCTTAGATGTAAATTTCAACTACTTTCTCCACAGAGTAATATTATACACTGGCTTTTCAGGCTGCTTTTTATTATATTGAGGCTATTTTAAGTGGTTCAGGTACCTCAATGATTTGTGATCACAGTCCTTGCAGCCTTAGATAGGCCATTGTCCTGATTCAGTGTAATAATATGATCTGCCCTGAGAATTCAGTCCACACTATTATTTCTGCTACACATCAGTGGGTGAGATGCTGTTGCACATCCTAAAGTAGTTACAAGTTAGAACTCCATCTAACTAGTATAGATTGCTGTTTATTTATAGCTGACCTGAGGCTGTTTCAGACACAGGTGACTCTCTTTAACTCGATCTAATTGAAGTCTTCCCATGTTCTCCTGAAAAGAAGTATTACAGACTCAAGTTCTCCATTACCATGAACATTATCTATAAATCTCACCCTAAAGCCTGTAGTGTGCCTCCAAAATGCTTCAGTTAGAAATGTCTTTTCTAAATATGTATTTCTACCTTATCACAGCCATATATCTTTCCTTATCAGTATCAAAGCACAACAGCAAGAGAGAAAGGATGTCCTTATTCTCATCTTTCCTGTCTTAGAATGGGAAAGATAGGGCATCATGAAGACAGCCTACGCAAACAACAAAAGCAAAACAAAGCAAAAACCTCAAAATGTCTGAGGAATAAATGAAAACAAGTGTAATTAATACACATATATATGTGCGTGTGCATATATACACACACACACACTTATGTGTGTTCATAGCTAATACAGACACACGTATGTATGTAAATCTCTGAGCCACAGAGAACCCACATATGCAAGCACTTAATTTTTCACTTTTTATTTTCAACAGACCCATTTAATCTTAAAGATGAGGATGCATTTTAAATGAAAGGTAAAAGATAAGTAGAAGAAAGACTCAAAATTGCAAAAAGTAGAATTTATATATCGACTTACTTCTCCTCATCAGACAATGTTGTTTTACTCTTATAGTAGAATTCCTAATCAATGTTTTTCATTATTTTCTATTTCTTTATCAACCACAGACTTAGTCCTCTTCCCCATCACTTCCACAAACAGAACAGGGTCAATAAAAAGCAACTCTCCTTTGTATTTAATTGAGACTCTACTTTATGGATTATTTCTGTTCTCTTAAATAATTAACAGCATACCTAATCTCCATAAAGCATAGTAACTCATCTCAAATCACTCTAAATTTTCAATAAATTCTACTGATTGTTTACTTACCATGGACAACCTCCCTAACACTAATAAAAGCTACAACATTCAGATTCAACAGTGACATGAACAGTGATCAATTCTCAGTTCATCTGAATACAGACCAGTTATTTTTGTGTATTCTAACATCTATTTAGCATTAAGTACAAACATCCAATTTTTATTTAAAAATATTATTCAATTTCATTTTCTATCTCTCTCTGTATATCTATATATCTATATCTATATCTACCTCTCTCTATATATATATGTATATATCACTATATAGTAAAAATAGCCTAGGTTTTGACATAAGAAAGCAAAGTTTAAACATCAGGCCTTGCCCATACTGGCTATGGAGCCAAAACAAATTATTGATCTTGCTCAGCTTAGTTTTTTTGTTTGTTTGTTTGTTTTGTTTTTTGTTTGTGATATAAAGGCAAAAATAAGTATCCTTTAGTTTACTTGAAGGATTAAATTAGAAAACAAATACAAAACAGAGCATGGTACCTGAACTCTAGGGGGAAAAAAAACACATATTGAGTATTAAATATTTTCCTTCTCCATCAGTTTTTAAAGGAAAAAGCTTTGAACTTACTAAACTTTCTTTACTTCCTTGAGTCAGCAAATACACATTGATTACTTTGACTGTGTCAGGCATTGTGCTAGGCACTACAACAGTGATAGACAAAAGAGACACAGATTTTACTTTAAAGGAGCTTGCATTGGAATGAAGAATATTTCTTATCTGTGTGACCCTAAGCAACTGTCTACATGTTCTTTTGCTTCATCTGTTATAAAGGTAATGACTTTAATACCACAAGGTTGAAATCAAATGAGACAGCAAACACGAAAGTGATTTGTAAACTATTAAATACTTTTGTTATGCTTCTTATTAAGAGTATATATTATGTTTTCCAAAGAAAGAAACATTTACAGATGCTGGGATACCGAAGTGAGAGGAAGAGAGGATCTCCTTGGTGTTTCCCAAAGAAGCTAAGATAAGATAATAAAGAAGTGATCGAAATTATAAAGTAAGAATAGTTTCTATTTAATTAGATTAATTTGCTGGAAGCTTTATCCATGACAGAACTCACTGATCTGTAAACATCATAAATGTCAGGGTGGGGTTTATTCTGTGCTCCTTAATAGCCCCACCTCCTGTCCCCATGCCTGGAACATGGTGATCACTGTAATTCTTTCCTGAATGAAGGAAAATTCATGGATTTTAGGCCAAAACACACACACACAAAAACCATTTAAAAAAAATTTTTTTAATTCATAAAAGGCAAAGTTAAAAAAAAAATTATGCCCATTATTTTAAAGTTTTTTAAATTTTTAAAAAAATTTTAATTTATATATTTTTCATTGTACATGCTTACGGTGTACAGTTTGTTTTTTTCAAAACATACATATATTGTATAATGATCTAATCAGAATAGTTAGCATTTCTATCACCTAAACATTTAGCATTTATTTGTGGTTACAATATTCATCTTTAAAGTTTTATGGCTAAGGAATAGTGATTTCCAGCTGCTATACTATTGATCCACTTTTAGACATTTAGACTTACTTGTGTATCTACTCAGCAGAAATCCTGTAGATGATGCCTAAGAACAAGAATTCTCAGATTGGTCCAAGATTATGAAAAAGTGTCTGCATGCCTGGAGCATTGTTGCCTGTTATAAGTACATAGATATAGAGCAGTAATGGTTTATATCGGAAAATGATTATTATTAGACTCCAAGATAAAAAGGCTCCAACATATCATAAGAGCAAATATAGAATTAGATAGTGACAACCTTGAAATGCAGTTATTTACAATCAATTAAGTAAACATTTGAAAAGCACTATTTAAATGCAACTCTATAAATGTGTCAGGATGAAAAGCATCTGCTATACTCTCCATAGCACACAGTTTGTGTTAGTTCCTCATATTAGTAGTTTACGATGCATAATTATTAGCCTTTTTAGGTAGGCTACAAAATAAGATTCTCTCTGTTTATAGATAACACAAACTGTCATTTATTATGTTCCATGAAGACCGAGTAACTTACATTTTACAAATTGTACATTTCTAATATCAGTCTATAATCTTAATTAATCCAATTTTTTTCAGAACTACTTGCTAATTTATAAATTACAGGAATTCCTCTTCAATCACAGTTAGAAAAAATTATAGAAATAATTTCGTCTTTATGAATACATGTTTCCAAAACAAATCATTTCTGGTGTCCAAAATTACCACTAAAGTGTTCTTTTATCATTACTTCAAATATTATTATTAAATTTTAAACAGAACATTAATTAATTTATAATAATCAACATAATAACCTTTATAATATCTCTTTAACAAAATATGAATTTTCCAACCTGGTGGGATGTCTTTAACAGTGATAATACTAGCAGTGGTGGTAGTGGTAGTAGTAGTAGCAGCAGGAGGAGGAGGAGGTGGTAGTGATAGTCATAGAAGTACATAACACATACTCGTAAAAAGCTTTTACCATATGTCAGTCAAGTACAAATTTTAATTCATTTATTTCTCCTAATAATCCTTTAAGTAGGTGTTCTGATCCTAAATTCACAAAGAAATTGAGCTTAAGTATATACCCACAATTGCAAAGTTAGAAATAGATGAAGTATTCAGACATAGATAGTCTGACTACAGACTGGGTTTTTAAACACTGCAATAATGAACAATAGCATTACTTAGGTCTATAGTTTTTTATAGTATTTTATTGCTTAGATTTTAAACATAACAATTATTAGATGTTATAAACTTTTTGCATGTGGTTAAAAACAAACAATTCTATGCAGTTGAAGGGCTTTCATTTTCCAAATTAAAGGACAAAAAAATTTTCTCAAGCACATACTGCCCAGATTAGACTATTGCTATACATTCCCAATAAGTTAAATTTATTTTTATTCATTTAATATTAAGGTAACAGAATGAGTATATCTCTCCTTAACACAAGTCATATTTGGTGAGTGTTGTCCCACCAAGTAGGATGGCTTTCTTAGTCTTTAGAACCTGAGAGACTTCTGAGATGTTTGAAAGTAATTTAGGAAATTAATAAGGAAATTAGTAGATCACAGGAACATTTGGCTTACATAATACCAAATATTATGCTGATTTAAATTTTTCTATGTTTTTCATATTTCTTGAAAACTTTTGACATCCTCAAGACATAATATAAAAGGAAACAATTTAAACAGACAAAGATTAACTGCCATGGAAGAAGAGATGTCAGTTCAATTATATAAAAATGTTTTTAGTCAATATTTAAATGCTTGGGTGCAGGCTATGAGCTGAAGTCGGGGAGGTTGGTGGTTGATAGGAGAGCAGATTAAATATCTAGAGACCCTCCAACCTGTTTTTTTACCCCTAATCCAAACATAGCTGAAATATCACAGTCTAGGTTCTAGGCTATTACTTCTTTTCCCAATAAATAATTAATAGACAGGATGGACAATGGTCTCAAGCAAGTAAACAATGAATTTAAAGAGAAAAATCTTCAGACATCTGACAACCAGCAGCCTTATAAATGAAAACCAGCAAACACAACCATCTGTACCAGAGGAAAGAAGCAGAATTAGTAGAGTGATCAGGGCAAGGCTTTAAAATATAGATATAAACATCTCTTGAAATATGAACAACATATTAGAAACAAAAAGCAAGAGCAATGTGCTATGAAAAAATTAGAGATATCAGACTAAAAATATGGTTATTTAAATAAAAGACTCAATAGATGGTGAAACATCGGGAAGGTTATTGCCAAAGAAGCAATATAGAGAACTAGGTTAAGGAAATTTTCTACAAAAGAAGATAGAATAATTATATAAAAAAATAAATAAATAAAAAGATAAGTAGATAAGTGACTATGTATGAAAGAGAGAGAAGAACAAAAGAACAGGGGAGTGAGATAAGAAATATTGGAAGATATAATGACTGAGTTTTATAGAAATTAAATATAAGACTTGGATTGAAAAATATTGCCAATAGGAAAAATATTATCTTGAAATTTTCAGTCATTAAAGTCAAAGGGAAAAGAGACTGATTAACCACCAAGAAACAGTAATCAGATTATTATCAGAATTTTTAATCACTATATTCGATTTATGAATATAGTGGAGTAATAATACATTCAAAACAATAAGAGGACAATAACCTTTACTTTATCATCAAATTTAAATAATATTTTAAATAGATATAAACTTTCAGGATAAAGGTTATCCCCAGGCATAGAAGATCTTCTTAAAGAACTCTCAGAAAATGTAGTGAGGGAAGAAACAATGAGATGTGGCAAATAATATGGTTATGTAAAGAATTTTGTAACATGTATTTTTGTTTAAATAAGTAATAAAAAATAAAAGCATATTTATAAGAACCGGAAACTGATACTTCCTAATATGCTAACCTGGCAATGGAGTCAGGAAGCGGTGAGAAACTGAAGAGCTATAGTAACGTATTCTGTTTCTTGTGTGGTTGAGGAAAAAGGCAAATAACATGAAGAAGCTGTACGTGTTACTTCCAGTTAGAGTGGAGTAAGCTCTACTGAACTCTAATCCTCCTGCTTATTGCAAATATAAACTCTGACAGTACATACAGAGCAACTTTAAAAGGCACTGGAGAGTGACCCAAACAGGCAGAAACTCGGGGGGGAGGGGGGGATACGACCCTTGAGAGAAGAGAAGGACACTTAGTAAGACCAGTTTTTCACCTGAGAACTCTCCAGCCGGCTGCATAAACAGAAGACAGAACTCAAGCAAAAAGAAGCAGTTTCTGTGGGTTGAAGAGTCAAAGACTGCCGTGTGGGGATGCAAGACTGAGTGGAAATTGACAGGGACAATCCTGAAAAGAACAGAGACCCAAATCCTGCGTAAAATTCCACTCCAATCCTTGACTGACTCCTAAATCACACATGCCAGGGTGAGTCTCCCAGGACCTACGCAGAAACTAATAATAGCCAAAAGGCTGAAAGAGCTGCTTTCCTAGTTCTGGGAAGCAAAGATTGCAATTCAAAACTGAAGTTAGAGAAATCCCAGAAGGGTCATACCTTATCAGAAAGACAATACTCCAGGAAAAGCAGCTATGCTCCAATATAAAGAGCAGAATTAAAATGGACCTGCCCTGAAAAGCCTGAAACAAGTTTCTAAGGTAACAAGCAGATCTGAAGGAATTGAACAGCCTGAGCCTCAGAGGAAGAAAACAGAATTCAGAGTATCTATAATGTATCCTCCACAGTGACCAATGTATAATTTTACAAATTGCTATTAATTTTTAAATTATTACACATACACAAGAGCATGAAAAAATAATTAACCATAGAAAGAGAAACAAACAAAAAGAAATTACTGGGGCCACAGCCACAGTGAAAATAATATTGGAATGAGTCAGGGATTAAAATGGTTACTATCATTATTTTATTTTATTTATTTATTTATTTTTTTTTTATATCTCTTTTTTTTTTTTTTTTTTTTTTAATTTTATTTTGTCGATATACATTGTAGCTGATTATTGCTTCCCATCACCAAAACCTCCCTCCCTTCTCCCTCCCCCCCCCCCCGACAATGTCCTTTCTGTTTGCTTGTTGTATCAACTTCAAATAATTGTGGTTGTTATATCTTCTTCCCCCCCCCCGGTTTGTGTGTGTGTGTGTATGTGTGTGTGTGAATTTATATATTAATTTTTAGCTCCCTCCAATAAGTGAGAACATGTGGTATTTCTCTTTCTGTGCCTGACTTGTTTCACTTAATATAATTCTCTCAAGGTCCATCCATGTTGTTGCAAATGGCAGTATTTCATTCGTTTTTATAGCTGAGTAGTATTCCATTGTGTAGATGTACCACATTTTCCGTATCCACTCATCTGATGATGGGCATTTGGGCTGGTTCCAACTCTTGGCTATTGTAAAGAGTGCTGCGATGAACATTGGGGAACAGGTATACCTTCGACTTGATGATTTCCATTCCTCTGGGTATATTCCCAACAGTGGGATGGCTGGGTCGTATGGTAGATCTATTTGCAATTGTTTAAGGAACCTCCATACCATTTTCCATAGAGGCTGCACCATTTTGCAGTCCCACCAACAATGTATGAGAGTTCCTTTTTCTCCGCAGCCTCGCCAGCATTTATCGTTCAGAGTCTTTTGGATTTTAGCCATCCTAACTGGGGTTAGATGGTATCTCAATGTGGTTTTGATTTGCATTTCCCGGATGCTGAGTGATGTTGAGCATTTTTTCATATGTCTGTTGGCCATTTGGATATCTTCCTTAGAGAAATGCCTACTTAGCTCTTTTGCCCATTTTTTAATTGGGTTGCTTGTTTTCTTCTTGTAAAGTTGTTTGAGTTCCTTATATATTCTGGATATTAATCCTTTGTCAGATGTATATTTTGCAAATATTTTCTCCCACTCTGTTGGTTGTCTTTTAACTCTTTTAATTGTTTCTTTTGCTGTGCAGAAGCTTTTTAGTTTGATATAATCCCATTTGTTTATTTTTCCTTTGGTTGCCCGTGATTTTGGGGTCGTATTCATGAAGTCTGTGCCCAGTCCTATTTCCTGAAGTGTTTCTCCTATGTTTTCTTTAAGAAGTTTTATTGTCTCAGGGTGTATATTTAAATCCTTAATCCATTTTGAGTTGATTTTAGTATACGGTGAGAGGTATGGATCTAGTTTCATTCTCCTGCATATCGATATCCAGTTATCCCAGCACCACTTGCTGAAGAGGCAGTCCCTTCGCCACTGAATAGGCTTGGTGCCTTTGTCAAATATCAGATGGCAGTAAGTGTGTGGGTTGATTTCTGGATTCTCTATTCTATTCCATTGGTCAGTGTGTCTGTTTTTATGCCAGTACCATACTGTTTTGGTTATTATAGCTTTGTAGTATAGCTTAAAGTCAGGTAGTGTTATGCCTCCAGCTTTATTTTTTTTGCTGAGCATTGCTTTGGCTATTCGTGGTCTTTTATTGTTCCATATAAATGTCTGAATAGTTTTTTCCATTTCTGAGAAAAATGTCTTTGGAATTTTGATGGGGATTGCATTGAATTTGTATATCACTTTGGGTAGTATGGACATTTTCACTATGTTGATTCTTCCAATCCAAGAGCATGGAATATCTTTCCATCTTCTTGTATCCTCTCTAATTTCTCTCAGCAGTGGTTTGTAGTTCTCATTATAGAGATTTTTCACCTCCTTGGTTAACTCAATTCCTAAGTATTTTATTTTTTTGGTGGCTATTGTAAATGGGCAGGCTTTCTTGATTTCTCCTTCTGCATGTTCACTATTGGAGAAAAGAAATGCTACTGATTTTTGTGTGTTGATTTTGTATCCTGCTACTGTGCTGAAATCATTTATCAATTCCAACAGTTTTTTTGTAGAGGTTTTAGGCTGTCCGATATATAGGATCATGTCATCTGCAAACAGGGACAGTTTGACTTCATCTTTTCCAATCTGGATGCCCTTTATTTCCTTCTCTTCTCTGATTGCTCTGGCTAGTACTTCCAACACTATGTTGAATAGAAGTGGTGAGAGTGGGCATCCTTGTCTAGTGCCTGTTCTTAAAGGAAAAGCTTTCAGCTTTTCCCCATTCAGGATGATATTGGCAGTGGGTTTGTCATATATGGCTTTAATTATGTTGAGATACTTTCCCTCTATACCTAACTTATAGAGGGTCTTTGTCATGAATGAGTGCTGAACTTTATCAAATGCTTTTTCAGCATCTATAGAGATGATCATATGGTCCTTGTGTTTGAGTTTATTAATATGGTGTATCACATTTATTGATTTGCGTATGTTGAACCAACCTTGCATCCCTGGGATGAATCCCACTTGATCGTGATGAATAATTTTTCGTATGTGTTGCTGTATTCTGTTTGCTAGTATTTTAGTGAGGATTTTTGCATCTATATTCATCAAGGATATCGGCCTGTAGTTTTCTTTTTTGGTTATATCTTTACCTGGTTTTGGTATCAGGATGATGTTTGCTTCATAGAATGAGTTTGGGAGATTTGCGTCCGTTTCAATCTTTTGGAATAGTTTGTAAAGAATCGGTGTCAATTCCTCTTTGAATGTTTGGTAAAATTCTGCTGTGAATCCATCTGGTCCTGGGCTTTTCTTTGTTGGGAGCCTTCTGATAACAGCTTCAATCTCCTTTATTGTTATTGGTCTGTTCAAATTTTCTACGTCTTCACGGTTCAGTTTTGGGAGCTTGTGTGTGTCCAGAAATTTATCCATTTCCTCCAGATTTTCAAATTTGTTGGCGTATAGTTGTTTATAGTAGTCGCGAATGATTCCTTGTATTTCAGATGAATCAGTTGTAATATCGCCTTTTTCATTTCTAATTTTTGTTATTTGAGTCTTCTCTCTTCTTTTTTTTGTTAGCCATGCTAATGGTTTGTCAATTTTATTTATCTTTTCAAAAAACCAACTTTTTGATTCGTTGATCTTTTGAATTGTTTTTTGGTTTTCAATTTCATTCAGTTCTGCTCTGATCTTAATGATTTCTTTCCGTCTGCTAACTTTAGGATTGGATTGTTCTTGTTTTTCTAGTTCTTTAAGGTGAAGTGTTAGGTTGTTCACTTGCCATCTTTCCATTCTTCTGAAGTGAGCATTTAATGCAATAAATTTTCCCCTCAATACTGCTTTTGCAGTATCCCACAGGTTTTGGTATGATGTATCATTGTTTTCATTAGTTTCAATAAACTTTTTGATTTCCTGCTTGATTTCTTCTTGGACCCATATGTCATTAAGTAGAATGCTGTTTAATTTCCATGTGTTTGTATAGTTTCCAAAGTTTTGTTTGTTATTAATTTCTAGTTTTAATCCATTGTGGTCTGAGAAGATACATGGGATAATTCCAATTTTTTTGAATTTATTGAGACTTGATTTGTGACCTAATATGTGATCTATCCTGGAGAATGATCCATGTGCTGATGAGAAGAATGAGTATTCTGAGGTTGTTGGGTGGAATGTTCTGTAGATATCTGCCAATTCCAATTGGTCTAGAGTCTTGTTTAGATCTTGTGTTTCTCTACTGATTCTTTGCCTAGATGATCTGTCTAATATTGACAGTGGAGTGTTCAGGTCCCCTGCTATTATGGTATTAGTGTCTATTTCCTTCTTTAGGTCTAATAGAGTTTGTTTTATAAATCTGGCTGCTCCAACATTGGGTGCGTACATATTTATGATTGTTATGTCTTCTTGATGGATCAGTCCTTTTATCATTAAGTAGTGTCCCTCATTGTCTCTTTTTATGGTTTTTAGTTTAAAGTCTATTTTGTCAGATATAAGAATAGCCACTCCAGCTCGTTTTTCTTTTCTGTTTGCATGGTAAATCTTTTTCCATCCTTTCACTCTTAGTCTGTGTGAATCTTTATGGGTGAGGTGGGTCTCTTGTAGGCAGCATATAGTTGGGTCCTGCTTTTTGATCCAGTCAGCCAGTCTGTGTCTTTTAATTGGGGAATTTAAGCCTTTAACATTAAGAGTTGTTATTGAAAGGTGTTGATTTATTCCTAGCATTTTATTGGTTGTTTGGTTGTCTTAGGTGTCTTTTGTTCCTTGCTTTCTGATTTACTGTTTGGTTTCTTTGTTTGTTGGTTCCTTAGGTTGTAGATAGTGTTTTTGTTAGCTTGTTTTCTCTTCATGAATGCCATTTTTATTGTACTAGCGGGTTTAGATTTTTCTTAGGTTTTTATGGCAGTGGTAGTTATTTTTCAGGAACCAAACCCAGTACTCCCTTGAGGATTTCTTGTAAGGGTGGTCTTGTGGTAGTGAACTCCCGCAGTTTTTGTTTGTCTGAGAAATATACTATTTGCCCCTCATTTCGGAAGGATAGCCTTGCAGGGTAGAGTATTCTTGGCTGGCAATCTTTGTCTTTTAATATTTTGAAAATATCATCCCATTCCTTTCTAGCTTTTAGGGTTTGTGATGAAAAGTCTGATGTTAACCTGATTGGGGTTCCCTTATAGGTGATTTGACGCTTCTCTCTTGCAGCTTTTAAGATTCTCTCTTTGTCTCTGAGTTTTGCCAATTTGACTATGACATGTCTTGGAGAAGGCCTTTTTGGGTTGAATACATTTGGAGATCGTTGAGCTTCCTGGATCTGAAGATCTGTGATTTTTCCTATACCTGGGAAGTTTTCTGCCACTATTTTGTTGAATATGTTTTCAATGGAATCTCCATTTTCCTCCCCTTCTGGAATACCCATGACTCGGATATTTGAGCGCTTGAGGTTGTCTGATATCTCTCTCAGATTTTCTTCCATGTCCTTGATTCTTTTTTCTTTCTTTTTGTCTGCTTGTGTTATTTCAAACAGCCCATCTTCAAGTTCAGAGGTTCTCTCTTCAACTTCGACAAGCCTGCTGGTTAAACTCTCCGTTGTGTTTTTTATTTCGCTGAATAACTTCTTCAGTTCAGCAAGTTCTGCTACATTTTTTTTCAGAACATTGATTTCCTTGTATATTTCCTCTTTCAGATCCTGTATACTTTTCCTCATTTCATCATGATGTCTAGCTGAGTTTTCTTGTATCTCATTCAGTTTCCTTAGAATTATCACTCGAAATTCCTTGTCAGTTATTTCAAGGGCTTCTTGTTCTATAGGATCTAGAGTATGAGATTTATTAACTTTTGGTGGTGTACTTTCTTGATTTTTTGTATTTCTGGTGTCTTTTTTTTGGTGTTTATTCATTGTGTCAGGGGGTTTCACAGTCCACTGGTTTGAGACTAATGACTAACTAGGATGTTGCTGTGGTTGCCAATTTGGTATGGCTCCCGCCGTGACTGCTCAGTTGGCCTCTAGTGTCTTGTGTGTGTGGTTGCCTCGGGTCTTGGGCTTCTCCGGGGATCCACCTTTCTGGTCAGCTTGTACTCTGCTGGGCTGGTGGATCACGCACCACAGGGTGTGTGATCTCTGTTGAGCTTTCACTTTCTGTACAGGACTTCTCCCCGTTCCGTGTGCTCTGGCCCAGGCTGTTAGATCGTGCAGTGGCGACCCCACCGGGTGTGTGGTTTCTGTCGAGTCTCCGCCTCCCTGGCCGCACGTCTCCCCCCTCTGTGCACACTGTGCTGGGCTGGGGTGTGTCTTCTGCACCCCTCGTCTATCAGCTGGGCCTTCAAGACCCTGCTCAGCACCGCCTCGCCCAGGAAGTCTACCAGGTTTCTGCTAGGCACAGACGACCGGTCTCTCTGGGTGCCTTTGTAGCACTGTGTAGATCTTTCTCGGGTCTTGTTCACCTTTGTATCCCCCCGGTATAAACCGAGTCTAGTGCCCGCCTGCAGCCTGCTCTCCGGCAGGTTCAAGCGGACCTGGGAACTCTCCTACCACACTATTCCCAACCAGAAATTCGTTAGGCTTTTTTCCAAACTGGTGGTCGCAGAGATGGTATCTGCCTCCCAGTAACAGTCTCCCAGTAACAGGAAGTTTACCGGGCCGGAGTCCAGGGTGTGGTGGAGTGACAGTCGGCCCGCCCGTATTTCCTAGCCCTCCCAACACTGGTCAGGACGCCCCACACCCCCAGCCCCGCCAGAGAACCGCGGAGGGAGTGGGAGAGGAAGCTGGCCCGCAGGGTCCGGAAAGCCCCGCGCCAGGCCAAGCATATGGGCTCAGTGATGGCCGAGCAGGGCGGAGCTGCCCGCACCTGGGAAAATGGAGGCAGCACTGGGGCAGTGAGTGGCCTGGTGGTGCAGGCGGGAGCCGGGTGGGCAACCACCCCCCGAACAGAGCTTTGCCAGGGATCACTCACAGTGCTGTGCCAGGTCGGGCGCTCGCTCTGTCTCTGGTTTGTTGCCTTCCGTGTTCTCGGCGCTGCCGCCTCGGGCTGTTCAGTCGCAGCGCCGCTCGGGCGCTCCCAGGAATCTTCTTTAATTCCGGCCTGAAACCTCGAATCCTGAATAGGGCAGCTGGCCGCCTTCAGTGCGGCCCCAGCCTCCGGGATCCTGGCTGCATCCACAGCAGCCCTGGCGCCGTGTTCCCTGTTTCAAGACTCACTTTTGCAGCTAAGAATCAGTTCTTTTCCTGCTCCACACTTCAAAGCTGTTGCCGGTAATACATGAGGCAGCCTCTCCTGCCGGGGGCAAAGTGGCGTTGAGCCCCCACGACCGGCCAGCAGCAGCAGTCCTCCCTTAAGAGATGGCCAGAGGAAGGTCCACAAGTTTCCCGGCTGCCTGAGGCCCAGTGGCCACCTTTTCCACCTCAGCTACTCCGCGCCAGCCGCCGCAGCCGCCGCCATCTTGAAAAAAAAAAAAAACTACTATCATTATTTTAAAGAATAAGATAGAAATAATGATGAAATAGGTCATTTCAATAGACATGCAGAAATTCTGGAAAAGAGTGACATGATATTCTGAAGGTAAAAGATGAATATCTGAAATAGAAGATTCATTGAATAAAGCTTCTACTTCCGACTACAATGGAGTACCAGGTACCAGACTTACATTCCTGTCAAACACACACACACACACACACACACATCCCTCAATAATAGCTTTTTTTCAGGTAGCACAGAAATGTGCCCCAGAAAAAGATGGAAACAAATTCTGTGAGCCCTAAAATCTCTCTATCTTTCTTCCTGGAGATATTTTCTAGACCACTCTGCAGGCATGCTATACCAAGCAGCACAGAAGTCTATAAGTTGAGGGAGAAAAGAGTTCATTTTGAGGAGGTAAATATGGCTGGTGACTATTATACAAAAAAAAAAATAATATTATTTCAAGGTATATTTTGAAAATTCAAGGATTCATTTTGTAAATAAAGGACAACCACTACAAAAATAAATAAATAAAAGATCCTAGAATGGAGATAAATGGAAGATTAACAAATACACAATTTAGTCCAATTGTATCAATAATCACTGGTCTAAGTATATGAATTAACAGACAGATATAGTCAGAGTGGATCATAATACAAGACCCAACTACATATTGTCTATAAGAAACTCACTTTAAATATAAAGACACATTCAGATTCAAAGTAAGTGGACAGAGAAAGACATAACATGCTAACCTTAAGCAAATGAAAGCAGGATAGCAAATTTCAGATAGAGAGGACTTCAGAGCAAGGGAAGTTATCCAGAATAAAGTGGGGCATTACATAATGATAAAGGGACCGATACTCCTAAAGGACACAACAATTCTTAATGTGTATGCACTTAACAACAGAGCATCAAAATACATAAGGCCTTTTGCCTTCTACTATATGATGACATAGCAACAAGATGCCATCTTGAAGCATGGAGCAGTCTTCATCAGACACTGACCCTGCTGGTACCTTGATCTTGGACTTCTCTGTCTTCAGAACTGTGATAAATAAATTTCAATTACTTCTAAATTTTAAAAATTGCATGAGGAAAAAAACTGGTAACACAGCAAGGAGAAATAGATAAATCCTCTATTACAATTGGAGAGTTTAACACCCCTCTATCAGAAATGAATAGATGCAGCAAGCAAAAAATGATTGAGTTGAACTCAATGAAACCATTAATCAACTGAATGTAATTGACATCTATAAACTACTTCATCCACTGTCAGCAAATAAAACATCTTTCTCAAGCTCACATGAAACATTCTCCAAGATGGACCACATTCTGGGCCATGAAGACACTTAAATTTAAAAGAATAGAAATCATGGTAAATCTGCTCTCACATCACAATGGAATCAAACTAGAAATCAGTAACAGAAGGATAGCTGAAAAATTCTTAAATCCATGGAGATTTAACAGTACACTTCTAAATAATGTATGGCTCAAAGAAAAAATCTCAAGAGAAATTTAAAAATATTTTGAACTGTATGAAAATGGAAATACAACTAATCAAAATTTGTGGGATGCTACAAAAGCAATGCTTAGAGAGAAATTTATAGCATTGAATGCATATATGGAAAGAGGAAAAAAATCTAAAATCAATAACCTAAGATTTCACCTTAGGAAAGTAGAAAAAGAAGAGCAAATTTAATCCAAAGTAAGCAGAAAGAAAAAATAAATAAAAATAAAGCAGAAAAACATGAAGTTGTAAACAGGAAATCAATAGAAAAAATCAGCAAAACCAAAAGTCGGTTCTTTGTAAAGGTCAATAAAATCATTAAGCCTCTAGCCAGCCTATCTAAGAAAAAAGGAGAGAAAACACAAATCACTAATATCAGAAATTAAAGACAAGATATTACCATAGATTCTAAGGATATTAAAAATCTAATGAAGAAATATATTGAACAACTTTACAGCCTGAAATCTGATAACTTACAAGAAATAAACCAATTCATTGAAAGACACAATCTTCCAAGATTCACACAAAAAAGAAATAACCTGAATGGTTGCTATGGGTTGAATGTATCCCCCAAAGTTTCATATATTAGAAAATTAATCCCCACTGTGGCAGTGTTAAGAGGGTGGGAACTACTATTATTGTAATTTAAAGGTGGGGCCTTGAAGAAGTGATTAGATTCTGAGGACTACACCCTTGTTAATGGACTGATCCGTTCATGGAGTAACGGGCATGATTCTGATGGCTTTAAAAGGAGAGCAACTGAGAAGGTTAACTTTCTCTTGCTCAGCCATTTCGCCACGTGATACCCTGAGTCACTGTAGATGATCATCAAAGAAGGCCCTCACCCAATGTGTTCCCAGGACTTTGGACATCGCAGCCTCCAGAACTGTAAGAAATAAATTCTGTTTCTTTATAAATTATCCAGTTTCTGGTATGCTGTTATAAGCAACAGAAAACAGACTAAGATAATTGCTCTGTGAAAACCAATGTCAAAAGAACAAGGCGACAAGCCATAGACTCGTAAAAAATCATTGCAAAAGACTCATCTGATCAAGAACTATTATCCAAAAAATACAAACAATTTTTATAACTCAATAATAAGAAAATAATCTAACTTAAAAATGGGCAAAAGACCTTAACAAATACCTTACAAAAGAAGATATACAGATGGCAAATAAGCATATGAAGAGATGGGCAGCATCATATGTCACTAGGGAATTGCAAATTAAAACAATGAGGAGATACCACTACACACCTATTAGAATGGCTAAATCCAAAGTACTGACATCAAATGCTGTCTGGGATGTGTGGAAGCAGGAACTTTCATTCACTCTCATTCACTGGATGTGCAAAATGGTACAGCCACTTTGGAAGACAGTTTGGTGGTTTCTTACAAAGCTAAGCATGCTCTTATCAAGTAATCCTGCAATTTTTCTTCTAAATACTTACCCAAATATGTTAAAAATTACAAAATTTTTTATAATTTTTATAATTAAAAATATTTTTGTCCATAAAAAAATCTGTGCACAGATATTTATGACAGCTTTACTCATAATTGCCAAAAATTAGAAGCAACCACAATGTCCCTCAAAAGTGAGTAGATAAACAAACTTTGGCTCATCCAAATGATGAAACATTATTTGGTGCTAAAAAGAAATGAGCTATCAAGCCAATAAAAAGACATGGAGTAAACTTAGATGTATATTATTAAGTGAAAGAAGCCAGTCTAAAAAGGCTCTATATTGTATGACTGCAACTATGACATTCTGGAACAGGCCAAAGTATAAAGACTGTAAAAAGATCAGTGGCTGCCAGGGGAGAGAGGATGAGGGATGGATGACTGGGTGGACCACAGAGGATTTGGGGGACAAAGAAACTATTCTCTATGATATAATGGTGGATACATTTGTCAAAACCCATAGATTTTACAACCCAAGAGTGAACCCTAATATGAATTATGAGCTCTGGGGGATGATGATGTGTCAATGCAAGTTCATCTATTGTAATAAATGTACCAGGTGTGGTTTGAAATGTCAATAGTAGGAAGGCTATGGGCATGTGGTAACAGAGGTTATATGGGAACTCTGTATTTTCCACTCAATATTACTGTGACCCTAAAACTTCTCCAAAAATTAATGTTTAATAATTTTTTAAAAAATGATTACAGTCCTGAGTCCTATTTTAAGTAACAACTATAATGTAAATAAATTAAAAACACTTGAGAAAAATGATACATAAACTGGATAAAAATAAGATTCAGCAGTATGTGACCCCCAAGAGGACTATTTAAAAGTTACAGAATTTTGAAAAGAAAAGCTAAAAAATATAAAGATAAATACTAACCAAATAAAATTGCTAAGGTAGCAATTGCAGCACCAGGCAAAACAGAATTTAAGGTGAAGGACTATAATGTAAAAGAGGAATTATATATACTGGAAAAAGAAAAAAAAATCAAGAGATAATGTCGCACATGGCACATGGAAACATGCATTTATAACATAGCTTTATATATTAAAACAATAACTTAAAGGACACTAGGACAGAAATAGAAAATATCAATGACTATGGACATCTTAATACACTCCTATTAAAAAGTGAATAGACTGTGCAATCAAAACTAAGCAAATTATTGAAAAGGTAAAAAGACAAAATTGATAAGCTTTTAGGCCTACATGAACCATTTACCAAAACTGATATACTAAGCCAAGAAAAGAAGTTTCAATAAGGCCACAAATTACAGACTATTTATACTCTCCAGCAAAACTGCAACACAACTAGAAATCAATAGTAAAAATTAAATTAAAAATACTGTAAAAAATTAAAGTGTGATGTCTAAAAATAAGAAATAATAACCTAACATACCTTTTAGCTAATGAGCATTCTGTAGGAAAATTATAAAATATTTAGCACTTAATAAATGTACTAAATGTTAAAGTTTGGGGGATATAGTTATGGCAGTACTTAGAGGGGATTTTGTAATTGTATATATATTTATAATAAAACTTAAAAGACAAAAAATAAGTGAGCAAGAATGATGAAAATCAAAAAGGAAATCTAAGAAAGGTGGAAGGAAGTAATAAAATAAGAGCAAGAATGTGCAGAGAATGACTATAGAAGCAGAGATCTTAAAAAACAAAACTGATTCATTGCAAAGATATATAATCTAGACAAAAGAATAGAAAAAATTGATCATCAAAAAGCAAACAACAAATTAAACATGCAAACAAAACATCCAGAATGAGTAGGGACAGAAACTAGAGATCAAACAAATAGAGCTACAAAATATTCTATGAACAGCTCTATGTGAAGAAATTTAAAATTTCTACAGTATTAATGAATTATGAAAAAAGTAGACTTGTTTGTACCAATAGAAATAATAAATCAAATAATGAAAAATTTAAGCTATAACACAACAAGGCTTATTGTTTAAAGTCATATCAATTCCAAAATGAGGATTCAGAATTTATGTACTCTTGCATATAAAATGTTTTAATTTTTATAAGAGAACTTATGGGAAAAATTAAAATGTCCTTATTAATGGAAATCAGGATTGAGCCACTTGAACTTATTTTGCTATGTTTTTCCCAAAGACAGGGACCATGATTTGTGCATCTTTTTTTCCCTAGTGCTTAGCTTTCTAATATCTAGCACATAGGGGGTGCTCAATAGATGGATATTGAATGAATGAATGAATGAATGAATGAATGCAGTGAAGTCACAGGGTTGGATGGATAGACACCATTTTTTTTTTTTTTTTTTTTTTGGCATTTGGATGTCATGTTACAGTTTATTTATTTATTTTTTTATTTTCTCAAATTATTTTATTTATTTTATTTATTTATTTTTTAATTTTTATTTTATCGATATACATTGTGGCTGATTATTGCTTCCCATCACCAAAACCTCCCTCCCTCCTCCCTACCCCCCTAACCCCCAATAATGTCCTTTCTGTTTGCTTGTCGTATCAACTTCAAGTAGTTGTGGTTGTTATATCTTCTTCCCCCCCCCCCATTTCTGTGTGTGTGTGTGTGTGTGTGTGTGTGTGTGTGTGTGTGTGTGTGAATTTATATATTAATTTTTAGCTCACTCCAATAAGTGAGAACATGTGGTATTTGTCTTTCTGTGCCTGACTTGTTTCACTCAATATAATTCTCTCAAGGTCCATCCATGTTGTTGCAAATGGCAGTATTTCATTCGTTTTTATAGCTGAGTAGTATTGCATTGTGTAGATGTACCACATTTTCCGTATCCACTCATCTGATGATGGACATTTGGGCTTCTTCCAACTCTTGGCTATTGTAAAGAGTGCTGCGATGAACATTGGGGAACAGATATACCTTCGACTTGAGGATTTCCATTCCTCTGGGTATATTCCCAACAGTGGGATAGCTGGGTTGAATGGTAGATCTATCTGCAATTGTTTGAGGAGCCTCATACCATTTTTCATAGAGGCTGCACCATTTTGCAGTCCCACCAACAATGTATGAGAGTTCCTTTTTCTCCACAACCTCGCCAGCATTTATCATTCAGAGTCTTTTGGATTTTAGCCATCCTAACTGGGGTTAGATGGTATCTCAATGTGGTTTTGATTTGCATTTCCCGGATGCTGAGTGATGTTGAGCATTTTTTCATATGTCTGTTGGCCATTTGGATATCTTCCTTAGAGAAATGCCTACTTAGCTCTTTTGCCCATTTTTTAATTGGGTTGCTTGTTTTCTTCTTGTAAAGTTGTTTGAGTTCCTTATATATTCTGGATATTAATCCTTTGTCAGATGTATATTTTGCAAATATTTTCTCCCACTCTGTTGGTTGTCTTTTAACTCTTTTAATTGTTTCTTTTGCTGTGCAGAAGCTTTTTAGTTTGATATAATCCCATTTGTTTATTTTTCCTTTGGTTGCCTGTGCTTTTGGGGTCGTATTCATGAAGTCTGTGCCCAGTCCTATTTCCTGAAGTGTTTCTCCTATGTTTTCTTTAAGAAGTTTTATTGTCTCAGGGTGTATATTTAAATCCTTAATCCATTTTGAGTTGATTTTAGTATATGGTGAGAGGTATGGATCTAGTTTCATTCTCCTGCATATGGATATCCAGTTCTCCCAGCACCATTTGCTGAAGAGGCAGTCCCTTCCCCAGTGAATAGGATTGGTGCCTTTGTCAAAGATCAGATGGCAATAAGTGTGTGGGTTGATTTCTGGATTCTCTATTCTATTCCATTGGTCAGTGTGTCTGTTTTTATGCCAGTACCATATTGTTTTGGTTATTATCGCTTTGTAGTATAGCTTAAAGTCAGGTAGTGTTATCCCTCCAGCTTTATTTTTTTTTGCTCAACATTGCTTTGGCTATGCGTGGTCTTTTATTGTTCCATATAAATGTCTGGATAGTTTTTTCCATTTCTGAGAAAAATGTGTTTGGAATTTTGATGGGGATTGCATTGAATTTGTATATCACTTTGGGTAGCATGGACATTTTCACTATGTTGATTCTTCCAATCCAAGAGCATGGGATATCTTTCCATCTTCTTGTATCCTCTCTAACTTCTCTCAGCAGTGGTTTGTAGTTCTCATTATAGAGATTTTTCACCTCCTTGGTTAACTCAATTCCTAAGTATTTTATTTTTTTGGTGGCTATTGTAAATGGGCAGGCTTTCTTGATTTCTCGTTCTGCATGTTCACTATTGGAGAAAAGAAATGCTACTGATTTTTGTGTGTTGATTTTGTATCCTGCTACTGTGCTGACATCATTTATCAATTCCAGCAGTTTTTTTGTAGAGGTTTTAGGCTGTTCGATATATAGGATCATGTCATCTGCAAACAGGGACAGTTTGACTTCCTCTTTTCCAATCTGGATGCCCTTTATTTCCTTTTCTTCTCTGATTGCTCTGGCTAGTACTTCCAAGACTATGTTGAATAGGAGTGGTGAGAGTGGGCATCCTTGTCTAGTGCCTGTTCTTAAAGGAAAAGCTTTCAACTTTTCCCCATTCAGGATGATATTGGCAGTGGGTTTGTCATATATGGCTTTAATTATGTTGAGATACTTTCCCTCTATACCTAACTTATAGAGGGTCTTTGTCGTGAATGAGTGCTGAACTTTATCAAATGCTTTTTCAGCATCTATAGAGATGATCATATGGTCCTTGTGTTTGAGTTTATTAATATGGTGTATCACATTTATTGATTTGCGTATGTTGAACCAACCTTGCATCCCTGGGATGAATCCCACTTGATCGTGATGAATAATTTTTCGTATGTGTTGCTGTATTCTGTTTGCTAGTATTTTAGTGAGGATTTTTGCATCTATATTCATCAAGGATATCGGCCTGTAGTTTTCTTTTTTGGTTATATCTTTACCTGGTTTTGGTATCAGGATGATGTTTGCTTCATAGAATGAGTTTGGGAGATTTGCGTCCGTTTCAATCTTTTGGAATAGTTTGTAAAGAATCGGTGTCAATTCCTCTTTGAATGTTTGGTAAAATTCTGCTGTGAATCCATCTGGTCCTGGGCTTTTCTTTGTTGGGAGCCTTCTGATAACAGCTTCAATCTCCTTTATTGTTATTGGTCTGTTCAAATTTTCTACGTCTTCACGGTTCAGTTTTGGGAGCTTGTGTGTGTCCAGAAATTTATCCATTTCCTCCAGATTTTCAAATTTGTTGGTGTATAGTTGTTTATAGTAGTCTCGAATGATTCCTTGTATTTCAGATGAATCAGTTGTAATATCACCTTTTTCATTTCTAATTTTTGTTATTTGAGTCTTCTCTCTTCTTTTTTTTTTTTGTTAGCCATGCTAATGGTTTGTCTATTTTATTTATCTTTTCAAAAAACCAACTTTTTGATTCGTTGATCTTTTGAATTGTTTTTTGGTTTTCAATTTCATTCAGTTCTGCTCTGATCTTAATGATTTCTTTCCGTCTGCTAACTTTAAGTTTGGATTGTTCTTGTTTTTCTAGTTCTTTAAGGTGAAGTGTTAGGTTGTTCACTTGCCATCTTTCCATTCTTCTGAAGTGAGCATTTAATGCAATAAATTTTCCCCTCAATACTGCTTTTGCAGTATCCCACAGGTTTTGTTATGATGTATCATTGTTTTCATTAGTTTCAATAAATTTTTTGATTTCCTGCTTGATTTCTTCTTGGAGATAGACACCATTTATAAACGTAACATAATATGATTAGGAACAATGTCTGGTTATTCTTTAAAGATATCTATTAAAATGAGATGCTAATTGTCCTATGAGATAGAGGCTTCGTTTAAATGAATGAATAAATTCTGTTCTATTTATAAGCAACTTACAAGTCTGTGTCGTCAATTTTGGGAATCAGATAGTCTGAGGTTCAGGAACATTCCCCCCCACCAAGCTTCTTTTCCAACTGATAGGTACTGGACTGGTTATTAGCAATTTTGAATACTACGCTTGTAAGAAGTTGATAAAATTTACCCGTCTTCCCTTTCTAGGTTCAGAATTGAGAGACAGAGACAGAGAAAGGGAGACTAAGAGGGAGAGAGAGGACAAAAATCAACAATGAACAGCTGGAGATCATGTCATTGCTATTACTATTAAATCTGATTGGAGACACAGCTTTGAATCTTTTGTCAGATGTCTTTCTACGATATTTCCTCTAATTACACAGATTTACGCATAGGAATATTGTACATTTGGGAAACTCTAGGTCTGCCCACAATGACAGGTCGTGCTCCAATAAGCCTCTCACACAATGGAGAACAGGCCAGAGTACACCTTCTCTGCAGTTAATCATGCCCAAAGGAAGGAGGAAAGAACTAAGTTAGACACATACAAACATTTCTTCCAAACATACCACAGAAAGACATAAGAGGTAAGAAAGAAATCAGGGGTGGTACCCAATGTCTAAAGGAAGTCACTCCAAAGAGAAATAGAGTCTGGGGGTTAGGAGGTTCATCCATATCAGTGAAATAGTATTCAGGGTATTTTGGTTTCATATAATAAGTACTAAATTTAAGATTACTATCTCTTCTACATATACAATGAGGCATTAGCCCATGTTTCCAGATTAACACCTATTTAACAAAGATAAATAAAGGTCAGATGAAAAGGTATTCTTAGCTACACAGATCCACTTAATTCCAAAAACCAATCATCTGAAACAGAGCCTATCTATAGTTGAAAGAAACTAATCAGAGAAGTTGTGGATAGCTAGAGAGCAAAAGTGTACTGCATGAATTCAGCCGTTAAATTAATTGAGTCCTGTGTATGTCAGATTGTTTGCATTGCCAAAAGTAAGTCTTTTTCTTAATCAGAAACAGAATTTGGTCAGGTGGCTGGGTGAGCGTGGTTAGTGATTTTATGCAAAGTAAGTGAAATTTAGCAGGGTTGGTTCAGGCTCAGATAGAAGACTTTATTTTATTTTTATTTTTTCTTGTCTATAGTTCAGCCACTACTCTTAAAACATATAAAATAATAAAATCTCACAAAGGTACTTCCATCTTTCACAGCACTTTTGCCACATATTCTATCCTCAGATAGAATGAATGAATGAATGAATGAATGAATGAATGCATTGGTTGTTGTTTTCAGCCTTGTACAAAGTTTTTGAAATAATAAGCACCTGGCTGGGATGTGGCCTTTGGTGTATCTCCCTTTGCTTCAGGTTCCTGAACTCTTAAATAGGATTAAACATATCTCCCATTATGTAATTGATATGAGGATTCAAAGAAACTTAAAAACATTGCCATAACAAGAAAGAGAGAGAAAAAAATGTTTTTGATAAATACGTAAGTTGTAAAAGCTTAACAGTCTGGAGCCATTTGGGTAAAGCTAGTTAGCCTCAGCCTCAGAGTTAAATAGTCTCAGAGTACCTCTTTGTAATAAAAATAGACCCAAACAATCATCAAATGTTAAATTATGTTTATTACATTCTGTTCCAAAGTCCATAAAAATATTGATATTAAATTTAAAACTTTACCTCCAAAACTTTTAAAATGGTGAACATACCAATAACGACTTCAACAGAAAGAGGTTTCACTCATATGAAATGCCTTATTTCTATAGAATGTCAAAGACATAAGCCATTAATTCACTTTAAACAAAATTCAGACTAAATTTCAAGCTCTTCAGTTTTAAAAAATTAACAATCAGGATTTTAAATGCATCCAATTCCATGTTGCCTTAAGACATAAACATTTGCTTTTCTTACTTGATTGTCTTCTCCATTAGCAGGATGGGGATTTTTGCCTTTGTTGTTTACTATTATAGCCATAGCACCTAGATTCATAAGTTTATGCTGGCACATAGTATTTTTAAAAAGTAAAAACTAATTTTTACTTTTGGTTTGTTGTTCCTAAAGAATAAAAGAGCATTAAAAGCAGATCTTGTGATACCTACCTGCAAAATCGGTATTAAGCCCTCAACATCTTTACTGTTTAAGCTTCTATTTTTAACTCGCTGATAGTAAACTTCATCAATTAGAAATCCATTTCCTAACAAAATTAATAAAATATGAATAACTAAAATGACAACTATTGTGAGTAGAACAAATACTAACAGCACTAATTCTAATGGGATTTCCAAAATGTTAAATAAAATCAATTATTTCTCTGCATAAACCTGGTAGAGGGCTTTGTTTTTTCACTTTTTTGTGTTTCTTTGTCTTGTTTTGTTGTGTCTTTCTCCCTTTAGCATTTAAAAAATTAACTAAGTTTTCCCAATGTGCAGCTAAATAAAACAATAAAGTAATAAATGTACAGATCTGAATTCAAACCTAGTGACTACACGTGTCTATACAAAACACGTGTGCATAAAAACATTCTACATGAGTGTATATTCAACAGTTTGGAGCTACTGTAAAAGACACAAAATAAGGTGCAGAATACTAAAAAAAAAAGCAAATGTTCAGCTGATCAGCAAACCTAATACCATCTGCGACCTTAATTCATCTTTGCCATGTAACCTATCATATTCACAGTTTCTGGGGAGTAGGACGTGGACATCTTCAGTGGCCATTATTTTGCCTACCACAACTCCTCTGAGGTGAGTAGAATTATTTTAATTTGCAATGAGACTATATTTTAGTATTTTGCTTCAGGATAAAATACGAGGCATTTAGTTTCTTGGTGCTGTTACGATTCAGAGTTGTGCACACTGAAAGAGTCCAGTGAGTATTAACTCACAGAAGATAGGTGCACATATATTGTTTAAAATATCAAAAACATCATTCGAGACTACTATAAACAACTATACGCCAACAAATTTGAAAATCTGGAGGAAATGGATAAGTTTCTGGACACACACAAGCTCCCAAAACTGAACCGTGAAGACGTAGAAAATTTGAACAGACCAATAACAATAAAGGAGATTGAAGCTGTTATCAGAAGGCTCCCAACAAAGAAAAGCCCAGGACCAGATGGATTCACAGCAGAATTTTACCAAACATTCAAAGAGGAATTGACACCGATTCTTTACAAACTATTCCAAAAGATTGAAACAGACGCAAATCTCCCAAACTCATTCTATGAAGCAAACATCATCCTGATACCAAAACCAGGTAAAGATATAACCAAAAAAGAAAACTACAGGCCGATATCCTTGATAAATATAGATGCAAAAATCCTCACTAAAATACTAGCAAACAGAATACAGCAACACATACGAAAAATTATTCATCACGATCAAGTGGGATTCATCCCAGGGATGCAAGGTTGGTTCAACATACGCAAATCAATAAATGTGATACACCATATTAATAAACTCAAACACAAGGACCATATGATCATCTCTATAGATGCTGAAAAAGCATTTGATAAAGTTCAGCACTCATTCATGACAAAGACCCTCTATAAGTTAGGTATAGAGGGAAAGTATCTCAACATAATTAAAGCCATATATGACAAACCCACTGCCAATATCATCCTGAATGGGGAAAAGCTGAAAGCTTTTCCTTTAAGAACAGGCACTAGACAAGGATGCCCACTCTCACCACTCCTATTCAACATAGTGTTGGAAGTACTAGCCAGAGCAATCAGAGAAGAGAAGGAAATAAAGGGCATCCAGATTGGAAAAGATGAAGTCAAACTGTCCCTGTTTGCAGATGACATGATCCTATATATCAAACAGCCTAAAACCTCTACAAAAAAACTGTTGGAATTGATAAATGATTTCAGCACAGTAGCAGGATACAAAATCAACACACAAAAATCAGTAGCATTTCTTTTCTCCAATAGTGAACATGCAGAAGGAGAAATCAAGAAAGCCTGCCCATTTATAATAGCCACCAAAAAAATAAAATACTTAGGAATTGAGTTAACCAAGGAGGTGAAAAATCTCTATAATGAGAACTACAAACCACTGCTGAGAGAAATTAGAGAGGATACAAGAAGATGGAAAGATATTCCATGCTCTTGGATTGGAAGAATCAACATAGTGAAAATGTCCATACTACCCAAAGTGATATACAAATTCAATGCAATCCCCATCAAAATTCCAAAGACATTTTTCTCAGAAATGGAAAAAACTATTCAGACATTTATATGGAACAATAAAAGACCACGAATAGCCAAAGCAATGCTCAGCAAAAAATATAAAGCTGGAGGCATAACACTACCTGACTTTAAGCTATACTACAAAGCTATAATAACCAAAACAGTATGGTACTGGCATAAAAACAGACACACTGACCAATGGAATAGAATAGAGAATCCAGAAATCAACCCACACACTTACTGCCATCTGATCTTTGACAAAGGCACCAAGCCTATTCACTGGGGAAGGGACTGCCTCTTCAGCAAGTGGTGCTGGGATAACTGGATATCGATATGCAGGAGAATGAAACTAGATCCATACCTCTCACCGTATACTAAAATCAACTCAAAATGGATTAAGGATTTAAATATACACCCTGAGACAATAAAACTTCTTAAAGAAAACATAGGGGAAACACTTCAGGAAATAGGACTGGGCACAGACTTCATGAATACAACCCCAAAAGCACGGGCAACCAAAGGAAAAATAAACAAATGGGATTATATCAAACTAAAAAGCTTCTGCACAGCAAAAGAAACAATTAAAAGAGTTAAAAGACAACCAACAGAGTGGGAGAAAATATTTGCAAAATATACATCTGACAAAGGATTAATATTCAGAATATATAAGGAACTCAAACAACTTTACAAGAAGAAAACAAGCAACCCAATTAAAAAATGGGCAAAAGAGCTAAGTAGGCATTTCTCTAAGGAAGATATCCAAATGGCCAACAGACATATGAAAAAATGCTCAACATCACTCAGCATCCGGGAAATGCAAATCAAAACCACATTGAGATACCATCTAACCCCAGTTAGGATGGCTAAAATCCAAAAGACTATGAACGATAAATGCTGGCGAGGCTGCGGAGAAAAAGGAACTCTCATACATTGTTGGTGGGACTGCAAAATGGTGCAGCCTCTATGGAAAATGGTATGGAGGTTCCTTAAACAATTGCAAATAGATCTACCATACGACCCAGCCATCCCACTGTTGGGAATATACCCAGAGGAATGGAAGTCATCAAGTCGAAGGTATACCTGTTCCCCAATGTTCATCGCAGCACTCTTTACAATAGCCAAGAGTTGGAACCAGCCCAAATGCCCATCATCAGATGAGTGGATACGGAAAATGTGGTACATCTACACAATGGAATACTACTCAGCTATAAAAACGAATGAAATACTGCCATTTGCAACAACATGGATGGACCTCGAGAGAATTATATTGAGTGAAACAAGTCAGGCAGAGAAAGAGAAATACCACATGTTCTCACTTATTGGTGGGAGCTAAAAATTAATATATAAATTCACACACACACATACACACATACACACACAAACCGGGGGGGGGGGGGAAGAAGATATAACAACCACAATTATTTGAAGTTGATACAACAAACAAACAGAAAGGACATGGTTGGGGGGGAGGGGGGGAGGGAGAAGGGAGGGAGGTTTTGGTGATGGGGAGCGTTAATCAGCTACAATGTATATCGACAAAATAAAATTTAAAAAAAAATAAAATAAAATAAAAATATAAATATAAATAAAAATAAAAAAAAGAAAAAAAAAATATATCAAAAACAAAAGTACATATATTATTTCACACTTTGGCTGCAACAAAAGCCTATTTTGCTGTCATATTATAATAGTCCTCATTATAATTCATCCACCATCTTTTGAAGAAAACTAAAAGGCCAAAATATTAATTTCATAAGCCTTGGCAGGTATTACAATTTTACTAAGTAAGTCTGAAGTTTACTTTAACTTGATATCTTTTTTTTTTTTTTTTATTGTGGAAAGAGCATGAAAGTTGGACTTGACTAGACCTAGGCTTGAAACATGTCTACCCCTTACTAGAAGGGTAGCTTTGGGCAAGTTACGCATAGTAATCTCAAATATGCAATGGAGGTAACAATTCCTTCCTTATAGCAATTTTGTGACAAGTAAGACTTTCTGTATATAAAATATCCACCACAATGATTAACACATAGTAATTACCTACCCACACCCTGAACTTCACTTATTAGGTGCATCTTGACCAGTATCTTTAATTTGTCTATGTGATGTTTATTAACCATGTGTTCTGGTATATGCCCCTTTACCTCTTTGATTCTAAATTTCTTTATCTATAAAAGAAGACTTAAAATTTTTGATTTGCCCTGAGAATTAAATGAGATCCTGAATGTGAAAGCATGTGTAAACAGTTAAAGCCAGCATTGATAAGTTGTTCTGAGGTAACTTACTGGTTTAAATGGTTATCAGCGTTCCACATATCAGAATACCAAGAGTCAATAAGCTGTTTCATTTTCAATATCAACATTGCAGAACTATTAAAGCAAAACCTAAGAAACATTTTTGAGCCAAAATTCAGAAGTTTTCCCCTAGGCTTCTAACACCGATTATTCTCCAATATAATATACTCTAACAAAAAAATTCCAGGAACTGTTCTCCAAGTGCATGTCCGCAATTTCAAACAGACTCACACTGCCATCTGCTCCTTCAGATAAGAGACTCATCTGTCTGGTGAGAAGGTAGAGAAAAGGCTTGCTAAGAAAGAATAATGCGATTCTGCAACCTCTGCAGCCTCGCTGGGTGGCTCGTGGACATGCACCAACTAATTACGGGTCAAACCAACATTTTTAGGATGTATTTGGATGGGACTTGAATTCATTGCAACTGCACTCTGAACAGTACTACATACAGCTACTAATGTAATTTGGACAATGAACCCAGCATCTGCTACCTTTCAGCAGCAAAGCATAACAAGAGAAAAGTGTGATTAAAGGAATTCACCCACCTCAGTGGTTTTTATGATTTAAAAAGCTGAAATGAGAGTTCTTTCTACATAGACAAGGGAATGTGTAGGAGTGTATGTGTGTATGAAGTAAGAATAACTATAACAATGTGCCTTCCTTACGGCAGTGAAAAGGTAAAATTAAACTTACCTGAAACAATCCAAATAAAAAGTCCTCTTCAATTTAAAATAATTAGCAGGACTTCAGTCCTTAACATGACCATTAAAGTATATAAGCTATGTGATTTGTATTATGTCAAAACTGGATTTATAATTAGAAAACTAATTAAAGATATTTACCCACATATGTGTGCCTGTATATGCACAGAAAATTCCTGGAGATATATGCAAAAAACAGTTAATAACACATACCTGAGGAGTAGAATAAAATTTTCATTAATAAGAAAAGTTGGGCAAGAGAAATTTTAACTTTCACTTTTTACCAATTACTTTCCTCTACTCTCTATTTTAAAATCCTGAACTTGTATTACTTTATATAATTAAAAGACACTCACCTAACTAACAAAAGGGAATTGGAGATTAAATTTTAATTTGATCTAATCAACCTAATTTTAAAGTAATTTTGATCTTGGAATCAGGAAGCCAAGTTATTTCTCTCTCTTCTACTGACAGTTCATCTAAATGATCTTCCTTTCTCATCAGTGAAATTGAAACAATATAATCAGATCTAGTACTCCTTTCAGAGCTGTGTTATAGCCAAAATTAGATTAACTATAATATACTGAATTATTAGTGTTATTATGTTAATAAAATGTGCTCATGAATCTAGCTCCCAAGTGATGGCGGCAATTTTGTATATATTCAGATGAAAATTTCCATTTGCTTGAATAATTAAAATAATGCTACTAACAAAAGTAGCCATTCATTCAAATTACAAAAATAATATTTTTAAATGAATGCTATATGCTTACAATGTTGCATAATAGTTGTCCTTTATGACAGATATTTCATAAATTTTAGGGCTAAAAGCTCTGGATATTTGATATTATTCAAAATCTCACATTTGACATTTCTTTAACTTAGCATTCATTTTAACTCATTGAAAAAGAATAACAAAAAGTGAGAATAAAAATATATATTAGGTCTTTGGCTTTTACTTTTTTTTTTTTTTCCTATAGGATAAAAAAATCCTAATCCTTAATTTGTGTTCATAAAAGTGCTACAAAATGACCTCCCGGATTAAATGGAAAGGCAGTCTGTAAATTGCAGAAGTCAAACAGGCTACAGTTTCCCATTTGGTCCTTTTCTTTCCTGTTAATTCTTTTCCCTAGCTAATTTTGGGCTTATCTGGAAAGTAAAAATCAATGCAAATGAATGAATGAATGAATCAAAGAATCAGCCAATTCTGACAACCCTGGCTGGCTTCATGGCATCACCTACAGAGAAAAAACGAAAAGGGATATTTATTTGTTCCAAGGTACAGAAGGACACCGAGTAAATGTAACTAACAGGGAAAATCCTCACAGTTTGCAGGATCTGTGATCATCTGAGGTTGTGTGAATGCTTAAATGCTATTGATGACGTACTAGCTATGCTTCTGCTACAGCAAGTGGTAGATGTGTTTATATGAATATATATTTTAAGTTCTTAAGTTCTATAGTATAGTAGGTGCATTATGAAACTAAGAATCATCACATTGCTGGTTAATTGTACAAGGGTACTTCAAAAAGTTCATGGAAGGATTTCTATTGTCTTTTAATTCTATTTTTCCGCAAACCTTTTGAGGTACTGTCATGTGTTTAATGTGGTTGGATTGTTGTATGCCTCAGCAGAAAATGTCAAGATGGAATAATGGCAATAATAATGGCAAAACGTTCCATGCAGATGTTCCATGCAAAAACGTTACACTTCTTCGCACAGTTTTTTTTAGATTGTCAAGAGCATTCAATGCTTCCTCCCCAATAGCACATTCTTTCCTTCCAGCCAATGACAATCTAATAACAATATAATGCCTGATATATTTCTAATACCTCTCCCCAGAGGATGCCACAGAATTTTGTAGATATTATCTTATAAATCTGTAGATTTCTGTGAGCTTTGGAGGAACTATGTATTTTGCATTCACTTTACTTAGCAGAATCAGGGCACAAAGAGGGGAATATATATTTCAAGAAAAACAGCAAGATGGCTATAGGGCTTAAATTTCATCTCATGGATTCTGTGATGTTTGTTTGTTTGGAATTTTTTTTTCACGTAATGACCAGAATGACTACTGTTTTGACCCTAAGATCTATGGTTCAAGGACATCAGGATCCTGTGGGAACCTACAAGAAATCAGATTCTCAGGCCCTACCCCGGACCTACTGAATCATAATCTTCAGTCAGCATTTTACCAAGGTATCTAAATAATTTGTATGCTCACTTAAGTCTGAGAAGACACTATTCTATTTAAAAGGCTAAACAACTTTAAAAAAAAAAAATCTTCTTACACAAATGTGTGGCAGATACTGGGTAGCTATTTACCAAACTCATTTCTCTTTCCTTCTGAGCCCACTGTGAGATACGTTTCTTTCTTGCATTTAGGTATGACCATGACCATGTGATTGAGTTTTGGCCAAGTATAATGGGTCAATGTGATAAACCCTCCTTAAAGTCTTAGGCCTCGTGACCCTGTGTGTGCTCGCACTTGCTCGCTGGCTCTCTCTCTCTCTCTCTTTCTCCCCCTGCCTTATTCTTATCTCAGTTTATGAAATGGCCGGGGAAGTGCACTAATGTTAACACAGCCTTCAACAGCATGGATCTCTAAATGGCATTGTGGAGCAGAGACCCTCCCCTTCCCTATCCCCAGCAGCCTTGGACTATATGAGGGAGAGTGCACATTCCTTTGTGTTAAGCCATTGATCTTAAGGATTTATCTGTTAGAGGAGCTAGCATTACTGTAACATTTTAAGCATTTTGAGGGGCAATTATAAAGTTTTAAAAATAGTGGCCTGAAGTTTGATACTGTTAAAAAAAAGATGCTAGATAGGTAATTCTGGGTTAGCTTTGCCCCTTTTAGCTGAAAAATTGCAGGCCTCTTTATTCCTTTGGACTTATTTTATGTCATTTCTCTTTCTTATACATCTCTCCTTAAGATCTATTATTCATAGCCTCTTAGACTCTACTATTCTTTACACTGCTTAATTATTCTCATTTTGAAAGTCAGGAAAAATTTAGGTAAAAAAATCACTAGTTATGTTTCCAGATTTGTAGATGCATGATGACCCCTGATCTATGTTATTAGTTATAAATAGCACTGGGGACCTACCGCAACTTAGAAGCATATTAGCACCCCTGACTCATTTTTCTTTTTCAAAATATATTTAATAATTAATGTCTCTATTCAGAATGTTTGTTTATTTAGTCTTTGTGATAAGTAAGCCTTTTCCACTGGTGGAAAAATTAGAAATCCCCACTGGTGGAAAAATTACCTCTTATGATTCATGGATTTTTAATAAATGATTTACAATTAGCTCTCTGATTTTTTGTTATGACTACTCCCCTCAAACACACCACACTGACAGACATAGATGCAAACACAGTTTCTATTTCTAACTAAATTCTGATCTAAAATGGAGGATCAGGCTGGCCTGTGCCTCACTTGGAAGAGTGTGGTGTTGATAACACCTAGGCCATAGATTCAGATCCCTACATAGAGGTGGCCGGTTAAGTCACTTGGGAGAGCATGATGCTGACAGCACCAAGTCAAGGGTTAAGATGCCCTTACCGGTCATCTTTTTTTAAAAAATAAAAAACAAAAAATAAAATGGAGGATAATTACACACCTTTTAAAATATTTCTCTGTAAAATAAGACCATCAGATGTTCAATGTCTGATTACATACTACAAAGTTCAAGCCCATTTGCCAGCCATTCACTAGTAGTGACATTTTATGTGCAGATTTAAAGATAGTGCAAAGGGAACTGAAACCTTAATAGGAAAAAATTTTAGAGTTTTCAAAGAAAAATTAGGAGGGTTTTTTGAGGAAAAGAGTAAAATTGAATGCTAGTTTCTTTTTCTTACCATTTTTACTTATAAGATATTTGCAAATTAAAACAGTAAGACAACCGGCATATTTTTAACAAACATAATTAGTGTAAAGTGATTTGCTTGTGCTATTTAAGCTTAATTAATTTGGGACTAAGAAAACAAGAGTATTTTCAAGATTTTGAAGTCAATTGTTTTTAATACTGTGTGGGTTGCTCCATGTTTTCTTTCTTTGAAATTTTAATGTAATTTTAATCTCTGATCCAAGCTTTTAATCCCATGCTTGCTTTGATTTTCCTCATTACACAAAGGAAAAAAACTTATAATAAATGTGATATTTCTATAATCTCACATAAATGTTACTGAAAATACTGGAAGATTGTTGGTCAGTCATTATTAAACATTTCCAAAAAGTTTTACCAAAATTCATTTATTGGTGTGCAAAGGACTAGGTACTCCACAGTTCAGGTATCTTCTGTAAAAAAATAAAATATTAATTGTAATCATCCACTTCAGACATTTATTGTAAAAATAAATTTACTGAATACCTTCTGTTTTGGAGTTCCAGAGCATGAGTTATTTTCGATGAAGTTGTAAAATTTGGGGCTTTTTGTGTTTTTCTCTCACTTAGAAATTTAACTTCACCTGAAAATGTGACCAAAAATGTACTGGGCTTTATTTTAGAAAGTAATCATTGCATCTTTTTATTTATCCCTATTCCTCTTATACCTTGCAATAGTTTAAAACATTATGCCACCCAGTTTCCTTCCCTTCTTCCTTTCTGCACACCTTTCAAACTTTTGAAAAAACTCAAACAAAGTCAGGTCATCCTTTTCAGATTCCACAGCCAGAAGCTGCTTCTTCAAAGCAATTACTAGTTCTCCCTGGTGACCCACTTCTATGGGTCAGCTCTCCATGATTTCAGGACCTCCTGCTCAGCATCATACTGGATGATCTGGCCTGCATAACAATTTTTTTTAAATAACATCCCACATTCTGCCCTCTCCCCCCAGCAAACTCCTGCCCCCTCCCCTACCCAAACATATGAATCCTATCCCACTCAGTAGTCATTCTTAAAGTTTTGATTTGTGGGAACTTTGTGACCCTTCCACTAGGAAACAAAAATTTTGTACAAACATACAATTCTACTTCCAATTTTAGTAGGTCCACAGACTACTTAAGATATTTTCATGGACCTTTGGTTAAAAATCTCTGTTTTAAACTGTTTGGCATGGTTGCTTAATTAAGTCTTGTTTTTTAGCTTTCGTCCTGCATTGGAATGAACACTCATTGGACTCCTTGCCCTTCTCTGGCATAAACACTCACATGGAGGGTTAGGGCTTGGAGTATGCCACCCAAAGCTGGAGCAGGTTTACAAACCATTTCCACTTCCACATTTCATGAGAAATGTCCAGATTGTCTATTCAAAGGCTGCCGCTCTACAGAGCTGATCAGACTTACCTGCTTTTCTGTGGAAACCTTTTCTCTTTTCTAACACTGAGGTAACCAAGGAGATAAGAAGTTTTCTAAGGTGCTTTCCCCCTTCCTATATATTTTTGTTCTTTAGTATATTATAAGGGAAAGGAAAGCAGGGGGAAAAATCACCTTTAAAAGTGTAATGCCATTCTGCCTATGCTGTATTTATCCTACTGTGGTCTTGGAACAAAAATAATCTGTTTGAGAGGAAACTTAAGAAAGCATAATCAGGGTTTTAGAACTTAAACCCAATGCTGCCACAGTTATTGATGGTATTCCACGGAAGACTTGATTTTGCTGTCACTTTCTCCTTCAGCATGACATTACAAGTAAATCCCTTTATTCATTCTTAAAATGTGGAGACATATCAGGGAAAAATTAAAGAGGAAAGTAACATTCCTTGCTTCTCAGGGAAGCTGAATAGGCATTTGTATTTGTAATGACTGAAATTTGTCAGAGTTATGCCCAAGGAAGAAAAATAAGCACTTGTGAGCTTCCAAGGAAGAACCATTTGTAGTAGGCAATCGAACATATTTGTCTGAGTTTAAACCATTACAGAATGGAATACATCCTTTTGTGACTGAATGCCAAAAAAGAAAAGGACTGGGGTCCTAGAAAGAAATTTTGGAAGAAAGTAGGAAGGTATTAGATCCAGATGCAGCCAGATTTCTGAGCCCTATCATAATATAGGTTATAGGCTTTTGCTACCCTGAAGGGACCGGGGGCAGTAGACTGGGGATACAACCATTCTGAGGAGCACCAATTGATTGTCCACCCTAGAATACACATTCCAGATTGCTCCATCATGTAAGAAGGCTTATCAATATTTCCTAATTTTATTGTCATCACTCGGTCATTTTATCACCATGTTGGGATAATTACAGAAAATGATTCCATTATATTTAAAGACCTAAAAGACTACTGGGCACATAATGGTTTAGGAGCGATGTCTAAGTATGTAAAATCTGCTATTGCCAATTCAAATAAATATATTGAATGAGTACCGTGTTTTAGGTATGTTATATGTGGTGGACATATACTATTTCTAATTCTGACAACAACTCTGAGACAGGCATTATTATCCTCGTTCAATAGTTGAGGAACTTGTGATTCCTTGCGTTAATTAATTTGTCCAAGGTCAGACAGCTGTTAAGCTGAAGAACTGTGATTTAAATCAAGGTGCATGCAAAATGCCTATTTTAACAGAGAGTTGGATGCTTATATGTCATATTAATTTTTCACCTTTAGGTGAAACATCTACTCAGGTTGTTTAAGATGGGATTATCATTTTTGATGGTTCACACACTTTAAACTCCATCAGATATTCTTAGTACTGAACAATCTGGGCAAACTGCTAATTACCTCCTTGCTCACCCCAGCAGACTGAGTACATAAATATAATCCAGCTTTACTTCTTGTTTAAGAATCAGACTCTTTGCTTTCTCTCTTCCTTGTAAAAGGAAGATGTTAAGGTATTCTCAATGAGAAAGCTACCATCAGATGACTAGAGTTGAAGCAATGCCACTGAGAAGGATTATAGTAGGTGGTTTATGCCCATCTCTAGTGAAACAGCACTTTCCAAATAAAATCATAAGCCTAAATTTTGAAGTCTAGATTTTTTTAACATAATGTTAAATGCTCAGTCTTTAGCCACCCACTCTCCCCCCTTTACTTATGACTATGCCTTTTAACTTGTCAATTCCCAGAACTAATGTACTACAGAAATCTTAAACTCTAACATCCCATTCTCTCAATGCACCTCCAGCTGCACACTTATATCATTCTCAAAAACCTTGTTCATCAAACTCAGAATTTCCAGTTTCAGATTGCCAGGTTTTTACCCAAGTCGAATATACCCACTTGGCTCTTCTTTCTCTTTTCTCTATACCAGAACCTGTGATGGAGCATTCGAAGTAATCTATCAAAAATATCTTGCCTTTTCTGGAAGCTGTAGTCTTCATTGCATCCTTCTGCAAAACTCCGCCCTGGGTCCTTCGGATCAACAATACAATCTCATTTTTTTTCACTAACTATCCCCACGTTACTGAATGCTACCATATAGATTAGAACTAAACCATCGTACAGATTAACACCAGTAAAATTCCAATGTGTTTCAATTACAGTCTTAGGTGACCCCATCAGTCATTTTACTTTTTCTTACTTATCTTACTCTTTCATTCTTTTCAACTCTCAGAAATTCACCTCTCCTCCCAAGCCATTGCAATCACCACCATTTTACTTTTAGCAGACAACCTCAAAAATCATAATCGCTGTAATTTTCTTTCCTCTTTAACTGAAACCTATGTTATTGCCATCCTTACCCCTGCTCCTCAGCTGAAAATATGAGCGGATACTGCAACCTGCCTCCTGCTCACATGGCTCATCCACCAAGACCTCTCTCTCTCTCTTTTTTATCTTTTTTTTCTCAGAGCTTTGTTCCATTAGTCCTGTTCCCTCCCCTGCTTTTCTTTTTGCAACTTACAAAGATTTCCAAATCTCTATTTCATCTTCAAAAATATCTCTATCTTAACCATGGGCTCCCTTTCTGTGCCTAAACAATCTGTTTGCCTCCTCGCGCAAATGGCTAAAAGACGCGAGCACATTTGTTAGCACTTCTCATCTCACTTTCACTCACTCAACTCACTCCAGCAATTCAGCTTCTATCACTACTATGCTTCCAAAACAGCACTTCTTGAGGTCACTAGAAATGTTCTGATTCCCACATTTCATGAACATATTTATCCTAACACTACAGGACCTTGCTAACTGCATTTGCTACCTGGTCACTACCTTCTAAACATTCTTTATACCCTTGGCTTCTGTGATTCTCTTTTCTTCTGGTTTTCTTTGTATCCTCTAATAATTCCTATTCTGTTACTTTTAAGAAGTATCTACTCTGCCATCTATATTAACGCCTTTTTCTCCCGGAGTCCAATCATCACCTGCTCTTTTTATTCTATTTGCTCTTTCTCCTTTTCTCTCATGGCTTTAACAGTAATCTGTATTGGCTACTGAAATTTACGTATTCATACTCTATCTCTTCCCTATCTTTAGACATATATAGTACAAGCAGTGTATTAGTCCATTTTGTGTTGCTGTAACAGAACACCTGAGAGGGGTAATTTATAAAGAACAGTGGATTATTTGGCTCACGACTCTAGGACAGCTGCATCTGGGGTGGGTTTCAGGCTGCTTCTACTCATGAAGGAAAATGGTTGGCTGCCAGCGGGTACAAGCAGATCACATGGCGAGAGGAAGCAAGAGAGAGAGAGAGAGGGGAGGTGCCAGCATCTTTTAAACAACTGGCTCTCACGGGAACTAATAAAGCAAAAGCTCACTTGCTACCCCACCCCCCAAGGAGAGCATTAATCCATTCATGAGGGATGAGCCCCATGACTCAAACAACTCCCAACACTGCCACACTGGCGATCAGATTTCCACATGAACTTTGTGGGGGACAACTCTATCACATCCAAACTCTACAAAGCAATTTAACATAGTGGTAATAGAGAACATTCTTCAGTCAGATTGCCTATGTTTAAATTCCGACTCGACTACTTAGTATCTGTGTGGTTCTCAACAAATCACTGAACACCCGGAGCCTCCATTTATTCACTCATGTGTGCAATAGATGTAAGAGTAGTATCTGTTCTGATATTTAGTGCATTCATATAAATAAAATGCTTAGATGGATGCCTGATGCTGGCCATTTCTATGGGTGGCCTTGGACTGACCCAATTCTTCCCCCTTTATCATTTGTAGTTCTCAAGAATAACTGTAGCGTGTTCTGAGAGTATGATCCTGAGACAGGGAGGGATTGGCTGAAACAGCCGAGGCTCTGTTCTATTCCCCTCTAGAAACAGAGTGTCCTTCAGCACTTTCACCCAGAGAGCCTCATTTCCCCTGAGGTATGTAGCCTGGGGCCAGAAGCCTTTGAGGGTTCCTCAGCTGTGATGCAAATGGCACACACAGTCAAGACTCCATCTGCCCTAGGCGGCTTTCCTGAGTTTTGGTGGACAAGCTCACAAGAAGCGTATGCCTCTGCTGTCCCTTGTTGCCTGTCTGTAAGTATTAAACCTGTTTCACAGGACTTGTGTACATGGTTATTCTGTCTCACTGGACTCAGACGGATGATATCCAGTGCACAGTCAACCTGCTGCATGCCTGATACACTGAAAGGGTTATATATGTTAAAGTAATCTCAGCAGTAGTGTTTCTAGACCTGTGTGCTTAAATGCCTCACAGTTACCTCAAATGCCAAGTGTTCAAAACCCCGTCCTCTTCTCATCCCAGCCATCCTCTATCCACTCATGCACACTACAATGCCAGGAGTCGTTCTTCATTTCTCTTCCAAACTTACCTCGGTTCTAATCAATTTCCAGATCCACTGTTTTTAATCTCATAAATATTTCTTGGATCTGCCTTCTCTACTTACTCCTTTTCTATCTGCCTCTGTTTAATTTATTTTGCAAACTTAACCCTTTCTATCTGGTCATTAATATAAGCATTTCTCAAGAATTGCTCTAGCCCTTCTTCTGTTCTCATTCTATATTCTTTTCAGTAAATTTCAGCCCCACCCTCAGGTTTAATCTCTTTTTTATGCAAAAGTTTTTCAAATTTCTCTTGTTAGACCATCCTATTCTTCTGAGCACCAGATTTAAATGTTCATCAGCCTAGCTGATATGATAATTTATATATCTTAATAATTTAGATAATTTAGATAATAGTTTACGTAACTTAGATATCTCAAGCTTCTATGTCAAATCTGGTTCTTCCTGTAGTCTCCTTGTCAAATGTCTAACACCAACATTCATCAATTTCCACAAGATAGATACGTCTTGTAGATAGATACACCATTCTTTTTTTTTTAATTTATTTTTTGTTTTTATTGAAACATAATTGATTATACATATTTCTGGGATACAGAGTTGACTATCAACATTTGTGAACAATATGTGATGATCAGATCAGGATAATTAGCGTAATCCTCATTACAAAACGTATTCATCCTTTGTGTCCATTAAACCAGTTTCTCACTAACCCCACTTGCCCTCCCCCTTCCCCACCTCCAGTAACCACAGTTCTGTTCTCTCCTTCTGAAAGTTCAACATATTATTGCAATTGTTCTTCCTTTCTTTCTTATTTATTTATTTACTTATTTATTTTTTAGCTCCCACTTGTGAGTGAGGACATGTGGTATTTCTTTCTGTGCCTGGCTTATTTCACTTAACATCATGCACCATTCTTGAAGGGGGCTTTGCCAACCACTACCACTTCTCCAAAATCTAATCTATTATCAATTGCCATAATGTTTTCTACTAAATTCTAAATAACTCTTGAATCTCTTTTTCTTCATCTTCAGCCCTGTCACTATAGACCAAACTATAATTGTTCTTTCTTTCTTTCAACCAGACCACTTTGATAACTTTCTAAAGGGTTCCCTGTGTTCACACTTTCTTTTTTTTCAATTAATTTTTCATAGTGAGCTACGTATAGGCAGGGTTACCCAAGCCAGGCATGGTTGAAGCTAATGGGGACCCTCCACAATCCAACTCTTGTCGTTTTTTTTTTCTCTTAGTTGTAATCCTTCAATGGCTTGATATTAGCTTTAGAATAGAGAACAGAGTTCTTGATATGATGAAGGAGGAACTAAGATGTTGTCGGGCACCTACCTAACCCTTCAGCCTCATTTGATTCTCTCACCACCTTACTTCCTGTGCTTCAGCCTTCCTAACCATTTTCAGCAGGGTCCTTATCTGTACCACGTTCCCTCCAGCTGCAGGTACTTCACATTGGACACACTGTGTCAGACACCCCTTGGTCTCCACTTCAGCCCTCATGGCATCCACTGCAATGTCCAGGTCAGCAACTGCCGCAGGTGCTTCCGATAGAAACTAGCCTTGGCCAGGTACCTCTCACTCCCTTGCTAGGGCCTTCTCTGAGGCCAGCATTTGAATACTCAATGGGAAAATTCGGAGATGTTTTTCAGAAGGTCATGGCAGTATTACATATGAGTTGCCTCCAATGGAACCAATAGAAAAATGTATGTTTGTATTGGACTTTTCTCTTTCTTTGTTTCATTCCCCCAGTCCGTCACTTCTGCTCCCTGGGATCCCTTCCTCAATAAAATACCTGCATGCCAGCATTTGCTCAGGCTTTCCTTTAGGGCTGATTCTGGCTAAGACACATATGTTATTCCCTATGCTTGAAATCTTTTCTCCATCACCTTCACTAGTTAACACTCAGTGTTTTGAATATTGCCAAGAAAATGTTCACTAACTCAGTACTCCCATTTCTCCTTCCCTTGCAGTCACAACTATTTAACTGTCATTGAGTAGATAAAATAATTTTTTTAAAAAATGGGTGTGGCTGTGTTCTAGCAAAACTTATTTACAAAAACAAGAGTGTACTAGTTTTCTAGAGCTGCCATAACAAAATACCAAAAAATGGTGTATTAAAACAACAGAAATTTATTATCTCACAGTCCTGGGGGGCTGGAAATTTGATATCAAGCTGTTAGCAGGGCTCTGCTCTCTCTGCAAGTGCTACAGGGAAACCCTCTCCTGTTTCCTCCAGCTTCTAGTGTCTACCAGGAATCCTCGGCACTCTGTCTTGTAGATGCCTCACTCCAGTCACGTAGCATCCCTACCTGTGTGAAAGAACACAATTCAACCCATAACAAAGCCAAAGGCCAGATATGGCCTGAGAACAGTAGCTTGCCATGTCCTAGTTTATATGATTACTTTGTTAAAACCTGTCTCCCACACTCTACTATAAATGTCATGAGAATAGAGAATATGTTTGGTTTTGCTTAATTTCGTATTCCCAGGACTTAGGATATTGCTTGACATAAAGAAAGTGCTCAATAAACACAACTTTTAAAAATGACACAATTCATCCCAAAAAACTCACACTAAGTTATTAGTGAGATATGCTAAATGTTCTCCCTGTCCACACTCCAGCTTCTCTAAAATCTGTCCTCAGCATAACAGATAGAATTGCCTATCTTGAGTGCCAAATTAGCAAATGCTCTTTCCTACATAAAATTTCAACTGGTTCTTATCTCCATAGATAAATTTTAAAGTTCATAAGCTGGCATACAACGTTCTTCATGTCATCTACTGGCTACCTGTCTAGCCTCATCATCAATCATTCTCTGGCTGACATGTTGTGACGCAATAGCATTACAAGACTTCTGACATATACCAAGCTGTTTTATATTTTAGGCTGTTGTTTCGGTTGCTTTCTAGACCTGGAATTCCTGGCCTACTCCCTTGGTCTAATCATCAATTAACACTAAAGAGTGAGCTCTGATATTCTGATATTATATATCCCAAGAGGTTTTCCCTAGTTTTTCAATGATGGAGTAAGTACTCAACTTTATTGACCCTATAAATACTTAGTACATATAGGTTATGTGCTTACCACAATATTTTTTAAATCATTTGTTTCTACTTTTGTATCCAATAGATCACAAATTCATTAAGAATAAAATAGATTCTATTTTTCTGTCTTCTCAATTCTTTTTACAATTCTTGACATACAGTAGGCATGTTCAGGAAATGCTTACTGAGTAAATAGATAAGTTAATGAATGAAGACAGAGTGCTGGTTTTGAGCCCTCAAACACTTTCAGAATCTTCTTCAATGTGCACCTGACAACTCAAAGTGAGATAGAACAGACAGCACTAAAGTTAAACCATCTTTTTTGACTTTTCTCCTCTTTAGATGTTCAAAACCACATCTTCCAAGAAACCCCTTTTTATATGTCTAGTTAATAGGAGCAAGTAGATGAAGTAACATACCAAACATAGAAAAACTAGGGTAAAGGAAATACAGCAGAGAAGAGAGGAATAATGTGTGCAAAGGCCAGGCCTCCAACATTCTGAACTGGACACCAGCTCTCATCTCTTCTAAGATAATTATTTTGGTCTTTTATCTCCAGTAATATAAACAAACAACATTGATACAACTGGCAAAAGACATTTAAGAAGTTTAACCTAAAAAGAATTGATTTTCATCTTACCTAAATAAACAAGAGGGATACCCTGAGAGCTAAATGCAAAATGAAACGGTCAGAAAATTTTTTATAAAGAAAGTATGTGAAGGAAAAAAGATGGGCTTTAGACATCTCTGGGTTATTTTCCCACCAGTTTGCATTTTGGTTGGCATATTGGAATATTTTTGACAATTTCAAAGTTATAGAAAGGCCACTTACCAAATATCAACTATATGTGAAGAAACAATCATGAAAGAGCCTTCCTTTTATAAAGCCAGAATAAACTAGGGAATCACATATGAAATTCAGCATTATATCAAGTAGAGAGAAATAAGCTGAAAAGCTCATATTTTAAAGTTTATATGTAGTCTTGAAAGGAGGAATATAAAAGCAGAGATCATCTAAAGTGAATAAATCTATTAGGGAAAAAGATACATCGCCTATGATATAAAAATGTTTGTATTCAACCAATAAAAATACTTTGAATAGAGGAAAAACAAATCCCAGAGACACGTTTTCTTTCTTTTTTTTTTTTTTCCCAACATTGGAGAGGTCAAAGAACAAGTCTAAATGCCCAATTCTATCCAATGTATATAATTTTATAGGCCAAAAATAAGCCTTTTATAGAATACTTTCTTTTCAGTTATTTGACTATTTCTACAAAGGAAATTCATATTTGGGTTTTGTTTTTTTTTTTTCCTTTCTTTCATTGTGGAAAAAGCTATATAACATAAGATTTGCCATTTTAAATATTTTAAATGTACAACTGTGTGGAATTAATTACATCCACAATGCTGTGCAAACACCACCTCTGTCTTTTTTCAAAACTTTTTCATCATCTGTACTCATCAGGCAGTGAGTTCTCACTATAACGTCCCCCCATTTCTGCTAACCTCTAATCTACTTCTGTCTCTGATTTTTTTCTTTTAATTTATTTTTTTAATAGACCCATGATAATTGTGTATATTTATGTAGTGCAATATGATGTTTAGGTACATCCATACAGTGTGTAATGATCACGTCAGAGTATATCCATCATCTCAATCATTTGTCATCTGTTTGTGTTGGGAACATTCAACATCTTTTCAACTACCTACTTGAAGTTATATAGTAATTTCTTCCTAACTATAGTCTCACTATATTGCCATAAAATACTGGATCCTTTTCTTTCTATCTTTCTACAATTTTGTATTCAAAGCACCCTCTCTCCACTGCCCTCTCCACTCCTTATTTGTCTCTAGTAACCACTATTCTACTCTCTACTACTACGAGGTCAACATTTTTAGTTTTCACACATGAGTGACAACATGTGGTATTTCTCAGTCTGTGCCTGGCTTATTTCGCTTAACATAATTACATAAATTTCTCCAACCTTATCCATGTTGAGTAAATGACAGAATTTCAGAATTTCTTTTTTTTTTTTTTTTTTTGGTGGCTAGCCAATACAGAGATCTGAACCCATGAACTTAGTATTAAAAATAATTTCATTCTTTTTTTTACAACTGAATATTATTCTATTGTATGTATATACCATCCAATCATTTATTGATGGACATTTAGGTTGGTTCCAAATCTCGTCAATTGTAAATAAATGTACAATACACCTGACAGTGTAGGTATCACTTCAACTCGTTGATTTCCATTGCTTTGGATATATATCCAGCAGTGTGATTGCTGGATCCTATGGTAGGTCTATCCGTATTTATTTGAGAAACCTCCATACTGTTTTCCATAATGGCTGCATTAATTTACAATCCTACCAAAAACGTGTGAGAGTTCCCCTTTCTCCACATCCTTGTCAGCATTTGCTATTTTCTGTCTTTGATAATAGCTATTCAATTGGAGTCAGATGATACCTCATTGTGGTTTTGATTTGCATTTCTCTGATGATTAGCAATGCTGAGCATTTTTTCATATAGCTGTTGACCATTTGTATGTTTTCTTTTAAGAAATGTCTATTCAGATCATTTGCCCATTTTTCAATCAGATTTTTTTTTTTTTTTTTTTGCTATTGAGTTATTTGAGTTATGTGTATATTCTGGATATTAATCATTTGTCAGGTGCTGTTTTAGTCCATTTATGTCACTACAACAAAATATGTGGAACTGGGTAATTTATAAAGAAAATGAAATTTATTTGCTTATAGTTTCTGAGGCTGGGAAGTCCAAAGTCCCTCTGGTGATGGCACAGAAACAGAAAAAACAATCCTAACATTCATATAGAACAACAAAAGACCCTGAAAAGCCAAAGCATAACTGAGCAAAATAAATAAATAAATAAATAAATAAAGCCAGAGGCATTATACTACCTGACTTCAAATTATACTACAAAGCCATAGTAACCAAAACAATATAACAGTGCTATAAAAGCAGACACATGGACAAATGGAACAGAATAGAAAACCCAGAAATCAACCCACATACTTACAGCCAACTGATCTTTGACAAAGGCAAGAAGGGAATACATTGAGGAAAGGACTGTCTCTTCAATAAGCAGTGCTGGGAAAACTGGACATCCATTGGTAGAATGAAACTAGACCTGTACCTCTCACCATGTACCAAAATGAAGTCAAAATGAATCAAAGACTTATACAAAAGACCTGAAGCTATAAAAATACCAAAAGAAAACATAGGGGAAAGACTTCAAGAGGTAGGACTGCACAAAGACTTTATGTACATGACCCCAAAAGCACAGGAAACAAAAGAAAAAATAAATAACTGAAAGGCATTATATCAAACTAAAAAGCTTCTGCACAGCAAAAGAAACAATTAACAGAGTGAAAAGACTACCTACACAATAGGAGAAATTCTCAAACTATGCATCTGACAAGGGATTATACAGAATATACAAGGAATGCAAACAACAGTGAAAAAAAAAATGGGTAAAGGACCTGAATAGGCATTTCTCCAAGGAATATATACAGAGGGCCAATGGACACATAAAAAAAATGCTCAACATCACTCAGCATCAGGGAAAGACAAATCAAAACTACATTGAGATATCATCTCACCCCAGTCAGACCAGCCATTATCAAAAAGAGAACAACAAATGCTGGTGAGGATGCAGAGAAAGTGGAACCCTGCTACACTGTTGGTGGGATTGTTAATTAGTATAGCTGCTATAGAAAACAGTATGGAGGTTCCTCAAACAACTACAGATAGAACTGCCATATGTTCCTTCAGTCCCACTGCTGGGAGTAAACCCAAAGGAATGAAAATCATTATTTTGTAGAGATTCCTGCACTCCCATGTTTATTGTAGTGCTATTTACAGTAGATACTAGTTGGAACCAACCTAAATGTCCATGAACAGATAAATGGATAAGGAAAACGTGGTATATATACACAATGGAATACTACTCTGCCATAAAAAGGAATGAAATTCTGCCATTTGCAGCAACATGGATGAAACTAGAGAAAATTATGGTAAGTCGAATAAGCCAGGCACAGAAAGAGAAATACCGCATGTCCTCACTCACAAGTGGGAGCTAAAAAACAAACAAAGTAAAATTTTGTTTGCTAGTATTTTATCAGGATACTTACATCAGAGATATTGGCCTGTAGTTTTCTTTATCTGTTGCGTCCATGCCTGGTTTTGGTAGCAGAGTAATGCTGGCCTTGAAGTATGAGTGTGGAAGAATTCCATTCACTTTAATTTTTCAAAATAGTGGAAGAATATTGGCATTCATTCTTTAAATATTTGGTAAAATTCCACCACAAAGTTATCTGGTCATGCACTTTTCTTTGTTGAGAAACTTTTTATTACTGACTCAATCTTATTACTTGTTATTGGTCTATTTAGGTTTTCTATTTCTTCTTGATTCAGTTTTAGTAGCTCATATGTGTTCGGGAATGTATCCATTTCCTCTAGATTTTCAAATTTATTGGTGTATAATTGTTCATAATAGTCTCTAATGATCCTTTGTATTTCAGTGGTATCAGTTGTAATGTCTTCTTTTCCATTTCTGAGTTTATTTATTTGGGTCTTTTCTCTTTTTTTCTTCAATAATCTGGGTAATACTTTGTTGATTTTGTTTATCTTGTCAAAAAACCAACTTATTTGATTTTTTTGTATTGTATCTTCAGCCTCAATTTCATTTATTTCTGCTCTGATTTTTATTATTTCCTTTCTTCTACTTATTTTGGGTTTAATTTGTTCTTCCTTTTCTAGTTCCTTGATGTGCATGGTTAGGTTCTTTATTTCAAATATTTTTATTCTTTTTCTTTTTTGATGTGGATGTTTGTTACTATAAACTTTCCTCTTAATACTGCCATGGCTGTATCCCATAAGTTTTGGTATATTATGTTTCTGTCTTCATTTACTTCAAGAAATTTTTTTATTTCCTTCCTAATCTCTTCTTTAACTCATAGGTCATTCAGGAGCATATTGTTTAATTTCCATGCATTTGTCTAGTTTGAAATTTCCTTTTGTTATTGATTTTTAGTTTTATTCCGTTATGGTCAGAAAAAGTACTTGATATGATTTCAATTTTTTTGAAGTTGTTGAGACTAGTTTTGTGACCTAGCTTATGGTTAGTCCTGGAGAATGTTCCATGTGCTGATGAAAAGAATGTGTATTCTGAAGCTGTTGTATGAAATGTGCTGTAAATGTCTGTTAGATCCTTCTGGTCTATGGAGCCATTTTAGTCCAATATTTCTTTGATAATTTTCTTTTCTTATGATCTGTACAATGATGAGAGTGAGATTGTAAAGTCCCCAACTATTATTTTGTTGACATTTATCTCTCTCTTTAGATCTGATATTTGCTTTATATACCTGGGTGCTCTGGTGTTGGGTGCATATATATTTATAATTATTATATCTTCTTGCTGTATTGATCCCTTTATCATTATAAAATGCCCTTCCTTGTCTTGGTAATGGTTTTGGTTTAAAATCTCTTTTACCTGACATAAATATAGCTATTCCTGCTCACTTTTGTTTTTTATTTGCACAGAATATCTTTTCCCATCTCCTCACTTTCATTCTATGTGTGTATTTCAAGGTAAGGTGTGTTTCTTGTAGGCAACATATATATGGGTCATGTTTTTTTTTTTTTTTTAATGCATTCAGCCACTCTATGTCTTTTAATTTGTTTGCATTCAAGGTTATTATCAATATGTGACATCTTACTCCTGTCATCCAGTTGTTTTCTGATTGTTCTGTGTTTCCTTTGTTCTTTCTTTTCTTTCTGTTTATTTTTGAGGTTTTGTGGTTTTCTATATTGATATGGTTTAATTCCTTTCTCTTTCTAATTTGTGTGTCTATCCTACCAGTAAATTTTAAATTTGGGGGTGTTTTCATGATGGTTGTTATTGTTCTTTCTCTTCTAGATTTATGACTAGCCTAAGCATTTCTTGTAATGCTGTACTTGTGGTGATAAATTCCCTTAATTTTTGCTTGCCTGACAAAGACTTTAATTCTCCTTCATTTCTGAAGGATAACTTTGCTGTTATAAATTCTTCACTGACAGTTTTTTTCTTTTGTACTTTGGATATATTATCCCATTCTCTACTGGCCTGTATAGTTCCTGCCAAGAAGTCTGCTGTTAGTCTAATGGGAATTCCCTGATAAGTGACTTGACACTTTTCTCTTGCTATTTTAATAATTATCTTTTTGTCTTTAACTTTTGACAGTTTGACTACAATGTGTCTTGGAGAGGACTTTTTGGGTTGAATACATTGGGAAATTTGAGCTTGGATTTAGATGTTTGTAACTTTCCCAAGACTAGGGAACTTGCTAGTTATTATTTCGTTAAATACATTTGCAATATCTTTTTTGTTTTCATCTCATTCTGAAATGGACATAATTTGAATATTTATTTGCTTAATAGCATCCCATAACTCTTATAGGCTTTGTTTATTTTTTTATTCATTATTCCTTTTTTTCTTTTTGTCCTCCTTGGTTATTTTTCAACACCTGTCTTCAAGATAAAAAATTATTTCTTCACATTTACTGATTAGCGTATGTTGAACCAACCTTGCATCCCTGGGATGAATCCCACTTGATCGTGATGAATAATTTTTCGTATGTGTTGCTGTATTCTGTTTGCTAGTATTTTAGTGAGGATTTTTGCATCTATATTCATCAAGGATATCGGCCTGTAATTTTCTTTTATGGTTATATCTTTACCTGGTTTTGGTATCAGGATGATGTTTGCTTCATAGAATGAGTTTGGGAGATTTGCATCCATTTCAATCTTTTGGAATAGTTTGTAAAGAATCGGTGTCAATTCCTCTTTGAATGTTTGGTAAAATTCTGCTGTGAATCCATCTGGTCCTGGGCTTTTCTTTGTTGGGAGCCTTCTGATAACAGCTTCAATCTCCTTTATTGTTATTGGTCTGTTCAAATTTTCTACATCTTCATGGTTCAGTTTTGGGAGCTTGTGTGTGTCCAGAAATTTATCCATTTCCTCCAGATTTTGAAATTTGTTGGCGTATAGTTGTTTATAGTAGTCTCGAATGATTCCTTGTATTTCAGATGAATCAGTTGTAGTATCGCGTTTTTCATTTCTAATTTTTGTTATTTGAGTCTTCTCTCTTCTTTTTTTTGTTAGCCATGCTAATGGATACACCATATTAATGAACTCAAACACAAGGACCATATGATCATCTCTATAGATGCTGAAAAAGCATTTGATAAAGTTCAGCACTCATTCATGACAAAGACCCTCTATAAGTTAGGTATAGAGGGAAAGTATCTCAACATAATTAAAGCCATATATGCCAAACCCACTGCCAATATCATCCTGAATGGGGAAAAGCTGTAAGCTTTTCCTTTAAGAACAGGAACTAGACAAGGATGCCCACTCTCACCACTCCTATTCAACATAGTGTTGGAAGTACTAGCCAGAGCAATCAGAGAAGAGAAGGAAATAAAGGGCATTCAGATTGGAAAAGATGAAGTCAAACTGTCCCTGTTTGCAGATGACATGATCCTATATATCGAAGAGCCTAAAACCTCTACAAAAAAACTGTTGGAATTGATAAATGATTTCAGCACAGTAGCAGGATACAATATCAACACACAAAAATCAGTAGCATTTCTTTTCTCCAATAGTGAACATGCAGAACAAGAAATCAAGAAAGCCTGCCCATTTACAATAGCCACCAAAAAAATAAAATACTTAGGAATTGAGTTAACCAAGGAGGTGAAAAATCTCTTTAATGAGAACTACAAACCACTGCTGAGAGAAATTAGATACTATACAAGAAGATGGAAAGATATCCCATGCTCTTGGATTGGAAGAATCAACATAGTGAAAATGTCCATACTACCCAAAGTGATATAAAAATTCAATGCAATCCCCATCAAAATTCCAAAGACATTTTTCTCAGAAATGGAAAAAACTATCCAGTCATTTATATGGAACAATAAAAGACCACGCATAGCCAAAGCAATGCTGAGGAAAAGAAATAAAGCTGGAGGCATAACACTACCTGACTTTAAGCTATACTACAAAGCTATAATAACCAAAACAGTATGGTACTGGCATAAAAACAGACACACTGACCAATGGAATAGAATAGAGAATCCAGAAATCAACCCACACACTTACTGCCATCTGATCTTTGACAAAGGCACCAAGCCTATTCACTGGGGAAGGGACTGTCTCTTCAGCAAATGGTGCTGGGATAACTGGATATCCATATGCAGGAGAATGAAACTAGATCCATACCTCTCACCGTATACTAAAATCAACTCAAAATGGATTAAGGATTTAAATATACACCCTGAAACAATAAAACTTCTTAAAGAAAACATAGGAGAAACACTTCAGGAAATAGGACTGGACACAGACTTCATGAATACGACCCCAAAAGCATGGGCAACCATAGGAAAAATAAACAAATGGGATTATATCAAACTAAAAAGCTTCTGCACAGCAAAAGAAACAATTAACAGAGTTAAAAGACAACCAACAGAGTGGGAGAAAATATTTGCAAAATATACATCTGACAAAGGATTAATATCCAGAATATATAAGGAACTCAAACAACTTTACAAGAAGAGAACAAGCAACCCAATTAAAAAATGGGCAAAAGAGCTAAGTAGGCATTTCTCTAAGGAAGATATACAAATGGCCAACAGACATATGAAAAAATGCTCAACATCACTCAGCATCCGGGAAATGCAAATCAAAACCACACTGAGATACCATCTAACCCCAGTTAGGATGGCTAAAATCCAAAAGACTCTGAACGATAAATGCTGGCGAGGTTGTGGAGAAAAAGCAACTCTCATACATTGTTGGTGGGACTGCAAAATGGTGCAGCCTCTATGGAAAATGGTATGGAGGTTCCTCAAACAATTGCAGATAGATCTACCATACGACCCAGCTATCCCACTGTTGGGAATATACCCAGAGGAATGGAAATCATCAAGTCGAAGGTATACCTGTTCCCCAATGTTCATCGCAACACTCTTTACAATAGCCAAGAGTTGGAACCAGCCCAAATGTCCATCATCAGATGAGTGGATACGGAAAATGTGGTACATCTACACAATGGAATACTACTCAGCTATAAAAACGAATGAAATACTGCCATTTGCAACAACATGGATGGACCTCGAGAGAATTATATTAAGTGAAACAAGTCAGGCACAGAAAGAGAAATACCACATGTTCTCATTTATTGGTGGGAACTAAAAATTAATATATAAATTCACACACACACACACACACACACACACACACACACACAAAACCAGGGGGTGGGGGGGAGAAGATATAACAACCACAATTACTTGAAGTTGATACGACAAGCAGAAAGGACATTGTTGGGGGGAGGGGGGGAGGGTGTAGGGAGGGAGGTTTTGGTGATGGGGAGCAATAATCAGCCAAAATGCATATCGACAAAATAAAATTTTAAAAAATAAATTAATTAATTTAAAAAAATTATTTCTTCTATATGATTTAGTCTGTTAAGACTCTCAGATTTGCTTTTTATTTTATTCAGTGAATTCTCCAATTCTGAGATTTCAGTTTAATTTTTTAATGATATCTATTTCTTTGTTAAATTTCTTATTCAGATAGAATTGTTTTTCTCATTTTATTAAATTGTGTGTCTGTGTTCTCTTGTATCTCAGTGTATTTTCTTAAGATTATTAATTTGAATTTCTTTTCTGGCAAGATGGCAATTTCCAGTTCTTTGGGTAAAATTATTAGGGCATTATTGTGTGTGTGTCTGTGTGTTCTTGTTGTTGTTGTTTTTCTTTGGTAGTGTTATGTTTACTTGTTTTGTGTGTGTGTGTGTTTCTCATTTCTCTGCATTGATATCTGGCATCTGGTGGAACACTTACCTCTGAATTTTGTAGAGCAGCTTGTGTGGAGAAGAATTTTCACCTGCAAATGCTTCTGTGGGTTTTGGTTGGTAGAATACAATTGTTTGTGATGGGTACAGTAGTATACACTCTGTGTAGATTCTTCAGCTGTAATCCACTTTTGCCATGTCTGCATGTGCCTCAGCAGCCTATGGTTCATAGGTTTGCAGAAGTTGCATGGCTTAGCCAGGAGTGGGCTAGCTATATTGGTTCTTAGGCTGGGGGTGTGTGCATGCACACTGTAGGTCAATCATCTTGGGAGCTGACTAACTGAGGTCAGCTGGGGCTCTGGACTGATTTTCAGCCTGGGAATATGGGCACGTGGCATGTCAGGGATTCTGGAATTTGTTTGCCAGTGTCAGGTCACTGTGCTGATTCTCTGACTGGACCCACCAGGGGCTGTTTCGCACTCAGATGTATTTGTGTGTGATGGTTCAAAGACTTAGGTTTGGGTTCACCAGGAGAATAATGGCTAGGCTGTTGCTCTTAGTTGAGGGCATGGGCATACTTTGGCTCTGTCAGCTGGATGTGTGTCTGCCAAAGGCAGTCCGCTGCACTACTTCTCAGGCCCAGGTGTGAGGTCATGCTTCCCTTAATGGTTTGGATGCAGGTGTCTGCCAAGGGAAGGGCTGCTGAGGCACTTCTCAGATGGTGGATGAGACCACTAGACAGTCCTGAAGAGAGAGGGCTTAGTCAACCCTTCTCAGGTGGTGGGTGAGGTAGGGAAGTTGGCTTGCTGAGTGGGTACCCAGCAAAATGCTTCTTGAGCCTTGGGCAAAGCCATGATGCAGGCCACCTGAGAGGGGGCCCAGTCAATTTCTTCTTGGGCAGTGGGTGAGGCTGTTAGATGGGGATCCTTGAGGGTGAGACCACCTGGTGCTTCTCCAGGAGGGCATGAATGGCTTTAGTTTCACCAGCCCAGGGGTGTCTTTGTTACGGTGAGGACCCATGAGCTGTTTTATGAGATAGGGAACTTGGGCACACAGAATTCACCCACTAGTGTGGGTGTCTGCCTGATTGATCTCTAGATGGGATGTGGGAGTGTGCATCAATTCAGCAGTACTGGAGTTGGTTTCCCAGACATGCAGGATTAGAGTCACAGCTGACCCTTGGTCCAGGCCTCAAACTGCTAGAATCAGGGTATTGTAGCCTCTTCTGTTAACGTGTTGACATGAAGGCAAAGCCCTAAACCTGGGGAAGCACACTGGCTGCTGGCACCCAGGGAAGGGGAGCTCCCACAGTGGCTATGGTTTCAAGGTGGGGCCATATTGCATCAGCTTGGGTTATAAGGGTGGGGGTGGAGAGTGTCCGATATATGCTCCTGCTCTGGTACAGTGCAGTGAGTGCATTCTAGGCAGCTCCCCACACTTGGCTCCAGACTTGCAAGGGCTGTGGAATCCTCCTGCAGTAGGAACTGCAGGCTGCTGGTGTGAGGATGGGGATTGGTGTAGACCCTCTTCCTTCCCTTTCCTCCTGCACTGATCCCAGTGGCAGAGACATGGCTGAGACCATGTGCCTCTCTCTCCTCTCTATGCTGATATCCTGGGCTTTCCTGCACCACAGGGATCTCACCAGCTTCCTGCTATACTCCTGTGCTCTCTCACAGATGTGCCCATCAGTGTTTAACTTTCTATTAGCTTTTATGGTTCTTTTCTTTTTTTCTTTTCTTTTTTTTTTTTTTTTTGTCTTTTTCGTGACTGGCACTCAGCCAGTGAGTGTATCGGCCATTCCTATATAGGATCCGAACCCGTGGCGGGAGCGTCGCAGCGCTCCCAGCGCTGCACTCTCCCGAGTGCGCCACGGGCTCAGCCCTTATGGTTCTTTTCTATGAGAGAAACATGCCCTGGACACGTCTAGCCTGCCATCTTGTCACTATATTCGGTTCTTTATCTTCTTTTATAATACCTGTGAAAATGATAAAAGATAAAAATGATGAAAGCTTCTAAAGCTTTGGAAACATTTTAAATAGTTTCTGCACCAACTTCCATGTAGGCATAAAAATGGCCCTTTGGCAACATAATCTATTCACTATATGCCGAGATTGCTACAAGAATCCTCATGATCATTTCTTATAATTAAGAATTAATTTATGTGCACATATGTAGACTTGGATACATTGGACTTTTTTTTTAAAAGCCTTCAGAATTTTATTAGAATGTTATTTTAATTTGTTCACATTAGCAAAATTAAACAGAGTACTGAATTTCAATTTTCCATGGCTATGTTTACTATTTATTTTGTTATGTTTTTAGCTGCACTCAACCAGGTCCTACACGGCTAAGAGCTCAATGAAGTCAAAAGATATCAGTGACACTGTGAGTATATGTCTGAGCTTCTGTCTTTGCCTACATTCTCCAAAGGAAATATTAATAAACTTTTAAAAATATTTTTTAATATTGTCCGTAGCACCCATCAATTCCATAAGTTTACATAAATTGTAATTAACTCTACATAAATTGGAAATACAAATATTACATATATATGTCCATACATATTTTTCACTCATAAGAAGGACAATACAGATAACATAACCCTTAGTAGGTATGTGGTGCAGAGGCCAAAGGGGCTAACCTGACACTGGATTGGAAAGTAGCATTAAATCCAACACAAGGGAGGTGATCATAGTTGGCTGCTGTTTGCTGAAGTATTATGTTCAGTCCCAAGTAACTTGTGTAAGAGGAAAATAGAGAAAATGGAGTACATTAAGAGGGAAATTCCCAAAGTGAAAAGGGAGATGCGATCTTGTCATTTCAGAAAGAATGAAAATATAAATCTGGAAAATGAGACATAAAATTGTCCTCAAATACTTAAAAATAATTTTGATATGGAGTAAAAACTACTCTTATAATTTAAATTACTTTTTATAGTTCAATGAAGTAGAACATGGGCCCCCAAATAAAAATTATATAGTGACACAGTGTAGGTCATCCATTTTTTAATACATTTTTATATAAATCAGAGGGTTGGTTGGTGGGAATAATGGAATAATTTAAGCATCAAATGAGTTGCTGCATTAGATTATTCTTATGAAGAACTCAGTTAGTTAGAAGGATTAGATGCAATTATGCAGTTAAAGTTGTTTAACACAGTATTTTACACATAGTAATGGCTCAGTAAATGTTTTCCAGTGATACTGCTAATAGTAGTTGCAGTAGCAGCAGCAGCAGTAAAAATAAATTATCTCTAAACTAGAAATTGTATGATTTACACAGTGACAAAAGGGAGTAAATTTATGTTAACATTGTGACACTATCTGAACATTGTAAACAGACATGATGTTTTCATTTACTGCCATGTCTAGTTTTAAAGAAATGTTTTAGTTTTTTTTCTGCCCTGACACATCTGCTTAGAATTAGCAGTTTTTAGGGCCCTGAAATATATACAGTGAATATCTGAATACTTAGCTTATGAGATTATATAATGTCATAAATTATAACATTAGTGGAAATGACTTTGTCATTTATTCAAACATAATTGAAATCAGGTATGGTTCTACAGTAATTCACATTTCTGACATGTGATTTCATGAAGTCTAAAAGGATTGGGTTCCAGAACTTTCTTTTGTAGGCCTAAAACTGAATTTTTAACACAATATATTGATATGTCAGAATCCCTTGGGCTAAGAATGTAGAGGATAAAGATTGAAAACACTCCCCACTTGATTTTGACACATACACATTCCCTCTACTCACTGGTGAGAACAATTGATTCAAATACTAACAAATTCAGAAAAAATTCCCCAGTCCCCAGGAGAAAGTTGAAATCAGGAACTGAATTTATTACACACTGAATTATATGAATTTATGATTCAGGTAAATTAAACCTTTTGCTTTTAAAAATCATTTTTTAGGAACTTTATCTTTTATGATGCTTGAACTGTGGGAAGAAAACTGCATGGATTGATTACTTGCAGCATGCCTGGTTCACAGGCACAGCTAAACCAGTCTTACATGAAGATTTCGTCCCTTAGGAGATAGGTGGAATTGTCCCCATTTTCCAGATGAATATACAGCATCTCAGAGTGATTGATTCTCCCAAGATCAGACACCTAATGCATGGTAGATTTGTTATTGAAACCTAGGTCTGCCTGACAGCAAAGCTAACTTCACAACACCTACCTGCTCAGTGCACATGGAATTCAGAAGAGAAAGGTCTTGGAGCATGCAGTTTTAATAAGTTCACAGAACACATAAAAGACAGCATTGCAGAACAAAATTCACTGGCACCAATGTCACTGCACTGAATTTTTCCAGAATAATTAATGTGTTTCTTAGGGTATTTCTCTTCATAGCAAATTTGTACTGAGGTTATTCCCTTTATTTTTGAATTTATAACAGAAGCTCTTCATAGCTTTGGAAAATAAAGTCTATGTCAGGTCACCCAAGAAATTCACCAAAGGACAAGTAATCGTAAACAAAAGTCAATACTGTCACAGGTTTTTCACAGAAAGTGTAATAATCTTAATTCAGGGAAAGGTAGTAATTAACAGATAAGAGGTTCATTAAATGAATATGCACTGTCATGACATTAGAATTGGACATTGATCACTGTTAGCTCTACAGGTTCTCCCCTGGCCTGGAAATTCTGACACCCCATTTATCATTCCCTCTATTTTTAGAATTTTAATGAGCAAATCACCAAGCCTTACCTCATTGACTTAGGTTCTGAGAAAACATATTTACAGAGATAATAGTAGGCTAAAATTGTCTCTACTCTCAAATTTGTTAGGAAATAATACACACAGATGAAGCTAACAAATTTATTTTGTAGTGAGCAAGTTTGACCTTGTTTTAGCAGGTAAGCTTTTTCTTCATTTATTGTCCTGGAATTAATCTATATTAATCCATTTAAAATACATATTTTTTTTCAAGGACAAATGAAATATTTATTTCATTCTGTAGCTCCTGTGATCTGCAATGGTACATCATTTAAAGCAATATTTAAAATTTTTTCTGTAGTTTCAAATTAATACTTATTGCCATTCCTGAAGTTTGTGCTATTTAAAAATGTATATATATTTTAAGGCATTTTCAGTCTGACTTTGTTTAGCTATAGTAATAGGAATTATAACATAATTGCATGAATTTTTATGCACACTTTGAAGTTCGAAATCATAAATTCGGAGGTTTTAAAATTGAATATAACATATAAAAAATATGTGTCCCTTCCACTACTACAAAAATGGTAGTAAAAATTAAAAATAAAGTTATAGACACAGAGGGCCAAAGAAACAGAAAAAGATAGAAAAGGAAGTGTGATATGTCTTAACTATTTTGGAAGTTGAAAAACAGATGAACAGAAGTAGCAACTTATTGAACAGGTCAGAGAAAACTGAAAGAGGAGGTCACTACTGAGAATCCATTTGGTGACCTGCATGGAACCATAGAAAGCCTGGGGGACTAGAGGCATGCAGGAATCTTTGAATATTTGGATTAAAAAACTCAAGATATGTGATGTGATTGTTCATCATTATAAGGAGAAGATGTACCCAAGATTCTCTTCTCGAGGCCATTTAACCACAAAATTATCCCTTTCTCATCTGTCAAAAGTTTTCATCTATGGATATGTGCAAGATAAATTATGGAGTCTGTGACATAAGCCAGAGCAGGGAGAGGTTGTGAGGGTGACTGGGGACAGGGTGGGAATCTACTAAATACAAAGGGATCAAGTGAAAGTATGGGTACTAAATCCTGAGATGCTCAACCCTGCTGTCTTGCTCACTCCAAAGCACTATCCACCAGATTTATAATTTCCAATAACATAATTAAAGGAGTTTTCTCTGGAGAAAATAACCAACCTGAGAGAAAAGCACAAGGATGCTAACAGCTGTAGAACCATCAGTGAATCAGCCTGGTCCTGGACCTATCATCTTTTAGGAAAGCCTCAATCAGCAAGATATGCTTATTTAAGAGACTTCACAATTTTCTGCTTTTTGGTGTGTGGATCTAAATACAAATGAAAGCTCACAGATCATCCAAGAGTTCAGGAGTGCCTCCAACACAAACACAGAAGCTTAAGAAAATAAAGAAAAATGAAACAAATTGGGAGAAAAAAGACAGTGGAAGGAGGGGGAGAAGAAACATTTTTAAAACTGTAATATCTTCAGAGAACTAATAGAAGATATGTATCCACTAAGAGCAGAGCATTTTAAAAAGAAATGCTTAAAAGAACTAGAAAGAGCTCTTAGAAATTAAACATAATATAGCAGAAATACTTTTAAATCCAATGGAGAGAGTGAAATATAATATTGAAAATTCTCCCAGAAAATAATACAGTAAATAAAATGGAAACAAAATAAAGTAAGATTAAAATAATAAGATGGAAAACTGGGCGGAAATAAAGAATTAATCTAGAGTGCCTAACATATTAAAACTAGGAATTTCAGAGAGAGAAGGTAGAAGAAAGAAAATCATTAAAGGAATAATGTAAAACAAATTACTGGATTTGAAAATTATCATTTTCCAGATAGTAGCAATCAGTTAAGTGCTTCACACAATACATAAAATAAAACTCATACCAGAGCATACATCATGTAATATCTGAATTCTGAAATGAAAATAAGAGCTAAAAAGCTTTCAGAAAGGTAAAAAACAGACTAGAAATTGAATGTCTTCAAATTTCTTAATAATGACATTAGAAGTTGGGAGGAGAGAAGTACCGTCAAAATTCTTCGGAATGATTTCTAATTTATAATATTTTGCTTGATCAAGCTATCAATTAAATATAAAGGAAAGAAAAGAATATTTTCAGACTTGGTAAGTCCCATGAAATTTACATCCACGTCCGTGTAAACTTTTTTCTTAAGATGTTACTGGGGAATGTGCTCTACTAAAATGAAACCCAAGGGCATATGGGACCCAGGAAAAAGGATTTCCAAAGTAGAAGATAAGGCAAAGGGAATTTTCAAGATGGTAAATGGACATCGTTGGATAATAGGGATAATAGCCATACAGCAGTTTTAAAGGGTAACTAGTCAATATTGGACCAAAACTAAAGGCTCTGGGAGGCATATCTTTGCATGAGTGCAAGCAGTAATGCACAAGCATTTATTCAAGTTGTTTCTTGTATTGTTTGCTATTCTCCTAGTGTCCAGGGCAAGTCTTATGGCCAAGTCAAGAATCAGTGTGAGAAAGTATTATTAAAGAGCATAGAAACAGGGAGATGTGGAAAATAGATTTTCAATTAATTGCTGTCAATTAATGCAATATCTCTGTCATAAGCACTAAGAAAGTTATGGAAATGATACCTTTTCCAAGTTGTCTGATATTTTGAGAGGAGATTTGCAGTTCTATGTGAAAACTTAAGGATACATTTGTAACGGACACAGAGAAAACCAAGCATGCAAACACATGTAGCAATTATTAACTCTATGAAAACACAGAACATTGTAGGAAGAAAATATAATCCTTGCATTTTATGTGGCTCAATTGTGCACAATATATACAAAGACAAAATAATATAACAACTGAACATCGATCCAAACTAATCTATATAACCGTATATAAAGGATCAGAGAAAGGATGTGTGTATGTGGAAGAAATGACCTAAAGAAAAAAAAGTTATCACTTCTAATAATAGGAAGTCCATAATAACTTTGAGACTTGAGAAAATCAAGAACTAACACTAGCATATAATTAAATCACACACACACACACACACACACACACACACACACACACACACACACACACACACACACACCTGGGGAACGGGGAATAGGAGATTACTGTTTATTACAAGTCTGATGGTGCCATCTGAGTTTTTAACTATGTGCACATATTTCTTTATTAAAAATAAAACATACATAAAAGAAATCAAATGAGCAATAATATATTTGTTCATAAAGATCACTTTACAAAGGTAATAGCTAAATGACCTTGAACTTTCCCTTATAAAAGAAAGGGATTCATGTATCTTTATCATTTCTTTTATTTTTAAAATTCCAAGATGCATGATTTCAATAAATTTTGCAGAATATTTATTATTTAATATCATGTCTTTAATTTTTTTACTTTTTAAACAATGATTTAATGCTTCTTCATTTAAGTTGGTTTTCTTTTATTTGTTTTATATGTTCTGCCTTTTTCAGTTTAACCCAAACTTCTGCTGCTGAGGCAGTCACTACTTGTTTAATAGTAGGACGACTGTCTTTGTTCTCTGACTGCCTGAACCAAGATTACTCCATTTATTTCTGGGACTAAAAAAGACTTTCAAAAAGGACTAGAGAGTGAGATAAGTACCCCAGGCAGGAAGGCAATTTAGAGCTCCTTCAAACAGATGCTCTCTTAAATATTGGCTCGACAACTGTATAGTGAAATATGGCCAGCCAGAAACATTTTATTTGTTTTTTAAAGTTCTACTTAAGGGCATCATCTACTACAGGAAGAAAAGACCCACTTACATTTGAACAGTGATGTAAGGCATTACATATGGATATACAAACTGGTATCATTTCTGATTCGTTTCAATGATATGCCATGCTCATAAATGGATGCCCCAAGCAACTCCCTGACTGGCTTACCTGAAATATACCTCTGGTCTCAAACAATCCTACACACCAAACTATCCATGGTGGGCAGCTTACATCCATGTGGTTCCTTCCTTCTTGCTCTGGCCCCATTTTTTCATGTTTACAGTTTACAAAGCTTTTTATGTTTCATCACTATCCTTGCTTTTCCTAAAGTGATAGTATAAAACATACTCACACAATCACAGGCTTTTTTCTCCCAACTAGCCAAAGAGAAAGTAGGCATTTCCACTGAATCAGCCACCCCTTCTCATCACCCTCTCAGGAGAGAGATTCAGTCTGTGTCTAAATGTCATGGAAATTTTTTTCATGCCAAATCAATGAGCAGGTGAAAAAGATGGTAAGGGCTGGAGAAGGGAGGAAAAGGATCAGCCAAGAACAGATTAAATCAATCTAAACAAAAAGAGCAGGAGATGGGTGTCTGGGAGGTGGGGAAAGAGTGGGGGAATAGGAGAAGGGATGCTGAAGAGCAAGTTTTGTGAGGCTGCTTGGTGACCAAGATGGTCTGCACTGTGTGGGTATGCCAGAAAATGGAGAAGAAAAAAAAGCTAGGGATTATGAATTTCATTTTCTTTGATTTCTTCCAGGATATATGAGGAGAGAAAGGTATTCATGTTTAATTGTTTTAACCTCTCTGAACTGTGCTTCTTTAAATTCTATGCTACTCCAGAACTGAGCACCATGGATCACACTTTGATAGAGTCACAGTGGGAACAGCCCTGTTACCAGGCTTTGCCTCCTGATGCCCCCAAAGCAACCACCCTTAGCAAGAAGGAGCGGACGTGAAAAGGACTGACTTAGCTCTTGCCACACACAGCTTGTCACCAGGACCCTATGCTGCTCTGCTTGTATCCAAGTTCTCACGAGTTCTATCCTAAAAATTTTACTTTTGGTCCATAGCCCTCAAAGAGGACCATAAACCACACCAAGTCTAACCAGAACAGACTGAATATCAACCTCAGCCATCCTCTAAAAATCCTCTAACCCCTTCCCAGTTACTCAGAATAACAATAACAATAGTAATAACAATAATGATATCTTAAGCAAGAGGCAAAAATAAAGTGTATATGGTAAACTGTCATCCATAGGAGCAGTTGGAAAAATGACCCTTGATATAGCACTAGTGTCTATATTTTCTGTTCTTGAGGGTCAGAACTAAATAAGATTGGGCTATCCAGGTGGGCAATTTGTTGCTCAACAGATATCAGAGCTGAGATTAGATATTAAAGAGACAGAGAAAATACATATAATGACTCAAAATAGACTAAAGATTTAGGGGGAAATCTGAATTTGAATTATTTCATGGTCACTTAGTAATTGTTTTATATTAAGCGAATTATATAACCATCTGAGTCTCAGTTTCCCCATTTGTAATAGAAAGAGTTACATATACAAAATTATGTAAATTTTTAAGAGATAAAGCAATCAATAGAAAAGCACAGGGAAAAAAGTGCACGATTTTTCACAAACTTAACAAATACTTCTGTAATAAATACCACTTGCAAGATTACCGAGGTTAAAAGGATAAATTAAATATAGTCCTGATCCTGAAAGAACTAACAATCTACTAGTAGAGATAAGATAAATATTCATACACTCAAATACATGGGGAAATGTCACTAGCGTCATCACAGAAAAGAACACAAGGTCCTAGAGAAGCACAGTAAAATGACAGATAATGTGCAGGTAGAGGGAGGGAGAGAAGGTTGCATTTCTGGAGGAAAAAAGGCAAGGAATTGGAATTTAAAACATCTCATAAATGTTAATAATGGGAAAGGCGAACATGTCTTCTTTTGAGACCCGTAAGAATAGAGAAAGATTAAGTAAAAATAAAAAATATATGTATGCTAAGGTTGAGAGAAAAAATATTGTATATATTTGACAATTGATGGAAAGAATTCAGAATCTTTTAAATAAAGGCAGAGATAAGTCATCATTAATGTGGAAGAAAAGAACAGAAAAGTGAGACTACTAGAAAAGAATCGATAGAATTTGGTGAAATCATGGATGTATTTTCTTGCAAATTGCTGTCTAGCCTGCCTCCTTTCTAACCAGTTAAAGCCTGAATAGCCTTCAGCAATAAATTTATCATGTCTCCTTGAAGAAACCTCTGTTCCTGTCCTCTCTTTTCTGTGATTTCTCTTTTTATATGTTCTTACCTTGTAAAGTCTATGTTGGTAATATAAAATGTTATATACATACATGACATTTTCTTCTAAATATTTTGTAGATATGCCTTGCTTATGAAAGACTGTAAACTCCTCAAGGTTAGAGATCTACATTATGCATATCTTTCACTATGCCTAGTTCAATGAACACTCAAAATTACCTCCGTGAACATCTTGTACAATGACTTAAGGAAGGAAGATTGTGAAGAGGTGAAGAAGGATTATGGTGTTTTTACTATTTCAGAAGCTATTTTGCTTCTGTGGGACTAGAATAAATAAAAATTACTCAACCAGTCATGTTTGTATCTATCTATCTACCTATCTATGTATATAGATATAAAACAAGATCACAACAGAATTGATCATGGGATTTTATAGAACGACTTTGCATTTAAATATAATCCTCACCTAAATAATAAGAAGGATTTTGTAAATGTTCTCAGTGAGGTAGAAATTGAGCCAAGTTTTATTAGGTTGTTAATGTCAAGAGAGGCCAAGTGATCTATTACATAACAATGCCAAATTTTGTATCTACCCTTAAAATGAGCATAATCATGGAAACTAAAGAAAAGGCAAGTAGAAAATTAATTAAAACAATGAGACCCAAGAAGGGCAGAGACTAAGTTAATAAAGTTTCCTTTGTCAAACCACTGGCACAGTCATGATAATCATTTATTTATTTGAAAACTAACATAAAATACCTTTTATAATTTAAAAATAATGCATTATAATTGTGGAAATTTGGAAATTTCAGAAAAGTATAAAATGAACAATTAAAACTATCTATAAGTGTTTCACCCAGAAGTAGTCAGTGTTAACAGTTTGTCATGTAATATCCCAATGTTTCAATGTACATAAAAATCTCAGGGCACCTGTCATCTTGCAGGAAAATTAAAGAAGCTAAAGAAAAAGATGAAATCAGGACTAGAGTCTTAAAGGCTCCCTGGGAGATATAACATTTTCTGGCACACCATGATTCAATCTAACAGTGTAGAAGCAATATACACTGCAAAAAAGACTCATTGATAAATATTTTTTGAGTTCCTACCCAATTTCAAAGAAATGGACCAGGCAGTAAGGAGATACATTTAAAAAAAAAAAAATACTGTTCCCGTTCATAGAGAATCATAATCTGTTTACAAAAATAAGGTAGAAGAACAGGTGAAAAATCAAATATTACAGAATATTTAAATAACAATTCAAGACAACGACCAATGAGAGAGATATCAGATTATATCTGATTAACTACCAAATGAAGTCCACAGACCTCTGAGTTCACAAACATTTGAATGTGATTGATGGCAAGGCACATTTAAACAGCAACTCTATCACAGCCCCTAAGTTTCCTAAGAGAACTCCATGTGTTAATGACAAGTGCAGATATACTTTCAAATGTGCACTGACAAATTGAAGCTATTCTATTTTGGCTGGTTTGTCATATTTTTTCCGACTTTTATGCAACGTAAAGGGTATCTTGACTAGGAAATTACGTATGATGTTAATAAACAATAAGAGCATTTGGCCAAAGGAGCAGAATCCTAACCACTGAAATTCACATTCTACAATGGTTTCAACCATCTTCTACAAGAAAAAAATCTATGTGCAGAGGACCAACCCAGGCAAAAGCAGTCTTTACTGCTGTGTGGTTCTCCCCATGCACCTACCTAGGCCATGGAAGTCTATTTTCCTAAGCTAACAGGAAGCCTAAGTGACCTCCTTTTCTTGTAAGAAAGGCCACCATCTATTACCAATATAATATCAAGGAAAAAAATAAATGATGAGAAAACATCCTTGAAATGGAAAATCCAACAAGGAGACAGTGTTTCTTTCTGAGAGCGCCTGTAATCCTTGCCCAGAGAAATTTTCCAAGCATAGCCAGCAGAGGGCCCACTCATAAGCACCAAGCAGCCCCAGTGCCATCTTACCACAAGGTCTGAGGAAGAAATGAATCAATCTCCTAAATGCCTAAGTCCCAAGAGACAACTTCCCCCTGAATTTTGTAGAAGAGCTGAAATCACTTTCTTGGGCACGAAAAGGTGCTGGAGGTGATAAAAACTCATCTAGCAAAGAATTCCTGAAGCTTTGGAACCCTAAGAGGTTGATACCCAATTGCATTTTTGGACTCAACCTGTCTACGTAAACACTTCCTAATGTTGTGTATGAAACAATAACAGGTAAGGCACTGAGAAATGGATAAAGGTGACATTTCCCTTAGTAGCCAACAACATGGGCAGGCGAAAAACATTTTAAATTCCCATGATTCTCAGAATTCTGTCATTGTTCTGTTTAGCACCCAAGATCTCAGAGGAAAAAGTTGTAGGTAGTTAATAAATTGATTTCTATTCGCTCAGAAAAAGTGAGGGTAAGCAGATATTGTAAATTGCCTTACTCAGTACCCTCCATCTTCAAAACTGCATTCACGCACATGGAGACTAGAAAGTTAAAATAGCATTTCCCAGACTCCCCTCAGCCCAAGTTTATTCACGTGGTCTAAGAGTTCCATCAAGCAGGTGTAACTGTGAGCAGTGTGAGATGGAGAGATCTGATCTTTTGGGAACCTTAGTGGCAGAGGCCCCTGGTTCTACAGTAGATTTCAGGCCTCTGGGCAGCAGGAATACTGGTACTTCAGCTAAAGTAGGCTTGTGTGTGTTTGGGCATTTTTCCTGGCTGAATTATCCCTGAGTTTATAATTCTCATATAAGTAGCATCCAGAGTGGATTTTTCTGACTACAGTTAAGAATACTAACCAATTTGGGGAAAGTTTATGATTAATTAAGAGATATTGATCTAATCATCCTGAAAAGAGATTTTGAACAAAAGGCATAGATTGAAAAAATCGTTCTATAACTGAAATACATTAGACCATCCATGAGCAGTTAGTAGCCACTTAGTGTGTGTCAGTGTGTCAGGCATTATGCTAAGTGCTGGCAGTACAATGAGGAATAAGACGTTGTCCTTATTTTAAGAAACTTACTGGTGAGGAAATAAACACCACCCTGTAATAAGGGTAATGATAGACGAAAACACCAAATTCACTATAACACAGGAAAAGTAAGCAATTCGGTGAAGGGCAAGGGTCTCAGATAGACTTGAAGCTTAGAGTAGGTTACATGGGACACTTTGGCAGATCCGAGAATATGGAGAAAGCATGAAGTCAAGCAAGAGTCAGTTGTATGTTCGAGTTCTAAGTGAAGTGTCTCGTAGAGAAGGCACAAAGGTCTAAGATAGAGGCAAATGGGAGTCAGGTAAGAGAGGTCCTTGCAGGCCATACTAGGGAGTGCAGATTATACCTATGGACACTATACAGGGAACAATTACAGAATTTCAAAATGGTGCTACAATGCAGGTGTAAATTTTAGGTAGGTCACTTAATGGTAGTGTGAAGAAGCTATGAATAGCAGTGTGAAGATTGGTGGTGTAGCCTGTGCATGAAACAACCAGGCTTTGTAATGAAACAGCGAAAGTACGAGGCATATTTGAAAAAATATCTCAGAGATTAAAGACTCAGGACTCCCAAGTTAATCTCTGAGTGTGTGGGTAGAGCAAATCACACCAGATGCTGGACACTCAATAGGAGGAACAATATCCAGTTATTCTTCTGTAGAGCTTAAGGGTATGGAAGCCCCACTAGGAGAAGATTCCATACAGACAGTTTGGATTTCCAGAAACAGTGGCTAATAGCATGATAGAATGGTGTAACATGCAGGTTATAAAGGCTTTTTTCCTTCAATATTGCATTTTTGTTTTTACATTCTTGGAAATGTGTTCATTAGTAACCTATTGGTACATGCTCTTAATTATACAATTGGATATACACAAAAGAAGTAAAAATACCACACCCTTCTCATGGGAGACAATAAAACAGAGTAGGAAATGATTAATAAACATTCCATGGCACCTTCAGAGAAAATATTTGCTTCCAAATAAATTACCCATATTACTGATATAACTATAAAGCGAGTTTCACACCTCATTGGTGGAATGGAAGTAGATATTATATTGCATCGTTAGAGAATTGTGAAATTATCTTTCTAATATATCAGTTTCAAGCTTCCTACACACTGCTCAAATTTAAAAAGATTGCCTCTTTCACAAAATTCATGCTTAAACAACTTGAATGTAATTTAGTGATTCTGTCAAGTGAATTCAACAATGAAAATATTAGGACAATCCCAATTAATACGACAGAATGGCAAGAGAATAAACTAGTTGAATAATATTTCACCCCTGGATGTTGTCTTCAATTAAAATTTCTATCAAATGAAAGAATTGATTAGTTTCTTCAAGCAAGAAGTCTTGCTTCCTACAAGGAAACAGAATTGTTTCCATTAAAGCTTTCAGTGCCCTTAAGAGGCTGTCACCTCTGGCTGGGGAAACAGTTTATGGCATCCCAGCAGCTGCTTTCATTACATGCACTTACTTGGCAATCAGTGGCATGCTGCAAGTTCAGGACTGTCATCTGGAAAGGTCATAGTTTGACTGCTAAAAAAGATACTGAAAGGTCAACTAGTTATTTTTGAATTTTATGATGTGTATTTCTATGCTTTGATATGTATTTGTGTAGTTGTGCAATTAGTTTGATGCTAGCTTTATAATGAAAACAACCCATTTTCTTACTTGATATCTAATTTTCTCACTTGTGTCATCTTTGATTAAGAATAATACACCACACTGTCTTGTTGATTGTAGCAAGAATGCTGCTCATTTTTATATTATTAAGGCAATATGCTGGGTGATACAATAAATTTGGCCAGGAAAAAAAATTACATTAAAATAATTATGTTAAGGCAGTTTTAAGAGAGATAGTCACACACTAATTTAAAAACACACATGAGCTTCTAAAGTTTGGAGTAAACTTAAGCTGAGAGATCTTGAATATTCAATTTATAAAACTAAGATACGAATGTGGTAGTTTTCATTTAACATTAGATCTAAATGTGATTCAATTCACACCTTGACTATTTATGTACCTTAGTTTTCAATTATTTTTCAGCAATTAAAAACGTTGTGCTCACTGGTAATCACTTATCTGCCTTTGATTACTTATGTCAACTTTCTCATATTCAGGGTACAGTACCTGAGGTGTGCATTCTCATATTTACATAGGAATTAACTAAAACATAAGAGGCTTTTATAATTTATGGTGAGCATCTTCATAGCTTATAATGAACCTGTCAGTAAAAAATATTATGCTTCCAAGATTTCTTTTCCTGTGCTGTTAACACATCATTTCCAAAAAATACACTTTTATATTGCCTACTATCAGAAATATTGGGGCAATCAGAAGACTTTATATACATACTGGCTACTATCCTTGAAAGCGGTCTCATTTAACGAAAGCTAATACTTTATTCAGATTTCCTTAGTTTTCCCTAATGTCCTTTTTCTATCCCAGGATTCCATCCAGGATATATTACATTTAGTTGTCATGTTCCCCTAGGCTTCTCTTGGAAAGGGAACCGTCTCAGAATCTCCTTGTTTTTGGTGACCTTGACAATTTTGAAGACTACAGTCGGGTGTTTTGTGGGATGCCCCTCTATGGGAATTTGTTTGATGTTTCTCTCATGATTAGACTAGGGTAATGGGAGGAATACCTCAGAGGTGAAGCGCCATTGTCATTATATCATATCAAGGGTATAAACACAACATATTACTGTTGACATTGACCTAGATCACCTGAATAAGGTAGTGATTGCCAGTTTTTCCACTGTAATATTAGTCTTTTGTCCCTGCTTCAAAACCATACTCTTTGAAAGGAAGACACTACGTGCAAGCCATGATTCAGGAGTGAAAAATTCTACTCTCGAAAACTTCCTTGGGAAGGGAATATCTACATAAAATAACTGAAATACTTCTCATGAGAGAGTTGTCTATCTTTTCCATTCATTTATGTAGTCAATAGCTCATTTAAATCAGAATACATTCATGGATATTTATTTTATACTTCGGTTTATAATCCAATAGGACTTTACTTATTTTATTGCTCAAGTAGTTCAAGGTGTGACTTTTGGGAATTCTTTCAGTTGGTTCTTGCGCCCTTTGAAATGCATCTATCAGTGGGATGAGTTTTTGGAACACTTTCTTACTTTCCAGCACAACAATGAATCACCTTTTCCTCTGCATCTCTGTACCCTCAATCGTCTCATGCAATACTGGTTTGCTCAGACTGCAAATGCTGAGGGGGTTCCATATGGTTATAACAACAACAAAATGTTAGTTAGCTCTCACCCACCCATCATCCTGCATCAAAACCACTGGCGTGCTGATTCCAGTTCCTCCCTTATGGTTCAAGCAGATGGAAAAGGTTTCTCTCAAATGATGAGAGAAGCTGTGACTGACTGTGTCTTCCACCTCATGGTTTCAATCATTTATTTAACCTGATGGTAGCTCTTCATTTACTCCTAATCGATGGTGCAGTTCACATCAAAATTCTGATAAAACATGGGCAATTTACTTCTTTCTCTAATTGTCTATTTCCTCATCTGCCAACTTAGAGAAAAAAATATGCTTGTGTAGCAGAGCTATCAGAAAAATTAAATAGTGTATGCACTGCATAAGTATCACATAATATACATTTATATAGTACACAGAAACACTTCCTCACACCTTAATCCTTCACTGTGATTATTTGGTTATTTTTCTTCTCCACATCTGTAATACCACTCCTATACTATTCTTGAAATATTATTTAACCCTTCACTCCTCTATGAATACTTTCCTGTCAAAGTGGAGCAAGTTGAGAAAATGCTTACAATTCTTAGACAAGCTGCCAGCTCCCAGCTGACGCTGCATGGGCTGGAGGACCTGAGATGGAGAGAAAAATGAGTGCGCAACATAGAGCAAAGGGCAAGAAACACATTTGAATTCGCTGGATTAATATTTTGGGCTGCATTTCATAAAAAGCTATATAGAACCTTAAAATGTTTCATATCTTATATTTTGGGCTGAGATACATCTCAGAACATGAAAAAAAAAAAAACCCTGTGGGAACTGGAGGGAAGAGAAGCAATAGTGAGCTCCAAAAAGAATGCTCCAAGGAAAGTATCCGGGGCCATATACCTGGCTTAAGAGCTGTGGCAGCAGCTCACCCAAAGTGAGAGTTACCTTCTCCATGCAGCCTTGGTGGCATCATGATGTTTGCTCCACATCATGGAAACAATATTGACTCAGCAAATGCAAAATATTCTTTGTGGCAGCATCTTCTGCCAACTACTCTCTATATGTATACGTGGATTAGATGAGATAACTACACAAAGCAGTTAAGGCATTTTGAAGGGCTAAATTCAATTTAACTTATTTTTAAAACTAATGGTTACTTATTAATGGTTAACTAGTTACTATCAGGTTTTCGTTTGTCTTCCCCACAAATTTTCCTTTGAAGTTGAAGTTATAGGGGGGTGGCCTGGTTTAAGTCGAGGTTCTTCACTCTCTGGTCCCCCCTTGCTAGAAAACTCACTCAAACGGCCCCCTTCTCATTCTCATAGCCTCACACCTGGCACCAGGCGTTGCGCGGACATGCAAGTCCAGAGCCTGATCTGATTACCCCAGGACCTCCACCTTGTACTAAGACATTTCTGATACATGCCAGAGCTCTTCTTTACAAAATGTCACAGAAGAAGTTTAATCTCCTAGAGCTGCATCTCATTTGTGAGGTGTCCATGGCCATTTCAGGTTCCTGAACAGCTCCCATACACTTGTACTCTCCCAGGCCTTACTAATCTACTTACTACTAGCATGCCTGCGTCACTCAGGGCTTTGATAGCTTGTGCAAAAGACCTACTTGACAGGTGATTCCATGATATGTCTTAACACAAAGTAGTAGGTGGGAGTCGAGAGAGGGGCAAGAGGGGCCTTATGTTTATTGAATACTTATGTGTCAGAATCTGGGCTAAGTTATGCATCTGGGACATTCCAGCAGACTCAACAGCACTGAGCCTGGGATCTAAAGGACACATGGTGCAGCATTCAGATGTCATCCCCAGACCCATTAAAACAAAAGCACTCACTACCCTTTGGGGATCATTTTTGGCTGAAGAGAGCTGCCTCCTGTCTCTCCTGCCCCTTTCTTAAGGAAGGCCTCTGTCCAATGACTGGGAAATAGATGTTCATCAAGTTCCCCTTGCCCAACTCTGCAAGGCCAATCTAGACCGGAGTCTGGAGCTGAAACCTTTGCTGTGACTGCATTGCAGCTCAACTTCTCTCTCTGCCTAATTCTGTCATCTTACCCCTCCACGTGTGTGTTGATTGGAGAGCACTCCACAATTTCCTTCATGCTAATTTCCTTCTCAGTGTCTGTTTCCCAGAGTAACTCATTTGTAACGCCTGGGTTCTAGTGTCATCTACATGCACTGCTCAGCACACTGGGCCTCATGTTTCTACTTGGAAAATTAAGAAAGCTGGACTAGCTCTGTAAACCCATTTCCAACTCTATTATTATAACTGGAAAGTGGGAGTAGGGGGTGGGAGAGACTTTGGCAGCCTTAAAACATACCAAATAGCCTCTTTTTCCCGAATCAAAGCCTTGGTTCTACATGGGTCAGAAATCCTTGCATTAATTCTTCACTGTCATTGATCAACATCATTTATTATATATTTTATTCTTTCCTAGGCTTTTTTAGTTTTTCAACATATAGTTATGATGCCATGTGTGAGATCATATTTTCCCTTTCAAATAAATCATGGAACTTCTGTGTTTGTCAAGAAACCTGAAGTAGAGAAATATGAAATGTGAACTGAGAAAAAGTTCAGTTGACCGAGTTCCATTAATTCTTAGGAATGACGAGTCAAGGTCAGTCAAAGGAAGAATGAAAAATATCACAAACTTTTTTTAAAATTGGAAAAAAATAAGTCTTAGGAGTGTGTTCACCTTAGTACTTAAAAAATACTTTATAGCCTATAAATAAGATATAAGAGTTTATAAAATAAAGCCCACAAAATCAATACCTTAGAGAAGTAAAAAATCTTGACAATTTGAAATACTTTCATTATACTTGTCATTTTAGATGAAATCATCATATTGAAACGCTGAAAAAAAAAAGTCAGTCTTTTATTTTATGTTAATCTTTCAGATTTTATTAAATATCCAGATGTTTGACATAATTTAAAAAATCATTGAGTTGATAATGTATATTTTTTTATCACAATGTTTTAGCAGCACGTAAATAAATCAGTGCTGGGAACAAGGCCAGAGGTAATGAAAGCATAAAATTTCCCCAGCTAAATTTTGTAAGGCATTGTAACTGGTCTTTTTAAATCTTTCTTTCTTTTTTTTTTTTTCAGGGCCCCAGATGTCTCAATAAATAAAGCAAAAGCAAAAAATTGTAATTACTGGACTTATACCAATCATATCTCTTTACAAATTAACATTTCTGATATACTTAAATACATTGACTCTGATGTTGAAAACAAATGGTTATCATCTGTTTCTTGTCTTCTATAATCTATTTTCCAAATAGCAGTCAATGAGGGTTTACAACATAAAAATCCCGTAAAAGGTTCTTATCATACTTAGAAGAAAATATTTTTACCATGGCCTAGAAGCACCCCCATGGCCCGTCTCCTGTTTCTTCCTAGCTCATCTTCTTGCATCATTCTTGGTCTCTCTCTCTCTATCTCTATCTCTATAGAAATAGAGAGAACCTTCTTTCTGTCCCTTTAACACACCAAGACCACAGGCCCTTTGCACTAGTTATTCTATCAGCTTATGCATCATTTTAATTTTTCCTAAGTTAGGAAGATGAATTATAGACCATTGATCTTAACATTTTCCTTAGATTTGCATGCTCCAGATTTTATATGGCTAGTTCCTTTTATAACTCTAAGTCTTGGCTTCAATTTCACATCTTAGAAAGGCCCTCCCTGACCATTGAGTCTAAAATAGCATCCTTCCTCCCCAGCATTCTTTATCACATTAGTCTATTTTCTTCTTTATCACTATCTGAAATGATCTTCTTTAATAATAGGTTTGTTTAATGTTTGTTTTTTCTCACTAAAGAAAGGCACATGAAGTCAGAGAACTTGGCTGTATTTTTATTATGTAAAACAACTCCTAAAACACAACAGGCACTATGATCTATGTTCTAGGAGATGTTTAATCAAAAAGAAAAAGCTTTGCCTCATAAGCTTTAAACTGATAAAGATAAAAGAAATATATTAGTTGATTATAAATTGTCTTTTAATCAACTCCTCAGTAAAGTACATCATTCCCCACACTCATCGATAACATGTTTTCTCATTCATTGAGTTCATTTACTCCATTGCTGACCACTGTATAGAGAACTCTATATAAATGACATTTATATAGGGATATCCACATCTAAAAAAGCAAGGCTGTTTTGTTAATTTTATTATGAAACAATAAAAGATAATAGTAGAAGGTATACAAAATGCTGATCAACAAACATATATAACACAACTAATTTTTGATTCTATCATTTAACATTAGTTAAATATTCATGTACATTCTTCCAGCTTTTTGGTTGATTTGTATTGGATAACTACAGGATTGAAATTTTGACCCATACTCTTGTAAAATTAATTTTGATGCTTTGGGTAGAATTTATATGATTAGAAAAATCCAGAAATAAGTTGTAGTAGAGGGTTTTGCAATATCAAAAGAGAAATTTAATAAGGGTGTAAATTACAATTGAAGTACTGGGAATACGAATGATACATTTGAAAGATCATTCACAAAATCTAATTAGATTTAAAGGGACAGGGAAGGAAAAACAGTTAAAATTAATATGAAAATTTATGAATTCATAAATACATGTATGGATTAAACAGTTCTTTATAATAAGCTTCTCATGTACCAGATATTGGGCTAAGTGTTGTGGTAAAGCAGAGAACAAATTATCAAAGAAATTTATTTTCACAGAGGTTTCCATCTTGGCCTTAACAGAAATAGGGATATAAAGAGAATAGGTGTGGAACACAGTTATGAAAAATGTGGTTGGTATTGAAGGAGAGAGGTGGCTAGTGCAGGGTTGAAGAAGCAGAGAACTGTATCAAAGTGAGTAGAGAAAGGCATGGTAGAGGATCAGAGGATTTCCTGAGGCCCGGAGATCCATGGTCACTTACACACACCCAGACGTAGGTGTCTTAGTCCGTTTTGTGATGCTATAACAAAATATCTGAGATGAGTAATTTATTAAAATCAAATTTATTTTCTCACAGTTCTGGAGGCTGGAAAATCCAAGTTCAGGTTTGGTATCTGGTGAGGTCTCCTCCCTGCTTCCAAAATGGTGCCTTGGTGCTGTGTCCTCTGCAGAGGAGGAATGCTGTGTTCTTACATGACAAAAGGCAGAAGGACAATAAACTCCCTCCGTAAAGTCCTTTTATAATAGCATTAATCCTTTCATGAGGGCACAGCCTTGATGACCTAAACACTTCCCAAAAGATCCCACCTCCCTACATTATTGCATTATGAATTAGGTTTCCAACACATAAATTTGAGGGGATTACATATAGAACATAGCAGTAGGATTGGTGTACGACATTTGTTAAGGGGGCACTTTAATCCCCAATGCCTAAAAAATAGTACTAAGTATCTCTGCTAAGTCGATGGAGTGGACAGCTCATGGAGCCATTTCTTTTTTTTTTTTTTTTTTCTGTCTTTTTCGCGACCGGCACTCAGCCAGTGAGTGCACCGGCTATTCCTATATAGGATCCGAACCCGCAGCAGGAGCGTCGCTGCTCTCCCAGCACCGCACTCTCCCGAGTGCACCATGGGCTCAGCCCGCATAGAGCCATTTCTGAGTTCTCTTGGATCAGGGGGTTCAACTGCATGTATCCAAACGTGCAACAGCAAAGGCGGTCACCTCTGCATACCAAGAATTGGGTTTTCCCTCTCCCCCAATTTTCCAGCACCACATAAACTCTTGATTATAGAATGACCCAGGGGAGGTAGGAGGAGAGAATGTGGAATCAGTTTTGCTGTTGTATAAAAATATAACATTTCTTAGATTCTAGCTAGACAATCATACCTGCTACACAAAGAAATAGAATAAAAAGTATTGTTATAACTCTCAGGAAAGCTTATATTACAGAAAATGGAAGAGAAAGAAAATGAGAATAGAACCAGAATACAGAAGAATACTGAGGGAATCAGAGGCAAAGATATTCTGATGAAGAGGTCATTAGTAGCATCAGACAATGGGAAGGTCATCAATGTCAAATACTATAAAAGGTCAAGAGATTAAAGACTCAAACAAGTCCTGTAAATGTAACATTATAAACCCTGGTAATCCTCAAGAGAGCAATTTCTTACTGTCATAAGAAAAAAAAAATGGGGCTAGTCAGTTAATGTTTTTAAGGAAATTAGACATTGATGAGGAAAACTTCTCATTCTATGAAAAGTGTAAATTAAATTCACAGAGGAATATCACTCCAAAGAACAAAGCCTAAAACTGCTTTGTTTCAAAAATTATTTTAAAGAATATCCCCAGTATACTGGTCTGTCTCTGTTGCTTATAACAGAGTACCTGAAGCTGGGTAATATACAAAAACTAAAATTTAATTCTTAAAGTTTTGGAAACTGGGAAGTCCAAAGTCCAGAAAACACATCTGGTGAAGATCTTTTCCCTGGTGGTGACTCTCCAAAGCAACACAGAGTATCACATGGCATGAATGGGCAGAACAAGAGAGAGCTAAGCTTCTCACTTGCTCTCCTTATAAAGCTATCATAACAATGCCCGTGACCACCTATTAAACCATCAATGGATTAATCCATTCATGAAAAGACAGTCCTCACAATCTGATCACCTCTTAAAGGCCCCACCTTTAAATTACTGTAATAGGACTGCCCACCCTCTTAACACTGTTACAGTGGAGATTGAGTTTCCAATACCTGAAATGTGGGGGGATACATTTGACCCGTGGCACCCAGTAAAACTTAGAATATTAGTACAAAGAGAGAATCTTTGCAGTTTCAAGTTTTCAAATGACATTTTCTGTGCTGATATTCTCCTGCACTACCACCATTTCCCACCCACTCCTCATATCTATTTCTCACTCCTCATATCTATTTTTTTTTTCTCCTTTCATCTCTACAGTGTGCTTAGTGGGAAGCATTAGCAGGACACAAGAGGGCTGAAGGGGGGAGAAACTGTGCTAGGACATGCCTGCTTCCTCTGCTGGGGCAAGGTTATAACAACTCTCCTCCCCACCGGTGACTACGGCTCCTGGTAGGTCACCCTGGTGTTTGGCTCTTGGCTCCATGTTGCCCTGAGCTTCAGAAACACCACTTCTACTCTTAGAAAAGCTGTTAATAGATTCCTGCTGCCCTTGATAATCTCTGAATGTTCTTTTTTCCCCCCAACTCTGTCCAAACTTCAAACTTCATGAAGCTTTTTCCCTATTTTCTTCTAGGAGTGTTATAGTTTCAGGTCTTATGTTTAAATATTAAACCCATTCTAAATTGATGTTTGTGTAGGGCATAAGATAAGGGCACAATTTTATGAGTATTCTTTTGCATGAGGATATCCAGTTTTCCCAACACCATTTTTTGAAGAAACTATCCTTTCTCTACCATGTATTATTGGCTTCCTTGTCAAAGATCACTGATTACATACAAGTGGCTTTATTTCTGGACTCTCTATTCTTTCTGCTGGTCTGTATGTCTGTCAGTATTCCAGTTCTTTTGATAACTATAGCTTTGTAATGTTTTGAAATTAGGATGTGTAAGACCTCCAGCTTTCTTCTTCTTTCTCAAGATTGTATTGGCTATTCAGCATCTTTTGTGATTTCATGTTCATTTAGAATTACTTTTTCGATTTCTGTAAAAAATGCCATTGGGATTTTGATAGGGATTGCATTCAATACGTAGATTGCTTTTGGAAACAGGGACATTTTGACAATATAAAGTCTTCTAATCCATGAACTCAAGATATTTTTCCATTTGTTTGTGTTTTCTTTAATGTCTTTAATTAACATTTTGTAGTTTTATGTATACAAGTCTTTCTCCTTTCTCCTTGGCTAAGTTTACTCTTATTTTATTATTTTTAATGCTATCGTAAATGAAATTGTTTTCTTAATTTTATTTTGGAAATGTTCAATGTTAATATATACAGATGCAACTAACTTTTGTCCATTGATACTATATTCTGCAACCTTACTGAATTTGTTTATTAGTTGTTAACAATTTTTGTGGAATCTTTAGGGTTATTTATCTGTAATATTATGTCACCTGTTAACAGAAATAACATTCTTCCTTTCTAATTTGGCTGCTTGTTGTTTCTTTTCCTTGCATAACTGTTTGGCTAGGACTTCCAGTACTACGTTGAATAAAAGTGGTGAGGGTAGGCATATGTGCCTTGTGCTAATCTTAGAGTAAAAGTTTTCGGTTTTTCACAGATCAGTATAATGTCAGCTGTGGGCTTTTTGCATATGACCTTCACTATGTTGTGGTAATTTACTTCTTTTCCTACTCTGTTGAGTGATTTTACCATTAAATTTTGTTAAATTTTGTCAAATGCTTTTTCTGCGTCTATTGAGATGATTATTTGATTTTTATCTTCATGCTGTTGATGTGGTGTATTACACTGACTGACTTTAGAATGTTCAGTCTTGCATCTCAAGGGTAAATTCTATGTGGTCATGGTCTGTCTTTGATTTCCTTCTCATTTTCCTTTATGTATCTTCTATAGATATTTTCCTTGCGGTTACCATGAGGCTTAAATAAACATCTTATTGTTTTAACAGTCTATTTTAAGCTGATAATAAGTTCAAACACATATAAAATCTGTGCTTTTACTGTACTTTTATCTTGTACTTTTTTAAATCTGTACTTTTGCTACTCTCTCCCACACACTTTATGTTACTAATGTCAAAAATTACATTAATTTTTATTGTGTACCTTCTAATACATTTTTATAATTATAGTTATTTTTTATACTTTTATCTTTTAACTTCTATATCATTACTAAAACAATTTACTCATTACATTTACAATATTCTGTATTTGTCTCTATATTTATCAGAGAAGATTTACTTTCATGTTTTCATGTTACTAATTAGCATCATTTTATCTCAACTTGAAAGACTCTCCTTAGCATGTCTTGTAAACAGGTCTAGTGATGGTGAAATCCCTCAGCTTTCCTTTACGTAGAAAAGTCAGTATTCTTGGTTGGCAGTTTTTTTTTCTTTCAGCACTTTGAATACGTCATCCACTCCCTTCTGGCCTGCAATGTGTCTTCTGAGAATCTACAGGTAGTCTTTTTACATGATGAGATACTTTTCTCCAGCACCTTTCTAAATTTTGTCTTTGACATAAACTTTTAACAATTTGATTATAATATTCCTGAGTTTGTACTTCTTTGACTTATCTGTGTTATTTTGTTTGGGTCCATTACTTTTGAATCTGAATTTCCATTTCATTCCCAAGATTTGGGAAATTTTTGGCCATTACTTCTTAAATAAACTCTGTCTCCCGTGTATGCATTTTGGTCTGCTTGATGATGTCCCATAATCCCTTAGCTTTTATTAGTCTTTTTCATTCTTTTTTTTCCCCCCTGACTAGATAATTTCAAAGTACCTTTTAATCATGTTTCTTCTGCTTGATCAAATCTGCTATTGAACCTCCTTAATGATTTTTCAGTTTAATTATTCTATTTTTCAACTTCAAAATTTCTATTTGATTCTTTTTTATTTTTCTGTCTCTGTTGAAATTCTCATTTTGTTTATTTATTATTTCCTGAGTTTGTTAAACATTCTTTGATGGAAAGAATTGCTATTTCTTTGTCAGGTAATTCATATGCCACCTTTCTTCATGGTCTGCCTTTGGAGATTAGTTTTGGTCTTTTGACAAGACCTTTTTTCCTGTTTCTTTGTGTTTCTTGTAACTTTGTGTTGATATTTGAACATATGAAAGAAGAGTCACCTCTCTTGATCTTTATGAACTGGCTTCACATAGGAAAAGACCTTCACCTATTAGCCTGCCTGGAGATTCTGGGGGCCTCTTAAACCTTTCCTGTGGATGAGTTTCCTCTGAAATTTTGCATGTAAATTCATAATTAGAGGGATTTTTTTGGTTTCGTTTAGGAGCTCTTAGTTTCTTGCTCCCTCTAATGTATACCTATGTACCATGGATTCTCTGAAGCTGAGGAATACCACCCAACTCTTTTTTGTTCTCAGCAGCTGCCAGTTTTCTTGAGTATGCCCCATCTCATCCACACTCCCAGAGAACCAAGATAAATTTAGTCTCTTGGGCAGCCCCCTGAAAATCCAGAACACTGGACAAATATTCCACTTTTTCTCTTCCTCTGATGGAGAGGCTGCCAAGCTGTTATCAGCCTGTGCCTGTTATACTGTACATATGTCCTCTGGAACAGCAGCGCACCACTTAGCTCTTTTGTTCTCAGTGAGCTCCAAAAATATGGAATATGCCAAGTCCCATCAAATCTCTGAGACAGATGAAACAGAAGCCAGTCCCTTGGGAAGACCCTGAAAAAGTCAGAACATTGGACATACAGCCCAGTATTCTCTTTTCCTCCTCAAGGAGAAGCCAGAAGCGAGGAGTTTTCTCCTGATTATGTGGTTTGGTGCTGGGGGAGGAACTATGGTGAGAGTGTACCATGCATATTTCTACTGACTTTGATGCAGCTATTTTCTTGGCTGCCTTGTCTAACTTGGAGAAAGGAGGGGCTAAGGCTTTCTATTTTGCCACCTTGCTGATGACACCTCCCCAAATCATTAATTTTTAAAGATACCATCAAAAGTTTAAGTCAGAAATTTCTGTTTTGTTTGAAATACCTTAATCTTCTCCTTCACTGAAACTGTTTATTATTCAGGATTTATCATCTGTTAATCACATAAAGACTTCCACCATTGATGGAAAGTTTTAGGCAAAAATAGACAAATTACTTCTAATAGGAGATAACAGGAATCTGATGAAATTAGCAGGACCCAATTCCATTTTGTGCATTGCATTAAAATTGTTTCTAGCATATGGTAGGAATGCTATGGCTAGTTGTGAATTGCTATCCTAAACACTGGGCCTGAGTGCATTTTTGTCCTGTATTGTGAATGTGTTATTATCACAGTGTGTAATAAGTAACTCTCACAGTACACACAAAGTCTAAATAGCAAATTGCCCCCAAATAGTCTTATCTTCAGCTTATGATTTTACAGGCTTTACCTCTCATAGTGATTAATATAATACCACCATATAAGGTTTAGGTCATTCAGCAATGTAGCCACCATATATCAGACGTCAGACAGTTCAAAAGCACTTACTATCCTATGTAAATTACATCCTATGACATTCTAATTAATGAATATTTTCACGTAGAATAAAGATGCACACAATATTTACCAAAAGTAGTTCATCTTTAAGATACAAATACACACACACACACACACACACACACACACACATGCATATGCACACACACATGCACACCATTCTTTCCAAAAGAAAAGTCAATTGAAGAAGACATTTTGGCAGGAAGAAAAAGCAATAACTCATGACATGGACCCATTTGAATTAATGAAAATCCCAGGAGATTAAAGGGACACATTCCATTAGTGAAAGGGTCAAATGGTGAAGTAGGTCTAAGTAATATATGAGCCTGGGGTCTTGAATCCAGACCCATTTGTGTAAAAAGATTGCTAGCTTTGGCAAAAGAGCCCTTAGCCTCAATAAATGAACATGTTACCAAGCAAAGAACCTTAAAAGGACCTAGAAAAATTAATAGCTCTGAGCTTAAAAGTGAACTTCAGGTAGCCAACACTTTATCTAGATCACACAATTAAAACAAATCTTGTCAAAATAAGATTTCTGTAGTTGTATTTAGTATGTTCATATTTTTAGTTTTTTGATTTGACATAAAACCTAATTTCATTTTTTTCTATACATTGTAAAAATTACCGTAAAAAAACATTAATACATCACCTGGTACCATCTTAAACTGAGAGCTCCTCTGCCCTTGTCACCGATACTTTTGAGCCAATGTTGCACTTTGTACCTTGTACCTAGCATTTAAAATTTTAATGTAACTGCATTTGATTCACTATAGACTTTCAGCTAACCCTTTGCCTTGTGCTAATGACACAAAAACAATCAAAACCTTGTTTCTGCCCTCAAGAGAGAGACATTCTAGGAGAATAGAAACATCATTTAAACAAATAAGTCCACTAAAATGTTATACAATACAAAGGAAAAGAAGACAATGGTCAAAACGTCTATGGAGAAGGCAAGTACACTTCAAAGATGAAGTGACCTTTGAGCTGCACTTTCAAATATTGGAATGTCTGTTTTCAAGAAAAGAGAGGTTGGGTTGAGTTTATTTCAGACCACAAAGGCACTGTGAAATAAGGCAAAGAGACAGTAATAGAGCCCTAACATTAGGACTATAGAATATCAGGTTATTATTTTCATCTTAATATATTTACTTATTTATTTATTCATTTTGGTAGGGAGAGTCAAGGTGCAGGAAGAAGAGCAAAAGAAAGAAAGCCAGAGAAGTATACAGAAACTTGATTGTATTAGATCTTCTTTTGCTGTGGGTCAAATGTGTCCCCCTAAATTTCGTTTGTTGGAACTTGATCCCCATCATAACAGTGTTAAGAGGGTAGGAAATCAAATTATGGTGTTGGAAAGAAGGGGGCCTTTAAAAAGTGATCTGCGCTCTCATCAATGGATTAATCCATTCGTGAAGTAGCAAATTATCATGGGTGTGGCCTGGTGGCATTACAAGGAGAGCACATGAAAGGGCTCTTGCCATGCTCAGCATGTGATTGCCTGCACTGCCACAGATTCCGAAGAGAGTCCCACCCCAGAAGAAGGTGCTGACCAGATGCACCCCCTTGGACTGTAGACTTCTCAGCTTCCAAAATTTTGTTTCTTTATAAATTACCCAGTTTCAGGTATTCTGTTATAAACAACAGAAAGTAGACTAATACATCTGTAGGTATTAGTCATCCTAATACCGGCCATCCCTATATAGGATCCGAACCTGTGGCCTCGACACTCCCAGCGCCACACTCTCCCAAGTGAGCCACGGATTCGGCCCTAATACATCTGTCTTTAATAATGACTTTGGACTTCATTTAATAAGCAATGGAATATTTCTGAAGAATTCAGAGCTGTTTCCTTTTTTCATTGAAAAATGGAGACAGTTAAAAAAACTATGTTCCCCACAAAAAAGATTGAGAAAAATCATATGAAAGAACCCATTAGTTCTTTGTGCCTCTGAGTTGTTATTAGTACATATTTGGCCTGAGAGATTCATATTGGTCTTTTAAATGAACTCATAATAGAGTATAAAACAGCTTTGCATTGTGACAGAAGAAATTCCCGAATATTAAGATAGATAGATAGATGATAGATAGATAGATAGATAGATAGATAGATAGATAGATAGATAGATAGATAGATAGAAAATCATCTTTCCTTTAAATAACAAATTTTAAAGTTTAGCATTTCCTAAATATTCAAAAATTTAGATTGGGCCAAATGACCATTCATTTACTTTAAACAATTTTAACTTTACAATGTGCATGACAAGTCCTAAATTATTAAAATTAATTTTTCAGTATTTTCTTGACTATTAGAAAATCTCATAACAGTCTTATAGACTAAAGTCTAGTTCCTACAGAAACTATAAATTTAATAACGGAATAGTTCAATGGGTTTTCTAAAACATCAAGAGCTAATCCCCATGCAAGTCATGAAGTGATGATTACTTTGTAAAAGTACAGACATGATGCTGTTCAATATTTTTCTTGATACCCTGAGAGTGGTGTGAAACATATTGTCTTATGTAGAGCTAGAGGTCTGAATCTTATAATGCTGAAAAGATTAGTTATTGTCAGCTGCACAATTGTGAATCTAATGAAATTTGTCAATAGAATGTGAAGCAAACAATGTTGAGTGAGATCCACAAAATGAAGATATCAGCGTAGTCTACAATGGTCACCTTCTTGTCTAATTTATTCAATCCATTTGATCTTGACAATAAGAGATACTCAAGCCAGCAGTCGGCAACATTTTGAGCACCTTCCAGGTTTACAGCTCAGTTGGATGCTATTTAGAATCCTGTTATTCTGAAGCTGTGGAATAAGGTGGTTTAGCTTTCAATGTTTGTATAAAAAGGGGCACACGAAATTGACTTCTTGTAAAATTCATTTTATGACTTTATCCAGAAACGTTTTCCATAGTTCATTGGCCTTCTGCCATTTATTAATAAATGTGTTTTCTTAGGTCAGTGCAACATGATTCAGTACTAGAGTGTGTTGTTCCTACAGCAGATGTCTATAATGCATGAGATGATAAAGAGTGAGAAATCAGCTGTTGTTCAGGGATGCATGCTTAGTGTTATTTTCCATGAGTCGAGATTAAGTAAGTACCATAGCTGTCATCAAAATGGATTTAAAAAAATTTCATTTGAGATTTACAAAAGAAAAAGAAGAGTTGTATTTGCATGTTTTGTTCTGAGAGATTTTTAGACACAGTTTTGTCCTCAGTTTTACAAAAGATGTTCATGGATTCCTTGTAAATATAAAGGCAGAAAATCTATTTTTATTTATTGACATTGTTTACCAAAATTTTATTTCCATGTAAAATTCATTCATCATAATTTTAAAACTTCAACTGGGTCCTAGTTACTCCAGACTTATCTCAGAATGCATTTTTTACCAAATACCATTTACGTGATATTTCTCAGTGTGAATGCACTGGCTTTTTCTGCACTTCATATTACAGTGAAAATGAGGGAACATAATACTTACCAGCTATCCAAATTAGGAGATTTTTCTTAGGTTTTAACTATAAATACTGTCGCTGTCTTTATTAGGTGACAGTCGCACCAAACCTCACTTTTCTCATCCAAAAAATAAAGATAAGAAGAGGAGCTACCTACACAGGAAGCACTCACTAAATATTTTTAAGTATTATGACTCTCAAAGAATTGAATGGTCTCTTTTTTGTAATTATATTTTCCTCGTATTTTTACATTTTGCTTTATTTGAATTCCTTAGCTAATAAAAATATGTATCAGTTGCATATGCTACTTATGGAAATGAAAATGTTTCTGCTATTTTCTGCTTAGGTATTAAAATATTTGATATTAATAAGTTTTTATGACATATGGAAGTGAAGCTTATGATCAAATGATCAACATAAAGTTGAAATTTAGCCAGATTTTATACATTGTATCCTAGCCTAATAGTTTGGTAATAGCATTAATTTTTTTTTAAATATGTATTTTCTATCTATTCAAAGTATGTATCGAATTTGTCCATTTCATTTCAACTTCCACACTATGTCTCTAGTCTGCGCCACCATTACCTTCAACATGCATGGTTACGGGGTATCCTGATTTAATTCTGCATTCACACTTGGTCCTCTCCAATTCAGTGTCTACACGGAAGCTGGAGAAATGCTTTCAAAACACAAAACCGTTTGTGCTACTCACTTGCATAAAACCTTCAATGCCTGACCATTGCACTCTCAATAAAATTCAAAACCTCAAGCAGGCTGTCAGTCCCTGCAGGCTCTCCAGCCTCCTCTCTTGCCATGCTCCTTTTTATTCACCATTCTACTGCATTGTCCTTCTTCCAGTTCCTTAAATAGACCAAGCTCATAGCATTCAGAACCATTTGCAAGGATATATTTGCCTGGTTATTTGTTTAATGTGTGTCAGTCTCTGCCACCAATCTAATAGCTTTAGAAAGGGAGTGTTGCATCTATTTTGTCCACTTATGTACCTTGCACAGTGCTTGGCACAAATAAATGATGTGCAATAAATATTAGTTCAAGAAATAAAAGAATATTGGTTAAATGCTGACTAAGTGTCAGGCACAGCAGTAGGCACAGAAGAGATAAAGAATACAAAAGAGTGCCTGTCTTTAATGATCGTCCAGTCCAGTGGGAGGGTAAGAGCTGAGTAAACAATTAGAACACAATAGTCTTCTATAAAGCAAAGCACATGGTGCTATGACAGCAGAGTGAGGTTAGGAAAGTCTCAAAAGATAAGATTCCTGAGATTCGTCTTGAGAAATATTAGAAGTTAGGCCAAAAAAAAGCAAGGAAAATTAGAGGAGCTAAAGGAATCCTTGGGTAAAGGCGTGGAGTCATGGTGGTGAAGAAGTCCAGTGGTTTGGGAAGTTGGACATAAAGGATAAAGTGAAACACATATGAAAGTTAATTCTGATCCCTTCATAAATAAGAAAACACGATTTCCTGGGGGCTCTAACAAAATTCTAACTTTCTATTTGTTATTTATAATTATTTTCAGAAAAGATAACCACTTATCCAAGGTCCACAGCTAAGCAACATACCCAAGATAAGAAGATGGATAGATAGACAAACTCCAAAGCCCATTTCCTTTTCTATTATAGCAAACTAACTCTTTAATTAAAATATTAGTATTTTTAGTATAGTTATTGTAGTGGATTGAATTATGTCCCCCCAAAACTCACTGAGGCTTGAATTGTCTTCTAAGTTTTACGTATCAGAAACTTAGCTCCCACTGTGATTGTTAAGAGGGTGGGAAATCCTATTATAGTAATTGAAAGGTGGAGCCTTGAAGAGACGATTGTGTGGTAGGACCTTGCAGTAGTGAATGGGTTAAAAATGGTGGTCCAGGGTGTGGTTCTGAGGGCTTTAAAAGAAGAGGAGGCTGTCTCTCTCTCTCTCTGCTCTCTCTGCTTCCACCATCTTGCAATGTGAGATCCCTGAATCACTGTCACCACCACCATATGGACTTTGGACTTCCCAGCCTCAGAAACTGTAAGCAATAAATTGCATTTTCTTATAAATTACCCAGTTCCAGGTACTTTGTTATAAGCAACAAAAACAGACAGATACAGAAAATTGGTATCGAGGAGTGGGGTGCTGCTATACAGATACCTGAAGATGCAGAAGCAGCTTTGGAACTGGGTAATGGGCAAAGTTTGGAGAAGTTTGGAGGACTCAGAAGAAGAAAAAGAGAAAAGTGTAAGTTTGGAATGTTAGGAGGCTGGTTAAATGGTGGCAAGCGGAATGCTGATAGAAATATGGACTGTAAAGACCATTCTAAGGAGGTGTCAGATAGAAATAAGGAGTTTTTCAGAAACTGAGGCAAAGATCATCCTTGCAAGGAAATTGGCAGCATTCTGTCCATGCCCTAGGACTTTGTGGAAGTTGGAACTTAGGAGCTGTGAACCAGAGTATTTGGTGGAAGAAATTTCTAAGCAGCAAAACATTAAGGAAGCTGCATGGCTACTTGCAGGAGCCTGCGCTGAGTTATGGCAGCAAAGTATTGACGTGAAGCCAGAATTTAAAAGGGAAGCAGAGTGTAAAGATTTAGAAAATTTGCAGCCTGGCCATGTGGTAGAGAAGCAGAGAGCATGCAATGGTGCAGCCCAATGACCATTAGCTAAGAAGACTAACACAAAAGAACAGGATTATCAAGAGAAGGAGAAAAAGGCCCTGAAGGCATTGCAGAAGCCTCTGGGGCCAACCCTTCTATTTCAGGCCCAAAGACCTAGGGAGAAAAAATGGTCTTGGAGAACAGGTCTGAGGCACCATCCACAGGCTTGCTGCTCAGGACCACCTTGGGAAGCTGTTTCCTTGACAGAGTTTGGATGTGTTGTCCCCTCCAAAACTCATGTGGAAATTTGATCTCCAATGTGGTAGTATTGGAAACTGATTGAGTCATGAGGGCGGATCCCTCATGAATGGATTAATGCTCTCCCTGGGGGAGGGGGGAGTAATGAGTGAGTTCTCGCTCTATTAGTTCCCACAAGAGCTTGTTGCTTAAAAAGACCCTGGCGCACACACACGCTCTCTCTGTCTCTCTCTCTCTGTCTCTCTCTCTCTCTCTCTCTGTCTCTCTCTCTGTCTCTCTGTCTCTCTCGCATCCTCTATCTTGCTTACTTTCACCATGTGATCTGCTTGTACCCGCCTGCTGCCTGCTATTTTTCCGCCATGAGTAGAAGCAGCCTGAGGCCCATGCCAGATGCAGCTGTCCTAGAATTGTAAGCCAAATAAACCTCTTTTCCTTATAAATTACCCAGTCTCAGGTATTTCTGTTATGGCAACACAAAACGGACTAAAACATCCCCACACCAGCACCCCAGCTGCTTTGGCTGCTCCAGCTGTGGCTAAATTGGCACCAGGTGTGGCTGGACCCACAGCTTAAGAAAATACAAGCTGGAAGCCTTGGCAGCATCCATGTGGTGTTAGGACTGCAGGCCCACAGAATGCCAGAGCTGTGGATGCTTGGGAGTCTCCACTCAGATTTCAAAAGATGAATGGAAAAGTCTGGGACCCAGGAAGAGATCTGTCACAGGGGTGGAGTCACCACAGACAGTCTTCAGTAGAGCAATGCCAAGTGGAAATGTGGAGTCAGAGTTGCAGAAGAGAAACTCCATCAGCATCATGCCTAGTGGAGCCATGAGACTGGGACCACCATGGAGACTCCAGACCTGTGGAGCTACCAGTGTGCAATGCCAGCCTGTGAGAGCTAAAGCATCACCTGAGACCAGGAAAGCCATAGGAGTGGAGCTGCCAGAGAACTTGGGGACCCAACCCCCACACCAGCACACAGAGGACATCAAACATGGAGTCAAAGTACCTGATTTGCCAGCTTTGAGATTTAATGCCTGCCGGGCTGGGTTTCGGACTTGTTTGGGAACTGTTACACCTTTCTTTTGGCCAACTTCTCACTTTTGGAATGGGAATATGTACCTTATGTTTTTCCCACCATTGTATCTTGGAAGTAGATAACTTGTACTGATTTCACAGATGGGACTTTGAACTTTGGACTTTTGAGTTCAAACAAGTCAAGACTTGGATGAAATGAATGTATTTGCATGTGAAAAGGACATGCGTTTTGGGGAGCCAGGAGCAGAATGTAGTGGATTGAATTATGTCCCCCCAAAACTCACTGAGGTTTGAATTGTCTTCTAAGTTTTATGAATTAGAAACTTAGCTCCCACTGGGATTGTTAAGAGGGTGGGAAATCCTATTCCAGTAATCAAAAGGTGGAGCCTTGAAGAGATGATTGGGTTGTAGGACCATGCAGTAACAAATGGATTAAAAATGGTGGTCAAGGGCATGGTTCTGAGGGCTTTAAAAGAAGAGGAGGCTGTCTCTCTCTCTGCTCTCTTTGCTTCCACTGTCTTGCAATGTGAGACCTCTGAATCACTGTCACCACCACCACATGGACATTGGACTTCCCAGCCTCAGAAACTAAACAATAAATTTCATTTTCTTTATAAATCACCCAGTTTCAAGTATTTGGTTATAAGCAACAAGAATGGACTGATACAGTTATATAAACCTTCACCACTACTCATTGCACTAAAATTATAAATCTGTCCTTTTATACAATTAGCTCTTAAGAAGACATTCAAATAGAAACACAGACCTATCTGTGACATGCAACCTAAATAACATCTTTGTCTTACAAGACCGTATAATTTGCTCCAAGATTTCTCCCAGAACATTATATAGGATATATCTACAATTTTATTGTATATATGAAAATATATAGAGTGAAAATATATGTATGTATCCAATTGGTTTTGTTTCTCAGGAAAATTATACATATTTGAATAAATGTATAAATTTGTTTATATATGTATGTGTGTGCATACATATAATATTTATTATAAGTTCTGGGCTGAAGAGATAATATAGACTAAGAAGTCCCATTATCTGTTCTCTGCAACCTGGAGACCCAGGAAAGACAGTGGCCATTCAAAGGCCTCTGAGCCAGAGGACTAATGATGCAGATTCTAGTCCAAATCTGAAGGCCTGACAACCAAGATCACCAAGGGCAGGAGAAGAACAGTGTCCCAGCTCATGCAATCAGGAAGAGGGATAGCAAATTCAATCTTTCTCAGCCTTTTTGTTCTATTCAGGCCCTTGAGGGATTGGATGATGTCCACCCACATTGGGGAGGGCCATCTGCTTTACTCAGTCCACCAATTCAAATGCTAATCTTCCAGAAACATCCTCACAGAAACATCCAGAAATAATGTTTAATTTAGATAACTGGGCATCCTGTGGTCCAGTCGATTCATAAAATTAACTGCCACAATAACCCATCTTTCTCTTCCACTCTCTCAAGTTTCTGAAAAACAAAACAAAACAATCTTTTGGATTTGTTTTTTTTGTTAAGAAATTATCATTCAGCTGAAAATGTATTATATGGGAGAAAAAGAGGAAAAGTAAGAGGAAACATATACACAGTGGAAACAAATGATTCAAAAAATTAAAGAGATGAACAAGCATACCCTTTCTGACCCTTAGGGTCTTCACTATCACACTTCCTGAAAATAAAACACCCTATCCTGGAATGTAGCAGAGCGACACAAGCAAAACAAAGATCAAAATCTTCTAACCTTGCAGACTGAGATTAACATAATCTGTCTAAAAATAACTCCAGATTTCAGAAGCCCATCTCATTCACTAAATTATTCAGGATCTTGCCTTATCCAAAAACCTGGCGAGTTGTCTTTGGTAGATTCCTTGAAACTTGGTCTTTCTAATTTTAGCTAACATCACAGTGAGCTAACTCAATACGTAAAACTAATCTCGTATGAGTTACGCACATGCACAAACACAAACAGCCACAAAAAAATGACAAAATCCCCCCACCAACTCCTGGATATACAGATCTAACCTCCTTGGTTTTGTTTTGTTTTATTACGTTTGTTTTCAGGTGAGTGTAAACATAGCAGTGAAAGTTCAAGCTACAGATCTAGAAGAAGTACAAATCCTTTGTCTTTCATCAAGTTCAAATAAATTTCATTATGGTTTCATATCAATGAGATTTTCTAGCAGTATACGAGGCAGTCACTTAGTAACACTTCCTGAGTATCTATCTAGCAGATGCAATCATAATTTGGGGTGATTTTAACATCAAAGTAAACTCAGGTTTAGAAACTCTGAAAGAGAACCATTATTTCTCAAAAGGTCATTACCTCAGCGATAATTTGAATTTGAAAAAAAATGAACTACCTGATCAAATCTGTGAACACAACATTATATTATTAATTTGAAGTCTCTATAAAGTGGAAATTACCTTAATTAATAATCATTATTGTCTATTTTCAGCACATTATTGCTTGCCTTGCCTTCGTCCTGAAAGTAAAATCTAAAATTCGGTGAAAAATTACAATTTCTTTTGAAATTTGAAATAGTTTTTTATATCAATCACCCCCAATCTGACTTAATATCACTTAAAAGATAAATGAAGAGAATAAAATTAATACAAATTTTAAAAATTCATTAATATACTCTGAAATTTTTGTTGAAGAATTTGAAGTATGTTATTTTTACCCTATTTAGCATTTCACATGTATTTTGATTATATTGTGATTGGATCAATCAAATCTTATTCATTACTTTTGAAAAAAAGAAAAGTAGAAATTTTAGAACTTTGTTGAAAGTCTCAGAAAAAAATTTTGATATGATACCATGATGGAATGCACTTGAAATCACTGAAAACACTGCACATCCTTTTACATTTATATGAAGCCTTAAGACCTGCATTAGGCTTCTAATGTTTCATAGGCTAGGGCCTTGGTAGGAATATAATGCATTCAATTTATGATTCAAGGAGATAACTAACATTATGTATTTGTTACAGTCATGGGAGACTTTACTGTCTAAACTAGGTCACTTTTGAAAATAAGAGGTACCTTTTAATAATTTCATACCAGAACAACCAATGTAAATAAGGTTTATCCCATGTCAGAAAGAACGGTTACTCTAGAACAAGAAGTAGCAATTCGATTTAATCTAATCTTTTATTTTATATACATATGTTTTGTGTGTGTGTGTGTGTGTGTGTGAATTCTATAAAAATATGAATATAAAGGGAGACTTAAAATACACATATTATAGAAGCTTTTGTACTTTTTTCCTTAGCAAAATTATGTTCCACTGTACCAGATTTGCAATTTCATAATTTATACTTTAATAGATTCAACACTCCTCAGAATAAAGTTACTCTCTAATGGTGGAAATGTAGTAGCTAGAGAGATCCATAACCTCTTTCAATCACTGGGCTGCCTTTTAGGATATATGGCTCTAGGGAGTTAGAATGAATTTAATTATACCCTAGGTGACCGAAGTTAATAAAATGTATCTCTAACATCCCCATTTATTCTCCTCAAGTGATAGGCTAAGTCTTCATGATATAAAAAAGAACAAGATAATTTACTTTAATCTATGAATCAGTCCATTTATTTTTATTGTTATTTTCATTCAAATTTTAGTTTGCCTGCATTGACTGACACAATAAATAGGTTGATAATCTCAGGATACCATTGTAGACATGGGAAAGAAACAACTCATTAGAGAATACTTGGTGTATGTTGCTTGGTTTTTGACAATTTACCATTTTCACCTGTTTATTGAACCAGAACGCCACAATAATAAGTTGAGTACTTTGGATATTAACTTTCCTCTGAGTAAGGTGCCTGAGAGCATTACTGTAATGGCCTAAAAGACATAATATACTCCTCAAACTTTCTAATTAAGTACCCAAATAATAAATTACCTAAATAGTTAAATTGCAGAGCCATAGAATCCTAGATCCTATGAGAACTCAAAAAGTCATCTGTTTAAACCTCCCACCAGATAAAGCAAATGGAAGCAGTAGCTTGTTCTCAAAATGATTAACTAGCTCGTTAGCTCTATAATCCCCCCACATACTTCATTTTGCTTTTTGCTCTATTGATTCATCCTCTTTAACCATGTCCTTGTCACTTTCCTTAACAAGATAGTTTAAACATCAGAGTTTTTAATTGATTTGTCCATAAATATTTTCAGGTAAGAGAAATAAATCAAAATATTAAGATTAAGACTCAAATTATTATTTCAATGCCAAAGAAGTGTTTTGTAATTTTTGTTAGTAGTTAATTTCTGAGTCTAGCACTGTAAAATGTGGAAAGATGGAAGCAGAGATACACTGCAGTTCTGACACACACAAATGACTCACTCTGTTCTCAGGAAAACTGTACAATTAGCACTTTGCACCATTACGGGAATGTTTTCATTTCACCTCTTCCCTCAGTATTGATTATTTTAGGTTTTAGATTATTGTAGATTGAATCATATAGAACTAAATGTAATTTTTCCTCAGAAATTTTATACCAAGTTTTATATCAAAGCATGAAATATTACCTACAATGAGATCATGAGTTAATATCCTAAACATAATTACTTTTAATCAACTAATATTCACAGTAATGTATATAAAAAATACAATACCCTGTGTTTAAAAGATTATTTGTAATAATTTAAGACATAATTCATTATTATCCTTGATCACAATAGTATCACTTTTCAGAATGGAAATAAAACTATAATTCATAATTATAAAAAATATTTTACTGCCATAATTTATATGGAATATGATATTCACCAAACAGTTCAATTCAATGATATTATTTTTATTGATCAAAACCAAGGACATTTATTAAATTGAACAACGGAAACTAATTTATAAATAAACCTCCTCTAAAAGAGATGGCCGCCTAATCACTTATACGATCTCCTTGGGAATTTGACAAGCCTCTCTTTAGAAAATTAATCTAGAATTGGAAAACAGAAGACAAGGGCATTGGTGTGAACTGCCTGTGAACTCATCTACAAGGCCTAGATATTGACTTGATCACTATCAAGCCTATGATCAGCAGCATGTTACAAAATAAATAAGTGAAATTTTAGCTGAAAAAAGTTATTAGCATTTAAATCATTACATGATTAATTAAACAGAAAGAACTTTAGAAAGTAAGATCATACAGATATAAAACACTATACAGCAAGTCTGTGTTTAGCCCCCAAACACATTAATAAAATCCTTTTAACATCCTTGAACTATAGCAATAAAAAGAATCAGGTCACAGACTGTGTCAAAGCACTAAATATTTTATTTCTCTTCCCTTTGAATAACGTCTCTCTAGTGCCATAGGTGAAACTTCCCATTATTTCATCGTTCTAAGCCTGAGGAGTGAGAAAAGCAAGAAAGAGAGGAAGATATAGAGGTGAGAAAAGGTCAGAAGAGGTGAAGAAAGGACACAATATCAAATATTGCTTTCTTTTTCTTACCCTTCCTTTTTCTCCCATATAACATAGTCGCACCTGGATGATCATTCCTTAATAGAAAAACCAGATCCAAAAGCTTGTTTTGTTTTGTTTTTCAGAAACATGAGAGAGAGGAAGAGAAAGATAGTAATAGAGAAACAGAGATAGAAACAGAAGAAAAGAGAATCTGTTGAACAAAAATCAAAGGAGAAATTGATTTGTTGCTGCATTAATCTTACAGTCAAAATCATTTGATTTTTCATGGTACACTGATGTTTAAATCAACTGAGAAAAGACACGTTGTATATGTACTGAATTCTCAAAGTTATTCACAAGGCAGTTAACTTTTTTTTTAGTAACAGATCTGTAATTTTATTCTGTTAATAAAATTTTATTACTAAAACAATATTTATTATTATTAATAATAATCTGTACTTTTATTAAAGATTAAGGACCAATTATTTTACTTTATACTTGGTAAAACTAGAAGATGGACTTGTCACATATTTTATATTTAATCTTATAGAATCTGTTTTTTATCTGTAAAATGAATTATGAATATCTTCTCAGACCATTTTAAAGTATAAAATGTGGTAGCAGGTGAAAAGTTATTTTCAGATTTAAAGGTCTTAATTGTTTAATGTGCATCTATCCTTTAAAAGAAAAAATGTAAACTTAAAATAGAAGATTGCTATAGACCTATTGGTTGTATCATGAAATTGAGTCAAATATGTATAAATATGGAACGTTTGTGATTTTTTGTTTTTTTCTGTTAAAATGCTCAGCCACCAGAATAACAACTTGTATACCTAACTGACTAATAGACCAACAGAATTTTACCTGAGTACCTAAAATTAGATTTACCAACACTAAAAATTTCTAGGAATTCTGACTTGGAAAAATTCCATTTACATTTCTTCATATCACACATCAGAGAAAGGTAGCTTAAAATAATATTTAAAAGCCTACTCATGTTTATTTATTTAAATAATTCATATATAGAAAAGTAATAACCCAAATTCAAAAGTAAAAATATTTAGTAAAAGGGAACTATTCAGAGAATAAAGACATTTATAAATAATTTTCGCTAATCTACTTTAAAGGATGACTCTAATTCTTCAAGTTGAGAAATAAGGTTTAATATCTCCTAACCCACACTCCCTCATTACCACCCTAGGCACAAATTCAGAGAAGATTGTTCATGAAGAAAGAATTTCTGCCTTTAAACAAATCTGATGCCAAGCAGTGAAGAGCAAAGCAAACGGTCACAGATGACTAATGAGAGTGTGTCCTTCACAGTAGCCATCAGTATTTTCTCTGTCAGGAATTCTCTGCTACAACTTTTGAGTCAGCATTGTACATTTTCACTTTATTTTTATGTAAAAGACAGTTGCACTATGTTATCCACATCTCCCTTACATCTCAACCTGGCTATACCACAGGTTCCTGAAACTTAACATTTCATAACTATTTTCATAACTATACTCATTTATTTCCCTCAGACCTGCTCATTCATCTGTTTTTCTTATCCCTGTCAGTGTTTTCTCATTCACTCTATTACCAAATCTATCAGCATTAGATAATTCTAAACTCCTCATTCCCCTTCACATTAAATTGGTTTCACATTGAATTTTCTCTTGCATTTTTCCTCTCTTTTCATATAACTACTGTTTTAATTAAGGTTCATTTATCTCCGGCCAACATTTCCAATAACTCTAATACATCTCATTATTTCGTCTCTGCCTACTCCACTCTACTCTTCTCAGTTGCCAGATCCAGAAAAGAGATGATTTTGGCATTTCCTGCTAAAAATAATGTGGAATATAAAATGCTCTTGATTTGGGGGTGTTGATTTTGTATCCTGTAACATTAATGAAATTGCAATCAGATCTAAGTTTTGTGGTAGAGTCTTTAGGTCTTTCTACATATAAGATCATGTCATCTGCAAACAGGAACAGTTTGACTTTGTCCTTTCCAATCTGGATGCCTTTCTTTTGGATGCTTGATTGTCCTGGCTAGTACTTACAATGCTATATTAAATAGGAATGGTAAGAGTGGCTTTTCCCCATTCAGGATGATATTGGTGATTGGTTTGTCATAAACAGCTTTTGTTGTGTTGAGATAATTTCCTTTTGTAGTTAATTTGCTGAGAGTCTTTATCATGAAGGGATATTGAATTTTGTCTAATGCTTTTCTGCATCTGTTGAGATAATCACATGGTTTTCATCCTTGGTTTTGCTGATGTGGTGTATCATATTTATTGACTTGCATATGTTAAACCATCCTTGCATCTCCAATAACAAACTAGAAGAAAAAGAAGTCAAGAGAACAAGCCCATTTACAATAGTCACCAAAAAAATAAAATATGTAGGAATTGATTTAAACAAGGAGGTGAAAGATCTCTAAAATGAGAACTACAAAACTCTATCAGTCCATTTTTGTGTTGCTATAACAGAATACCTGAGACTGGGTATTTAACAAAGAACAGAAGTTTATTTGGCTTATGATTCTGGGACAGCTGTATCTGGCACAGACCTCAGGCTACTTCTACTCATTGCAGAAAGCAGCAGGCAGCTGGCAGGTACAAGCAGATTACATGGCGAGAAGAAGCAAGGGGGAGGGAGGTGCCAGAATCTTTTTAAACAACCAGCTCTCATGGGAACTAATAGAATGAGAACTCACTCATGACCACCCCCCCAGGATGAGCATTAATTCATTTATGAGGGATCCGCCACCATGAACCATACAGTTCCCAACACTGCCACATTGTGTATCAGATTTCCACATGAGTTTGGGGGGAACAAAACATCCAAACTCTATCAAAAACACAACTGAAAGAAATTAAAGAGGGCACAAAAGGGTGGAAATACATACCATGCTCTTGGATTAGAAGAATTAACATCATAAATATGTCCATACTACTCATACTACAGATTTAATACACTCCCCATCAAAATACTAATGACATTCTTCACAGAAAAGAAAAAACAAACCCAACATTCATATAGAAAAACAAAAGACCCTGAATAGCCAAAGAAATACTGAGCAAAAAATAAATAAATAAATAAATAAAGCTGGAGGCATAACACTACCCAACTTCAAATTATATTACAAAGCTAGTGGCTGGCTGGTTAGCTCAGTTGGTTAGAGTGTGATGTTTTAACACGAAGCTCAAGGGTTTGGATCCCCATACTGACCAACTGCCAAAAAATAAATAAATGAATGAATAAAGTATTACAAAGCTATTGTAACTAAAACAGTATGGTACTGGCATAAAAACATATAATCAGACCAATGGAACATAACAGAGAATCCAGAAATCAACCCACATACAGCCAACTGATCTTTGACAAAGGCAACAAGAACATACATTGGGGAAAAGACTGCCTCTTCAATAAATAGTGCTGGGAAAATAGGACATCCATATGCAGGAGAATGAAACTGTACCTGTATCTCTCCCCATATACCAAAATCAACTCAAAATGGATTAAAGACTTAAATATAAGAACCAAAACCATAAAATTACTAAAAGAAAACATAGGGAAAACACATCAGGAAGTAGAATTGGACAAAGAATTTATGAATAAGAGCCCAAAAGCACAAGCAACAAAAGAAAAAATAAATAAATGGGATATCAAACTTAAAATCTTCTGAACTGAAAAGGGAATAATCAACAGAGTGGAAAGACAACCTACAGAATGGGAGAAAATATTTGCAAACTATGCATCTGACAAGGGATTAATATTCAGAATGTATAAGGAACTCATACAACTGTACAGTAAAACCACAAATAATCCAATTAAAAAATGGGCAAAGGAGATAAATAGACAGTTTTCAAAAAAAAGACATACAAATGGCCAACAGGTACATGAAAAAATGCTCAACATCACTAATCATCATGGGAATGCAAATCAAAACCACAGTGAGATATCATCTCACCCCAGTTATACCAGCCATTATTTAAAAGATCAAGAATAACAAATGCTAGTGAGGATGTAGGGTAAGGGGAACTCTTCTATACTGTTGGGGGGACTGTAAATTAGAACAGACATTATGGAAAACAGTATGGAGTTTTCTCAAACAACTACAGGTAGAACTACCATATGATCCAGCAGCAATCCCACTACTAGGTATATATCCAAAGGAATGGAAATCATCCTGTTGAAATAACTGCACACCCATGTTCATCACAGCTCTATTTACAATAGTCAAAATATGGAACCAACCTAAATGTCCATCAACAGATGACTGGATAAGGAAAATGTGGTGTATATATATATATATATACACAATAGAATACTACTCAGCCATAAAAAAGAATGAAGTTCTCACCTTTGCAGCAACATAGATGAGCCTGGAGAATATTATGTTAAGTGAAATAAGCCAGACACAGAAAGAAAAATACTGCACGTCCTCAGTTATAATTGGGTGCTAAGAAAGAAGGAAAGAAGAGAGAAAGAGAGAGAGGGAGCGAGGGATGGACGGAGCGAGGGACGGAGGGAGGGAGGGAGGGAGGGAGGAAGGAAGGGAGGGAGGGAGGGAGGGAGGGAGGGAGGGAGGAAGGAAGACTGGACCACTAAATATGTTGAACTTTCAGAAAGAGAGAATAAACCTAAGGATAGTAGAGATGGGGGGTGAGGAGGGAGGAGGATTGGGGAGTGATTGCTTGAGTAAGGGGCATAAGGATTAATTATGATATGTAATAATGAATATGCTAATAAAAATAAAATAAAATAGTATGTACAAAAAAATTTTGAAATGTCTATATTCACATAAAGTCTTAACTCTTTAATGCAGTTTAAATATAATATTTCTTTTTTTAGTATTTTTAAATTGTTGTAATTGATTATTCTAATAACTTGGTGAATGCATAATGATAGTTAAAGATGATTGCATAATATTAATTGAGATTAAATGCTCTTTATTTTTATTTTTATTTATTTATGTTTTATTTTAATTTATTAATTTACAATGCAGTTGATTTTATGTCCCTTTACCAATTACTTTTTACCCTCCCCCCTTCAACATCACATCTGTTCACTTGTCTTAACAAGTTCAAGGAATTATTGTGATTTTTGTGTCTTCTTCCCCACCCCACCCCCATTTGTTTGTATATTTATTGATTGATTGATTGATTTTTAGCTCCCACAAATAAGTGAAAACATGGTATTTCTCTTTCTGTGCCTGACTTATTTTACTTAATATAATTTTTTCTAAGTCCATCCATATTGCTGTGAATGGTAGTATTCCATTCTTTTTTATAGCAGAGTAGTATTCCATTGTGTAGATATACCAGAGTTTCCTTATCCACTCATCTGATGATGGACATTTGGGCTGATTCCAACTCTCAGCTATTGTAAATAGTGCTGCAGTAAACATGGAGCACAGGTATCTCTGCAGCATGATGATTTCCATTCCTCTGGGTATATTCCCAGCAGTGGAATAACTGGGTCATATGGTAGATCAATCTGTAATTGTTTAAGGAAACTCCACACCATTTTCCATAAAGGCTGCACCATTTTCCATTCAAAATGGATTAAAGAATTAAATATACATCCTGAAACAATAAAACTCCTTAAAGAAAACATAGGGGAAACACTCCAGGAAGTAGCACTGGGTACAGACTTCATGAATATGACCCCAAAAGAACAGACAACCAAAGGAAAAAATAAACAAATGGGATTATGTCAAACTAAAAAGCTTCTGCACAGCAAAAGAAACAATTAACAGAGTGAAAAGACAACCAACAGAATGGGAGAAAATATTTGCAAAATATACATCTGACAAAGGATTAATATCCAGAATATACAAGGAACTCAAACAACTTTACAGCAAAAAAAAACAAGTAACCCAATTAAAAAATTGGCAAAGAAGCTGAATAGGCATTTCTCAAAGGAAGATATATGAAGGGCAACAGACACATGAGAAAATGCTCAGCATCAGTCAGCATTTGGGAAATGCAAATCAAAACCACTTTGAGATACCATCTCACTCCAGTTAGGATGGCTAATATCCAAAAGACTGAGAATGATAAATGCTGACGAGGTTAAATATAACATTTCAACCCAACTCCCACACCCTCAGGCTCATCCATTCAGTTTTGCTCCATTCCACACCTCAGGCTTAGAAGATTAACCACCTCACACTACCCACCTTTTTCAGATGACAGCATCCACTCAATTCCCTTCCTAATTCTATTTCCTCTGCTTATAACCATCTTCCTTAGCCTCTTCTCCTAATGAATAACCTTTTACCCTCCAGGGCCCAAGAGTTTGTCTTTTTCTCTATGTAGGTTTTTCACAAGATTTCCCTTTCCTAATTTGGTATAAAATTATTCATTTATCCATGCACTACCTTAACCTTTTATACATGCCTCTATGTTAAAATGTGTCCCATTGTTATGAGCTTTGGCTTTGAAGTCAAAGAGCTCAGGTTTCACTATTTGTTCTGTCATGGACTTGTTAGGAAACTTGGAGCAAGTTAGCTTCCTAAGCCTGATTCCTAGTCTGATAAATGTCATTATAATATCTACCTCATGGGATTGTGGTGACAAACAGATTTCTGTAAAGTTATGAAAAGTACAGTGTCTGATGCATAGTAAATACTTGTATTAGTCCATTTCTGTTGCTTATAATACCTAAAACTGGGTAATTTATAATGAAATAGAATTTATTTCTTACAGTTTTAGAGGCTGGGCAGTCCAAAGTCCAGGGAACACATATAGTGAGGACTTTTTTCTTGCTTTTAACTCTCCACAGTAACAGCTGGGCACCACATTTTGAACAGGCTGAAGAACAGTGAGTTAACCTCCTCACTTGCTCTCATTTTAAAGCCATCACAACCAGGCCCATGACCACCCATTAAACCATCAATGGATTAATCCATTCACAAGGGTACAGTCCTCACAATCTAATCATCTCCTAAAGGCCCCACATTTCAATTACCATCACAGGATTTTCCACCCTCTTAACACTGTTACAATGGAGATCAAGCCTCCGAAACATGAGACTTTGGGGGACACAATCAACCCAGAGCAACACTCCACAGATGGAAATTATTACTATTTTTATCATTGTTGGGAACAGTTAATGCATTGATCTCTTTTTCTGGACAACAAGCTATTTTGAAATAAAAAGAGCTTTCATCATTGTATCTCTAGTTCCTGATTGCACAGTGTTTAGTATATATGAGGCAGTTCATAAACATTTACCAAATTAATAAAGAAAATGGGGTACAAATATAAAAGTAAAAATAAAGTTTTATTCTTCTTGAGTTTATCTTTATTACATCTTGATTTGTAAAATTGAACTGAATATTATACCAATCATTAAGACACCAATGATGGTTCTGAGTTCCAAAAGATAGAAAAAGAGAACGTATATGTAGGCAACAACAAAACATATCCTTTCCTCCCATTACCTCTGCCAATTCAGACTGAGAAACTTTTAGATCTATGAATTTAGCCAGCTGACACATGGAGGACAGGTGAGGCATTTTCTTTACAAGGTGAAAGGATTGACTACATTGGAAGGTGATGGGAATGAATAGTCCAATACTTTGCAAAATCCTACACAGTAGAAGCACAGTGCTTCAACTGCAGTACTCAGTCACATGATCAATTATCAATGCTCAGTTGCAAGATAAATTTTATTTTATTAATGTTCTACATGTAATGACTTCCTTTTCGTTTATTTACATTACTCATGCTCCATTTAAAAATTACTCTGTTCTCTGAAACTTACACTTTGTCACTTCTAGTAGATTCATAATTATTTGATTTTTATAAGGAGGCTAAAAAAGAGTTTGAAAAGTTAGAATTGATGACATGATAGTATTTGAGAAAGACATATTTAGTTTAAAACATATGGTTGTGTTAAAGTGCATTATCCTAGATAATGATGCCTGTTTTTTAATAACCCGACAAAGACCAGAGAACTTGGGAAACATCAGGGGATGGGGTGATTAATAAATTGCATGGTTTTATATTCAAGAACAAACATGACAAGAAAACACTGTATCAAGCTGGTGTAAAAAATCACTGATATTTCTGTATTTAAGTGGATTATTGAAGCTTAATGTTTGGTTAAAGTGAAATTCAAAGTTCCAAACTGTACAGAGCTTCAAATATGTTAACAGGTAGCAGCAACAGGCTAACCATATAGATCCCCACAGTTTATTAATGAGAAAATTAAGACCTAGTCATATATTGAGTTTCTACATTTAAAGTCAGGTTGATTTAGGAGAGGAGTAAGCCTAAAACATGTATGAACATGTTTATTGCTTTTATCATTATGCCTTCCCTCAAATTTATACTTAAGTTCGCAGTCTCTCACTTTGTGAAAGAAAGTTTCATTTATCTCTGTGCAGAAAGATAGAGTGTTAGCATTTTTCTGGATGCTATGGAGTTAAATATACCAAACATATTCATTGATAAATTCCCACCTATAAGATTTATTGTATGAGTTTAGGGTTATGAAGAGTTAAGCAATTAATTTATCAAACAGTGGCAAAACAAAGTAATAAGCAGTATAATGATTCCTCACACTTAAGATTATTCACAGAGTGGTCTTCCAAAGAAAGATTTGAAAGGTGACCAGCATTCTAGATCTTTCTGCTTGGCAGAGTCCTATCCAATCCCACTTTGGGAAAGTTCAGGTGAACACTCGCAGCTTTTCTTGGCCAGAATTGCTGTATTAAGGTGCTTTCTAATCTGCTCTCAAGATCACATTCATAACGATCCAATAACCTCATACAGGCCTGTACAGGTGTGGCTGCGTCTGGTACTCACAGACCCCTTGAGCACATTCAAAAACCTTTTACATGCAGTTCTATAAGCTAGGTAACCAGCAAAAAGGTCCTTGGAGCCTTGGTTGAAGACGGAATAGTGTTTATTCAGCACACACAGAACTATGAGCTAAGCAGTCCACAGAGAAACTCAGAAACTCAACTGCTACTGGCAAAGTCCAAAAAAAAAAACTGAAACTGAGCAGCTGCCAGCAGAGTAAACATGCTCTATTTTTAGAGGCAAGCTCTGCTGCCAGCTCTGCTTCACAAACTGAAGAACACACAATAGCAATAACTAAAAAGATACATTGGCGCACATGTGCACTAACTCAACCCACATACAACTTGTTTACAAAGAACTAAAATGTGCTGCTCATCTGCCAACCAGACCTGAGCTGAGGGAGCCTGACTAAATTATCCTATTTTCCCCACAAGGCCCCACTCTTCAACACTGCCATAGTCTGATATCCCACCCTCTTAACACTGTTACAACAGGGATCGAGCTTCAATGAGTTTGGGGAAACATTCAATCCACAGCATTTCACATCTGGATCCCCAAAACTCATGTCCTTCTCACATACATGTTTCATCTCCATAACTCCAAAGTCTCCCTTTGTCCCAGGACCAACTCAAAATGTCCAGAGTCTCATCTGTGAAAATAAAACAAATACCTGCTTCTGAGATACAATGGGCGGACAGGCATAAGACAGAAATTCTCATTCTGAAGTGGAGAAATGAGCCCCCCAAAGGGGATAACAAGTCCTAAGCATGTCCAAAACCCAGCAGGGCAGGCATTAAATCTTAAAGCTTGAGAATAATCTACCTTGATTCCATGTCCAGCATCCTCTGCACACTGGTGCAAATGTTGGGCCTCCAAGTCCTCAGTCAGCCCTGGTGCTATGGCCTTCCTGGTCTCAGGCCATGCTTCAGCTCTCCCAGGCTGGTGTCACATGCTGGCAACTACTGTTCTGGGGTCTCGATGATGTCCCACTCCCACAGCTCCACTAAGCATGGCCTGGTGGATATTCTCTGCTGCAACTTTAACACCACATTTCCACTTGGCATTGCACTAGTGGAGGCTGTCTGTGATGACCCTGCCCTTGTGAAAAATCTCTTCCTAGGACCCCAGGCTTTTCCATACATCCTTTGAAATTTGTTACTTTCATCTACACATTAATATTGACAGTCTATAGGTAAACTTTTTAATTGGGTTCATTTTTGTCCAAGTATTATTTAAATATCTCCAATCATTCTTCTTGTCAGACCACCCTTCTTCCATTAGGTCCTTGAGATAGTATTATATTCCACTGAATATATACTCCACACATTATATCTGAAAGTTGCAATGATTAAATGAATAAAAGTGTGAGTGAACTCTAAGTTTTTGAAACCTCTGAGATATAAAATAAGATTAAAATAGCAGAAATGTGCCAACATTATTTTAGTAAGAAAGATAATTTTAATGCCCATAAAATGCATACATTTATGCTAATTTCAATGACATCTAAGTAGTATGAGCACCACACAATCCCAGGAGGTAACGTCATCTCTTTCCTTCTTTAAACTAGGTTCAAACCTAGCACAAATAAAAATTATTTTACAGCTTCTCATATTCAGTAAAGGGCCTGTAAAATAATCATAAAATAAATACATAGGTAATAATGTCTTACATTTATTTAATGCTTTATAACTTATAAAATTCTTTTTTAAATGATCTCATTTGATCTTCAGAACTGCTTTTTGCTCTATAGAACCAATTATAACCCTTCATCTGTTATTTCAAAACCCCAAAATTTCTAAAGACCAAAAGTTTTCTGAAATGTTTTAAAGTTTGCGGCCAAAACTCATTTAAAGGCAAAACTATTCTGAATTTTTGTAAGACTGTTTGTAGATCTTACTTTTTTCATTTAATACTAATATTTATGAAGCATTGCATAGACATTAATATGTTCCTTTGTGGGGTGTGTCCCAGACCCTAGTTGGTATTAAATAATATATGATGCATACACCACATGGTTTTTCTAAATCCAAATTTAAACATAACTGGATCCACGTTTCAGATAATATGGCCAATTTAATGATGATGAAACTAGTTTCTAGTAGTTGAAGTAGCTCATCCAAGGTCATACATCAAGATAATTCTCATTTCAGGTCCAATGCTTTGATGACCTTCTTCAATCACATATCTGGTAGATAAAGAAAGAGATTTCATCTGTATAATAAATATTTAGTGAAGATATTAAATCAGAGTAGCTCTTTTTCAAATACACTACTTGTCTGGAATGGGTCGGGGGGAAAGTATGATTTTTCGTTCTTGTGTAAACTGGCATTTGGTCAACCTACTAACAAGTCCTTTGAGAAAAAAAAAAGAAATGTAGATATGTTCCTCAATCTATAAATTATTAGAATGACAGCCCTTCAAATATATGAATGGATATTTACCCCTAGTGAAAGTCAATTTTTAATTCAATACAGTGCTCCTGCCTATTAATGTTCAACTAATAGTGCACACTCACTGATGTTTCCAAAATAAACACGTCTACTGAAAAGGAATATGTGTTTCCTGATCTAGCTATAATATTTCCCCTGCCTTCCACAAACGTATAATTCTCTTCAAAGATACGAAACTTTACCAAAATATATTTTAAAATTTTTCAAGGAGTCACACACTATTCTAAGTACTTCCTGTGTGATAGCGTTTAATCCTCACAATAATTCATGAGCTAATTACTATTATTATTCCTATGCTATAAATGAGAAAACTGAATCACAGAGAAGTTAATTGACTTTCTCGTGGTCATGCAGTAAGTAGCCAAGCTGGAATTTTAACCCAGGCGGGCTGGTTCCATAATGTGTATGTTTATCCTCTATGCCATACGACAGAACATCCAAGGACTAATGAAGCAGAGCAGGACCCACAAATACTCAGCAAATCATCTATCATTAACCCAAATATAGGAGGAGGACAAAGACAAAAAATAAAACAAGAATCAAAGTCAGCACATATTGTCAGATAATACATTTATGTTAACACAGCATTAAGGTTAATTTGATGAAATTTTACCAGAATTCTAAGCTTTTCAAATCTCCAATCACCAACTAAGAATTTGGTTGAAGAAATTTTTTTTCTGTCGGTGTGATCAGACAGTCTCATAATTGTTTATTAGAGAGAAATGAAACTCGGAAATATATTAAACTGGTCTTCAGTTGCATCTTCAGTGAGATAATAATGATATATGTCACTCTCCTCTAAAAAATGGTGGAAATAAAAGCAATTTTACTCTCTATTATTGTTTCGCTTTACATAAGACATAAACATTCCTTATATAAATCATTGTTGTGTCATTGCTATATCCCAAGTAATACTGGGCATCAAAATATCTCAATAAAAGACACTATCTTTGTCTTCATATCATTCATAAGGTAGTGGAGGCAACAGAAAAGTAAAATGTAAATTACAATCCAGTGTAAGTTCTAGGGTAGAGGCATATTACAAATTTAATGTAAAATGTATGACAACAATAACACAAAGACTAGAATGGGATAAATGCAAGAATACTATGTAAAATTATCATACTCTATGTGCAATGCTATAATATACATGAAGGTATATCATTACAAATTAGAGATGCTTACTATAAATTCTAACAGAACTACAAAAATAATAAAACAAAGACTTAAATAAAATAACATATAAATAATTAATAAAAATAATTCATCCAAAGGAAGGCAGAAAGAGAAAAAGCAAACAAAGAAAACCTGGGGAAAATAAAAAACAAATAGTGAAAGTATACACATAAAATCAATCTCATCAATAATTTACATTAAATATAAATGAACTAATCATCCATGCCAATGGTAGAGTGTTCGACTGAATAATAAACTCAGGACTCTATGCTCCTTATAAGAAGCATTTTAAACGTAAAGACAAACACAGATTGAAATTTAAAGGGTGGAATCTTCTCCACCCTAATCTGAAGAAAGTTGCAGTGTTACATTAATATCAGATATAAATTAGGCTGCAGAGCAAAGAATATTGCTGGGAATAAAAAGGACCATTCCATAATGACAAAGAGGCCACTTCATTAAAAGGATATAACAATAGTCAAAGTTTATGTCTAAGAACTGAAATTAAAAATGTTGATAACTTTATGGGAAAGATATTTTCAAAACTTCTACAAAGGATAAGTTATCAAACTATATGATAAATTCCTATAAATAATTAGAAAAATATAAACCTATAGCAAAAAAATAGAGGACTATTAGCAGCAAATTTGCAGAAAAAGATATCCAAATAGCCAATAAATCAATGAAAATCATGACATTCTCTCTAGTAATCAGCAAAAGTAAAACAAAACCAAGATAATATCTCACAACCATCTGTTACCAAAAAAAAAAAAAAAAATTAGATAATACCAAGTGCTGATGAGGATGTGGAGTAATTTGAACTCTCAAGCACTTCCTGTAACATATAAATAAATAAAACTTTGGAGAACAATTTGTTGACAGCTAGTGTAGTTTAAAATGCATCACATATGACTAAGCAATACCATGGTCTCCCACATGAATGAAAAGATATTACAAAAGTGTAAATTACAGCATTATTTATAAAGGCAAATAAAAATTCAAACAACCTAAATTTCCACTGAGAAGTTTGTAGGAATATGGCCTTGTCTATTCATTATGGCACATTTATACAAAATATTACTATACATCAGTTAAAACACCATACACATTAATAACCATGATACACAGCATGTTAGGAGATTCTCTAAATGCTTTCACATTTGATTATTTTCTATTCTTTGTGGGGAAGATTTGTCAAGCCTGTTCTTTTAAATGTATTCTGATATATTATTTGGGGCTAGAGATTTTCAAGTCTAAAGCCTTAGGAAGTCATCTTTCCTTCTTCACACAGCTAAATAACAACACTGACAGCACTGCTATTCTATCTATAGAGTAATAGATTAAGCCAAATAATTTAGACTATTACTTTTTTTGGAGGAAAAGTAAATAAGTAAAGCATACTTAGTTTTTCTGCCATTAGATTTTTCAATATAAATAGGAGATAATGCATATATTATGCACATTTATCTTAATGTAACTCAAAGTCTTGACATTTAAACACAATTTGATATTGAAGAATATAGCACAGTCGAAACTATACATAATTTAAAATCTCTAATTTCAATTGTACTTCAAATTATAATTGAAGTACTTGGAAAAAGTATTTTCAAAATATTGTACTTATTATATCAGTGTTCTTATTCATACATGATTAACCAGTTTATAATGAAAAGAAAATTTCTCTATTACTGTAAATATGATGATTATATCAATTTAATTTATTTTCTCATGGTATGTCTTCTTTACTCTTTTAGGCAATAATATATACTGCTTGAATTACTGAAAGTAGATTTTCAATTGTTATTGTGAAAAAATTTACAAAACAGAAATTAAACAGGACAGAAAACATGATAGAACCTACAACCAGCTCACAATTACAAATTTATTGTCAACGGGGGCGAAAATATTTTAAAGCCATAAAAGTCAATAAAATTATTAAAAATGTAAAATAGAAAGCGTCAGGCTCTACTGGAGAATGTAATTATTTATTGTCTGGGCCCTATTGGCAGTTAAACATTTTTGTGGAATATTTCTACCATCAGAAATCTTAGCAAAGATATATATTAAGATGCATAGATTTTCACCTGCTGTTAAACTTAAAATAAAAGATATATGGCCTATTTTATACAAAAACAACATTGGCAAATTAACTCCGTTATAAAAGTGCCACACACCTGTAATTGACACTGCCCTATTTATTGGACCATTGTTTACCTTTGTTCTTTGACAAGAACTAGAGGTGAAGGTAAAACCCTAGCATGATCTATTTGGAATTTAGACTTAATGTTGATATAAGCATCCATATACTAATCTCGATTTAAAATTGTTTTGTAAAAATGTTAAGTTTAACATGCTATTTATGTTTTTTTAGAAAAAGGACTATGTTATAGGTGAGGTTGGCAGGCACGAGTCAGTTAAATCCCATTTAACTTGTTAAGTTTGCTATAATTTCAATGTATTTTTCTATGTGTTATTCCTTGTTTGCAAAGACAGTCACATTCTTTGACATTGAATGCTATGTTAAATTAAGCAGCACTTGTGGAGTCTGGTTGCTGTGAAAAGTTCTAAACACTCATTGTTTTATTGGAAAGAAATTGCATTCATCAG